>NW_024881841.1:0-635190 GCF_019059575.1 Amphibalanus amphitrite
GGGGGGGGCTCAGGAGCCCCCTCCCTGAGGTTTTTTTGGTTATATCTCCCAAACGCTTTGAGCTATAGCTCAAATTTTCTGACTTTTTCTAAAAGGCTTTTACGCAACATTTCTGAAAATTTTGAGTTGATCTGACCTCAGGTCAGGTCACCAGAGGCGGTTTGGTGACCCTACCTCAGAAAAGTTTGCAATCACGCCAGAGCTAGAGTTTTTGACCGATCAATTTCTTCTCTTCAGGCTTTAGTTAGGGTACCAGTATGTGCAATTTGTATATCTCAGAATTTTCATATCTGTGACCTGAGGTCAGGCCAGACTCGTGACCTTTACATTGCAAGCCTATGGGAAAATATTGAAACGCCTCCTGCTTCGTGTAAACGAGTCAAAACCACCCAGTTCTTTCGGTATTATGGAAGATTATCTCATCGGTGATGATCCTGGTGCCGCTAATTGACAGGCGCACCGGCAAAGGTCATCTGAGGTCATGTGACGTCATAAATCGTTTTTTCTGTCAATAAATCACGACATGATGGTGCTAAAGACTTGTAAGTGGTACCAAACTGCTCGCCTGGTCAAGGCGCGTCGTTTGGTATGCAGCATGACCATACCCCACAACCTCATTGATGAATGACCTGACCTTGACCTCAGGTCAAATTTTAAATTGACCTGTGAAGGTCATCACATACTTATTTCGCATCGCCTCGGCGAGAGCAACAAAAAATGTATTGGTTTTATGTCTCTATGTTTCTTAGTTTAAAAGTTATATAGGTAACTAATTCCAAAACATTTTATCGTTGATGACCTCTGGTGACCTCAATATTGACCTGACCTGAAAATGTTTTATGTAAAAGTTGTAGATCTTTAAACGACCTATCAAACGCCGTTCGCCGTTTGTCGCTGCGATGTGAAGTTTTTGAGATCTGAAGGGGGGGCCGAATCGGCCCCCCCCCCCCCCCGCCAGTTTCTTGTCCCGGCGGAGCCCGCCAGGAATAGGGTTAAAGTCATCAAATGTCAATTTTTCTGTTGAACGACTAAGTCTTATACCAACGACGTAGATCATAAGCGTGATGAGCTAACAATATGTCGACAGATTTGACCTGAGGTCAATCGACCGGCCTACAGAGCTTAACCCGCGCCCCACTGAGGGGGGGGGGCTATTCAATATTCATAGCACCCCTCTAGTTTTTCTGCAATAACTTCTAAACCGCTTGACGTATCGCCGCCAAACTTTCAGTACCTTCGGCTGCATCAATTTGACACCTTGTGTCAAAATTTGAACTTCCTATCTATCATAGGTCGACCGGAAATGACGTCAGCGTGACGACATGTTCGGCCGATTTCGACGTAAAACATTGAACCACGGGAATCGCTCCCAAGGGCTCAGTTTTTGAGCTAGATCCAATTTCTTTGCCTGAGAGGACTTTGAATGGACTGCGCTATTGAACTGCTATCCCGAATTTTCAAAATTTTGAAAATTTTGAAATCGCCCCACAGACCCCAGTGGGGCGAGGGTTAAAAATGACCCTCGCCGGCCTAGAGGGGGGATGGGTCAGGTTTAACCACGTAACGTTTTTTTCTTCTTCTTCTCGCGATTGTTTGGAACGGGTTGGCGATAGAGATATGAAGTTGGCATATCTCTTGTTGAACGAGTCTAAGTCATGTGTATGGCCTCAGGCGCTCTGAACTTCGAATAACAGCTGGTCATTTGCCAGTTGCCACAGATTGTTCATTGCAGATGCGTTAAGTTATGATTTTGAAAATGTTTAGTGGTTTGATACGGTTGTGAAAATCATTAGGCATTTACACCTTTCTATGCTGCATTTTATTGCAGTGTAAGAGTACATTTTAATTTCACTGGCCTCAGTACATGCGCGTAAGGAATCCAGCACTGAGGTATTTTCATGCAATATATACATTTTCTGGTTTTTAGGGAATGAGCTGCATAACTGACAATTAAAAGTAAAAACGTAGAGGCACATACATCGTAACGCGAAATAATAACGCATAACTACATCGCAATAGCCGTTTTCAAGACGGCCATCTGGTACACAGTTGGTGCAGAGAAGGTGCAGATTTGGTGCAGATTTGGTGCAGATTTGGTTAACCCGCGCCCTGGTGGGGTCTGTTTATAACGCGACCTGGTGGGGGGGGGGGCTATTTTTTGCCCCGCCCCTCGTATCTCCGAAACTACTGGACGGATCCGCAAAATTCAAACAGCGTTCGAAAGGCCTGTCAAATTTGTGATAGGAAACTAAACTTCATTGACCTCGGGGTCACCGATGACGTCACAGGTCAGGTCAAAGATGAAATGTTTCACCGTTCACGGGTCTTCTAGGGAATGCGCTATAACACCGAGGAAAACGCATTTTGTCGAGAATCAGCGGTAGGGTGTCAGTTGCCTAGTAAATATGTTGCTATTAGAGGTCACTGGCAATACCAGGTCAGGTCACAGGTCAGGTCACCAAGGGTCACAGGTCAGGTCACATGAGCCTAACTTTACTAAGGTTGTGTGATGCGTGTTTTATGGCCAATTTTTCATTTCCAACTCAATGGTGTTGGTTATAAGACTATCAGGTACGGCTTAGGTCACTTTCTGGTGAAGTTCAGGTCAAGGTCAGGTCAAGGTCAGGCCAAAAAAGGTCAAATTTTAAAGTTGATAGTTTTGCATAAAATGGGTATTGATTCGATGCAGCTCGTCACGGGGAGTCTAATGGTGGTCTTTGTTTTGCGCCACGGGGTCTAGAATTGCTAAAAATTGAGTTTGAAAATTTGACGTCATCATTTTTGAACAGTTTTTCGCTATAACTTCGCCAAAAAAAGAGGTATCAATCTCAAATTTGGTATGTGGATGGTAGGCGGTAAGGACTATCACATATATTCCGGTTTTTGCGAAATTCAAAAAAAAAAACTTTTTGGATTTTTCGATTATTATATTCAAAAAATCTATTTTTTGTTTTTTGGGGTCAAAATCCAAAAATTTCAAAAATCCGAGATAGCAGTTTTGTAGCCCTGTCCAATTTACAGCTTTTATGTCTTTATCATTTTTCTGTATTTGCAAAGCTATAGGCCTGACAGCTCTTCCCGCGAAACCCTTTTTTGGGTCGAAAACGGCAGAACATGACGTCACTCTGACGTCATTTCCGGCCAACCTTTCATAGCCTTTGGAAAATTTTTGGTCACAATGTGTAAAATTGATGTCCGGGAGGGTACTGAAAGTTTGGTGACGATCGGCGCAGCGGTTCTGGAGATATATCGAAAAGTCTGGAGGGGGGCGGGGCAAAAAATAGCCCCCCCCCAACCAGGTCGCGGGTTAAATTGGGTTCAGTCATCAGTGTGTTTCTAAAAATCATCAGTTTCAGCTGCTTATAAAAATGGTATACATACCTCATTTTTCAAATTATCAGACATTATTTTCGATTAACCCTCGCCCGTAAACGGCGATCTGCCACCTTCGCCCATGCAGGGGGGGGTTGGTGCGACCCCCCCCTTGGCGTTTGAAAACGGAGCGTCGTAGAGCTTAACGGAAAAGACCAACGGATTGCTCTCGCCGAGATCTCGCGATTGGTGGTATATTTTTTGGTCCTAGGTCAACATTTGACCTACTTTTGACCGGTCAAAGGCAGGGGCGCCGCCACAGATTTTTGACTGGGGGGGACGGACTGACCGACTGAAAACCTAAAAGTAGACATTCTTACCGTGGCTTTTTTCGGTCGGATGCATTCAACGTTTAAAGCAAATATGCCACTCTTAACATAGGGTTTTGAACTGAAGTAACAGTTTTGTAGCTTGAGCTGAGACGAGAACAAATCAAGAGCTTTTATGGCCCAACGATCACCCTTGCCAAATATATCGGTATCGATTTTAGGTTTGAAGACTGAAGTCATTCATTCCCATAGATTACACTTTGTCATTCTCTTACCGAGGAATCCATTCCCTTACGGAAAAATGCTAGCCAATCAGCATTCAGCTGGTTTGAACTACATACTATGCTTGGTCAACGCGTAATTAGCTCTCGCTGCAATATAGGTAAGTAGCCTCTACGAAAGATGGAACATAGTGATGTAAAAATAAATATAAAATCCTTTTGCAAATATTCATTATTTCCTGACCATTTTAAGTTTAAAAACTGATAAAACTGTGGCAAAACAACTGGTTTGAGGAAAGTAGTTTAGGTACATAGGTGTCGATTTCTACCGAGTTGGGGGTGCCCGGGCGCAGCAAATCCGCCGCCGCCCTAGCGGTGACCTTGACCTGCGCGGTCTGTTGAGGCTCCAAAGCCAAGCCGGCCGAGCCGGCGGGAAATTTGGAGAGCTCGGGCACCCCCAACTTGCTGGAAATGGACACCCATGTTTAGGTATTTCCTTAAAGTAATGGCTATAGACCGCATTCCCACCGAGTACCTACCTACATATATACACATCTGATGTCCGATTCAGTTTGACACGGCAAAGCCTCGTGTTCTATCACGGTATAATTGCTGATGTATGCCACTAATATGATCGATAATGCATATTGCATATCCGCGTGGGGGAGGGGGCGTTGTATAGTCACACATCTCTATTTTTGGTTTGTGCACGAATCGGCGCGAAGCGCCGCGAAAATTGGCAAAAAACATTAGGCAAAACTGCTCCAAAATACGAATTTTGCAGCCCGTGTAACAAGCTTGATACCAGAAAACCTTAGGTCAGGAAAACCAAGTCAAGTAGTCAAGTCGCCTCAATATTTTGTGGTCCTGTCAACCGTATAGCTTATTTCTTAGAAGCTGGAAATTTAGTGTAGCGTGACTGCAGAAGTGTGGGGTCGGAGCCGGAATCAGTCGGAGTTGACTGTTTTGGCCAGTTTTGACCAGAGTCGGAGTTGAAGTCTTCGAAAATGTTCGGATTTTGACTTCGAGGTCGGATTGGTGTAAAGTCATGTTCTTGGCTGGTTAGACGAAATATATTAGGCCCGTGTTCGGCCAGTCGTGTTATACGACACACGTTGATCACGATATCAAAAATCGGCAGTTCCGCAATGACATGGGTCGGATAAGTGCTGGAGATTTTGTTGGCCGAGGTGGCAGGAGTCAGACCAATGCATGTAGGCCCACACCCCATATACTAAGTATCTAAACCTACTGGACCCTCTCAGATTCGGCACCGGCCGTTCCATCTCTTCCATCCTCAGGACAGTCAAATCCTTCTCCACGCCGCAACCCCCTGTTCCCGGCTGGACGGGCAACTCTATCCCATGCGGGAATGGCTCCACTGGAGCTATAGTCCTTTGCCGGGTGCAGTGAGTGCCAGTGGGCTGGGCTGCCTGTTCAATTGGTCGGGTTCATCCCAAGTGGCTCACTGGGGTGGCTGCCCCGACCAATGTCTCCCACTAATTCTTTCATACTTACGGCTCTGAAATGGTCTCATTGGACCGAAGGGCCTAATCAAATTTTGAGTAGGATAACAACCAGTAAAACGCCTTTTGGGGCGACCAACGGAGCGAACGAGAGGGTGGGGTGGGCCTTGCACGTGCGAAATTGCGAGGGGATACCTCCAACTAACTTGTGCACTGCACCCTTCTGACCGGTCTCTAACGATGTGCCAAATTTGAGCGCAATCGGCCTAGCCGTTCTCGAGATCCTGAAGCGGCACCCTGCACGTGCGCACGTGCAAAATGGGTCCCAACTGACTTTTGCACGGCACCCTACTAACCGGTCCCTAACCATGTATCAGATTTCAGCACAATCGGTTCAGCCGTTCTCGAGATCTGGAATCGACCCCTGCATGTGCGCACGTGCAGCAGCACCCCAACTGTGGCACATGGATATGCATTGCCTAGTGGGTATACCTACCTACATGCCAACTTTCAGCGCAATCGGCCCAGTAGTTGCCGAGATATTGAAATTGTTACAAAACTGACACTTCTTCGTTTTTCACGTGGCACGTGCATATGGGGTCACTCACATGCATCGGGAATAGACCGATGCTCGTTAGAAGGAATGAATCTAGTGCTACCTTACAAAAATTACCGCATGTAAATCGGTCAAGTGGTTGCTGAGATATAAGCCTAGCAAAAGCGTGACCACGGCATACTCAGAAATTTCCGCTAACCTACGAAAGACTACGCTCGCTTCGCTCGCTCCGTAATGAGTTTGGGGGGGGGGACGTCCCCCTTCCATTCTGAGAGTGGGGGGAACGCGTCCCCCCCGTCCCCCCCGGTGGCGGCGCCCATGGTCAAAGGTCAAATTTTCGGAAAAATAGACTTTTTCAAATTTTCCGCGGCGATTGCGGCAAAGCGGTGGGAGATATCGACTTGAAACCTTCACTATCGTGTTCCTTGATCAATTCTCTATCGTTTGGTATGTATTTCGTTTCCCTAGCTCTAAAAATGGCGCGTTGGGAGCGCCGGAAGTCGGCAAGGTCACAGTCGGCGGCAGAAATTCGAAAAATCAAAATTTAAATTTTTGAAATCTGATTGTAATTTTGGATTTGGGATGTCCATTTGCTCCCTATAGAAGCTAATATTGCTGCATATTCCCATTGAGGTGACAAGAATTAGCAAAATAGTGGTTCGGGCGCTTTTCAAAAATAGTACCGGACGCTGTTCCTCTTGTGACGTCATAGCTCCGTGACCTGACCTGACCCGGTCAAGTTTCTTATACCATATGATAGCCAATACTTGCCCCAACATGCATGGGAAGTTTCATCACGATCCATCAACCGATGTCCGTACCACCGGCAGGAAACCTCGGGCGTTGGCACTCAGTTTGTGAAAATCCGGCCGGAGGCTGTTCCCTTTGTGACGTCATAACTCCGTGACCTGACATGACCCGGTCAAATTTTTTTTTATCAAAAGATGCGCAAGGTTTGCCCCATAAGGTACCCAAAATTTGGCGGCGCTGCGCGCCGCCGTTTTTGCACTATTTCCGAAAAACCTCAGGGGGGGGGGTTGCACCACCCCCTACATGGGCGAGGGTTAAAACAGGGAAATAAATTCATGATACGGAAATATTGATTGTAAATAGATTTGGTAAATTTGGTCAAATTAGGTGCATTCGCCAAATAGCCCGTCGTGAAAACGGCTTACAGTAACTTTACCCCATCGCCTGACCTCCAGAGACTTGCAATAAAACTTGAACACGGGATGCGATATTGATGCAACATGCGGTGTAAAACTACACTAGTAAAAAGCTGTACCTATAGTGTGACCGAAATTCCTCCACCCCTCTCCCTAACCCCACCCCTCTGCACCACCAGAACAAGGTCAAATTAATTACTCTAAAAACGTCTTAGCCTGGAAAGTTTGACCTCTAATTACCTTTACTGACATGCTGTTAGTCCTTTGACCGGATATAAGGAAAACCAATAAGGAAGACCAATATTCTTCGACGACAGTTTCTCGTGCAACATTCCAAGTCCCGTTTACCATTTCTCCGGTTAAAGAAAATGAAAAGGATGATGAATAGGAACGTATAAACTGAAAATAAAGTGATCTTCCATATTTCGTATCCATTACCCTCCCATCGGCATTTGCGATTCAGAGGCGGCCTGCAATTGGTGCTGAATCATTTCTCCCAGTTACCTACAGACCCTGCGAACGGGGCGACACCTACGACGGTTACAGCAGCGCCACCCTCTGAGGCGCAGCTGCCGGGACCTTAGGGGCCGGTGCTACACTGGTGCCGCAGCGGCCCGTCGTGCGCCACCTACCGCCACAGCTGGACCTCTGAAGTCAGCGGGTCCCAATAACTATCGTCTAATACAGCCTGATCTTGGTGGACTAGCGAGCTATCGTCGCAAGGAAGCATTGAGAAACTTAGCTGCATACGGATTACTGATGTAGGTAACTTTATCCATCACCTATCGTCAGGGGGATTCCGGATTACGTTACGTGACAAAAGATGGGACGACCGGAGGTGAACACTGCACGTCATTACAGATGTCGCCACAGTCGTGAGCTCGACCTCGGTGGCCTCATTCGGCCGGTCGGGGTTATGAGCAGCTACTGTCCTCCCAGCGAATGCTGGCCAACTCTGATGGTTTCTAATGGTGTGAAGTGGTCCCGGACGCCGTTGCTCGATAGATACGGTGCCGCTCATGGTGCGGGCCCTGGTGGGACGGACGGGATTTTTGACTGGAGAGAGGGGTTTGGTCGACTGAAAACCCCAGAAGCATGTATTGCCGTGAATGAAAAACCGCGACGCGTAGCGCCCTAAACTCGGAACAGCCAGATCCGGAGCGGAGCTTCCTATACAGTTTGTGGGGCGGCTACCCCACCAACTTGCCATTTGCTCGACCATTAAGCATTTTGTTGCATCAGCCTTAGCCACTTTGTAAAGCTTTACGAGTGGTTTCCAATGCCCTCCCTCGTTTTCCCCGTCACAGCGAGGTGGCGCTGCGTCCATAAAGACTTCTGAATAATCACAGCAGACTTTATTATCTACGTACCTGGTAGAGCATACGACGAATCAGTACAAAAATACAGGCCACCCGACTCGTTCGGTCCGGCGCACATTCAACATTCAGCCCGCCGAGCGATGCTGAGAATTTAGAAATTGGCGGGACAGAGTCGAGCGATCGCCACACACTAGTTCATTGGCGAGCGATGTACACAACGCAGGCGCCTTCTGTCATCTGCTGAGCCCGGATCGAACAGTCTGCGTGAGATCCTTTCGCCATGTGGGTGCCAGTGATGTAGATATAAAGCAGCCCTGCGGCGCTGCACCACGCCTCGCCCGGCTGGATGCCGGCCTCCGGCGACCACGGTCATACATGCAAACGGCGGGCAGCGCCGGCGGACAAACCACTCCCCGCACCGCGCAAGCTCGGTTGTAAAAACGTCGTAAAAATCATACAAAGGAATCCTAATCTTGAGCCACTAGTTGCTTCATATTATTGGTCCCCAGAAGGCAGCATAAAAGTTTCGACCATCGCACATTCAGACCATGCAAACCGCCCAACTGCGCCGGCTGAGCCGGAATGCTCGGCTGGTTGGTGTTGGTGCTCGGGGCGCGGGGACGGTGCCGTTATTGGACCGGTCACCAGTCCTCCGCCACCGCAGCCCGGACAAACTGCCCGACATCTGACGGACAAACCACATCGCTGCAGTAATCTCCATGTCTACATAACAGCACTCACGATGCGTCCCTTCACGGAACATGGCCGCCCCTTTGTCAGCACCAAAGGCGAGGTCATGTCCACTAGCGGAGCCGCCGGCCGGCCGCACGGACCGGCCTGAAGGACCGGCCGCTCAGACCATGGACGACTTGCTCTGAGGCACGTTGCTCTCGGCCGTCTCGATCTTCTTGCTCAACTCAGCGATGACATCCTTGTAGACGAAAGGATCCAGGTTGAAGCAGAGCATGTAGAGCAGCCACCAGTCGCCCAGAGAGCTCTTCTTGCAGATCACCTCGATGGCATCCTTAGGCACCATGCGGTTCTTCATGTGGATCAGGCTGGGGCGCACGGCCGGCACGAAGATCATGATGGCACGCAGGAGCAGCACCACCGACAGCATGGTGGCCAGGATGATGTACCAGAACCAGACGAAGATGAAGGCCTTCTCGTTGACAATGTTGAGCGCCAGCACGCAGAGCGAGTCGTGGCGGGTGACCGTTCCCGAAGGACCGAACTTGTGGAACACGCACTTGGTCAGCCGCGGGAAAACGTACACCTGCCGGACGGACAGACAGCGGGACGTCAGGGGTCGGTCAACTGCGGAGGACATTAGGCCAGCGTAGGCAATGAGCGTAGGCCAGTTTCAGGTATGTTGGCTTGTGAGTGTTTATTTACGTTGTTGACTAAGTGAATGAGTGATCATTCAGTCTGTGGACCAAGACTTAGGTACTAGTGGTTATGCGGCATACGCTATACGTAGAAGGCTTAGAAGCCACCAGCCACGGATCAACAGGGCCAAAAGCCAAGTGTCTCACTCAGAAAACGAGCCGAGATTACCGACAAGGAAGGCAGGGGACTGGTTCCGCCAAACGTGTCTTTGCAGCCTTGTGCGCCTCACTCACCATGGGGTCGACACGCTCCTCCTGTGGCATCTCGGAGAAGTTGAGCAGACGCGAGCCGTACGTGAAGAACTCGCCGTCAAAGAAGGCGTCCATCAGGTACATCTGGCCGATGACGTTCACCAGGCAGAGCAGCTCGCAGAAGAAGTAGCGGTACACGTACATGTCGTGAGACTGGGGACAACATGATGCGTAAGTGAATGGCGAATAACCGCACATGAGGAAACGCAAAGGTTCGATCGTCAAGACAAAGATGCAGTCAGATGCCACCTAATTTGACAATCTAAGTCTTCAGCTACAGCACGTTCGGTACCGGCCAAAACCACCTTGGTTGACTATGGTTGCTTTATCATGACAACGTTTTAACTTGACGAGATAATTTAAATAAATGAGATTTTACTCTGGCGAACATCTATGGTGAGATAACCATCGTAACTAAAACAGTTAATTTATAAATGACTCAGTAGAGACTTTAAATGCCACTTGTCAACGGGTGGCCCAGAAGATACGTAAAGGAGCACTTATAATCACCCGCCTCCCCCTCTAGCCGCCCTTCCCAGCCTTCGTCCACATCCTTGACGCTTTCCAGTTTCCACAAATCTGCTCGTATGCGCAAAAAGAACGGTGGCGGACCAGCGGAGCAATCCGGCTCGTTCACTCCCCTTTCCCTCTCATACTAACCCTAATATGACGAAGCATGTAGTCTACTAGCGTCTGCTTCTTCTTGGTGATCTCGTCCTCGGTCTTGAGGCCCCAGTTGAGGCCCATCACGACGGTGCCCATGATGTTGTTCTCCATGGCGTCCCAGATGAACTTGGGCGCGTAGCAGAGGATGGCCATGAAGGCGAGCACGAACACGACCCACTGGTAGTAGGTGTAGTATTTGGTGGCCTCGTCATCGTTCCAGGCCGAGCCGACGTTACCGACGCCGGGGTGAGCCACCTCCTCACCCACTTGCCTGAGGGCACACCGAGTGGTCATACAGGTGGTTGTTCCGAGAAGCGAAACCAGAGTTTCAAGGCATCGGAGCTAGGGTATTTTAATAATCTTTTATTCAACGGGCTGTCCCGGACATTCTTGAAAACATAAACATGTATTTTTGAGTTCCAGTGCAAGCTGAACGCCAAAAGAACAATATTTAGCGAAGCAATATTTCCAAACATTAATATGCGTCTCCCACAGCCGACAATAAGGCGCAATCACACAGCTCAGTGTCACGATGGACCAAAGTCAGCCACACAGAAGCGTGAAATGACCCTTATCGACTCGCAGACCCGGCGCTCTCGGCCCGCCTGACCGGCCACAGAGAGAACGTTCGGCTCCCGTTCTACTAAACAAATGTCATATTTGTCACTTTAACTGTCCACATCGCTATGAAAGTTATTCAGGATACCTGTGAAGAAAATTCATTGTTCTGCTTGATTTATAACATGCTTTAATTTACATTTTTCTTATACATGTTTTGTTCCATCCAGCTGCGATCAGTGCCCGCGCAGGGGAAATGAGCGGGGTTTCACTGTCAGAGGCTGTACTGGTGACAGCTGCTCGGCCGTGCGACCGGTCAAAGGTTACCCTGCCCCTCCGGGCGCTACCCCCACTCCACCCGAGCTGAGGCCGGTGCAACCTCTGACATTTCAGCGCGGCCAATTTTCCTTATATGGGCATGATACAAAGCTCAATTGAGCAAAGTAGACATGATTATGAGCATATTTTTAATTGACCGAATCCTCAATGTAATCTGAATAAAATGACAAATAGCAAAAATTCGGGTATATTCGATCACAGATCTTTGTCAACCGATACCAGCAGGCGCCACAATTGTAGATGTCAAAATACTTTTTGTTCAGTACACATGCACAACAGTAGATATGTCCTCAGGGAAAAGATTTATGGTTGGTAATTCTAAAAGTCGCAGCAGTCAAACATAATATGTACAGGGAAAAAATACACAAGATTAAAGTGCGTGTGTGCCTAAGCATATACGAATTTAAGATGAAACAATACTTGCGGATCAATTAAATGGGCAGCAAGTTACACTCTTACCCTGGACAAAGTTAGGGCACATATAACATTTACACTGTGCGAAACAATTAAATGAGCATATTATACATAAATGAACATTATATACGTAAATGAGCATACATGAGCGTATTATCATACTATGACTACTCATACCCTGGACAAAGTTAGGGCGCATACAGCATCTATGAAAACGATCTACACAATCACTTTTTAACGTGGTGAGCTCTTGAAAAATGCTAACCTACTTTGGAAGTAGCTGCCAGGAGGTGCTGTTATCGTTAATAGATGGCATCCTATCGCGGATGGTGATGGATTCAGCAATCCTCCTGTCAGCTTCATCCTTACATTTGCGTACGATGCGTGCTATCAGAGTCGTGTCCGTTGGGGTCAGGTCTGGGTGCTCGTGCGCGAAATGTTCACCCATTGGTGTGCCTAGTTTCTTGTTGGTGCCATCTCGTAAGTGTTCGTTATATCACAGTCGTATTGGCCTACCGCTTTCTCCTACGTAAGTTTTGTTGCACAGACTACATTTCAATTCGTACACTACGTTTTTCGTGTGACACTTTCCCCGCAGCCCAGCTTGACATGCGTGGCAGTGCTGTCTGCCTGAAGGACACGGTGGGTCTTTGAGAGCTGACCGCACTAGCTGTCTTTTGAGTGTGTTTTGATTTGTCCATGCTGCAAGGATCGGAAACCCTGATGTTTTCAGCACTTTTTGGACCTTGGAGGCCACTTCATCATTTATGAATGGTAGTTTGACGTAAACTGTTCCCCTGCGCTTCCTTTTGTCCCTCTGCACCCTAGCTACCCCCCTGTTTGCACGAGAGCATTCCCGTAGCATGCAGTGGCGGATCTACGTTGGGGCAAAATGGGCAATTGCCCCCCCTAAACGGAAAACCTCTGGGCAAACATATCTTTTTGCCCCCCCCTAAAAAATACAACTTGAATACTAAAAATATGGTGTTTGAAAAGAAAATGTGAAATAAATGGAGGAAATAAATGGTGTCGGTGAGGATTAGTGATGAGTTCGGTGGGGATTAGTGATGGGTAAACAATGTGGCAGTCAGACGCTGTGAAATGTGAAGTAAAGCTGCGCTGGACGCTGGTGGTAGCTGTAACATGGCAGGCGACATGGGTGTCGATTTGTATACCTTCGGGGGTGCTGCAGCACCCCCAATGCTCAAATGAGCACCCCCAATGGTTTTCCGGGCACCCCCGAATGTTCCAGTTAGCACCCCCAATGATTTTGTCCCTCAATAACTCCCACTAACTCTGCTTGAAGAAAATAATTGGTTCTGCAGTCTTTCACTACTAAAACTAAAACAATTACACAACTTGCAATGCATGAAATAAAGATGTAAAGAAAAGAAAAGTTAGTTTTAAGAAGAAGGGCGAAAAAACGGTAAGTTGCAAAGACACTGGTGTGGGTCCGTCGTACACGGGTGTCGGACCCTTAGAGCTGCTGGCGCGTACCCTTTACAAGCCGGCAGGGGGCTCCAGAGACCGGCGACGGGCCCTCAGAGGCCGACAAAGCGCCATCAAAGGCCGGTGGTACCTTAAGAAACCCTGTGGGGTCGTCTTTAGCGACCGGCACGGACTCAGCGCCGATGGGGCCCTCAGAGTAGCCGGTGTGGGGCCTTCAAATGTCACCGGTGGGTGGCCGTCACATGCGCACTTGTGGGGCCTTTAGAAGCTACGATGTTGGGCCCCCAGAGCCGCCGATATAGGGCCTTAAGAGGCACTAGTGTGGGGCCCTCAGATATGGCAATGTGGGGCCCTCGGAGCCGCCGGTGTGGAGGGTTCACAGTCGCCGGTGACGGCCCTCACAGGCGCCGTTGTGGGGGCTCTCAGAGACACTGGTTTAGGGCCATCACAGGCGCGCGTGGGGCCCTCAGAACTGCTGTTACGGAACGGACCCTTCATAGGCCGACAAGAAGATATTAAGAGGTCACCGGTGCCTTCAGGAGCCTTGTGGGGTTCTCAGAAACTGGTATGGTGCGCTCAGACGCCGCTGGGATCCTCCGAGTCACCTGTGTGGGATCGTCAGGGTCGCTGGTAACTGACAAGGGCCCTCAGAACCGCCCATGTAGGGTTTTTAAAGCCATTGGGCCTCAGAGTTAGGGGTGTGTGGCCCTTAGAGACGCCGGTGTGGCGCTCAGGGGCGCCGGCGAGGGCCCTCACAGTCGCCGTTATAGGGGCCCTCAGAGAAATGGGTGTGGGGCCATTACAGGCGGGTGTGCAGCTCCTAGAGCTGGCCCCCTATAGGCCGGTTAGGACCCCCAGAGGCCGGCAAGTGGGCCTCAGAGGCTGGCTTGGGGCCCTTATGGAGATCTTAATGTTGGTACTTGTGGGCCCATGAGGTGTTCTTACGAGCCCTGTGGGGCCCTACTTAGTCCAAATATGGCCAACGTGGACCCTCAGCGGCCAATTGGCGCCGCAGGGCCCCTCAGGCCCGAATAACCCGAGGGGCCCCTGAACCTGATGGGGGGGGGGGCATGTGCCTCACGGGCCGACCTGGCTACGCCACTGACTGGAAAATCGTAAACCCATAAATATCGAAATGCGATCACCTGTCATTATCAGAGATTATTGTGATCGTCTGATTACCGCCAGAGCTTCGTAGCTACCGTTCCCTCCGCGCAATATCCGCTCCTGCGGACCGCAGGGGCTGCTGCACCGGTGCTAATCGCCGTCATCGGTTACTGTCGCCTTATTACCGAGGTGCCGGGGCTGCAACCAGCTGCCGGCAAATGTACGACTTTTTTCGGTAACATATTTATGTAATAAGGTAGCCAAGTACCTACCAGGACGAGCAGAATGATGCTGAAGAACGTTCAACCTTTGTCCATAGCGCCGGTGAGCTATTCTCTAACTATCTCCCGGAGTCGGGGTGGCTGCAAATTTTTTTTTGCGCTGCCCTGGCTTGGCCGGACTGACAAAAATGTAAAAAATAAAAAAAAATAATTCCCGAAATCCGAGGAGAAAAGTAGGGGTAGCTCGTTTTTTTTTTTCCTAAGACTGGACGTTTGAAATTCTCGCCGACTTGCCTGGCGGCGCAATGTTTGCCCCCCCTAAACTCAAATCCTAGATCCGCCACTGGTAGCATGACACTTTTGATGAGCTTAGCTGGATAACCGTTCAGCTTAAATAGGGACGTGGTCACCTCTAGGCTCTTGTCCCTACTTGGGATGTCGGAACTTATCCGAATGGCTCTTTTTACATGTCCTGTTAAGACTGCCTTTTTGGTCGTGAAAGGATGGGCCGATTGAAAGTGAAGGACAAGTTTTGCGGCATTGGGCTTAATGTACAGTTGTGTAGTGTACGTGCCGTTGTCCTTTACTGTAATCAGTACATCAAGGAAAGGGAGAGATCCGTTTGCATCAGATCGCTCCATCGTGAACTTGATCGTTTCATGTTTCGAGTTTAGAAAGTCTAGGTACTCGGATAAGCTTTCTGCCCCGTGTGTCCATACCGCAAATACATCATCTATGTAGCGCATGTAGGTATTCGGCTTCAAACCCCTAGGGTGATTCCAGAACTGTTTCTCGAGTGAGCCCATGAACACAACTGCTAGGGTTGGAGCGATACGGGATCCCATAGCCAGGCCCTGGGTCTGCTTGAAGTACGAGTCCCCAAACCTAAGATAGTTGTTCTGGAGACAGTGTTGTAGCAGCGTTCTGATGTCACTGGTGTCTAGTCCAAATAGGTTCAATTCTGCCCGGTGCTCCTCGATACGCGCGATGACTGCGTCTATGGCTTCCCCGGTAGGCACGTTGCCATAAAGATTCTTTACGTCTACGCTGAATATTATGCTCCCTTCCGGGAGGCCGGCAGGATAGGCCTCATTCAACCTAGATAGAAAGTCATCAGTGCTCCTAAGGTGGGCAGGTACGTACTGAAGAAGCTGGGAAGTGACCTGCTCTAATAGCCAAGATAGCCTATCCAGAGGATCATCTATGGCAGACACAATAGGTCTCAGGGGAATGCCTGTCTTGTGAGTTTTAGGCAGGCCGTATAGTTCTGCACAGCGAGAATGGTGTGGGCGTAGGATGTCCACAATGTCTTGACCCACCTTATCTTTAAGTGTTTGTGCGATGACCTTTTTGGTGCTAGCCTCTGTTTTAGCAGTGGGGTTGCGATCAATCTTTTCATAAGTGTTTGTGATCACCTGCGCTTTGTCCAAATACTCTGTCTTATCCATGATGACTAGCCCCTTACATTTGTCTGAAGGCTTGACAATTACACTATCGTCCTGCTTAAGCGCGTTCAGCTCGGCCTTCGCTTCAGCTGTGTAGTTAAGGTCACCAGGACGATGGTTACGATATATCGCCATTATTTTACGTTTCACACCCAGGAGCGATCTTTCGGCCTCCCTACTCAAAGGGCCCGCCTGCCTGGTCGGTTGGTTGGGAAAATGCGGCTTGGCAAGATTGCCGTTTCTAGCTTCATCCTCAGCGTCCGTTCGGCCGTTTGACGATCCTGTAGGCTCGCCCTGAGATCCCCCTAGCTGTACCTGTTGGCTGTGTGGTTGGGGTGTAAGCTGCTGCTGCTGCTGCTGCTGTTCCTGCTGCTGTTCCTGCTGCCGATCCTGCTGCTGCTGCTGCTGCTGCTGCTGCTGTTCCTGCTGCCGATCCTGCTGCTGCTGCTGCTGCTGCTGCTGTTCCAGCAGGAACAGCAGCAGCAGCAGCAGCAGCAGCAGCAGCAGCAGCAGCAGGATCGGCAGCAGGAACAGCAGCAGGAACAGCAGCAGCAGCAGCAGCAGCTTACACCCCAACCACACAGCCAACAGGTACAGCTAGGGGGATCTCAGGGCGAGCCTACAGGATCGTCAAACGGCCGAACGGACGCTGAGGATGAAGCTAGAAACGGCAATCTTGCCAAGCCGCATTTTCCCAACCAACCGACCAGGCAGGCGGGCCCTTTGAGTAGGGAGGCCGAAAGATCGCTCCTGGGTGTGAAACGTAAAATAATGGCGATATATCGTAACCATCGTCCTGGTGACCTTAACTACACAGCTGAAGCGAAGGCCGAGCTGAACGCGCTTAAGCAGGACGATAGTGTAATTGTCAAGCCTTCAGACAAATGTAAGGGGCTAGTCATCATGGATAAGACAGAGTATTTGGACAAAGCGCAGGTGATCACAAACACTTATGAAAAGATTGATCGCAACCCCACTGCTAAAACAGAGGCTAGCACCAAAAAGGTCATCGCACAAACACTTAAAGATAAGGTGGGTCAAGACATTGTGGACATCCTACGCCCACACCATTCTCGCTGTGCAGAACTATACGGCCTGCCTAAAACTCACAAGACAGGCATTCCCCTGAGACCTATTGTGTCTGCCATAGATGATCCTCTGGATAGGCTATCTTGGCTATTAGAGCAGGTCACTTCCCAGCTTCTTCAGTACGTACCTGCCCACCTTAGGAGCACTGATGACTTTCTATCTAGGTTGAATGAGGCCTATCCTGCCGGCCTCCCGGAAGGGAGCATAATATTCAGCGTAGACGTAAAGAATCTTTATGGCAACGTGCCTACCGGGGAAGCCATAGACGCAGTCATCGCGCGTATCGAGGAGCACCGGGCAGAATTGAACCTATTTGGACTAGACACCAGTGACATCAGAACGCTGCTACAACACTGTCTCCAGAACAACTATCTTAGGTTTGGGGACTCGTACTTCAAGCAGACCCAGGGCCTGGCTATGGGATCCCGTATCGCTCCAACCCTAGCAGTTGTGTTCATGGGCTCACTCGAGAAACAGTTCTGGAATCACCCTAGGGGTTTGAAGCCGAATACCTACATGCGCTACATAGATGATGTATTTGCGGTATGGACACACGGGGCAGAAAGCTTATCCGAGTACCTAGACTTTCTAAACTCGAAACATGAAACGATCAAGTTCACGATGGAGCGATCTGATGCAAACGGATCTCTCCCTTTCCTTGATGTACTGATTACAGTAAAGGACAACGGCACGTACACTACACAACTGTACATTAAGCCCAATGCCGCAAAACTTGTCCTTCACTTTCAATCGGCCCATCCTTTCACGACCAAAAAGGCAGTCTTAACAGGACATGTAAAAAGAGCCATTCGGATAAGTTCCGACATCCCAAGTAGGGACAAGAGCCTAGAGGTGACCACGTCCCTATTTAAGCTGAACGGTTATCCAGCTAAGCTCATCAAAAGTGTCATGCTACGGGAATGCTCTCGTGCAAACAGGGGGGTAGCTAGGGTGCAGAGGGACAAAAGGAAGCGCAGGGGAACAGTTTACGTCAAACTACCATTCATAAATGATGAAGTGGCCTCCAAGGTCCAAAAAGTGCTGAAAACATCAGGGTTTCCGATCCTTGCAGCATGGACAAATCAAAACACACTCAAAAGACAGCTAGTGCGGTCAGCTCTCAAAGACCCACCGTGTCCTTCAGGCAGACAGCACTGCCACGCATGTCAAGCTGGGCTGCGGGGAAAGTGTCACACGAAAAACGTAGTGTACGAATTGAAATGTAGTCTGTGCAACAAAACTTACGTAGGAGAAAGCGGTAGGCCAATACGACTGCGATATAACGAACACTTACGAGATGGCACCAACAAGAAACTAGGCACACCAATGGGTGAACATTTCGCGCACGAGCACCCAGACCTGACCCCAACGGACACGACTCTGATAGCACGCATCGTACGCAAATGTAAGGATGAAGCTGACAGGAGGATTGCTGAATCCATCACCATCCGCGATAGGATGCCATCTATTAACGATAACAGCACCTCCTGGCAGCTACTTCCAAAGTAGGTTAGCATTTTTCAAGAGCTCACCACGTTAAAAAGTGATTGTGTAGATCGTTTTCATAGATGCTGTATGCGCCCTAACTTTGTCCAGGGTATGAGTAGTCATAGTATGATAATACGCTCATGTATGCTCATTTACGTATATAATGTTCATTTATGTATAATATGCTCATTTAATTGTTTCGCACAGTGTAAATGTTATATGTGCCCTAACTTTGTCCAGGGTAAGAGTGTAACTTGCTGCCCATTTAATTGATCCGCAAGTATTGTTTCATCTTAAATTCGTATATGCTTAGGCACACACGCACTTTAATCTTGTGTATTTTTTCCCTGTACATATTATGTTTGACTGCTGCGACTTTTAGAATTACCAACCATAAATCTTTTCCCTGAGGACATATCTACTGTTGTGCATGTGTACTGAACAAAAAGTATTTTGACATCTACAATTGTGGCGCCTGCTGGTATCGGTTGACAAAGATCTGTGATCGAATATACCCGAATTTTTGCTATTTGTCATTTTATTCAGATTACATTGAGGATTCGGTCAATTAAAAATATGCTCATAATCATCAATATGATTTTCCTCACTACGCTAAACTCTCTTAAATGTGCTAACGTTATTAATGACCATAAACAAGCGTTAATAGAAACCATCAAAAACTCTGAAAAACTAGCAACCATGCAGGAGCGCCTCAATTTTCTGACAACTTGTCGCAAGAATCACATCATGCCAAGTTTCATTACCAACAGCCTTAAGCCAGTCACGAAGATTTTTCGAGCTAGTGCAGTGCTACAAAAAAGACAAGACAACTTCAGTAAGCATTTGCTGAATGAAGCGATCTGTGAGACCCATCGTACACTAGCGTATTTGCTTCGAGAGTGTAACAGACTCGCCGCGAAACGTTCACGGTATCTTCACCCACTGAACAGCTGGACAATTCAACAGGCGACAAGAATTCACGGAGAGACAGCAGCTGCCTGCAGAAGAAGGTTAGCCAACAAGTACGGACGACTTGTGCGCAGACGAGATGCAGCTCGTCAGACCCCCGTTGACGAGCTACAAGACGACACACAAGACAATGGCCGACTACTTAACGCATCACAAAGACCGCTGGATACAGCTGTAGTTAACCTACTGAGCAAGGGGCCAAACTTTGCCCTGACGCAACAGGTAAACTCTAAGACCCTGCGAGAAGCAGAAGTCGGTATTGAACGAGCCGGCCACGCGCTACGCTGGAAGCTCATTTTGGAAGAAAAGCAACGGGATAAAGAGCAACAACAGCAACAGCAACAGCAGCAGCAGCAGCAGCAGCAGCAGCAACAGCAGCAACAGCAGCAGCAGCAGCAGCAGCAGCAGCAGCAGCAGCAGCAGCAGCAGCAGCAGCAGCAGCAGCAGCAGCAGCAGCAGCAGCAGCAGCAGGATCGGCAGCAGGAACAGCAGCAGCAGCAGCAGCAGCAGCAGCAGGATCGGCAGCAGGAACAGCAGCAGCAGCAGCAGCAGCAGCAGCAGGATCGGCAGCAGGAACAGCAGCAGGAACAGCAGCAGCAGCAGCAGCAGCTTACACCCCAACCACACAGCCAACAGGTACAGCTAGGGGGATCTCAGGGCGAGCCTACAGGATCGTCAAACGGCCGAACGGACGCTGAGGATGAAGCTAGAAACGGCAATCTTGCCAAGCCGCATTTTCCCAACCAACCGACCAGGCAGGCGGGCCCTTTGAGTAGGGAGGCCGAAAGATCGCTCCTGGGTGTGAAACGTAAAATAATGGCGATATATCGTAACCATCGTCCTGGTGACCTTAACTACACAGCTGAAGCGAAGGCCGAGCTGAACGCGCTTAACCCGCGCCGTGCTGGGGGGGGGGCGTTTTTACGCCCCCCTCAGGTTTTTCGCGAATATTTCAAAAACGGCGGCGCGCAGCGCCGCCGTTTTTGGTACACGTGTTCCTACATCATTTCCGCACATGTTGTGAAAATTTCAGACCTAGGCCGTTCAAGGTCAGGTCACCAGGTCACGTCAAGTGACCTTACCTCAGAAAAAGTTCAAAGGCTCGCTATAGCTACACCGACTGAACGATCACTTTGAAACTTTCAGCGATTGATATGAGTAACAGTATGTATAAAATGTATATCTCGGATTTTTGATATCTGTGACCTAAGGTCAGGTCAATTTTGCGACCTCTCCATTATAAGTCAATGGGAGAAAATTGAAATGCGCCTCTTTTGGACGAATATCGTTCAAAACGCTCTCAAACATCGGTTCATAGGTAAACATGACACACTGAATAGGAAAAATGCACCTGTGACCCCTCTGTGTGCCCCTGAGGTCATCTCAGGTCATGAACGGTCGCCAGCAGTTTTTTGGCTATAACTTTTGATAGAGACGTGCTAGAGCGGTGAAAACACGTCAGATGTGTTCAGCTCGACGATACGGATCGACTGATATGCAACATGACCCTTTTCGGTCAGGTCATGACCTTGACCTGAGGTCAAATTTTCAAAATGACCTTTCAAGGTCAACAAATAGTTCATTCGACGCGTCTCGACGAGAGGAACACGATGCTGGCAAAAGTAATGTCATGGCGCTTATGAGTCAAAAGTTATTGACGAAAAAACGTTTTTCGTAAAAACGGCTATTTTTGGAGTTTTTGCCCTCTGGAGGCTAAACCGTTGACCTGAGGTCAAATCTGAGAACATTACTCAGAAAGGTCTGTAAAAGGGCTATCGAATGCGCTTTTCCGCGGCGCTGTAGCTCTATCGGTTCCCGAGATAGCCGTTGGCAGTTTCCAAAATGTTGAAATAGTCAACATTTTACCTTTGGTGACCTCTGGTGACCTGACCTTTGACCTGACCCAAAAAATGACCGAAGTGTTTTCGTCCTTATTTTTGACGCTCTTTCGATTGCCGCTTACCGCGTGTCGCTACGTGGCCCAGGAGCCGAGTTAGACGGGGGGGCGTGAAAACGCCCCCCCCAGCACTCGGCGGAAAGTTCAGGCCACCAGCACGGCGCGGGTTAAGCAGGACGATAGTGTAATTGTCAAGCCTTCAGACAAATGTAAGGGGCTAGTCATCATGGATAAGACAGAGTATTTGGACAAAGCGCAGGTGATCACAAACACTTATGAAAAGATTGATCGCAACCCCACTGCTAAAACAGAGGCTAGCACCAAAAAGGTCATCGCACAAACACTTAAAGATAAGGTGGGTCAAGACATTGTGGACATCCTACGCCCACACCATTCTCGCTGTGCAGAACTATACGGCCTGCCTAAAACTCACAAGACAGGCATTCCCCTGAGACCTATTGTGTCTGCCATAGATGATCCTCTGGATAGGCTATCTTGGCTATTAGAGCAGGTCACTTCCCAGCTTCTTCAGTACGTACCTGCCCACCTTAGGAGCACTGATGACTTTCTATCTAGGTTGAATGAGGCCTATCCTGCCGGCCTCCCGGAAGGGAGCATAATATTCAGCGTAGACGTAAAGAATCTTTATGGCAACGTGCCTACCGGGGAAGCCATAGACGCAGTCATCGCGCGTATCGAGGAGCACCGGGCAGAATTGAACCTATTTGGACTAGACACCAGTGACATCAGAACGCTGCTACAACACTGTCTCCAGAACAACTATCTTAGGTTTGGGGACTCGTACTTCAAGCAGACCCAGGGCCTGGCTATGGGATCCCGTATCGCTCCAACCCTAGCAGTTGTGTTCATGGGCTCACTCGAGAAACAGTTCTGGAATCACCCTAGGGGTTTGAAGCCGAATACCTACATGCGCTACATAGATGATGTATTTGCGGTATGGACACACGGGGCAGAAAGCTTATCCGAGTACCTAGACTTTCTAAACTCGAAACATGAAACGATCAAGTTCACGATGGAGCGATCTGATGCAAACGGATCTCTCCCTTTCCTTGATGTACTGATTACAGTAAAGGACAACGGCACGTACACTACACAACTGTACATTAAGCCCAATGCCGCAAAACTTGTCCTTCACTTTCAATCGGCCCATCCTTTCACGACCAAAAAGGCAGTCTTAACAGGACATGTAAAAAGAGCCATTCGGATAAGTTCCGACATCCCAAGTAGGGACAAGAGCCTAGAGGTGACCACGTCCCTATTTAAGCTGAACGGTTATCCAGCTAAGCTCATCAAAAGTGTCATGCTACGGGAATGCTCTCGTGCAAACAGGGGGGTAGCTAGGGTGCAGAGGGACAAAAGGAAGCGCAGGGGAACAGTTTACGTCAAACTACCATTCATAAATGATGAAGTGGCCTCCAAGGTCCAAAAAGTGCTGAAAACATCAGGGTTTCCGATCCTTGCAGCATGGACAAATCAAAACACACTCAAAAGACAGCTAGTGCGGTCAGCTCTCAAAGACCCACCGTGTCCTTCAGGCAGACAGCACTGCCACGCATGTCAAGCTGGGCTGCGGGGAAAGTGTCACACGAAAAACGTAGTGTACGAATTGAAATGTAGTCTGTGCAACAAAACTTACGTAGGAGAAAGCGGTAGGCCAATACGACTGCGATATAACGAACACTTACGAGATGGCACCAACAAGAAACTAGGCACACCAATGGGTGAACATTTCGCGCACGAGCACCCAGACCTGACCCCAACGGACACGACTCTGATAGCACGCATCGTACGCAAATGTAAGGATGAAGCTGACAGGAGGATTGCTGAATCCATCACCATCCGCGATAGGATGCCATCTATTAACGATAACAGCACCTCCTGGCAGCTACTTCCAAAGTAGGTTAGCATTTTTCAAGAGCTCACCACGTTAAAAAGTGATTGTGTAGATCGTTTTCATAGATGCTGTATGCGCCCTAACTTTGTCCAGGGTATGAGTAGTCATAGTATGATAATACGCTCATGTATGCTCATTTACGTATATAATGTTCATTTATGTATAATATGCTCATTTAATTGTTTCGCACAGTGTAAATGTTATATGTGCCCTAACTTTGTCCAGGGTAAGAGTGTAACTTGCTGCCCATTTAATTGATCCGCAAGTATTGTTTCATCTTAAATTCGTATATGCTTAGGCACACACGCACTTTAATCTTGTGTATTTTTTCCCTGTACATATTATGTTTGACTGCTGCGACTTTTAGAATTACCAACCATAAATCTTTTCCCTGAGGACATATCTACTGTTGTGCATGTGTACTGAACAAAAAGTATTTTGACATCTACAATTGTGGCGCCTGCTGGTATCGGTTGACAAAGATCTGTGATCGAATATACCCGAATTTTTGCTATTTGTCATTTTATTCAGATTACATTGAGGATTCGGTCAATTAAAAATATGCTCATAATCATCAATATGATTTTCCTCACTACGCTAAACTCTCTCAAAGTAGACATGAACAAATGCAAATTAATGCATGATGTGAAGATTGCAGAACAATGAATTTTCTTCACAGGTATCCTGAATAACTTTAATAGCGATGTGGACAGTTAAACTGACAAATATGACATTTGTTTAGTAGAACGAGAGCCGAACGTTCTTTCCGTGGCTGGTCAGGCGGGCCGAGGGCGCCCGGTCTGCGAGTCGATAAGGGTCATTTCACGCTTCTGTGTGGCTGACTTTGGTCCATCGTGACACTGAGCTGTGTGATTGCGCCTTATTGTCGGCTGTGGGAGACGCATATTAATGATTGGAAATATTGCTTCGCTAAATATTGTTCTTTTGGCGTTCAGCTTGCACTGGAACTCAAAAATACATGTTTATGTTTTCAAGAATGTCCGGGACAGCCCGTTGAATAAAAGATTATTAAGTTTTTACAAAAACACAATTTTCAAAAAAGGCCATCGATCGATTTTGATAAAAATTACATTTTTGGATTCAGCTCACCGTCAGCTTTCGAATGGTATATATCGTTTCTTTTGAGCCTGAGATGACCTTCCGACGAACCGTGTCAGAAGCGTCGGGCGCCCGGCAGGTGCTGCCATCTGACGACAAGCGTAGGGAAGCTGGCTGCTCGAGCCGGTGATAGTGGCCTGTGCAGCGCCGCAGTCTCCCAGGACGACCCGAGACTACGGGGACTTCGACATGAGTCGGGGACATCCTGGCCGGCCTGCGTCGGCAATAACGCCTCATCGCGCGCCGCCCGCCGTCAGCCGGCACCCCGCTAGGCTAGAGGTGCCGGCTGATCAAGTCAACAAAGCGCTGGCCTCCCGGCGAGCGAGGCGAGCGGACCGGGCGGACCGGCTGCCTGCTTGGCCTCGACTCCGAGAGGTGGCGCCGCCGCCGAGCCGCGGGCCGGGGTCACGCGGACCCGCCGGGCGCTGCTCCGTGGGTCGGGCCGGGAGACCGACAGACCCGCGGAGGCCCAGTCGGCAAGTTATGTACCGCGTTACGTCACAGACTGTT
Organism: Amphibalanus amphitrite; assembly: GCF_019059575.1. Taxonomy (NCBI): domain Eukaryota; kingdom Metazoa; phylum Arthropoda; class Thecostraca; order Balanomorpha; family Balanidae; genus Amphibalanus; species Amphibalanus amphitrite. The sequence goes on from NW_024881841.1 coordinate 25,196, forward strand.
CTAGGCTCCAGCTGTTGGCCTCTTGCCAGGGATGGTAATTGGTCAATGCATGATGAAATATGCGAGCAGTTGCAGTCATCCACGTGCTTTGATGCAAATACCGGTGCGAAGTTGAGTAGGATACGATTGCTGCGAAACCTTTAGTTGTTGGGAAAACCAATAGTTGTTAGAGAGGTGTAATGAATCGAAGGAATTAACATACGAAAAAACATAGCAGTGTGATTTATTATTTGTTACGTCCGCTGATTCCATCGTGGAGCCATAAATGACCATCGGTCGAGAGCATCTCATCTTCTCGCGCGGGGAACTTTTTGTTAGGTTGTTTCACCGGGGGACCTCTCCAGCCATAGAACTAGCCACAGGAGAGATGGGACAATTCAGTGCCAGTCGCAGGTACCGCAGCTCCCGGCTCAGGACCAAAGCCCGCGCGGACTGACCCGCCCGGACCCATCCCTCCCTCCCCGAGCAGCAGACTCACCTGTAGAAGGCATCCGGCATGGTGAACGTGGACATGATCCAGCAGTACGAATTGATGATGTGGGTGCTGATGTCGCCATCGTTGATGCAGTCGATGGGGTTGCCGATGAACTGGGTGGCCGTCAGGATCAGGATGAAGAGCGCCAGCAGGCCGGTGGTGAACTGATAGTGCAGCCGGAACACGGGACAGTCGTTGGACACCTCCCGGATCTTGCAGAAGCTCTTGAGCGTTCCGAACACCCCTAACATGGTGGCGGCTGGTGGGCGGGCTGCTCTGTGTGTCGACCCGGCCCGGCTCGGCGCTGTGGTACGGGCGGCGCGCGCAGTCTAGCAGCTGACCACTGCAGTACAGAGGCACAGGGCCGGCCGGCGACTGGCGGCCCGGCTGCCCCCGGCGATACGGCCGGCACGCCGCTCGTCCCGGCGCGCAGCCCGCGCTCGCCGACCGCGCAGCGTGCCTCGCAAAGAGCGCGTTCATTGGCCGCCGGTGCTGCGCGGCCCTCCGCGAGGCTATGTCTGTTTGGGCCGGCGACCCAGCGACCAATCAGCTGGCTCGCTGTGTGACAGATTATCCGGGACTTGGACACGCCGGGCGGGAACAGCCAGTGCGGTACCGCAAGCTACGCCCAGCCGCCGAGGACCGTTCCCCGCGCAGCACCGAATTAAATGCGAGGGAAATTTGGTCAAAAAGTGCAAATGCCATTTAAAGTCAATTTTAAGCGAAACAAAAGGGTTGAGTGCTCCCCAATGAACGATTTGAGCTCTAGTGGCATTGCTGACATGACAGCCACGAGTATTTTTATCACCAGGACCCTTCGATGTATTTTGGCTGTCTTGTTGAGCCAGCTAGCAAATAATACGCTCACAGAAATCAGAATAATGCAAATTCACGTACAATACAGTTTCATCTCAATTACAAAGTGAAACCATTCGAATCGGATAGAATCGCTCGATTACTCGTTTTGCAAACTAGCTATAGATACATTAATCGGCAACTGAAATGGTCCCTTTTACATTTTTCAGATGAAAACTACGTCAGTATAAAACGATGAATAGTGGGGTAGAAAATTATATGCTTTACAGGCTTTACACATTTATTCACACACTTTGCATCTAGCACGTGCCTAATGGTACACGCAAGTATAGAAGACAAATACAGAAGACCAGTTTAAGTGCATTGGCGACGTGCTTTTGAATTTAGACATTGCTTCATAGCCTATATACAAATGAGAAAAGCCAATTCAAATATGTGTTCCAGCGTAACGACTTAGTAGCATATGATTTTTCATATAAATTCATTCCTTGTTTCATATTCCCGTCTCGTGTCGTCTTCCGATAGCCTTCATGCTCCTACTCATCTCCTCAATGTGTACCTATCAATCGTTTCTCACTTATCTTCACTTGTGCCTATTCATCGATCACAAAAGAACTTGGTTTTTGTGCCATTCGTGTTTCCGCTTTACTAACCATGCTGAGAGGCTTTATACTGGTCTTCTTGCTACCTTAGCTGTGTCTTTGATATAACTATGCACAATTTTAGCATTTAAATGAGTATGAAAAGGGAAGTATATCTACATAACTAAATGCAGAAATGCAAATGTTACCTTTCAAAAATCAACGGAAAATGTGCCTGTGCCGGACGATAAGTTATCTGAACATGTTTGCCAAACCAAGCAAGAAAAAGACGAGCGGATATGTTGGTGACGAGCGGATATGTTGGTGAAGGGCAAAGATTCTGGAGACAAAGTCCAAACGCAGCTATGTGGTTTGTAAATAGCTACGAGTGTTCACTCAATAATACTAATATTTTAGAAGCATAGAAAAATGGAGATGGGGAAATCAAACATACACGATAGCGTAGAATGGAGCGTATGAGAAACCAGAAGGCGATATGAAACGCGACGTGAAAGTGTTCAGGCACTCCAAAACATTATTGAAACGGACCAATGCCTGGCGTGGGAAATGCTATAATATAAGCACCATTAGCATCAGAAAGGAATATGTAAATTACACACATGACTAAACGGGATGTTTCACATTGTTCAATGTGTGTTGAATGAACTCAAGTGTTTGTGTGTTTAAACACGCGCATTAGGTTGATTTTTATCGGTTCTCTCGCTATCGAGGCACTATCGACCCAAAAAGTGTTAATTACTGGGGAAGGGTTCGGGGGGGGGGGAGTAAAGTTGTGAGCTAGGAAAATGCCTATGGTGATGCGCAATTTACTTGATAAGAATCTGTCCGACGTCTGAGAGTCTGTAGAGATGTTGACCATCCAGTGGTAACGATTGCCGAGTTGATTTCGTCACCTTGAATGCATGCACCCCGCGCCTGCAAAGCGGCCGTCCAGTGCCGTACCCCATGACCACTGGCTGGCGTCAGGTTTAGTTGGTCAAGGCCAGCATAGCCAAACATATAACGCTGTGAGGCACCTGCGCTGATCAGCCGATGGCCGTGAACGTCCAGCTGGAATATGTCACAGCAGCCCAGTGACACAAGACCGATATTTCTGCTAGATCCCACGACCTGCTGACCTCCATTCCGGCACTGGGGTCAGCCAGTACTGGCGAACCGTCCACGGCTCTCACCCAGATGGGTCTCGGTCACGGGTACCGACTGGCATCGCCTCACACCGAGGCCACCGGCGCCCCTGACTCTGTTACCTGCCGGCCCTCCGCGCCGCCCGGCCACGGGGCGTCACGGCGCCAATGGCGGCCGTATAGTGGCGTTTTTGTGGAGAACAGGCTCGGGTGGGGTGGCTGGCACGTCCGCCCGGTCCGAACGACGCCGGTACGGCGACCGCTCAAGGCAGGGGCGGATCCAGAAAATCTCCAAGGGAGGGGCCATTAGAAACCAGGAGGCCCCCCCCCCCATAATCCCACCTGTTGGAGGACCCATCTTCCCACTTGTTGGGCCCCCCCCAAAAAAAACAACTGCGTCTATTGAGCTTATCTAGCTGTTCAGGCAACATCTCAACATCTGTGCAGGCTTGGAGGCCCTCTGTGCAGGTTAGGAGGCCCTGTAAAAGTGGTCATCTCTGTGGGTATAAGAGACCTCCAAGTTATGAAAAGCTTTACCAATCTTCTAACAAAGAAGTCTTCTCAGCTAGTCTTCTAAGAAATAACTAAGTGGGTAGGTTAAAAAAACTCATCGGATTTCGGCCACTTTATTTTCAGGAGGCCCCCTTTTCAGCTTTTTTACTTTTTAACTTTTTATTTTATTTTTGAAAAAAAATCGGCCAAGGGCCGATGGGGCCATGGCCATGGGGCCATGGCCCCCATGGCCCCCCCCTTGTATCCGCGCCTGGCTCAAGGCCATCCGCCGCCGGGCCGGCCGACTGGGTGGCAGGGCTCCGGCGTCCTGTCTGGGGTAGACCAGCACACACCCTGTTTGGGGCCGACCAGCACGCCAGCGATCCTGTCTGTTGCCAGCCGGCGCATGCAGTGGCACTGTGATAGGCGGACCAACATCTACATACAGCAGCAACTGGCATGTCTGATGTCCGGGACGGGTCAGCACCGTCCCATATCGGCACACAAAGGGTGTGAGCACTACGCGGCACAGATAGGGGCGAGTCGGCACTGACACTGTCCTTCAGTGACACTTTTAGGGGCGGACCACCAGCGCCCACTTTTACACTGGGCAGTGGCCCTCTCCAAGGGGCAGCATCTACAGTGGCTCTAATTGGGGTGGTCCATTGTCCTTGTGGCGGACGTTTTTTGTTAGCAAATAGCAGCCGTAGTTTTACTGTGGCTGTCTTTTTGCAGCGAAATGTCGCTGAGACTGGGTACTGCTACATAGGGTGAGGTAGGTCCAAGTTAGCAAATGAAAGGGTTTCGATTCACTTTTTAGAAGCACCGGCATGAAAAACGTAATAAGAAGTCTGAACAGCGGTAAAGTCGTTGGCGAAAGTGCAAAAATCGGCCGATACTGATGAATTCAGGCCCACTTCTCGAAAGTGCAAGTTATCAAAACATTATACCTCTGAATTGCAATGAGCCATGCATGACGAATGACACGGTGTTGTGTTTATTACTGAGAAACAACTCAACTGAACAGCTGAAGCTTTGTGTTTAGATTTAACATACCTCTGTATTTGCAAGCTTACAGTATAAGGTCACAGTTGTATTGCATGCATAGTTTATTTAGCTTGACATCGTGACCTAGTATGCACCAAAAGGCAGCAATTAATCTATCTTGGTTAATTTCTAATGTTTCCATAGGTAATTCAGCAAGAAGAGAAGTAAGTAAGAAGTAAGCTGACCTTTCATTCTCTCCTTCCACTAGCTCACAAATGATGCATGCATGTACTTACCAAGGGCCAGTACAAGTTCTCATATAAGAAAACGGTTTGATTGCTCCTTGGCCATGGTCTTTTACTTGCATCTATGAACCAACAGTAGAGCCGTCGTGAAGAAACAGTCGAGCATTGAAAGGGTTGATTTGCACGCTCAGCTTTGCGCTCAACAAAGTGTAAGGTTAGAGTAGAACAGCTCTACAGCATTTTAGGCGCAATTTCAAAAAGTTAAAGACCAAATTCAAAACGTTCACGTGCATTTTGAATGTAAACTTTTTGAATTTGGTCTTTAAATTTTTGAAATTGCGCCTAAAAAGGTGTAGTATTGAACACGTACGCCCGCTATGTTTCTGCACAGAACAAGATGACGTCGAAATCAAAACTGATGCATAGGTTAAGTACATAAGTATATTTGCTACATGCAGATCAGCACATCAAGATCAACAAAACCATTTACATCTTTTACGACAGGTCTCTGGAGATGAAATGACAGGCGTCCTTTGTAACATCTTCTCTCATATTGCAAGCGATGGCAGGTACGACTTTCAGTAAACTGCCGCATCAACTCTCAATCTCTGTGACGACTAAGCGAAAACAAGTTCCATGGAGACAGTCTCACCATGGATGGATGAGAAAGGCACGCATTACCTGACAATAAAAATACCTATAAAGCAAGTGTTGATGATAGGTAACTAGTAACTAAGTACATGCGAAAAAGCAATATACTGCTAACATAATAAAACGAACATACAGACACCGCTCAAAATTTACCCAGAACAGCCGACAGTTCTGCCTATCCATAATCCCAAGTGGCGTACGAGTATGACGAGCGAAACTGAGAAAGGGGCAGCGCACACATCTTGACATCAACAATCATTTAGCCCTCGCTCATGCAACCGCCACAACCCAACATGATTGCAGCTTGCATTCAACAGCCTGTGCGGTGTGCAAATAGTTCAGAAATCGCGACACTTTCGCAATCGTTTACGTTCAGAGAGAGCTTAGATTATTATTAGTTAGTGCATCCAGCTTGTTTTTTTCTGATTGAACATTTATACACTATCGATGACATTGTTCCCTTGATGTTGTTATGCATGTTAGGTGCCTACATATTTATATGTGTCGGTAGCAGAGTACGGTATCAACGCCTTTTGGTCCTTAGCCTTGAGAAAGATCAGTTAAACACTACTTATGATAATACTTGGGCTGACTCATGAGCAGCTGTAGGGTAATGCACACAAAGGTGCATTACAAATACAATGTCGACGCATCGCAATGTCGGATAAACTTAATTAAACTCGCACTATTGAATTATCCTGCTGGTTTCTGAAGGCGAATCTAAGTTAAGTTTGATAGATAATATTTTAATACAAAATAGAGAGAAAGAGAAAATATCCGGCTATATATACATATCTATGACGTAATAAAATGCTGTAATTAAATATCTGAAACGACTATAAATAATTATCTGTAAATTATCTGAAACGACCAATTGCGTGTGGGCGAAGTTATTGCAGTGGAGGTTGCAATCATGCATCGCCTCTCCGGATGGCGCCAAGGCCTGCATCTAAGTACGCCCTGCCACGCAACATTCGGGACCAATAGCTGTACAAGCATGAGTAGAATTCAATGATTGCGATCAACTTTTTGTGAAATGGGGAACCGAGCAGGGCTAGATTTGACTTGACTAAAAGGGATAACTATATCGGCAAGTACCCTGTTGAATGCATTGGCACGCTAAAACACCTGATATAGCAGAACTTGGAAGAGGAAGTGTGCCCACATACAAATAAACTATTCTTTAGCTGGATGTGTGTCCACTGTCCAGTGTTGTACGAGGATCCTGGATTATCCCATGCTGGCCGGTGGTGTATACCCTAACCACCCGAGGCGATTTTGTCGTTAATCACCCTCCATCCCATCCCTCTCGGCTTCCCAGAACCCTGCTTTGTTACGATAAGCAGCGGTAAGCTCATCCGGAGCTCCATGGTAAATCCCAATGTGACTCTCGTGTGTCACATTGTTGCACCATTAATCAGTTGCTCCTCTCAAAAGCGCGCATGATCGTTCCTACTGACACACACGCTACAGTAGACTAGAATTATCTTTGGCATAAGACTGTTGGTCTATAGAACAAACCGTTTAGGAAACACAATGACTAGCTTTCAAGGTTCAATGTCAGCTAACGGTCAAAGGACTAACCGCATGGTGGGCTAACTGGGCACACGGATACACGCACATCTAGCACTGCTTAAACAGAATGATAAATGTAAATCTGTTGAGAATTACATAAATAATTGGCTACACAGTACACGTAGGATTAATGATAGTAGTGTTCAGATGTTCAGTCCCAAACAGCTTAAAGGGAGATAATGACCTTTTTCCACAAAATCTGAGTTAGGACCATTTTCTGACAAAACACAACAAGTTATAATGTAAATTAAAACCATTTTGCTCAATTCGGTACCTTGCCGCAAATATCTCAACTTGAAGTCACGTTAGCGGGGAGCGCTGAAAATGACCGTTGAATAAGTACTTACATCACTTTTTGGCACTTGCATGTAATTTTGTAAAATGAGCGTATTCCTTACATTTGATCTTCATCACATCTAGTTAGTTAATGGTCGTCTATAGTGCCTTCAAAAGATATTCATGGTTTGGGGGTGGTTTATGTCTAAATTTACGCAACTATTTTTCCTGTTCATCATCTGACGCCATATGCTGCTATTTTAGTAGCAACGACTCAATTTTGAATCGGTCCCGCCGACTGCACAATAAAAGAAGATAGATACAACACTTTTGCGGCATCACTGAAAAACTTATGCAGTACTGTTATCAAAATTATCATAACACCGTTCGACAAAACTGAAGTCTTTTTGAAATAAATATGCTTGTATTTTTCGCTTCAGGCTCTGACGCCAAAATAATGAATTTCGTAGTCACAATCGCAAGATTTGGCTGCGTTTCTGGCGCATGCCGTTCATTTGTGGCGCAAAATAATACTTGGAAACAAAGAAGAGTAGGCACTATGTACCCCCGAATTAGAATCTAATTAATTCTAAACCGAATTAACTCTAATTCAAATTAGAATCCTTACAACCAAGCAACGACAAGGTGATAACATAAACAAAAACCCAAGCGTCGCTGTTTGAAACAAAAGCGCCATATACTGCGACTTTTTTTATAGAGAAGGACAACGCATTTCGGTGGGTGTTACAAGTACTGCAAGTACTGCTTCTTTTTTGCAAAAATAAAAACCTTTTTCACATACGAAAATGTGCTAGGAAATTTTCATATTTTATAGAAACTACAGTAGAAATAGTATAGATGTCGAGTAATTTTTATTTAAGAAAAAAGAAAGCTCATTATCTCCCTTTAAATGTAATAAAACCAAAATCTAGAATTTAGCTGCATCAATGCCGACATAAACATCGAAATTTGTTTTCATAATAAATAAGTACATACCAATAACTAGGATGAAAAGATCGACTAGTCAGAGCGCGTGCACACTGCACAATGGCGTATCACGCACTCCTTGACCACAGGCACTTTTAACCAAACTCGGGAGAGCTGCGAGGATTTAAAGACAAGGTTGGAGTGTGCCAAGATAGTTGCGGTCACCGCCCGTTTAACGACTTTAATTGGCTGCGGCTGCTCCCGCGCCAACCGCAAATCGCCTTCATCTGAGGAGCATTGAACGCCTGAACGACTGTGATCCGCGGGCTGCCGGGCTCAATGTCAGGCGTATGACGGCCTGCCAATTGAGATACCAGGCGAGCGCTTTCCTCTGTTGCAGAGCTCCTGATAAATTTGTGCTAGTTTAACTGGAATATTGTTCAAGAAAAATATATAACTATGTACATTGTACATGTGCATTGTGCTCCTAAAAATGATAGATTTATGCTGACTTGTCATACTCGGCAATGAAATGAAAAGCACAGTGTTGCAAGGCGCTTGAGGGAGCTTAACTGAAATCACATCAGAATGCACAGGGCATTAGAATAAGCGCGACCATCTTTCATTCTTTTAACACACTTTCATTTTTCACTTACTTACACCTATATATTCGGTAATTCAAGCTTCCGAAATGACCTTCCAAATTCCAACCTGTAAAAATCTCATTCTCATTCACCTCCAAAATTTTGTGTATAGGTACTGTAAAATGCTCGAGCGTGGGCAAAACCATTCATCTTTCATTCGCCGGCATATCATTTCCTTCCTTCTTCTGTTCGTTGTTCTTTTTTACTTAGAAAATGCTTGCTCACGCAGTCACGCACTCACTCACCCATTCACCCACTCATTCACTCACTCGCCCACTCGCTCACTCACTCACTTACCATCCACTCATTCAATTACTCACTCAGTCATTTAATGATCATTTAAACGTCATTCAAGTGGTAAGCCACGATCTCCGCAGTACTGACGGTGCTGTTTCCCGCCGGTTCTTTCGGGGCCAGAGGTTCTGCCTCGCCATCACGAGCGCTCTGTCTGGTCCCGTGACCCTCCTGATGCTGACTCTGACCAGTGTGACCACCAGTGGGCGGCCGCCGATTCTGAGCGCTCCTGGCAGCCGGGCCCAAACCACCCTGCTTCCTCATCGCCCGCGCCAGATGCGCCAGGAACATCCGGAAAGCCGTGATGTCCAGGTTCTTAGCCAACAGACTAAGGAAGAAGAAGTCGCCGACCTTGATGTTGCGGACCACGTCCTTGATGTCCTGTGATCGTAGTGTGTGAGCGCGCCGCTGGAAGAGAGGCACGCGGAATCGCTTCACGAACATGAGTGACGTGCGGAAGAAGAAGACGACGCAGGTGATGCAGCTGAGGATGACCAGCCAGAACCATAGGAAGAGGTACACCTTCTCGTTGAGGATGTTGAGCGCCAGCACGCAGAGGGCGTCCAAGTTCTGCACGGTGCCGGACACGCCGTACAGCTGGAACTCACACTTGGTCAGCTTCGGGAAGGTGAAGGTCAGGGGGCTGACGTCCACCTTGCTCGGGTCTTGGAAGTAGCGAACACAGCGCGGGCCGTAGGTCAAGAACTCGTGGTTGATGAAGTGGTCGATAAGGAACATGTTGGCGAACACGTTGACAATGTTCAGAAAATCGCACAAGAGGAAGCGTAAGTAGTAGCCATCGTAGGATCCGAGTGTTTCGTTGACGTACATGCTCAGATTGCCAATCTTCTTCTTGAGCGTGTCTTTGTCCATGTTAGGCAGGCGCATGTCGTGAACCAGCGCGTGCACCCTACCGTCCTCGTTGATTTCCCACATCCAGTGTGGCAGGTAGAACAGCACGCCCTGTATGAATAACACAAACGGCACCCACTGATAGTACAGGTGGTACTTGCGGTACTCGTTTGGTTCCTGAGTGCCCAGGCCGTAGAAATCTGCAAAACAAAAGGGCAGGGGTCAATATTTCAATACCGGAGCGACGGGGGTTTACTCTTCAATGCATCGATAACTATTTTTTAAAAGCCAGCCAATCCTAAATGTAGGCGGGACATTTCCCCGGCACTCTCACGAGGCATTTCGTGCTTAAAAAATGTACGAGTTGTCTGGTTCTGTATCGCTCCTGTAAGAGCCGATATAGACGTTGACAGTGCATTCGTTATCGGTGACCTTCACCTATGGTTATTGGACTTGGCAATGCTATTCCCTAAATGACATCACTGAACATCATGGAACAAATGGTTTGCTACATTATTGAGCAGAGGCATACAGATAAACAGGTATAGAGGTATATAGAGGTCTAAGATTGAGCATACACTCAGGGACTATTTTAGGCAAAACATCCCCAGACACTTACGGCTCTCGAAGCCGATTTTGCGCATGGTGACGGCGCTCTTGTTGGGCAGCGTGTAGGTGCCGGTAATCCAGCAGTGGGTGTTGATCACCTCCTTGCTGATGCCCTTCTCCTCGCAGTCGCGGCAGAAGCAGTTTATCGGGTGGCCAATTAGACTCGTTGTCGTCGACAGAATGGAGAATCCTGCGGCGACAGAAAAGGGTGACACGTACGGGTGAGACGTTCCTGGTACAGTCGGTGTCAATGATTTTTATCATTGGACATGACATACGCTATACCTTCACGTTCTGTTTATGGATAGATTTGCTGAGGTCATCAATTCAATCTGCGGTAATGCGTTGTCAAGATTTTTAACTAATGAAGTTTGCGCAGACGAAAAAAGTTTTACCATTAAAGAAAAGTTTTACCATTTACCATTTAATACACTGTGAAATCTGTGTAGCTAAATAACGTCAGTTTGTAACTTTAGTTTGCTTATTTTCAATTTTGTATGGTGAAAAGGTTATCTTTCGGCCTGGAAAGGCTGTTGCACAGCTGTAGGATAATAGGTATAGGGTGGAGACATTGGACTGCATGGCACACCGACAGTGTGCCGCAGTGGCAGAGACCGCCTTGGTGGGACGGAGGTGTTCCGTTGGGATAGCCCACCCTGTCGTTCAAAACGGTTACCCCAGATAGACCTAACCTAACGAGGGCTGCCCCTCACCACCGGTTGTCTGATGGGAGTAACCGAGAGCAGACAATGGGTACAGCGTGAGTGAGGATGATAATGGGTTGGTTCTGAGGAAGACAAGGACGGATTGGCTGGTAGCCGATTTTTATCAAAGAGGAAAGCCCATGTCGCGGTAAGTATGGTCTAAATTTGCTTTGATTGCCATAAAGCGTTACTGGTTCATTGTCAGTCCCGTTGATTATCGGTTAGTAGAGCGTGAGTGGCACTCGATTTACTAAACTCCTGACGAGGATGTTCCGCGGCTGATGGGAGTAGCTGTAACCAATTGAAGTCAATCAGCTGAGAGTATGTACAGCTGTGATTGATGCGCTGAAGTTTGGCATCCGAGCCCTCTCGATACCACACATACCCGGAATAGCCCGATTGGACGGTAAGGGTCGGGGCCGAGGCAACAAGCTTTGCTTAGCGTAGGCTCCGGCTCTGTCAATCCGTCCACTCAAACATTGGAGCCAAATCTGTATGAAAAATACAGCCACTCGTCCATTCCACTGCAATTACTCGTTCAGCATTCAGTCAGGTCATTCTCGGCGTGATGGAATCTGATCAACTGTCTCTGAGTATAGCCACCGCTGCCGCGGCGCAGTGAACTCCATCACTCCGTGAACTTCCGTTCCCCTTATTTCCCTGGTTGGCATTGCGCCGTTTCTTCAGTGCATGGTCTCTGCAGTCTGTCCTCAATCCGGTCAACCACACCCTTGCTCAAGTCTCAACACTCAACTCCCTTCAGTTCCGCCTATAACTATCAGCTCACTTACGTCTGACATACACACGTGTGGGGGAGAGTCAGGCGTAGTATGACTCCTGCGTGCGTTATTGATCGGTACAATGTGTGTATGTGCAGGACCAACAAAGCCATATGGGTGTCACCCACGCAACCACCCTAACCGAGTGCGGGCCCGCACACGGACGGGCGTTACATAAGGCCGTAACTGAAAGTAGGGTGGGGTAGATCCGCTTGTAAGCACACTCACAGCAGACACAACAGTTTAGACATAGCAGCTAGTTCGTCAGCGATTTGCAAAATCCTCGCCGAACAATGATATCGACAACAAAGAGGTCGGTGACTTATTTTTGGTCGAACCCAGATGAAACTGTCACGAAGCGTCGGGAGGCAGCCTGACTCATCTCATAACATTCACATTTTCCCATACACGACAACCATATTCAACATTTGGAAAACATGACGACGTAATAAAAATATTGTTTAGCTATAGCAGCTAGAATATTTATGTTTTGTCCTGCGTTAAAAAGTGATATAGACACTATTGTGCCATTAGATAAAAGAGCTATTATTTTTTGCCGATGCTATGCCGCGGGCCAGATGAATTCAAAGGCGCATTCGATCTACGGTATGCTTTTCATTGGGTTTCTAATCGACAATTTGGATATCTACATGAAGATGAAGGGTGGCGTCCCCTCTCCGAATGGCAGATGATCTGTTAACACTTATCTGATGAGATGACAGACGTATAACGATGCTGTATATCAGTAGTACATTCGAGGGCCTTTGCAGCAAAGGAAATTTTTCACCTTGTGCACCTATGGTACCTATATGTATATCTCAAACAGAATCCCAAGGGTGGCGGCAAACCTTTTTGAATTCTGGTTGCCACTGGGCACGGAAAAAAGAGAAGCAAATGACGAACTAAAAAGGTTGAGCCTGAGCAAAGCATATTTCGTAAGAAATGCGCCCTACGTTTAAATTTTTTTGATTACCGTTACGTCGACCTTTTGCGGTTGGCTTTGCCCGGAAGATTGTTCCACGTTGAGTGATCTTGTACGGATTCTCATGCATTATTTACGTCTTTCGTAGCCAATGAATATGCCATTCTTTGTTACACGAAGAATACAGTAATACTGCCAAGTGCCAGTGCTATCACGAGGCTTCTTTCTTTATATTTCGTCAAATAACACCTGCGCTACGTGCTTCTCAAGGTGTCATATCACACAACATTATTTTGCTCAGGTACACGGTATTGCATAGGTACCTACGCAAAACACATACGATGGGATTAAAGCCCCACTGTTATCCCCTCTGGGTATAACAGTTGTAAGAAGCCTTACGAGGTGCTTTGTGTCAGGCATCCACAGCGTAACTGGGGCAGAACGTGTCCTGTGAGAATCTGCCCAAGTGCCGCTGCTGATCCCCAATCGTTATATCAAGTACTGACGCGGGGCACGAATAGATACATAAATCGTTTATGAGTCAGAGTGCAAACATTGTGATCAATGGCTGGACATGAGTTGTGGCGAAAGAGACTGACATGACAAATAGTCTCGCCAGTTTTTAACAAATGAACTTTTGGTAGATGGCTTCCAGTCACAAGCAAGCAAAGAGTCATTACCAAAAGGGATCGTATTGACAATCGATATTCGACAGCCATCCCTCCCCCCTGGGCGTCTACAATTTTAGAGAGGACTGGGTGAGGTCTGATGCCTAGCAAACATGTGCGAGCCAGAACTCAGACAACTTAATCCCAGAAAACCTGATTATACCGCAAAAGTTCCGAAGAAATGGGTGGCGTAGGTACTGCTGTGACGCAATTGATAAAACATCTACATATGTATCTTATTAGCAAATTCGTTTACCTATGGGTGCAAAAAAACCCTCAGGACGTCAGTGCCTGAGCAAACTGTGCGAAAGAGAAGTGTGCATTGTGCTCAATTAATTAACTGGCGCATACTGTATGTCAATAGACTTATATTGATGCGGATAAGGACGGCACGTGTTCCGGTGACTGTTTTCAGTGAAGGTTGCATTATACAACTGTCGGTAAACTTACCGAGAAAGAGGAAGGTGGTGAGTCGGTAGTGGAGCTGGAACACCTTGTTGTCAATGTTGACCTGACCGGGCATTTTGCCCTTGATGGTCATCGCGACGTCTCCCATGAGGCTGGTGATGGCCATGGTTGGTGATTGGTGTCTTCTGTCTCTTCCTTTTGGTCACAAACAGCTGCTCTAATGCTCACTGACCCGCACTCCTGCAATGATAAAACAAACACAGTCATTTATGTATTACAGTCATAACGCAATGGATGAACGATCAATCGTTGATACAGGCTTTGGAAGTGGACCCTCCACTTCCGCACGTGCGAAGGGTGGCCCCATCTGACTTAGATGGATCGACCATCCAAAGGGCCCCTAACAGCGTACCGACTTAAAGCGCAATCGACCCAGTCACTGCTGAGATGCAGAAGCAGCCACTGCACGTGCGGTAAGTGAGATCTCAGGATGTGAGTCTTGCGAATCTCCAACAGTGTGCGAGCTTTGTGCGTAATTGGCCCAGAAGCTCTGTAGATATATGATAGAAACGGGCCCCGCATGCGCGCACGTGGTCAACAAAGTTTTAGTTGGACTCACTTTGCACGCACAACCAACACAACACAAACCAACATCAGGCCAGGTCAGTCACCTCCCCGTCAGGTCATTCACCTCACTGTTTACAAATTAATCCTCGGCCAGACCCGCATACTCACGTCTGCCAGCCAGCCCACTGCGTATTCTCGCTACAATCCTGATCAACACCTCTCAAATGACACAGCTCGGCGGGCGCTGGCGCCGCGCGCGCCACTGGCCACGCTCGCTGGCACGGCCCACATCGTACCCCTGGGCCACATGGACCGTCGATGCGGCCCGTCGATCGATCGGCGCGTGGTGCGCAGCTCTCGTCGGTGCCGACGCAGGGGCGGCGCCGTCGCAGGTCCGCTGGCCGTGACCCGCCCGACGCGTGACGTCAGCTCAGCGGGGGACCGACGGAGGGACGGTGACGTCATAGAGAACTGAATTACAGTGACGCCATTGAGGACTGAAGGGTAATGACGTAAGAGGACTGTCGGACGATGACGACAGATCTGAGTCACCCAATTCGCCCATGCGGGTGACTGAGGTGGCCTCCAATTGCTACTTGGGGTGTGCTTTTTGTCTCGATTAAATTAACCACAATAACTGTATGAAATAAATCGTGTAGTGAGGTTTCAGTGTCATCTATTGCAACTGATGTGCAGTATCCTGCTTAGCAGTAGCGATATTTACCTCTGCCTGTTCAGCATTTGTGGGGTATTATGGTTGTTTAACGTTCTTAACCCCATGGGACATTCACTAATTCCTGTGACACTTCGTTTTAATTCATCCGTAAGCCATTCACGCTAGGGTGCCGTGATTCTTATCGGCTGAATAAATACTCGTGCATGTTTTATACGTGATACTGTAAAATCAACACGTGACTCTGATGCGAGATCGTGACGTCGCATATAACATCGGGTACACAACACACATACCTACATTCGAGCAGATGCTCACATTTCTCACCCAGCAACATGGTTTAAACGTTACCGGATTTTGTTTTGTTCAGGAGTGCACAGGCATGCATTTCAGCTTAAGATTGCACTTAAGCCTCGTATCACGGGTGGAAAACACCACGACACCGAGGTTCCAGTAACACGAATGGTGCACTCAAAACTTTTTTACTACCTCCTGGAGAGTTCATTTTCATCAAACCCGCAAGATAATAGTATATTGAAAGGGTAACTCGCTGCTACCATTATGTGCATAGTAACGGTACGTGGTTAATATGAGCTTATTCGCCAGCGAAGAGTATCATTACCATGTAAATATCAATATTACTCTCGCGATCCAGAACATCACGAAAACTCTTTCCTCCTGGGTATCATGACTCGGGTACAGATAGTCGTTTCATGCGTGGATCTTGTTTACCCTCGTGAAGATGATATTTGAAATGGAAACAATCAGCCAATCAGAAACGAGATCGGCCGTTTGCGGTTTGAAGGCCGCGCGCATCTGTCAGTTTTCGGCCGTTGGTCTCCGAGAGCGGATGTGAGCAGTGTCGGTGCCGCGCGGCGTGGCCGTTGGTGATTGTGCTTGTGTGTTGTGCATCGCCTATAGAGCCTCTGTGGACATTTTATTGTAAGTACCGATGTGCTAGAGCATTGCGTGCCGTTGAGTGGTGCTAATTTGACCTGGTTAACAGGACCCCGTGCACGGCCACGTGGCCTAGTGTTGTGAGTACGTACATTAATTTTGTTGTGATGCTACAAGTTTATGCATTTTGTTGGTGACTTTGAAAAAGCCTTGCACTGTAGTGATCCAGTCTCATTATCTCACGCAGACGGGCGACCACCCAGGAACGCCGTCGCTCACTTCAAATATTGTGCGCTCTGCCTAATCCAATATGAGGGCGCTGAATGTCTTGTATTCATATTCAAATTGCATTCAAGTTGTATCGTGGTGTTTATTTACCGCTTGTGCATTGCTGAACGCTTTGTATAAATTTGTATGAATAAGTGAAGAGTCTCACAATGTTCATGGTTGGTGTGCCCCTCGTATTGTTTGTACGGAAGCCAAATACACCTACATTGTTGCTCTTGAAACATTTTTTTTTTAGTTGGTGAGCTCCGGTTAACAGAAGCTTCGTGAAGCTTCTGAAGGAAGCGTCTGTGGGTCTGTTACCATCCTCTGGGGGGTTTACACTAAAGGAAAGAGTAAACATTACCATGTGACAAAGGGTAGGACATAAGAATATACTCTCTGTAGGAGGGTAAAGCACAGAGTAGATGATGCGTTACTCCCTAAAAAAGGGTTCCGTTAAAGATTTACCCTTTCAAAGAGTGTAACCCAAAAAATGTTACACTCTAGACAAGAGTAAATCAAAAGAGTTTATCATTCAGAAGATGGTAAAAAACGTCTGTGTGTCATGTTACCCCTCCCTGGCGAGTTTACTCTTCATGAAAGAGTAAAATTTACCATCTGGAAGGTGGTAAAAAACGTCTGTGTGTCAAGCTACCATGCTATGGCGGGTTTACCCTTCAGGAAATGGTAAAAAAGTTTTCAGTGTGAGAGACGACCGGTGGGGTGAGGTAAAGATGAGGGCAGGGGCGAGAGAGCGCCCTTTTTGCAGGTGTCTATCACAGGACGATTGTTGCTAGGGCCGTATGACTTTGACACACATAAGCATGTGTGGGTTACATAGCTAGTGAGACAGCCCTTCCCATACGACCGGTATGTATAACGCAACTAGATGTGGCAGTCGTCATCGTTTGTGGTTGTGTGTCTCGAAAAAAAAGCTCCGATAATTTCAATAGACATGTGTCGCTAGATGGTTCTACCAATTTATAACGCTATGGTCAAAGCAATTTAGTCCCGGCGAAACGTATTCGCAAGCATAATGGCGAGGCATCCACATCTGGCCATGGCCCGTAACGTAACAAAAGCAGTGCCGCTGGCAGAGCACTGCTGGCTCCAGCGGCGACAGGAGCCGCCGCTGCACTGGAGACTCAACCTGCGTATGTCGGTCTCTGGGGAATCGCCAGAGTCAGGAGAAAGACGGCACTGCATCACGAATTTGGGCCCTCATGGACTCGCATGGGATGGCTGCCCAGTAGCGTCTATGGATTTGGCGAGGCCGGAGGAATATAGACTATAGAACAGGCTGCTGGCGATTGATTGTATCTCACAAGCAGCGAAGATGTTGAAACGGCTTCTTCGGACCATTCACATTGTTCCACTCATTTGGATACGCCTGGTGTCATCCCTCCTTCACCAAATGACTGAGCGTCAACCACATTTTGTGACCAAGGTTGAGAGGACCAACTTCAGAGCTATAGACAGGATTGCCCCGCCTCACAGTCAGGAATAGTTGGCCCCACCGAACGGTCAAGACCTCACAGTCGGGAGGGAGTCGGGACCCTGTAGTCCCACATCACGGAAGTTCCGTGTAATCCCTCTCCGGAGCGATCACACTGCAGAGTCAATAGTGGGTAATATCGTCTCTCGGAAAGTCGATGGGCAGCGCTGGGTCGCTTACCCTTGTCGGCCCTCCGGTGCCGAGCGATGCTATGCCAGCCCCGCGTCACTCAGCTCTGGCACTGTGCCCTTCGGTCAAGGACACGCTAGTAGCCTTGATCAGTTCAACGTATAGTGACCGGCCCCGCTCGTTGCCGTCGCTGCCGTCACCGTCATTTTCCAGCTACCCCTACCGTTGAGCTAGCTCCGCGACCTCGTAGAAGGAAAGGGGAAAGTGGTAGTCTACGGCGGCCTTACCTGTCGCTATCCAAACCGCGGACCGACTTCGCACCTCCGTCTGGCACTGCCACACAACTCACAACCGGTCAACGAAGACACGCACGGTCTCAGCGGCACAGTCCAGGGCACAGCGTTCGGCAGCTGCACCTCCGCGGGGCGACGTTTCACTCTCTGGCTACCGACTGAGGAGCCGATTCATGGGGCCGCTGAAGATCTGGCACCCGTCCTGGGCACCGTGCCACCGACAACGACCAACGGCTTTCAGACCCTGCCCTGTTTATCAAACGCCAGGAATAGACTTCGCTAGCTGAGTCGTCGGTGCCAGCTTACCTGACCCGGGGACCTTGACCTAGAGCGATCCTGACCAGGAGCAGCTCCGACCAGGGCCAGGGGTGACGTTGACCAGGAGCGATCCTGACCAGGAGCAGCTCCGACCAGGGGCTGACCTTGACGAAGAGCACTCCTGAACGGGAAGGAGCAGCTTCGACCAGGTTGACGTTGACCAGGAGTGGTCCTGAAGTGCGATGCCTTTGACCGAGTGACTTTGACCCGGAGCTGCTCTAGCTTGGAGCAATGCTGGTCCTGAGTGATTTTGATTTGCCCAGAGTAGATTTGCCCGGAGCTATAACGTTGCTGAATGAAAGAGGCCCTCTTACCCAGCAGAACCATGTACCTACCAGAAAAATTTTGTTCCGAACACCTCTGACCTGGGACAGTTCGGTCTTGGGGGACACAATTCCTAACGAATGCCGCAAAGCAGCTCATTGGCCGCAGGCCAAATGCATCAGGCTCAACTGTCATTTCTTCACCTAGGCCATTCACAGGCTCCATGATATTTTCATGTTCATGACCACTATCATGGTTACCGTTCGGAACGATTGAACCGATTTCTATGGTGTGTTTCCATCGCTTGTTTCTTTCTTGGCTCTCGAATATCGTGGTCAAAATATCTAACAATAAGCCAACAACATAGGGTAGGGTGGGGTAATTTGAACATGTGGGGCAATTTGAACATAGTGTGAATAACAGAAAATTACGGAAAATCCATAAGTGGCATGACAATAAGACCAATGAGAAAAATTATCGTAACTAAAAGGGCTATCATATGAACGGGGTTTAAAGTTTCAGGGAATGAAGATGTTGACGCACAGTGTAAAAAATCAATTTCGCAAGGGAAAACGCCTAACAACACGTCATTGCAACTTCATTGCAGCGCAAAATCTTGCATTGCTAGCGCCTAATACGCAACGGCTTTTGTTGTATAATGACCTAATCAGTGCCTTCAATCCAAGAAATTTGCTTTTGAACCCTGTTTTTTTTTTTTTAAATGGCAAAATAACTTTTAGCGTGGGGTAGGGGAAGGTGGGGTAAGACGGACCAGCTAAGGTTTGAGGCCGCATATCTTGCTACACTGCTCTCGTAATTCATATTATTTATAGTCTTCGGAATGCTCAATCCTTCCTCTGTTGATATGTGTAAATACTAAATTTCAAATTAAAGACATCTAGGTGGTGGATGCTCTTAAAGAGGGACATGTCAAAAACTCAGACAAGAAAAAACGTGGGGTAAGACGGACCACCCAGCAGTGCCTGCTATCCGTTCCTGTGTGTTACACTTCTGCTCTGTACTCTTGTAAGAAAAGGTAACCAAAATGGTAAAATAACAAAATGAGCCTTTATTCTTTACTCGTGTGATGGAAGTGCAGCTAAAAGCTGGGAACATGTGTGTTGATTGTCGTTTGGCATGAATGCATGCTAACTGAGCACTTGCATGCATGGCTCACATGCAACAAAGACTCCTTCCTGAAAAATTAACTTACTTAAACTTGTGTCAATGTTTTGGAAAAGAACTTCCCATATGCAGGGTACAATGGACCACCACAGGGTAAGATGGACCACAGTGGTCCGTCTTGCCCCAAATCTAAATTCTGTCATTATCATGACGTATATGTCAAATAGCCCAACATTGCAAGACCTTGCCTTTCCTGAAGTGTGACTATAACTAAGTTTATAACTTTGTTCTTCACAGTTAAGTGCAAAATAGAAACTAATCATGCAAGAAAGGCGCCGTAATTGAATCAACCGTAGACCTCTTATATTAGATCGGTTTGACGAAAAACAACATTTTTCTCAATAACTCAAAAGCTATGCATCCTAGCAGCATGAGCTCAAGGTGGCCATTGTTACGAAGGAAAACAAACATAGTGAGTGCATAAAGCAGTAGATACCAGCAGCGGTTCAGCCGGGAGGGCTGGTGGTCCGTCTTGCCCCGCTGGGCCGTCTTACCCCACCTTCCCCTAATTTGAACATAGTGTGAGAATTTGAATGAAGACAGGGATAGCTCCGAAAAAAACAACGCTCCCAGTCTTTTTTTGCCAATATTTTCGACCCAAGGCAGTAGCAGATAAGTTATGCCAGTTTTAGAAAATTTACGTCTAATATCCGTCTAATGTCCGGCATGTTTGTTGATTTTCCGTCCAAAAATGTTAAAGTCAACTATTTGTCCAAATATGTCCGAAAATTATGCAGCTATCAACACTCAAAACCGTCATTTATATTGCTTATCATGTAATTTTACCAGCCGAAAAGTGTTCATTATATTGAGAGCTTAACAAGCTTTCCATTCGCCAATCAATGCTATGCACGATTACTTTATAAAAAGCGCTGAAGTATAGCAAACCATCGTCCAATGTTGTCCAGTCTGCTACCTTTGTCCAACCAATTCCGAAATGGACATTGGACAAAATCAGAACTCCAAATGTCCAGGTTTCGATTGGCACCACTTTAACAGATGTAGTACGGTTGGGAGACTTTTTATCGAACAAAAATGATAGACGTTCTGTTAATTGAAGAGGGGCGAATTCTGTCAACTGACCGGTGTGCAGCGTGCAGATATTGATACTCTGCAACTGTTATTTTTGCTGTTGTGTTGATTTTTGAAGTGAAGGTATGTTTAGAATTGTTCTGCCTATTTGTTTATGGGTCAAACAACATCAGTGCTGGCGAGACTATCGTTTTTATGACAGGTAAAGGCAGTATGTTCAAATTACCCCACGGTGGGGCACTTTGAACACATGCCTTGACTTGGTGGAGAAGTGAGGCTATGCTATTCAAGGTATGCTCGGCTCGTCCAAAAATGAGACTTGCATGGTGAAAGCAAGTGACACTTGCGCTACTGAAGCAGTTTTTCTTCATCCAGGGTTGAACTGGAATTTGGTACAACGGAGAATACGTAAAAATATGTTCAAATTACCCCACACTACCCTACCTATAATTTGTCATTGCCTCTGCTTTGGGCCGGCTTCCCCCTTCGCGAATATTGGTGATAGCTCTCGAACGCTTAGAGATAGTAAGCCTAAACTTTTACAACCTTTTCTTCCATCAGTTTGACATCTTTTGGAGTAAAGAAGTTGGACCTAGCCGCCTTGATGACGTCACATAGTCGATTTCTTAGAACCCTGTACGACAAACTTCGGAGTCATAGACGTTAACTTCAAATAGCTGCCAAAAAATGGAGTTTAACCCTCGCATGTGTAGGGGGGGGGGGTCGGATGGACCCCCCCCCATGTTTTTTCGCGAATAACTCGCGTAAAAAGCGGCCGATCGCGACGAAACTTTCAGTACCCTCGCATTGATCAATTTTACACCTACCCTGAAAATTTCATGACCCTGACCCAAATGACCTTTGACCTGTGACCTCTTTTCCGAGACCATGTTTGGCCGGAATCGCGATTTCGCGTATGTCGGCTCGCACTAGCCGCGTGTTTGCAAGCTTTTCGTGGTTTCAAACGTTCAAACATGTGATTTGATGTTACTCTCGTGTGTGTCAAGGTCACCTGAAGGTCAGGTCAGGTCATTGACCTTTGGTGACCTCGGGTGACCTCGGGTCACTTTTTCGAGTTTTACATGTTTCTAGGCTAGTTTTTGGAGCTGAATTCGAATTTAGCAATCATTTGAACATTTACGAAGTAGTTTTGGTGACTTCGTAACATGTTACGAAGCTGTCAGAGGCGTTTGACACGTACTACGAATACCCGTCACGACGCCTACTGGTTGACCTGACCTGACCTGACCCGACCTGGTCTAAATGCTTCAAGACATCATCTGTGATCAAAACTAACACGATATTCGTTATCAGCACCCCGAAAAACCCCTTAGCAGCCACACTTTACGACTTTCTAACAGGTCCCGATTTTCCCGACTTTGGGTCATTGACCTGATCTGGAAGGTCAACCAATGACCTAGGACCTTAAAATTGGGTATCATCGGCTTCCTCTCGTCACGGGCAACACGCTCGTTTTTTCCGCGAAGCTCTAGCTCGATCAGGGGCCAAACGGCAAGGGGTTCCAACCGACCCCCCCCCCCCTACACATTACCCAGCCAGCAATTTTGCTCCGGGCCCAAGCAGGCTCAAGTGCGGATTGCCCGAGATTTTTAGTCGGGCTAAAGTCGGCTAGGGCTTGGGCTAAAGTCGGCGTATGACACAAATACGCCGACTAAAGCCCATGCTCTGCCGGAGGTATGCCCGCTCTGCGAGCTCCGGACAGCCGTAGTTTAGCCCTAGTTGAGCGACGATTGGCGTTAACCCGATTTAAGCCCGAGCAGTGAATCCATTTATATAATGGAGATTACTCTGGGCCCGAGCGGGCTGAACTCCGGCAAGCCCACTCTGTGTGCCCTGTCTATCCCGACTTAAGCCATAGAAGTGAATGGGGTTTATACATTGCAAACTGCTGTGGCTTTGCTCGGGTTCGGCTCGAGTGATGGCTCCTGTTTTCTCAAGTCTCGACTTGACTTCATCTTGCTTTTGCTTCACACTGGATCAAGTAGCAAGGAGCAGCCAATGCACTTTCAGCAGGTTGTGCGGTTTCAATGCATATTTAAAATTGTTACGGTCACTCATATGCTCTGTTAACCGGTCATCGAGGCTCGAGCATTGCAAAAGGAAAGTAGTGGTTGACTATGATTGAATGTATATTTCAAACGACTACAGACACGTCAAATGAAACACAAATACATGAAACAGTGGACTGCAAACTGCAGCAGTAATATGGCATGAGTCATGAAAAAACGCCATCAAAACTATAAAACAATCACAAAGCCCGCTAGCCTCCCTCCCCGTTCATAATACTTGGTTTAACACTCAACTGAAAGCATAAAGTAAGGACAGCAAGTAATCGCTCATAAGACATAAAGCAATAAGCAAACAATCGTTTATAAGGAACTTCACTCTGGTGAATGGGAGCTTTGGAGGCGTCTGGCTCCTCCACACACACACATCTGCAGTAGGTGGTCGGCCAGCTTTCGGCGCAGTTTCCGTGGTATGCCTACTTAATTATAAGCAGGCAGTTTCCGCTAAACCACTTGGCGAGGGCGACTGCGGCGTCCACCCGGTCCTGGTTTGCATAACTATTCCATTTTTTGGAACTATTTGCTCTAATGGTACGTACCTGAAAAAGAGATTAATTGGTTTAATTTACCTACATTGCATGTTTGCTTGACAAATAATTTATTGTTGCATTAATACTGTAAAAGCACTTCTCATTGATCCGTATAAAATGTTCATTTGATTTTCAACGCGGACAGAGAATGAGCGTGCTCGGTGATAAGTAGATAAATATTTGTGTTTTGTATTTCATTTTCCTGGTTCAGAAGTGCTGGTATTTCACAAAGATATAAAGGCACGCAATGCGGCTTTTCTGAGCGAGGGTATAAGTCGCCAGGCTGAACAGCTATTCAGCTTCATGTTTGATGGCGTCAAACTCAGTCAAAATCATGACGTTTACATACGATCAAGCGCACCATTCAATACACTTACCTACCGTAAAACTCCATGCCAGTCCACTTGATAAGAGCAGTGAGCACTATCCCTTCTTCGCGCTGTCACACGCGCCCAAACATCAACCACCAAATGCCCCAACACCGGTGTGTCGTTTCGTCGCACAGCGCACAGACTGTCACAAACGCTGCACATGATTGGCGCAGAACTGCGCATGCGCGAACAGCCGAACAAGTATGGCTAAGCTCCGGCTTTACTCCAGTTAGCCGAAGGACACAGCCAGCTTGATCAGCCCGCGCTCCGCCCAAGTTAAGCCTGTTTTGGATGCGCGGGCAGATGTCGGGCTGAGCTACTGCTATCCGCACGTGGGCATAGCTGCGGCATGCCCCAGCTCAGCCCTAGTAAAAATACATTGGTTTTGATCAAAGTGGGCAAACCCAAGCTAAGCCCAAGCTGCCCGACGCCTGCCACAGTTCAGCCCAAGCGAATTGCTGGCTGGGTAGAAGCTGGCAAACGCCGCACACATGCGAGGGTTAAGAGATAAAGACAAATTACGAGGACGGTTGTGTAGTGTTCGACCTAGGGAAAAATAGAAAAAATAGCTATGATGACCTGAGGTCAGAGGTCAGGTCAACGACCCCAAGCTGAGGTTTTAGTTTTTGCGAATAACTTACACAAAAATAGTCATAAAGCTATGGCAGTGCGTATGTACCAACGCATTCGCCTTGTCAAGCTGCGTCGAATGACACATATTTTGTGACTTTTCCCTGATCAATTTTACACATGAAGTGCAAGTTTGAACCTCTTACCTTTCAAGGTCAGGTCACCAGGTCACTTCGAATGACCCAACCTCAAATCACTTTTTTGCAACTTTGTCACCGTGTCAGAGCTACAGTGTAGATGACGGAGGCCTTTGAAAGTCTCAGAATGTGACGAGGTCATTAGAAGCTATAATTTTTATGTCTCGGAATTTTGATATCGATGACCTACTTTACTGTCATGCATTTTGACTATTTACCCAACTAATTGTGCAAATATGAAATGTTGACCATTTTCCTGATGCGAATTCAAGCGAGGTAGCCAAGGCTGGCCCCGGTGAGAGCAACAGCGCAGGCAAGTCACACTGACACGGCTAAGGATGACTCATCAGAATCTTTTATCTTGTGTATGTACAGGTCTCGCGGGTTTTAGCGGTAGGTTTTGCACCTAGAATTTTAGTGTACTTCAGGCTATATCTTCGTCGTCTTAAGCTTTTAAGTGTTGAAGATGCGATCGACTTGTTGGGTAACAAGCCGGCCATGATCGTGTAAAATGGCTTCATCGTAGATCGATTAGTTTCTGAGATATAACCGGAAATGTAAAAGCGCAAAACCTACCGCTTAATCTCGCGAGACCTGTACGTGGTAACGGTCTCTTTTAGATGACCTCAGTCCTCAGCGGAGTATTCGGACTTCGGGGCAGAGGAAAAACGTCCGAAGAGAGATGGGAGAGAGAGAGAGAGAGAGAGAGAGAGAGAGAGAGAGAGAGAGAGAGAGAGAGAGAGAGAGGGTGAGTGAGGAGAGGCAGAGGGAGGGAGAGAAAGAACAAACACATGATAGGGCGTGCCAGATGAAAAAGAAGCCTGCTTCTGTCTGGTATTTACGCTCCTTTTAAACACAGGCATTAGGTAAGACGGGGACTGTATGATTTTTTTATGCATGTTTCCACTGGAAAATGCACGGGTAATTAGCGCAAGATGGCATATAATTACATTACAACACAACAGCCACCTTCATCTGTCTGTCTTTCCCCTAAAGGTCTGTCTGTTGGCGTAGGTATGTCTCTTTCTCTCTCTCTCTCTCTCTCTCTCTCTCTCTCTCTCTCTCTCTCTCTCTCTCTCTCTCTCTCTCTCTCTCTCTCTCTCTCTCTCTCTCTCTCTCTCTCTCTCTCTCTCTCTCGCTCTCTCTCTCTCTCGCTCTCTCTCTTTATCTCTCTCCCTCTTTCTTGCTCTTCCTCCTTCCCATCCTCTCTCTTTCTCTCTCTTTCTCTCTCTCTCTCTCTCTCTCTCTCTCTCTCTCTCTCTCTCTCTCTCTTCCTCCCTCTCACACACACACTCCCTCCCTCTCTCCGTCCCTCTTTTTGTCCTCTCTGCCCCCGCTCTCCAGCGCGGCGTCCGCACCGTCGAGGGTCGCAGGGTCTCTCCATCCATCACCGCGCCCGCACCGGTGCTTCTATAAACAGACGCCCGCAGCCGCGGCCCCGGCGCCCGTCTCCGGCCGCGTCTGCGACCGGCGCGCTCCTTGTCCGCCCGTGGGTCGGGGCTGCTGACCGCCCCACGCGCTGAGCCCTCACACGTGCTCGTGGTCAGACGTGGAACGCGGTGGCAGGAGCTACACGTGTGGGTAGCACACAGGCAGCCGAGTGGTGCTGGGGTCAGCTGTCAGAACTGTCAGCGGCGTTCGGACGGGTACTGACGGGACGGTGCCGGCTCCTGTCAGCCCGGTGCCCGCCTTCCACCGTCCGCCGGTCCCTGTCAGCCCGTCCGTCCGCCTTCCACCGTTCACCGGTTGCGCCAGGCCGGTACCCGTGGTGCCGGCTGGGTGGACCCCGTAGCCGGGTCACACGCCAAGCCAACACCTGCACGCCACTGCCGCCCGTCACAGGAAGGAAATGACGTTGGACATGATCTCATGACGGCTGGGAAGGAAAACAAACAACATTAGCCTTGGTGCTGTTTTTGAATTAATTTTTACCTCAACGAATATCATGCTACGGTTGCTAGCGGGCAGTCCCAGGTTCAGTTGACTGACTCAAAAATTGTGTTGTTACGCCTGAAGTAAAGAGCGGTATTTGTATCCTAAACATCAAATGATATTTTTTGGTAAGCCCACAGTCGTGTGCCTGTTTCCGCTGCTTGGGAAAATGAACAAAGACCAGTGTTGACGGCCTCCTGGCTCCTGCTTGTTGATATGACCGGTCGGACTCTTCCTATGCATTGCAGCGTAAGGTACAGAGATGTTCGCAAGCATCAACTGTGTTTGTTTTTCTTCCGGGACAGCATCAACTAAAGCTAAGTTACCTCATCATCGCCTTTCCACCAAAGTTACAGGCTGATCCTTCGATCATCCGAATCGCGGCGGCTCGTTCAGTCTCCATCGCCGCCGCGCCGCCGCCGGCGGCACCGCCCATCGCTGGCAGTCGGCCAGCCGCCTAGTCGACCAGTCGTAACGGTATGGTCCGCGCTACGCACATCTGGGACTGTGACCCAACGCCCAACGCCGCACCGGCTGGCTGCACCATGCCGCCGGCGCGGTGACGGGCGCGAGCCAGCAGAGCGGCTCACCGCGTGGCTGGCGGAACGGCGTAACAACGACAGGGTGGCTTGTGGTCTGTGTGAGGGATGGAAGGCTGTCTAATTGCGTTGGACACACACTTAAAACCACTGATAACGCTAAAAAACATTTGCGCTTCAATCAGTTATCATTAGAATTACTCTGCACTTTTGAAAAAAAAAAACACCATATTTGCCCGACATCAATACGTTTCTTTCTCAGCTTAGCTGCATGCAGTGCAACATGAACTGAAACATTTGGTCTTGGTAACGTTTATTTGTCCGTGGCCTTCACATGTGGTTAATTCACAATGTTGACAATAAGTTGAGCTTGGCCAACTTACCATATAGGCAGCCCTGGTAGTTGTCCTTTTTAGAGAATAAACCCTAAAATCAAGGTACAAACTCTAAATGAGTCAGGTCTTACAATGCAGCAGTGTAAGAACACGTTATACAAACGATACAAATAGCGTGCACCTATACATACACAGGCCGGTATTGTTGGGGATACGGTAATAGTTGTATTTCTGTGCTTTATTTTCAACACTTATTTTTATGTAAGGTAGGCATGGGTAATGCATCAC
The DNA here is from genome assembly GCF_019059575.1 of Amphibalanus amphitrite. Taxonomy (NCBI): domain Eukaryota; kingdom Metazoa; phylum Arthropoda; class Thecostraca; order Balanomorpha; family Balanidae; genus Amphibalanus; species Amphibalanus amphitrite. The sequence continues at coordinate 53,215 of NW_024881841.1, forward strand.
ACCTTTGCATCATTCCCTGCTATGTAACTAGTTGCATAACTTGCGCAACTGCTATTCTGCAGCAATTGCCAATTGTTGGCCTTCGAGTTAAGTCATTCCTGATTTGTACAATCATTCCTGTTGGCGACTAAAGCTAGAGCTAGAGCCTTGAGCGTCCCCCTAAGGTCAGAGTATTGCACTGGCTCCCCCGCCGGTGCAGACCGGGCAGTCGCTACTCGACGGCAGCCCCTCGTTTCTCGACAGCCTGTCTGATGAGCGTCTGCGAGTCGGCGATCTCCTTGGGTATGGTGGCCATGACCCTGGCGCTGGCCGGGCCCAGCTCGCGCGCCAGCTCCGACATCAGCTGCCGGAACGCCACCGAGTCCATGTTTTTGGCCAGCAGCGTCAGCAGGAAGAAGTCGCCCAGCGGCAGCCGCTCGACCACCTCGGCCACGTCTCGCGGGTCGGCCAGCCGCGCCGTGGCCCGCAGCATGGGCACGCGCAGAGCCGTGGCCGACATGGTCACCACCCGCCAGGTGAAGGCCAGAACACTGGCCACGGCCAGCAGCGCAAGCCAGAACCACAGCACCATGTAGATCTTCTCGTTGAGGATGTTGAGCGGCATCACGCACACCGAGTCGATGGTCTCGACGCTCCCAGATCCTCCCACCAGCTGGAAGTTGCACTTGGTCAGCTTGGGGAAGGTCTCACTCATGGGGCTGGCACTCGTGCCGCTGCCCGTGATGAAGTGGGACAGCACGCGCGGTCCGTAACGCAGGAACTGGCCGCCCAAGAAGCGATCCGTGATGAAGATGTTGGCGATGACGTTGGCGACGTTGAGCAGCTCGCAGAGCACGAAGCGGGTCAGGTAGCTGCTGTAGGAGCCCAGGGAGGTGCGCAGGTAGCGGACCGTGTTAGTGAGGCGCGTCGAGCGGTCCTCGGCATCCACCACAGGCACGTGCATCTCCTGCAGAAGGGAGGCGAGCCGGCGACCCTCGGACAGCTTCCATAGCCAGTGCGGCACGTAGAACGCCACGCCCTGCAGGAAGAGCACAAAGGCCACCCACTGGTAGTAGCCGTGGTAGCGGCGCTCGTCAGACGCCGCGTGCGCTCCCACGCCGTGGTAGGCGATGTGACCTGCCGGCGGCCGGTCAGTCGGGTCAGTCGGGTCACTTGACACCAGACAGCTGCGCCGGCGTCACCGCGACGGGCCGGGTGCGGTGTCAGCGAGCAGCGCTGCACGGGGTGTCGCTCGAGCTTACCCCGGATTGCACAGTCAGCTATTGACGTCATGCCACTCTGCAGTTATGGGAAATGTCAGTGTCTGGCAGTTGAATTAACATCTTTTATGTAATGAGTAGTTGGCAATCACTTTATTGGAAACATCCGTATCACGGAAGTCGACTGTTCTAGAGTGGGGAACATTGAGCGTATGTGTAAACACTCCGAGATCGGGGAATGTCTACTTCCCTGTGAATTTTAGTCAGCCTTGCGGCCGATTTTCTGAGCAGCCTCGGAAGTCTTCCAGCGCTTTTGAGTCAGTGGGAAAACGGAGCACTAGTTATGGCCGCAGGAGACCACAAGTGTCAGAGCAATGCTACGCCTACGTAATCGCACTGTGCAAGGCTGGGCTCATTTTGACTCATAACAAACTGTTGCCTGGTTCACACGATCGTTTTCAGACTCACAACTACCACTTCGTCCGCTTAGGGAGCGGCGGTTCGTCTTGCTCTTAAAGGGAGATAATGAGCTTTCTTTTTTCTTAAATAAAAATTACTCGACATCTATACTATTTCTACTGTAGTTTCTATAAAATATGAAATTTTCCTAGCACATTTTCGTATGTGAAAAAGGTTTTTATTTTTGCAAAAAAGAAGCAGTACTTGCAGTACTTGTAACACCCACCGAAATGCGTTGTCCTTCTCTATAAAAAAGTCGCAGTATATGGCGCTTTTGTTTCAAACAGCGACGCTTGGGTTTTTGTTTATGTTATCGCCACTGAACTCTAGTTATCGCCTTGTCGTTGCTTGGTTGTAAGGATTCTAATTTGAATTAGAGTTAATTCGGTTTAGAATTAATTAGATTCTAATTCGGGGGTACATAGTGCCTACTCTTCTTTGTTTCCAACATTATTTTGCGCCACAAATGAACGGCATGCGCCAGAAACGCAGCCAAATCTTGCGATTGCGACTACGAAATTCATTATTTTGGCCTCAGAGCCTGAAGCGAAAAATACAAGCATATTTATTTCAAAAAGACTTCAGGTTTGTCGAACGGTGTTATGAGAATTTTGATAACAGTACTGCATAAGTTTTTCAGTGATGCCGCAAAAGTGTTGTATCTATCTTCTTTTATTGTGCAGTCGGCGGAAGCGATTCAAAGTTGAGTCGTTGCTACTAAAATAGCAGCATATGGCGACAGATGATGAACAGGAAAAATAGTTGCGTAAATTTAGACATAAACCACCCCCAAACCATGAATATCTTTTGAAGGCACTATAGACGACCATTAACTAACTAGATGTGATGAAGATCAAATGTAATGAATACGCTCATTTTACAAAATTACATGCAAGTACCAAAAAGTGATGTAAGTACTTATTCAACGGTCATTTTCAGCGCTCCCCGCTAACGTGACTTCAAGTTGAGATATTTGCGGCAAGGTACCGAATTGAGCAAAATGGTTTTAATTTACATTATAACTTGTTGTGTTTTGTCAGAAAATGGTCCTAACTCAGATTTTGTGGAAAAAGGTCATAATCTCCCTTTAACAAAACATTTCGTCTGACAAACCCCACAGGTTCGTCCGTATCCCACTGAGCAGCTGATCGGACCCAGCAGACTGGTCTTCTACTAGGAATCGTCCAGCACCCAGTACAGCGCCGGCTCTGTGTCGACCGCGCGCGGGAATTGGCCCAAGGCCGCCGAATTTGTTTATGGCTGACTGGCCGCCAGTGGCGGAGGCCGCGGTCTGCGCTGGACGGTCACAGCGTGTTCCGGGCCGGTCCAAATCGCCCCTGGTACTTACAGATCTACTTTGCATTACAAAATACTTGTGCGGTCTGTCTAAGTCTCCGTCTGTCTCTCTGTAGTTTTGCATTCTTTGTTTCAAATATCCATCCGTCCGTTCGTCCATCTGTCCGCCTGTGTTTGTCTGCCTACGTATCCGTTTGTATGTAAATATGTCTGCTTGTCTGTCTCTCTGCACAGTCCGCCTGTCCTGTCTGTCTGTCTGTTTGTCTGTTTGCACAGCCTGTCTGTCTGTCTGTCTGTCTGTATGTATGTATGTATGTCTGTCTGTCTGTCTGTCTGCTGTCTGTTTGTCTGTCTGTCTGTCTGCAGGGGCGTAACTTTTTGGTTTTCGTTGGGGGGGCAACGCTGTCAGGGGCATGGGGGCGCCTCCCCGTGACTGTCTAGAAATATGTCTTATTTCAGTTTACGGCAGCATTTTTTTTTTACCATAGCACGTTGTTTTTTTGTGCCGTCGTGTTTTGGCACGTTATGTTGCAGTTTTTTTTTCTGAAATAGCGCGCCAAAAGCGCAGAATTATTTTGAAACAAAATACATTTTGAAAGCAATTTGGGGACCAGAGACCGGGGGCGGGTAGTGGAATTGGGGACCAGGGTAGTGACGCCTTATTAAACAACGCATATGGTAGTTCTTCTAAAGAAACGAGACGAACTGATGAATTGACAAAAAGAAAAGAAAAAACAACTGATAAAAAAGCGAGATTAAAGAAACAAATCTGTAGAACTTTACCCCACGCAGAAGCAAGGGACGTTTTTACGCCTCCCCTTTTAAGTTAAGAACACACTTCATACTGCATCTTTCCGCACGTGTTCTAGAAGCAAACCAGTGGCAAAAATTTGCCCTCATCGAAAAAAATAAAAAAATTGCCCCCCCCCCGCCCGCGCCGGGCCGGGGGGGGGGAGGGAGTGAACACCTCCCCTGTGGTTTTTCGCAGATATCTCAAAACTCCGCGCCGCCATTTTTGGCACACCTGTTCATGCATCTTTTTTTTACACATGTGCAAATTTCAGACCCAGAGCTCTCAAGGTCAGGTCACCAGGTCACGTCAAAAGACCTCACCTCAGAAAAAAAGTTGCAATCCTCGTCATAGCTACACCGACTGAACGATCGCCTTGAAACTTTCAGCGATTGATAAGAGTAACAGTATGTTCAAAATGTTTATCTCGGAATTTTGATATCAGTGACCTAAGGTCAAGTAATGTTTGCGACCTCTCCATTATAAGTCAATGGGAGAAAATTGAAATGAGCCTTTTTTGGACGAATGGTATTTAGAACCCTCTCAAACATCGTTTCATAGGTAAACATGATACACTGAATCGGAAAAAATGCACCTGTGACCCCTATGTGTGCCCTTAAGGTCATCTCAGGTCATGAACGGTCACCACCAGTTTTTTTGCTGTAACTTTTGATAAAGGCGTGCTAGAGCGATGAAAACACGTCAGATGTATTCAGCTCGACGATACGGATCGACTGATATGCAACATGACCCTTTTCGGTCAGGTATGACCTTGACCTGAGGTCAAATTTTAAAAATGACCTTTCAAGGTCAACAAATAGTTCATTCGACGCGTCTCGACAAGAGGAACATGATGCTGCCAAAAGTAATGTCGTGGCGCTCTTGAGTCAAAAGTTATTGCCGAAAAAACAGTTTTCGTGAAAACTGCTATTTTAACGTTTTTGCCCTCTGGAGGCTAAACCGTTGACCTGAGGTCAAATCTGAGAACATTGGTCAGAAAGGTCTGTAAAAGGGCTATCGAATGCACTTTTCCGCGGCGCTGTAGCTCTATTGATCCCGAGTTAGCCGTTGCAGTTTCCAAAATTGTTGAAATGGCCTACATTTGACCTTTGATGACCTCTGGCGACCTGACCTTTCACCTGACCCAAGAAATGACCGAAGTGTTTCCGTCATTATTTTTGACGCTCTTTCGAATGCTGCTTACTGCGTGTCGCTACGTGGCCCAGGAGCCGAGTTAGACCAGACACCCCCTCCCGCCCGGCGCGGAAGTCGAGGAGCACCAGCCCGGCGCGGGTTAATCCCAGGCTGAGAGCGTTCAAGCCTAGGTCACCCATATACCTCTGTATACCGAGATATGCAGAAGTCTGTGGCTCACCAGGTGATATCAAGTTATCACGAAATGATACAAATTACTCCTGCTAGAGGTGGCAAAACGTGAAAATTTTGGGAACCAGACCCGAACCAGACCCGGCTGGACATTTCTGGAACCAGTCGGACCCGGTCTAAGTTGGAATCGGAACCAGTTGAACCCGTTCCCCATAGGCCATAAGTCAATTAATACAAACCGTTTGTAGAAATCATTAATTGCATCGTGTAAAACAGCCGTTTTCCCACTGATAATACTTATGAGCTACAGTGTGCAAAGGAACATACATGAGCAAATGTTTTCTTTCCATTCACTTCATATTTTGCAATCATATGTAGTGTCCACTATGTATGGTTTATGGTAGGACCCGGTTGGACCCGCCAGAAAATTTCCAGGAACCGGTCTGGACCCATATGGGTCCAGACCGGTTCTTTTGACCGGGTCCTCGGGTCCACATTTTGCCACCCTTTGAACAAGTAGCGTTGGTACCGGAAACCGGAAGCTATCATGACACAGACTCACTGCTATCCCGGAAGATAATTTAAATTTCGCTTGATGAAAGTTCTCAGCTTTTACGATATCCGATTACATAATTGGCCTCTGAAACTGAGGACAGTAAGATTTGGGGGGGGGGGGGACTTCATCTAAAGGCCTCAAGATCGTGGCAAATGAAACATAAATATAGAATCATGAGGGCCATGAGGGCTAGTCAAAGGGGTTACCTACTATACCTAGTATTGTCAAGATTGGCTCGAGAGGCGTTTTTATTGGTCGATGAGGCTCTCCAACTAGCTAAGTGTGCCGTTTTACCGCAAAAAAATAACAAGGGATTTCCCAGAGGAGCGATTTCAAGACTGGAGGGGCGCATTGATAAATAGTGAGGCGCCACTCAGCGCCAAGGGCATCGCTCTTGACCACATAAATGTCATTACGTTCTAAAGATGGGCGTCAAAAGAGCCTCAAGGGACGTCTTCAAGAACCAGTGGGAAAGCCTTCCTTCCTGAATAAGGGTCTCTGTTCTAGCAACAAGTCAACAATGGCAAGGTGTGAACCACGGGACGCCTCAACTGGCACCAGGGGCAAGTTGATTAACTGTTGAGGCTTGAGGCACTGCCCTTTCGGTCGAAGGGAGCCGTAATTAGCAAAAGATTAGCAATGACACGTAATTAGCTATGACCGTAATTAGCTATGGCACGTATCGCTACCAAATTTCAGATATAACTTGGGGGATCTGTTTGTCACTTGACCTGGGAGTTTTAGCTTCCAGTGACCTGAGGTCAGGTCACAAGGTCACAAAACCGGTATATTGTCAAAATAGCACTAAAATGCACTATTTTGTTCATAACAACTAGAGTTCTACATTGATTTGTTGAGACTTGAGACACTGCCCTTTCGGTCGAAGGGAGCCGTAATTAGCAAAAAAAGATGATGTAGGATACCAGTATAGTCAGAGGAGCGCTAACATTGGCTCGATGGGTGCTATGAACCGTTGGGACGCTGCGCCAAGCAAGAGTGGCGCTTTAACAGCAGGGATACCATAACACACAAGGCCCTGTGGGACGATTACATTGACTCAAGGGGCGCCCTTTAGAATCGGTGCGACACCGTGCAGAGGGCGCCATTCTTAACCACATCAATTTTAATACTCACTGCAGATGGCCTCCAAACTGTCTCGAGGGGTGCCTTCAGGAACCGATGGAACAGCCACCGAAATAGGGGCGCCGCTCTAGCTGCAGTGATGAAATAAGGTATTGACCGCATTGACCAGAGGAGCGCTTCATGTGGCTAAAGGGGCGCGTTGGTAAACTGGTGGGGCGCCACCCCATGCCCAGCGAGGGGCGTCGTACTTAGCAAGGAAATTATGTAAGTCAGAGGAGCGCTAACTTCGGCTCGAGGGGCGCTTGTATGAACCGTTGAGGCGCTAACCTAGCTAAGTGTGCCGTTTTAGCAGCAGGGATGCCATAACACACTATAGCGTGTTATGGCATCTAGGCCCTCTAGCCTCCCCCCCCCCCTCCCCGAGGAGCGATGATTATGACTCAAGGAGCGCCCTTAAGAATTGGTAGGCCACATACAATTCATTACTCAGTGCAGAGGGGCGCCAAAACGGGCACGAGGGGCGCCTTCAGGAGCCAATGGGGCAGTCTACGGACTAGGGGCGCTGTTCTAGCAACAATGCTGATAAGGTATTGGCCAGAGGGGCGCTTCATCCACCTGAAGGGTCACATTGATAAACGGATGGGGCGCCGCTCTGCGTGCGGGGGCATTAGTTATTAGCAAAACAGATGTCATAAGACGTGCGTGTTGTCAGAGGGGCACCACTTTGGCTCGAGGGGCGCTTTTTAACCAATGGGGCACGCTATTTAGCTAAGTTTTTACTTGCCGCAAGCGGCGCACCATCCCTGAGGAACGTTACACAAACGACTGACGACTCTCTCGACATGGGCATCAGAGGCGCCCCTATAGACCTCACAGGCGTCTCTAATTCCCATTGAGGCGCCCCTTTGGACTTCAACTGGAGCTCCTCTTTCTATGGGCCTCCGAGGCGCCCCCATTTGGCATGCAGTCTCCCCTGTTTCGTATTGGGGCGCCGTTATGGCCTTAATGGGCGCCCCTTTTTCATGTGGGCGCCCCTATACTATAGATCTCAGAGGCACCCCGAAGGGCCTCAGAGGCCAATAAGGTGCCCCTCTTTCGCATGCAGGCGCCCCTGTGGCCATCTCAGGCGCCCGTGTTTTGCATTGAGGCGCCCCTGAGGACTTCATGGGCGCCCCTCTTTCGCATGCAGGCGCCCCCACGGCCTCAGAGGTTCCCCTCTCACGCATCCCATTTCCATAGGCGATGGCGCCCCCTTGAAAGATGGCGCACGCGCTCCTATGACGCCGCTGGCCCGTGAGGGCGCCTTTCGGGCCTGGGGGCGCCCACCAAGGTTGGGGGGGGCAAACGGAATGTTGGGGTGGCAAAATTTCAAGTTGGGGGGGCACCTGCCTCCCCAAAAGTATACAAAGTTACGCCCCTGTCTGTCTGTATGTCTGTCTGTCTGTCTGCACAGTCTGTCTGTCTGTCTGTCTGTTTGCACGGTCTGTCTGTATGTCTGTCTGTCTGTCTGTCTGTCTGTCTGTCTGTCTGTCTGTCTGTCTGTCTGTCTGTATGACTGTCTGTTTGCGCAGTCTGTCTGTCCGTCTATCTGTCCACTCTGGCTGTCTGTCTGCACAGTCTGTCTATCTGTTGTTTGCGGAGTCTGTCTGTCTGCGCAGTCTGTCTGTCTGCGCAGTCTGTCTGTCTGTGCAGTCTGTATGTCAGTCTGTTTGCGCTGTCTGTCTGTCTACGCAGTCTGGCTATCTGTCTGTCTGTTTGCACAGTCTGTCTGTTTGTCTGTCTGTCTGTCTGTCTGTCTGTCTGTCTGTCTGTCTGTCTGTCTGTCTGTCTGTCTGTCTGTCTGTCTGTCTGTCTGTCTGTCTGTCTGTCTGTCTGTCTGTCTGTCTATGTTCGTTAATCTGACTGCTGCTGCAAGGCTAGAACAGCAAGACATACGGTTTTATCGTGCATCTCCTGCATCTTAACACATCGCGTGGTGCTATAGCCGTCATTTAGATCACGAAACTGAGATTGCACGAATAACGTTGTCACGAAGAAGAGATTGCAGTGTTAGCCCTCTTCGCTGAACTACTGTTAACGCCAGACCCCTTGAGACCCTAATTTTTCGCGATTACTTTTAAATGCGTGAAGGAATTTCAACCAAGCTCAGGACATGGCCGTTTCAAGACAGGCCGAAACTTTTACAATTTAGATATTTTATCGCCATTTCAATATTTCAGGCACTTGTCATTGACTCGTAATGTTAACTGTTTTTCCATCCTGGATAGAGGCTTTCTACGTCATATGACATTAGGCTCCGCCCACGACTGCGGCATTGACCCGTGCCCATCAGCGACCTCTGTACACACGACTGCCCTGCCATCTGTGAAGGACTATGAATTTCGCTGACGCTTCACGTGCTATGAGTCAATTGCAGCAGACGGTCAAGTAAATGTTAGGCTCTTGTTGACTCTTGTATATAGGACCAAGAGGACCATCACTCCTCAACCTACTACTCAGTCGTGCTTCGAACAAACGTTAACGATTCCTAACAAATACGATTTTCGATGTAAGGTATCTGTTTGAAATACGAGCGAGCCGTATGATGTGAAGCTCAGGCAATTAACTTATTATTGCGTTGTTCGATGGTTGCATAGCGATGTACAAATCGGCAGCTACTTGGTGACATCCGACATCCCATTATCGCATTATCTGCAACGCCATAGGCTTTAAATACAGGTGAATATTTCCTAACCTTATGTCAGTTATATGCCATCTGCCCGTCATATGCAGCTTATAAAAAAAAAATATCAGCGAACATATCAGCATTGTAGAAGCAATGCGCATTGAGCATTTATGACTCCTTAGTCATCATGTCGCTCTCTGGGCACTGTCAGCCAAGACGCTACGCACAACTCCGCCGGCTTTCGGCACCGCTCGACCGTCGCCCGTCCCCGCTCCCCGCCACAGCGAGAGTGACCGCGCGCCGGCCCGAAACCGCCGCAGGCCAAGACCACAGAGGCGGGGCTTAGCTGTGACGTCATAACGTATCACAGACTGACTGGTGATAGCCTCTACACACCGGATGAAAATCTTGCTCGAAATTTAACATTACGAGTCAATGACAAGTGCCTGAAATATTGAAATGGCGATAAAATATCTAAATTGTAAAAGTTTCGGCCTGTCTTGAAACGGCCATGTCCTGAGCTTGGTTGAAATTCCTTCACGCATTTAAAAGTAATCGCGAAAAATTAGGGTCTCAAGGGGTCTGGCGTTAACAGTAGTCTGATACCGGACAGATACCATGCCTGCTCACTGGTCGGCCATAAAGTATGCATGCATATGCATAAAACTCGATAAACACTGGTCACTGGTCAGTGGTCGGTTAGGTATACGAATTAAAATATACATGTAAACAGTCTGTACAGACTACAGACATTAGGTAGGTATACTCACTGCTCAGGTATGCACATATCAGACGCATACTCACTAGTTAGGTATGTACAATCAGGCCTCATACTCGCTGGTCAGGTATATTATCAGGCCCCATTCTCACATACTGGGCATTATCAGGCCTCATACTCGCTGGTTAGGTATTATCAGGCCCCATATTCACTGGTCGGGTATCCATACTGAGTACTCACTGGTCGGGTTACCCCATACTCACAGGTCGGGTATCCATACTGAATACTCACACTTGTCGGGTTACCCCATACTCACTGGTCGGATTACCCCATACTCACTGGTCGGGTACCGATCAGAGGCGGTCAACAGGTGCGGCAGCGTGTATGTCGACGTTACCCAGCAGTAGGTATTGATGACGTCATTTGAGATGCGGTCCGGGTCGGCGTGGTGGCACGTCACAGGGTTACCAAACAGGGAGCTGGCGCACAGCAGCGTCGACGATGCTGGAATAAACAAAATGACGCGATAAAAACTTGACACACCACAGGACATTGGTGGGGTGGCCATTAAAAAGGACATTGCTGTCCAGCATAAGGAAGAACAGTACGCTTCCTAAGAAATTTGATTTAACCATGCCTTGACCGAATTCAGTTGATTCGAAATAATTTAATGAGCAATGCAACTGACTACGGAGTCATGCAATGATCGACATCGTATGATAAGCGAATATAGGCGAACTCATTTGAATAAATATTCCTCCTCGGCTTTTAAATCAAATCCGTGCACTTTTGCCGTGCGCAGAACCGTATTGCGAACGCGTATAAAATCGGTGCTTTCATTTTACTTGCTGCTACCGGCTGCACCGACTGCACCTAAACACAAGAAGGTATACTCGTATTTTAAGAAGTCCAGAGTTCATCAACTCAAATTAAGGAAATATTCTAGGATTGCACTTCGAATAAGGTTTATGGAAGAGACGCCCACGGTCCAACTGGCCATCCATCTCAACTTGCGACCATTGGTCTATACTCTATACACTTGCTGCACGTCACCTAATGACGGCTGTTGAAAGTGAGTAAAGTAGGAACGCACATCACTGCTAGCTAAGCACCAAATAGCCAGAAATTTAGTAAACGCTTAATACGAGCTAAAAACTTAAAGACTAAAAAAACTTAAACGCTAAACGCTCGTACGCAACTTTTGCCATTCCTCAACGAGACACTGCCGCATAATCATAGCAAATATTTTTATAGGCATATATCTGAAGCTGAATCTTCTAACAATGCTGTGAACGTGATAACTGCAATTTATACTTGTTAATGCATGAATCCAACACTCCGGATGCAGTGCTGACATTATTATGCGTCCACACGACTCGTGGAAGTCCTTTCAGGTGCACAAGCACGACGCTGACACTCGATTTGACCTTCGATAGCACCGCTCACTTACATATATGTATATGAGCGTGTAGCACGCCGCCCAACGGTATCAAAGACCGCTCGGATCAAATCAATCCGCTTCGCCGACAGCAAGGACGGCATTCATCATCAGTTATTCATTCATTAGCGATGTGTGACGGATCACCTGCTGGCGGCGAGTCCGTCAGTCGCCAGGGCAGCAGGTGACAGCGGTCGCGTGATTCAGGCCCGACGCACGCCACAGCAGTGGAGATGGCGGAAGTGCTGATTCAGGTTTGCTTCCGCATATCTACGTCATCACTATTGTATGATTCTAACAAAGACAATTTAATGTTGCAGCTGCAGAAATGAGTGCCGCTGTGCAGGACATCGGCAATTATATCGTCTTGTGGATTTTAAATTTAAATCCATTCCACCCTTACTAAATTCGCTTTTCAAAAGCTTTGGTTATTTGCTCCTTCGAAGGGAAAGGAACAAAACATCTAAACGGTTATAGTTATAGGCCTTCACTATAAAAAATATCAATGAAATTATGCCAGACATTGTTTGTATAATAAACACCATCATCATTTGATGCTTCCGCGCGATGGTCGGGTTTTATTCCGCATCGGTGATTTCCGCATTTGTGACAGGTAAGCTCAAGTAAGTCCCCTCTCCTGTGACGACTCGATAAGGAAGGCTGCAAGGGTATAGGTATTTATTATAAGCTGAGATTTTAAGCTTTATTTTAAGCGTCCCAGCTAGCCGAGGGCTATTACCGGAGGGACGGCCGATGGACGGCTGAGCCACATCCCTCGCGAACGGCAGAGCTGTCAACCCAGACGCCCAGACGAGTCCGGTTTTCTGGGCGTTTTTTGCTCCTTGGCTATCACGGCTATCACCTTCGACATCAGCTCACAGTACTCGACGAACGTGACACTTTTGCTGGCGCTCCCTCACCGAAAAATATGAACGTCGTTAGCCGGTAGTGCAGCTGAAAGAGATGGTTGTCGATGCGGATACCGTCTGGACCTTTTCCCTTGATGAAGCGGGAGATATCTGCGAACATCTCCGAGAGCGCCATCTTGTCCGGCGGCGGCCGCGACCCTGAAACGGGGTGGAAGGAGCAGCGAGTCGTGCCAGCCCAGCAGAGTGTCGTGTTAAATATCAGGAGTTAAATTTTATGTTTTTAATGAGAGGAATAAAAATTAAGCATTTATTTTAATGGCACTGTCTTATGCTATCGAAATTGTACCCTAAATGTCAGCAAAGGTGGGTTCAGTAAATCAGCAAATGTAAAATTTGAAGAAGGAAACATGTCCTACAACAAGTTCTTTGCCACTCTACCTTCTGAGCCAGCATTTACAACTAAGTTCAAACCAAACAAACTGGCCGTCAATCTGGCGTTCGAACTAGCCGTCCAACTGCAGTGTAACTAAATCTCGCTAATTCACTTCATGAATACTGAACAGCACAGTCGTTTGCTTTCACCTGCTCCGACGAGCTTCACGTTCTCGTCACGATCGTCTATGGAGTTGGCTAACCGCGACTTGGTTGCGATTGACCGAGGGACAACTGTCTCATTTGCATGCAAGAGTCGAACATCTACGCCAATGTGCTGTGTGCAGACATGTGCAATGTGCATGGATCCAAGTGATCTATGATCTTATTAGAACTCAGCTCAAGAACCGTGGGATCTGATTCTAAAATCAATTTTCTAGGACTCGTGCACTGGTCTGGTTGTATGGATGATGATTTCGAAAGTTATACCGAAATTTGCAGATTTTTGCTATGGACAGGCGGGGAATAGGGATTACACTATAAACTCCAACTGGACCGATAATTTTGCCGTGAATCTCGATATCTTTAGAGTGAGCACATCTTGGCCCCGCGCCGTTTATTAGGGACTGGCGTCTTTCCGTCAAGATAAATGGGTACCCACTGCCCAGTGCCAACTGCCCACTGCCCGTGCCTGCTCACCTTAGTTGTGTCAATTGAAGTCCGGATGAATTTCTGAGACTGTCGCCAGTGTCTCACAAAGTCGGGTGAAGTGAAGGGCGGGGTCCTCAGTTTCAGAAATGCCGTAACACAATCACGCCCTTCCTGCGCCCGCCACCCTCTGTTCGACTACTGAGGGCTATCCAGTGTCCACCCAGCCGCTCAAACGTCGTCCATAAATAATAGACACACAGGCATAAATACGACGTGTGACTGTGACAGCGGACCACCCGTGTCGACTCTGGTCGCCTTCTTCTGATGGGCCCGAGTGCGTGACGCAGAAGGGGCGATACTTCTTCGGGGGGCGCCGCATCGCACACCAATAAACACCCCGACATCATACGTGGACAAACACCACGCAGAGACACTGACAGCAGCTTTATCATCCCACTCTGTTTAAAAACAACTCCATCTTAAGGTGGTCACGCTAGAAAAGCAGCTTTATCATTCCGTTGTTAAAAAAAGGCTGGAGACTTCCACACGCGGGTAAGTCGCGTGTAAGTGGTTTGCGGGTAAGTTGGCGTTTATCTCGCGTTTAAGTCGGCGGGTAACTTTGCCCGGAGACTTCCATCTGCGGGTAAATAGTTTGTTCGCTAAGTTAGCGACCGAACTTACACGGGAGCCACCCCATGTATTAAGTTCGCGGGTATCTTTTCGGTGGTGCTTTTTTTGGTCCTTAGGGGGTTTTAAAAGTTTATTTCTGTGCAAATTTTAAGTGCAAGTGATAGACAATAGTGCAATCATCTAGTTCAGGCTTTTTCAGCCAGTTCGGCCTAGCCGTTCGGCTGCTAAGATTAGACGAATTTGAGGTCACCTTTTCATAGTACTGAGGCCAGTTTTACCAACAGAAAAATAGCCGCCTGGCGGAATTTTTCGCCTAAAGGCCGATTCACATACGGATCGAGAGCGGTAAAGCCCTATCCGCTTACGTGCTTATCGCGTTTCCACTCCGTATGTGAAACGTTCTTTAGGCAAAAAATTCTGCCAGGCGGCTATTTTTCTGTTGGTTAAACTGGCCTCTGTGCTTGTTGAGGGGTTACAAATTACGTATTTCATCACTGCAAGTATCCAGATGTTTTCAACAAGTCATACATGAGTAATCAGAGCAATATTTGAGTTGACAGAATTGAGGATGTAGGACTCAAATTTTCAAATACGGAGGTATTAGTCTATTTCCATCGCACCTATCTCCTTGCCACCAGCTGCTATTTCGTAATCTTCGGGATAGTGAGATGGGATTTGTATCGCATCCGAAATAATGTGATCGTCGAGCCAGCCGGCTAGTGTCGGGCCCCTGTCGTCGCACTTCGCGTTACGTGTCAGTGGGGCGAGGACCAGCTCAGTGGAAGCAATACGAGTGTCCGGTCAACAACCATGGACAGGAAGAAGAGGAGCAGAAATTTCAGTAGTAGAGACATGCATTTGTTAGCCGATGTCATGAAGACTGAAGTAAAAGTCATCAAAAATAAGCGACACGATGGAAGGAGTAATGAAGAACGAAAACGGTCTTGGAAGAACATTGTTACAGCCTGTAATGCAAGGTCAGAAGAAAAATGGGACTAGAAACAGCTGACACAGCTCTGGAGAGATATGAAAAGGACGGCCAAAAAGAACCATTAGCGGTTTAAACGGCAGCAAATGGGCACTGGTGGTGGACCGGATCCTGCGCCGTTGGAACGTCAGCCACCCCCGCGACACGCACATATTAAACTGATCCAGTGGCGGATCCAGGATTTTCACTGGGGAGGGGCTGCAGGTCATAATTGGGCGCCACGCCCCGGATGGGCGCCATAGTCGCATCGTATTGGCGCTGAAATATTGGCGCCCAGTGGCCCTGACAAGAGGCGCCCAGGATCAGTATGTACATTGTACAGTAACACCACACGATTGGAAATATCGGTGCGGAGCGTACTGAAACGACGTTATTCGACTGATTTTTGCATCCTAGTCCTAGTATGCGGCACTCCGATGAGTTGCGAATTGAAAATTGGCGCCACTGCGCCTTCGGCGCAGTGGCGCCAGTTTTCCTTGGGTGGGGGCTGCCAGCCCCCGCAGCCCCCCCCCCCTGGATCCGCCACTGAACTGATCACTCGGTGATAATCGTCTTTTGTGTGGCATTGCATTGGACACCGACGACGCCTCACCGGTGAAGTGACGGGGCGGGGGTGAGGACGGGGGGTGACGGAGACGAACCGACGAGGGCAGACGAGTAATCTGAGATACGGCTGTTGCAAGATCATGCAGTAGACTGGCGGTCGGCCATACAGAGTGAAATAACACAAGGCGATTAGCATTACTGATGCTGATTGGCACGGCTTCAAACGCTGTTCTGGTTAGGTTAATGCATCACCACATCCCATTGTTACGGCTGTACTCATTGCATGTGCAAAAACGCTGATTGGGGGCCACCGGTCCCATAAATAACGGAATTTCGCACTTGTTCATTGGACCAGCTGATCGCCGCATCCCGATCAGCTGATCGGGAAGCCCTTTAAACTGGCGTGTAAGTCGGCATTTAAATATTTACACGCGTGTAGCTACCCACCAGTTAACCGCGGATGGAAGTCCCCGGGTAAAAGTTGGTGGGCAGCTACACGCGTGTAAGGAAGTTAGCCACCAAAATAAACGCGAGTTAACCGCAAACTGGAAGTCTCCAGCCTTAGTCTATCAAGGGATGGTAGACATGCCACATTTACATCATTAGATATTAACTAATAGGCTCAATTCTACACTATTATCATCAAGAGCACGTAAAGATAACAATCTTTGACCAAAACTAGATATGGATTTCCCAAGCCAGCCCTAAAATAGTTTTGTCCAGTGTTTGCGTAAGCAATGACAAAAAAAAAAAAATGGTACCGGTCTCTGAGCACGTGGGTTAAAGCGTCAATCCTTGTTGCGTGAGTGCTATGCCGGCGTGAACTACGGCATGGTATTGGTGTGTATGTACATAAATATATGCTCGAAGTATTGCCGCTGTGCAAAGTGCAACGTGCATCCTTAACCCTCGCCGGACCTATTGGTTTTCTACATACGCGCCGGCCGAGGGGGGGGCGGGTACGACCCCCCCCTCGCCGTTTCGCCCCTGGTGGAGCTAGCGCGTCGCGGAAAAAACGAGCGTGTGCGCCGTTACGAGACGCAGAGATTGGTACCCGATTTTAAGGTCCTAGGTCAACCGGTGACCTCTGAGGTCAGGTCAAGTGCCCCAAGGTAAGGTTCAGTTTTTGGTGAATAACTTCGCAAAAAACGGCCGCAGAGCGCCGATTTTGGCAGCATCGTGTTCGTCTCGCTCAGGCGCGTCGAATGATATACTTTTTGTCCGGGTCAGGTCAACTTGGGGTGTTGACCTCAGGTCAAGGTCAGGTCAGCACCCCCAGGTCACGAAGTTGATCGAAAGAGGTCATGTCGCATATCATTCGATTCGGCAGGTCTTCCTGAGTCCATTGGTGGCTTTCCCGACTCGCTAGCTCAATTTGATCAAGAGTTATTGACGAAAAACTAATATGACCTTGATGACGTCATAAATGACGTCACGCAAGGTCAACATTGCAAAAGTGACGCACCTAACCTTGCAAGGAGTGCATCAAATCACGATTCTGTGTGCTTGAGATAGTTGGAGATCGTTCCCGGCGCCAGAATAGCAGTTTTCATTTTTCCCCATTGACTTATAATGGTGAGGTCACGAAAATGACCTGACCTCATATGACCTTTAGGAAAAATCCGAGATATACAAGTTGTGGGACTCATAATGGATACTAGATCCTGCAAGTTTCATTTCCCTGTGACATCTCCTCTGGCAGTGAGGGCGTTGCGAAGTTGCGACATCTGAAGACCGTGCAGAGGTTCACTTATGACGTCATAGGTCAGTGACCTGACCTGACCCAAAAATGCGGTTGGTGTCAAAAGATGCGGCTTGGATCAAAGGTCAGGTATGCCAAGTTTCAGCTCTCTATCGCCAGCGTGTTCGGAGCTATCGCGAAAAAACCCTATGGGGGGGGCGGCACCCGCCCCCCCCCCCCTCGGCCGGCGAGGGTTAACTAATCGTTTCAGACAAGAACATTTCGAAAGACAAGTTACCCAGCACACATTTTTTCGTACAGTATAATAAGCTAGCACCCAGATGTGGCGTCCTCTCATACTCGACGTGCGAGTCGGTTTAATGGTTCGTAAATTTGCGGCGCGGCGCCGGAGCGGATGGGGCGACGCCACGTGTTTGCCAGATGGGCGTCGGCCTCCAGACGGCCCCCAGACGCCGCGGTGACCAGGGAGGGGGGGGGGGCGGGTGCGGCGCTCCCCTTTCCCAAACACCGCGCCCGAACGGCCCTGGCGGGCGAGACGCCGCCCGGCCAATCAGTCGCTGCACTGGCTCGTATTGACAAATTCACAAAGAAATGTCAAACTGCGAAACCAGCGTTTACAACAATCAATACGAACACTCTAAAATTTGTAGTTTTTCTCACCTTTTTGAAATTTAAGGTCCTTAGGCTATTTTTCTATTTGCAAGGAATTAGGTAAAGCATTGTGCAAAATATGTTTGACTTAGGTATGCGTGACCTTCATTCATTGCAACTCACTCAATAAATGATTGGAACAGTTTTAGTTGTACGTTTAACGTCACTGGCGGATCCAGGGGGGGCATTTAGGGCCATGGCCCCCCCAAAGGCCTAAAGTGGCCTGTTTGGCCCCCCCCCAAAACGTCAGAAAAATTGCTAAGAAAATATACCTTGATGGAGGTTTTTAGCCACTTGAAGTAAACCTTTCCACAGCATAATATGGAAGCAATATGGTAGCAGTGAGGGTCAGTCAAAAGTTGCGCGAGCGGAGTCGACCTTCAAAAAAAGACTGTTGTTGGCACGTGTTTATGGCGCGGCAGCTGGTAGTTGGCGGTGTTTCGCGTGGTGTGGCATCACTGGCGGATCCAGGGGGGGGGGGGGGGCACGGGAGCCTGAGGTGCCCCTGACAGGCCCGTGGTGCCCTTGCTAGGCCTGTGGTGCCCCTGGACCCTGGCAGGCCTGTGGTGCCTCTGGCGGGCGCGGGCCTAGGGTTAAAGTGCCCCCAACAGGCCCGTGATGCCCTCGACAGGCCCAAGGTGCCTCTGCGTGATGCCGTGATGCCTGCGAGGCCGGTGGTGCCCCTGCGAGGCCGGTGGGGCCCCTGACAGGCCCATGGTGCCCCTGCGAGGCCGGTGGTGCCCCTGCTAGACCGGTGGTGCCCCTGGCAGGCCTGTGGTACCCCTGCTAGGCCGCTGGTGCCCCTGGGCCCTGACAGGACTGTGGTGCCCCTGACAGGCCCAAGGTGCCCCTGCAAGGCCGGTGGTGCCCCTGTAAGGCCTGTGGTACCCCTGCTAGGCCTCTGGTGCCCCTGACAGGCCCATGGTGCCTCTGCGAGGCCGGTGGTGCCCCTGGCATGTCTCTGGTGTCCCTGACAGACCTGGGGTGCCCCTGACAAGCCTGTGGGGCCCCTCACACGCCCGTGGTGCCCTTGCTAGGCCTGTGGTGCCCCTGGCGGGCTGGTGGTGCCCCTGCTAGGCCGGTGGTGCCCCTGACAGGCCTGTGGTGCCCCGGGCACCAAGGGGGGTCATGACCCATGTGGCCCCCCTTGGATCTGCCACTGATACATAATATATTGATTTGTAAAGGCGTTATGGCTTATGCAATATGCAATTGCAGGCACTTGGTATCCCTCACTTATCCCTCATTGGGGGCTCTGGCGGGCTCCTGAGGGCCCACGTCTATCTCCGGGAGCCCTAGACGGGCTCCTTTGGGTCATTTCAGTCCACTATAGCATAAGAGGTCTCCACGCGAGTCCTATACATCTGAGGGCGTACCCTGACGTCTGAGGTACCCAATTCTGCATCTCCAATGGTCTCTTACACTGGCGGATCCAGGGAGGGGGCATTTAGGGCCATGCCCCCTTCCCAGAGGCCTAAAGTGGCCCGTTTGCCTCCTCCCCCAAACGATAATGAAACATAGTTCAATCAGTGCGTGGCCCAGGAGCCGAGTTAGACAGGGGGTGTTTTACCACCTCCCGGCCCGCAAAGGGACCCAAGCACTGACTCGAAGCGGGTTAACTTGTCGACAAAAGCAATGGTAAGTGTTTACAAAGTAATATAAAGGCATGGGTCGGGTGGGCTACCATTTAAATATTTTTCTTTTTAGTTGAGAAAAAAATATTCATAGTGTCAGGGCTGTGACGAAAAATAAGTGGCCTAAATCCGATGAGAAAACAGGATTTGGGGGTACCCGGTTTGGCTCTTGCACGAGTTGGCCCCCCCCCCCCAAAAAAAAAAAACGCAAGCCTGGCTCCGCCAGTGTTTAACGTTGCACATTGTTGAAGTCATAGCATCTTTTTAGCGCATCCGATTAGAATTTTAGATGGGTATATTGCTGCTTTTATCCATGGTGAACACTCGCCGTCGGCTGTTTCGACCCTTTCTTTACAAGCGTGCGTCGCGGAGTCACTTTAGCCTAGTTCTCACCGAGTGGCGGCTGCGGCAGTCAAATTGAGACTTCCGTGAGCTAGACACAAATAGATCTGATGGATATCGGACCCGGTGAGAACGGCGGACGGCTGTTTCCCGGCCGTGTCGTGAGTACAGTAGGTCTATTAAAAAAGTCCCCAGCACCAGTGGGCGCTGCCTTCGCTGAGCCGAACCCCCGTCTGCCCGTCCCATATCGCGCCGGGCTCAGGTCAGGTAGGGTCAGCGGGACCGCCGCGCTCGGTCCGGCCCGCGGGCGGTGGACGGGCGGCCGGTAACGCTTTCCGCCAGCCAGCTGTAGAATCCAACAAACGGGACGGCCACCGCTCAGCGCAGCGAAACCGGTGTTAATGAATGGCAGTAGATGTTCATGGTCACAATGATTATGAGATAGTCATTGTTAGCCCGTGCCCCACAGGAATGCCTAGACTCTCAAGCCCTGTTGGAGTGGAAATGGGGATTGAGCATCATTCTTATAACTCAGCTTTGGGCATTTAAGTGGTATTCGAAGTAGCGTCAAAAGTAGCAAAAAGAAGAAAAGATACTTCAGCCAATTTTAGATCGGGTCAGAGCAAAAGATCATGTCACCAGAGGTCATCGATGATAAAATTTTGCTTGGACAGGGTGCGTTGCGCGCACCGGTGCATTGGGTTTCCAATTTCCATGGATGCATCAACAGACTCGGAAGCTCGTAACGCTAGTGTGGAGCCGAATTCATATCAACCGCCGCAACAATGCATGGCAGCGCAGCGCAGCGTGCTGCAGCGCGGGGCCGTGAAACACCGCCCACGGCTATCCATGTGTCAGGGCAATCCCACCCACTTGATGGGCTCGGCCCCAGCGGAGCATGAGGCCCAGGACTCCCGCCCAGGCCCCCTGTCTCCCCCTAATTCCTGTCATCCTTACCACTCTGAAATTGACCGAAAGAGCCTAACCTAACACAACAAGCAGCTCGTTTACCGCTATGTCTGAATAATATTGTCAGATTTAATTAAGGTCAACGGCTAAGCACGTAAATAACAGCAACTGCCATCATCGGTTTTATGAGAAAACCAATTGCTTTTCCACAAACACTAAAAGTTTTAAGCTAAACTTGCATGAAATTAATTTTACCAGCGTCGTGTTCCTCTTATCAAAACACTTCGAATGAATCAAAAGTTGATCTTTAAAGGCCATTTGAAGAATTTGGCCGACGCGATGTTCAAAGACATGACCTGACCAGAAATGGTCATGATGCATAGCAGGATATTAGATCCGTATCGTGGAACTTAACAAACACTTTAGATGATTTCATAACTTAAGCATGTCTATCAAAAATATTTATTACATGGCTCACGTGTAAGCTGGGTGTGTGATCATGCTTGCGAGTATGTTGAACGCAACTGATAATGTTCTGTTGGCCACAATTTCTATATTTAATTTATCCTCCCGGATTTCATATTTTTATTAATGACACCTTGACGATGTCGAGAAAAAAAAAACGCTTAGGAGATTTAACAGCCTGAGATACATTCAGTATAAGAAAGGGTCAAGGGTGCTAGATTCCTTCCGTCCCCGCTATCCTCAGGAAAAACCAATCCGCATCGCCCCTAGTCTTCATGCTTCCCTCTCTGGACTGGAGGTCACCCCACCAGCCAACCTGTAGTTGATGTCGGTTCCATTCCAGGACACATAATCCTCTTCGGGTGACCGTTGGGAAGACGACTGGAACGCCCCGACAGGGCAATCGTCCCACGGGAACAGTCACGCTTCCGCAGATCACTGTCGCTGGCTCGCACAACCAAATTTCTACACCAGAGCATAGTTATGTCATAGCTCTGCAAGGGCCTTCTCAGACCGAAAAAGATGGCTCCCAACAAAACAAACAATTTTCTCATTCAGTATTGTATCTCATCAGGCACAACATGTTTTCAGACTTCAGAGTGTTTATTATGCCTTCCGTCCAAAAAAAGCGCAGTTCAACTTTCTCCCATTGACTTTAGCGATCTCAAAAGTGACTCGACCTTTCTGTCAGCAATGTCAAACTTGCAAAGTAAACGTTTCAAATACATATCATATGTATTTGAAAAATTGTAATTGAATTGAATGTAATTGAAAAAAAAACAGTAGTACTGTTGCCCATTGAAATCGCTGAAGGTTCTAAAGCGATCGGTTAGTCGATGCATTTAGATATGATGAGCGCAGGAACTTTCCTTGAGGTAAGGTCACTTGACATGACCTGGTGTTATGACCTTCAATTGAAAGACTTGGGCGGAAACAAATGGGTCATTTGAAATCTTAAAATGTTAAGATTTTAACAATAATTGCGAACACTATCCCGGCCAAATAGTGAGTGAGAAGGGAGCGATTCCCCAACCCCATGTTTAGCTCCTATAATTGAGCTAACTGCTAGAGCCTCGCGGAAAAAACGAGCGTTTGCGTCGTTACGTGACGCAGCGACTGTTACCCCATTTTAAAATATCAGTGACCTCTTAGGGCAGGTCAAGGGCCCCACGGCATTGGATCGGTTTTGGGTGGAAAACTTCGCAAAAAATGGTCGCATTATCGTCATTTTGATACAATCGTGTTTTCTATTCTCAGACGCGTCGATTTATATGCTTTTTTGCTTAGGTGAAGCAATTTAGGATGTTTAGGTCAATGTCATGTTAGGGCAACACAGGTCACGAAGCTGTTGAAAGGAGGACATGTTGCATAACATTTGATTCGGCAAGTCTTGCAGAGTCCATTGATGGCTGTCCCGACTGGCTAGCTCATTTTGATCGGGAGTTATTGACGAAGCACTCCTATTGACGAGCACTCCGTCACGCAAGGTGAACAATGCAAAAGTGAAGCAGTAAACCTTGCCAAGAATGTATGAAGTCACGATTTCATGTGCTTGAGGTATAGTTTTAGGTCATTTCCGACGCCAAATTAACAGATTCCATATTTTCCCATTATGCTTATATGAGACTAAGTGCATTACGGATTTGCATCATTTTATAACCGACAACCGTGCAGTCTGCAGAGGTTTACTTAAGACGTCATAGTTAAGTGACCTGACATGAAAACGTGGTTGATTTCAAATGATCCGGCTTAAATCAAATGTAAGGCATATGAAATGTCAGCCTTCTATCATCAGTGTGCTTTGAGCTACCACAAAAAAAAAATACAAGGTGGCGGCATCCACCCCTTTTTCTCGGCCGGCGAGGGTTAAACATCGCTTCGAATTATTGCAGATAATGATGCGACCGAAAACAAAATATTTATCTGTGTCTAGAACGGCCGCTGACTTGTTGGACAAGATCCCCAATCCTAATTTGCTAGATGGGAATAAAATACTCGGCATATGATACATATATACCCCTCGATATGCCCTCGCGCTAAGTCAATTCTAATCATCACTGTCGCTTTTTTATCCAAGATGATGTCGCCGCTCAACGGGTTGTTTTGTTTGCTTGCTTGCGTTGAATGGTCATTACGGATTATTGAAGGATTATGATATACATAATAGGAATGGGGCAAGTGAGGATATGCACTGCAGTGCAGGTGTTTAATTTAGATCACAAAGGCATCATTTCCGGCATCGTGCAGTCACTATCTTCCCCTCCTCTGCACTGCGGCATCGCTGCGCCCCACACGCGGCGTCCTCACTCCACGGCCGGCCGCCGCCAACTGACCCACTCGCCGGGCGCCGCGACCTGACCCGTGTCACTGCCGCGGCCTGCGCAATAGAGTCGGGGCTGGAATCCGGGGGTTCGGCCGGCCGGCCGCCTCTGGAGCGGGGGACTTTTTTAGTAGACCTACTGTACGACGGAAAAACACGGTCCGTCGGCTGCATGGGACCGTCGATCCAGCTGATTTTCCCGTCAATGCTCCTCCAGACGGTGCTGCCTCTGGCGGCGGAATGCTGAACCGTGCAGCGCCCAGGCACAAAGCCGCATTTCCGTTCGGGATACGGACAGGGCGAAAAGCATGCAGGATGGGTGTGCACCGCCCCCAGTGTTATCCTCTTATACACAGCGACTGCGTGTGAGGAGGCTGAAGGGCGGTACGGCTGGAGAGACGCCTGGGCACGCTGACGGCTGACCGATGGTCGCCGCGAACAAAGGTCCCCGCGCGCGCCCGGGACCCTCTGACGACACCCGCCGCGCAGCGACGGTGCAGCAGGCTCAGCGACAAAAACAGCCTCTGAGCTGAATAGATAAGGCGACGCGCACTCGGTGCGTTCCTTTTTTACCGGCCGGCTCGGGTCCGCTCGACCGGAGGACGGGGTGAGGCGTGCAGAGACAGGGCTGCACAGTGCCCCCGGCTGCCCGGCAACAGGCGGCGGGGTCACGCAGGTCGCAGACACTGCCCAGGCACAGCGCGGCGGTCGCACGGGCGGATGGCCGCTGTTGGAAAACGTGGAACTCAATGGTCAACTCATACGCTGAGCATGTTCCGCGTAAAATGCTTCATTTCAAATAACGTCTGTTCTAACACAACAAATGCCTTTTCATAAATGCACCGCGATGGCGCATTGACCATGTGCAGGTGACTACGGAATGATGTTCTACGCGGACACAAGCAATCAGTGGAGTGGAATAGTTGATATTGATATGTACTAGGCAGGTAGTGGAATAGGTACTAGGCTGTTCCGCCACCTTGTCGCGCAATAAAGTCTGTGTAGGATGAGCAAGAGTACCTACAGATAGTGGCACTCAGCATGTGTAATGCGGCACAGCCTATCATGCCAGGCAATGAACGCCTCGGAGAAATACAACATTCTGTAGTAGAGCACTTCACGGATAGGCTTTTTAGGATCCGGCCCGGCCCATATCCGGCAAGTCATATCCAGATCCGCCCATTATCCGCCTTTCTTTGAATATCAGAATCCGGCCCACCCATGGCCCGTATTGCAGCCAAACTTCCAAAAAATATCCGTAATAATCCGTTTCACCAATAACTGGTTTCACCCAAAAATGGACTAACAAATTCAATCTAAGGGACCAGACAGCCATATATCTCACAGACCATCATGCTGCCGCTTAACACATTAGGTTAATTTTTAACTTCAATGTTGAATGTTAAAATTTTGATCCGTTTTGATCCGGGTTCAACCTTCAATTCCCAAATCCGGCCCGCCCATATCCGTTCTTTTTTAACAAATTTAGAATCCAATCCTATCCGGTCCGCGGATTTATCCGTGGATAACGGATTTATCCGGCCCATGAAGTGCTCTATTCTGTAGTCAACTGAACATGGCTAGGAACTTAGGAACGAAAAAATTAGCTATATCGAGGACAACAGATCTCGCCTGTCACCTGCTTGATCAACATACAGAACATACCTGATCTAAATTTCGCTTTGGCTCCATTTGCTGCGCTTGTAAACTACCTTGTAGGCTGTAGCGTTTTGTGTTCAGCTATTTATAAAACAAAACGGGCAGACCTGCCTCTGCCTGTTCAGATCATTACCATTGACAGTTCCAGAAAGGGTGGTATGGGCACTGCGTGTGGGGAGCATGCACATTGCGCACTGACCAAAAGATTACCTAAAAAAATCATGCACCCTGAAAAAAAGAATGTTGAAGAAAGATTGTTTCCTATCCTATCATGCATTCAGCTGTATTAATTCAAAACAATTTGTGAAGTCAAAAAGTAATTATGCATCTGAGAAACCGCAAATTCCCTTTCCTACGCTTCTGGGGACGTTTCCCCTTTTATCCCCCAGACCTGCAGTGAAGTTTACATCATGACAGGCTGCTCCCGCCCCCTTGGTCTGTTGCAAATGAGCGGTCTGCTTTATGCACCACTTCTCTCTATCGCTGCGAAGGCTGAGGCAGCCGCGTTTCCAGAAGAGCAGTAATGTAATAGTCGTTGCATCAGTCTCGTCTCTCTCCGTTGGGACGCCCCACTCCTATACTGACGAGTGCCTGACTTTCCAGCGGCCAACGACATCCGACGAAGTAGCGCGTCACCACGGCGCATCTTTGGCGCATCGCTGCATCGTAGGTACCTAGACCTCGTTTTACCATAGTCGTCGGGTACACTGCGCATATGACGAGGATGCATCGGGATGCGCAACGAGTCGGTCATGAGATTACAACCATGACCTGTTCCAGAGTTTACGTACTACGTCAGACGGGGTAGGTACGCGGGAAGAGGCACCTCGTAGTCCGCCACTCAGGCTTCACCTACCGAGTGCCGACAGATATTGGATCTAAGCGATCGCTAGAGGATCTGCTAAGCTTTGTGTTGACAGTTGTGCCTTATATTCATGACTTGAGCATCCATTAATCACCTGTGGACACCTTTCGCACGATATTCTGATAGTTCACGTGCGGGGTTTCGGAATGCCGCCTGAACTTTGAAATTCGGTCAGTAACATTCCAAAATCTTAGGGCGGGAAGAGGGGGAGGTGGGCAAACGGCTCGCGACGGATGGCAGGGTCGGGGAACATTCTCGGGGCAACTGGTGGATCCAGGGGGGGGGGGACATTTGGGTCGCAACGCCCGAGATCGACGAGAATTTGCGTTTTTTTCCGAGAATTAAAGGAAAACCAAACAACTTTTATTAGGAAACGTTTGTTTTAAACAGCGGAGCAGTGCATAAGAAATCGAAATCCGATAAGTTTTTGGAAGTTCGAGAAACTTTTTTGGGGGTATGCTCCCTCGCAATGTCAAAGGATCCGCTGGATCCGCCAGAGTCCGGATCTGCCCGGACACTGGATCCGTTAATGTCCGGAGCGCGAGTTAAAACTACAGATGTGCCTATTTTGTAGTAGCAGGTGGTGATTGCTGGGCGTACGTTATAGTAAAGCCGGGGATGCCGGGACGCTAATTGACTAATGTTAGGTAATAACTCTAATTACGTTCAGGCGGGTGGCAGAGTGAATTGTAGGGGAGGAGGTGCCGCAGGTCTGCTGCCGCCGGGCAGAGGACTGAGTGCCGATTAGAATACAAACTGACAAGTCATTCGCAAAGCGCCAATGACATACGGTCTCAAGTTACAGTCCCCTTCCATCCGAGTCGACATTAGGATTGGATTGGAACACATTAGGATTGAAATACCAAATACCGAGTTGGTATCGGTTTGGTATCAGTATACCAAAAAGTTGGTATCCGATTGACATCTCTAGCGACTGGGGTGGCGGGTTGGAGACGGGCGGACAGCAGCCGGGCCGGGACCGACAAGTACCCTGGGACCGACTCCCCTTTCCAACCCAAACCGGCCGCATACCAGCGCGGGCCAGACACCGCCGGCGGCACCGACCGCGCGGACGGTGAGGGACTGAAAGCGAGGAGTGAGGAGTGCCCGCGCACGGGCGCGTCCAGGGACCCCGTCTGCGGCGGACGGCGAGGGACTGAGGAACTGAGAGTTCCGGAGCACTAGCGCCGGTCCATTTTGCCTTGATGATCGCAGATTGCTGCATCTAGCATGTGCTTAGGATAGGATATCCTCTTTATGAAGTATTCAGCTGCAGACCTCGTGAAATTTAAATCTACATAAAGTCGAGAGCAACAAGCTCAAAGAGGTTTCTCTAATCAAGTTGAACGAATCGATCTGTACCTAATAGCCATTCTTGTGGGATTTTTGACTGATTTTTCTGTTCATGCCTTTTATCTTATCTTTATGACCAATCGTTGTGTTGTTAGCCTGTTAATAGCTTGTTAATGTTATTAAAAACACGTGTCCTGTTCCACTGTGAACGTTTAACTGCTATCCGATTTCACCTGTACCTATATAAATGGAGGTACATCTGTTAGCGGTGGAATGCATAAATAAATGCCAAATTAACTCGCTGCGGGTGAGACAAAGGTTACGCTCACAGGTGTGTAGCGTAGGCTGGTTGTGAACTTGAAGCGCATGTATGAAGCACTGCAGGTGGGTTCACAGGTTCAACAGGTGACGACAGCGCGGCGCCGGGCGGCGGTCGAAGCACCGACCAGGCAGCTGCTCTCTCTGTTTGAGGGGGAGGGGAGGGCGAGAGGTAGGGCCGGGGCTTTGACCGCCGCTGGCCCGCCCATCCCGACGCCCGGCCCGCACCCCTCCGCTGTGACGTCATCGGACCAGCCGTGTGACGGGTTCGCCATCTTAGGCCCGGTCCGGTCCGTCCGTCCGACCGACCGACCGAACCCAGTGTGGGCACAAACACAGACCGTGCTGACATCTAGGAGACGAATCTGATAACACCTTTTGGACGTCTTTTGGTCTACTTGAATATCGATTTGGCTGATAACATTAGCAAAGCAAATACGTATAAAAGGTATACGAGGCGGAGGGTTGAAAAAGTCTGTAAAATTAGTGGGGTGAGTGCTTACAACAGTCTGCATTGACCCTGCGTTTCGGTGTGTGATACCTACCTAAATGTGCTTGCTTGCGTCTAAAAAATATTGGACTCGGTCTTTATCCTACGCCTATCTCCAAGGCTGATACGATCTGTCGACGGCAATGATAATGGTAATACAGAATGACAGCACCTACCTAGCAAAATAATTCAATCTCGTATGCTCCGCTTCCCAGCGCGGCGGCGATCAGTTGCCTGGAGTGGTAGGCTGTGCCGCATGACACAGGCTGAGTGACGCAGTTCACACTGTGACCGCATGCTCGTCATAGATGCACTTGTTGCGTGATAAGCGGCACAGCCTAGCACTGCAGTCAACTGATAGGTTGTGAGGAGTGGAAAATCCTTCTGTAGTCAAATTATTTGATCAATAATAGCACGTCGAAAAAGTCACTAATGGACTTAGGGAAACTAGCTAATCGAGCGATATGCAATAGCCGTTTTCACAACGGTTATCTCATGGCACACATTTGCTACATTTGGTGCAATTTGGCCAAATTATGTTAACCCGCGCCCTGTTGGGGCCGAGCAACGCGCCGCGTTGGGGGGGGGCATTTTGGCCCCTCTAAGATCCCGAAAACCACGCAACATAGCAACAAGCAGCACAGCAAACGGTGTTAGGTAACCCCAACGGGAAACTACCTTGCGACCCAAATTCATTGACCTCGGTCAAACCGATGACGTCACAAGTTAGGTCAAATGTCGAATTTTCACGCTTTACAGCCATTTCCAGAAATGCGTTGTAAAATCGAGTAAAATGTATGTCATTGAAAATCATCGATGACGAATTGTTCTTCAAACACATATTTTGCTATCTGAGGTCACTGATACCAGGTCAGGCCACAGACGTCAGTTCACTGAGGGTCACAATATGAAAATATCATGTGATGCATGTTGGTCCATTTTACATGACAAATGCGATTATGACAAATGTGATTACGCGATTATGTCACATTTTAAACTTGATAGGTATTTTACGTAAAATGAGTATCGATGCAGCTAGTCATGGAGAGTCTAATGGTGGTCTTTGTTTTGCGCTAAGTGGTATATAATTGCTAAAGTTGAGTTTAAAAATTTGACGTCATCAATTTTGAAGTTTTTTTTTCGCTATAACTTGACCAGAAGAGGAGGCATCGATCTAGAGTTTGTTATGTAGATAGAATAGCACAGGGACTATCATATATATACCGTTTTTTCGAACTTTGAAAAAACTGTTGTTTTTTTCCGTTTTTCTAAAAAATCAATTTCTTTTATTTTGGGGGGTCAAAATCACAAAATGTTGAACATCCGAGATAGCAGTTTTGTAGCACCGTCTTTTCTCTACACGACCTGATAAAGAACTTTGAAATTGCTTGTTAACTTGGGTTTTGTGAGCGTTTCAAGATTTCATGTTTTTTGCTCATTTTTGCTCAAACATGACCTCAGTTTGACCTCAATAACTCCTGACCTTAGGTGACCTAATGCTTGAAATTTTGTACGAAGGTGTCAAATTGGTGCCTGGGAAGGTACTGAAAATTTGGCGGCCGCCCGCCGCCGTTTTCCTGTTACTCAGGAAAACCACAAGGGGGGCAATATGATCAAGGAGGGCAACCACAAGGAGGGCAACAATCTGTCGTGAAAACGGCTAATACCTATTACCTCCTTTAAGCAGTTTCTTGACCTGAGCGGTTTTGACGTGACTTTGACCTGAGGTCAGCACCTTAATTTGACCTCTTTCAAGCAAAATTATATACCGGTGAGGTGAACCGCGAGTTCAAATGCCCCGAGACAGAGGCCCGGTTTTCGGTCACTGTATTTCGAAAATGGTCGCAGAGCCGTCATTTTGGCACCATCTTGTTTGTCCTGCTCATTCGCGTCGAATGATATGCTGATATTTTGAAAAGTTCAACTTGGGTGCTGGCCGAAAGTCAAGATCAGGACAAACTCGTTCAGGTCACGAAGTTGGTCAATTGAAATCATACAGCAAAGGTATTAGTCGATGTGACAGCTCATTCTGAATTTATTGCCTACTGGTACATAGTGCCTTTCCAATCGCTAACTCAGTTTTTCCGGGGGCTATTATCTAACGAAGAATTCGGATTTCAAGTGCCCTAAGTGACGTCATAAATGACGTAATGTCTTTATAATGTTACGCAAGGTACAAAATGCAAAACTTAACCATCAGACCTTGCAAGAAATGTATGAAATTATAATTATATGTGCTTGAGAAAGTCATCATTCCCGGCTGCATGAAAATAAATTTCAATGCTTCCTCATTGGCTTATGGTGGCGAGGTCACGTTACCGACCTGAACTATGAGGCGAGTTTCAGGTACGGGCAAAAACTTTGACAAATATAGTTGTAACAACATGAGTGGCGTTTCGCAGTGGCGATATTTCTTAAACTTGCATAGGTTCATCCATAACGCCATAGTTCGGTAAAGATCGACTGGTGTGAAAGTGCGTTTGGTGTCAAAAGATAAATCAAAGATAAGTTGCAACATCTTTCAGCGCTCTATTGCCAATTACTTTCCGAGCAATGGCGAGAAAACCGCCAGAGGCGAATAGCGCTCGCTCCCTCGGCCGCAAAGGGTTAAACCATGCGCCATTATGAGGTCATTGTCTCTTTAAGTCTCAGCGTAGTTCGCGTAGGGTCCTTAACATCTTTAGGAAACGTAACCCTCGCCGGCCGGGGGGAGGGTGGGTGCCGCCCCCCCCCCATAGTTTTTTTCGTGATAGCTCCGAACACGCTGGCGACAGAGAGCTGAAACTTCTCATACATCATACATGACCTTTGATTCAAGCCGGATCTTTTGACACCAACCGCATTTTTGGGTCAGGTCAGGTCACTGACCTATGACGTCATAAGTAAGCCTCTGCACGGTCTTCAGATGTCGCAAATTCGGAACGCCCTCACTGCCAGAGGAGATGTCACAGGGAAATGAAACTTGCAGGATCTAGTATCCATTATGAGTCTCACAACTCGTATATCTCGGATTTTTCTAACGGTCATATGAGGTCAGGTCATTTTCGTGACCTTACAATTATAAGTCAATGGAGAAAAATGAAAACTGCTATTCTGGCGCCGGGAACGATCTCTAACTATCTCAAGCACACAGAATCGTGATTTGATGCACTCCTTGCAAGGTTAGATGCGTCAATTTTCCAATGTTGACCTTGCGTGACGTCATTTATGACGTCATCAAGGTCATATTAGTTTTTCGTCAATAACTCCCGATCAAATTGAGATAGCGTGTCGGAAAAGCCACCACTGGACTCAGGAAGACCTGCCGAATCGAATGATATGCGACATGACCTCTTTTGACCAACTTCGTGACCTGGGGTGCTGACCTGACCGTGACCTAAGGTCAACACCCTACGTTGACCTGACCCAAACAAAAAGTATATCATTCGACGCGCCTGAGCAAGGCGACCACGATGCTACCAAAATCGCTGCTCTGCGGCCGTTTTTTGCGAAGCTATTCACCAAAAACTAAACCGTACCTTGGGGCACTTGACCTGACCACAGAGGTCACCGGTTGACCTAGGACCTTAACCCGCGCCGGGCCGGTGCTCTGAGATTCCGCGCCGGGCCGGGGGGGGGGGGTGTCTGAACACCCCCCTTTTAACTCGGCTCTTGGGCCACGTAGCGACACGTGGTAAGCGGCAATCGAAAGAACGTCCAAAATAAGGACGAAAACACTTCGGTCATTTTTTGGGTCAGGTCAAAGGTCAGGTCACCAGCGGTCACCAAAGGTCAAATGTCCACTATTTCAACATCTTGGAAACTGCCAACGGCTATCTCGGGAACCGATAGAGCTACAGCGCCGCGGAAAAGCGCATTCGATAGCCCTTTAACAGACCTTTCTGAGTAATGTTCTTATATTTGACCTCAGGTCAACGGTTTAGCCTCCAGAGGGCAAAAACTCCAAAAATAGCCGTTTTCACGAAAAACGTTTTTTTCGGCAATAGCTTTTGACTAAAAAAAGTCATGACATTACTGTTGCCACCATCGTGTTCCTCTCGTCGAGACGCGTCGAATGAACTAAAATTTGACCTTGAAAGGTCAACTTGAAAATTTGACCTCAGGTCAAGGTCATGACCTGACCGGAAAAGGTCATGTTGCATATCAGTCGATCCGCAACGTCGAGCCGAACACATCTAAGGCGTTTTCAGCGCTCTAGCACGTCTCTATCAGAAGTTATTAGCGAAAAACTGTTAGATTCTGTTCGTGACCTGAGATGACCTCGGGGACAGAACGAGGGGTCACAGTTGCCATTTTCCGGTTCAGTGTGTCCATTTTACCTACATCTCGATGTTTGAGAGTGTCTAGAATAGCGTTCGTGCAAAACAGACGCTTTTCAATTTTCTCCCATTGACTTATAATGGAGGGGTCGCAAAATTGACCTGACCTTAGGTCACCGATATCAAAATTCCGAGATATACATTTTATAGATAATGTTGCTCTAATCAATCGCTGAAAATTTCAAGGCAATCGATCAATCGGTGTAGCTATGACGAGGATTCTTATTTTTTCTGAGGTGAGGTAACTTGGTGTGACCTGGTGACCTGACCTAAGGTGACCTGGGTTTGAAATTGTCACATGTACGGAAAAGATGCACAAACAGGTGTGCCAAAAACGGCGGGAGCGCCGCCGTTTTTGAGATATCTGCGAAAAACCACAGAGGGGGGGGGGGTGTGTGTTCAAACACCCCCCCCCCCCCGGCCCGGCGCGGGTTAAAATCGGGTACCGATCTCTGCGTCTCGTAACGGCGCACACGCTCGTTTTTTCCGCGACGCGCTAGCTCCACCAGGGGCGAAACGGCGAGGGGGGTCGTACCCCCCATCGGCCGTCGCGTACCTATGTAGAAAACCAATAGGTCCGGCGAGGGCTAAAATGTGATCAAGGGCAAACTAGGAACAAGGAATGAATCATGACATTGATATTTCCGAGTCTGGAGTCGGAGAAGATTTTGGCGACTGCGACTCCGACTCTGGTTTGAACTGCACGCTCCAGCCGAGTCTGACCTCACAGGCATTCTCAGAAAGGTACCCCCATTTTTCCCCGACTCCAAAATTTCATCGGATCTGCATCGATCTCAGGGGGTGCCCGGTCCGAGGTTGGGGGGGGGGACAAGCTGCCCCGCTTGCCCCCCCCCCCGTGGCGACGCTAATGGGGCTAATGTTAAAATGCCAAAATAAAAGGGGGCACGGTGCCCCGGTGCCCTCCCCGTTCCGCCGCCTATGGGTTAAAGTGATGTGTACCTAATCAAGCGTTAAGTAATCAGCAGACCTATCTAACTACAGCGTAACTACTGTACTATGTGTGGGATGACGTTTACCGTGTTATGTTTGGCGAAGTGCGATTGTCAACACAGACCGTGTTCGGTTCTGCCTCCTTTCGGCTGAAAAGACAGGTTTTCAGTGATTTCGTTTATTTCCACAAAATAGTCATTCACTTGGCCCCTAAAACCAGCAAGCACTCGGCTTCGTATGAGCTAAAAAAAGTCGCCGGTCGGCCGGCGTGGACGCAGCACGCTAATCTCCCCGTGCCGAGACCGACGTATCAGCGGCGGCAGTTCGGCGTCATGAGATGCGATATGAATACAAAACTATTGTCAGTGTCGGGCGGATCGCGTTATCGAGCCGCGCCTGTTTCTGAGATACAGTAACACACCCATTCCTGCCACACACGGAGGTGCCTCAACACCCAAGCTCAGCGCGCACGTGACAAGGTCAGTCCAGGCTCCTGTGGGCACATGACTCGCGCACGTGATCACGTGGCGTCAGTGCCCACGCGCCGGTGGCCGGACTATCACACGGTGTTGGAGGTGGCACGTCGCTGTCGGTGCCGGTGTTGGAACACCGGACGGCCCCTCCCCTCCGCCCCTAGGTAGGGCCGCTGTTAACAAAGACGCCCTCAGGGCTGATGCTGCTACTATTGGACGTCTTTGCCCTCGAAACGACGTGAGAGATCGTTGATGAACTCCTTGTAGATGAGCGGGTCCATGTTCTTTCCCAGCTGATAGAGCAGGAACCAGTCGCCGATCTGGCTCTTGCGGGCGATCGTTTCAATCTGTTCTGGGGGTGCGAGGCGGGCGCGGGCACGGAACAGGTAGAGCCGCACCTGGGGCGAGACCACCACCGCCAGGCGGTACAGCAGCGACAGACCAGACACCACCGCCACGATGATGAACCAGAACCAGAGGAACACGAAGATCTTCTCGTTGATGATGTTGAGCGACAGGACGCACAGGCCGTCGAGGCGCTGCACGGTGCCGGAGGCTCCGTACTTGTGGAACGTGCACTTGGTTACCTTGGGGAACACCATGGCCATCGGGTCGGGCCGGTCCTCCTGGTCCATGTTGGCGTAGTGCACCACGCGCGAGCCGTACGTCGTGAACTCGTAACCCAGGAACATGTCGGTAAAGTACATCTGACAGATGACGTTGACGAAGTTGAGCACTTCGCAGAAGAAGAAACGAATGGCGTAGAAGTTGTGGTTGTGCAGGTTCATTTGGAAGTAGTCGACCAGCAGCTTCTTACGATCCCGCTTGGCGTCTTCGTCGATGATGGGGCAGTTCATCTCCATGACCAGCATCTTGCACTTGCCGCCCTCCCAGATCTTCCACAGGTAGCGGGGCACGAAGAAGAGGATGGCCTGGAAGAAGAGCACGAAGCACACCCACTGGTAGTACTTGTGGTACTTGATCTCGTCGCCTTCCTGCACGGTGTCCACGCCGGGGTGCGGCACGGTCTCGCCCTGCGCCTTGGTCAGGGCGCGGGGCACCGTGAAGGTCGAGTGGATCCAGCAGTAGGTGTCCATGACATTGCCGGGAACGCCATCGACAATGCAGTCGATCGGGTCACCGATGTACTGGCGCGAGGTGACCAGCAGCGAGCACACGACCAGCAGGATCACGGTCGCCTTGTAGTGCAGACGGAAGATGTTGTTATCGATGCAGACCGTGTCGATCTTCAACAGGCCCTGCACCGATCCAAAAATATCAAACATCTTGGCGGCTGGGAGCGCGGTTGCCCGCGACTAGCCAGAAAGTGAGCCCCTTCCAGACACCACGAGCTCCGCGTCCGCCGCGCGCGTGCGCCTCGACCTCACTCCGTCTGAGGAGAGCGACTGAGTGCTGCCCTCGCGGCCGACCGGACGAATAGCCTTCAGCCGGGCCCGCTCGCGTGTAGGGCCGTTCCGCGCACCGTGTGCCGCGAACAAAGCGCCGTGGGCTGGTGGTGAGAGCGGGCGGGCGAGGCCGCAGGAGGGGAGGGGAGGGGAGGGGAGGGGAGGGGAGGGGAGGGGAGGGGCAATGAAACACGGTCCGCCAACGGCGAGTCTGGAGAGGGTCAGCGGTGTCGGACTGGCTCAACCCACGCTAGGGGAGAGATACACGAGATAGAGAGATAGGGAGATAGCAGAGGCAGGAGATAAGAGGGGAAAGATAGTGGAGGTCAAATGTCAATAGAGTGAGGAAATATCTCTCTCTCTCTCTCTCTCTCTCTCTCTCTCTCTCTCTCTCTCTCTCTCTCTCTCTCTCTCTCTCTCTCACTCACTCACTCACTCTGACTCTCGCACTTGAAGTTCAAAAACCACTGATACTGCGCTCCATATCGGTGTCGAATATGGTTATGCGATTACAAACATTCCCGACGTGCCGTCACTTGAAATAACCATTCACTTTTCGGCAACTAACAATTTTCTTATTTGAACCTTTCCTGAAACTCAGTTTGAGACAAAACGACCTGTTCTCCGACAGCAGCAAACAATTAGGAATAAGAGACACGTCTCGTTTTTTTTTTTTTTTTTTTTTGGTGAGTACCTAATCACATGGCCCGGATGTTTCCAATATGGTTTGAACCCACTGGTGGATCCAAATTCAATGGGGAGGGGGAGAGACCGGACCAGCCAAGTCTAGAGGGCCATCATCATCGCTATTTAACTAGAGGGTGGCTAAAATATGATTGGCAAGGTCTCCATCCAAAACAAAATCAGTCCCTATCAAATCGCCTCTGGAGTGGGAACAATTCACAACAGACGACAAACATGCAAACGTAAAAGCCAAAGACGTTTAGATCGGTCTTTGACTTCGAAGACCACGTTATGGAGGAGACCATTTGAAGAGGCTGGCACCTGACGGCTTCATTTTTCTGATGAGATAATTGTGAGCAAATAATGGCAGGAATTCCTTTTTCCCCTGACACATTATACTTCATTGAAACTGAAGTGTTTGTCGTCAGACAGTATATTTGTAATGAACATCTACAAACATGCGTGCGGCAGACCGCAGTAGGCTGTCAGACAGCGTCCCCCACGGGAAAACGGAAGAGCTGGTACATACAACACCGGGAACAAGGATCGACACGATGACAGAGGCTGAGACGTTACTCACGACCATCAGCCAGAGCAGTGTAACCAACATGACACGAACATCAAAAGGGTAGGACCATTTTGGCCACCCCTATCTAATACCTAGCTACTTAGCTAACTACTCAGTCCGAGATCATTTTTAGAAAACGTAGAAACGCCGCCCCTTACAAACTGTGAGCCTCCAGACGTGTCGTAGACGTCACTCATGTCACGTCCCGAACAAGAACCCTCTGAGCAAAGGTAAGAATCACGTCACAGAGCCACCACAGAGCAGTCCATCGTAACCGAATACGAGCACCTCCTCCAGGACACCAAAGGAGCACAACTTGCCCCAGTGGCCGGTGACGACCACAGAACGACGCTCAAACGGCACACGGATGAGTGGCAGACAGGACTGCCAACAGAGGAGTTAGGGAAGGGAAGGAGTGACATACAGAAAATAAGACGCGAGACAGCTCCAGCCTCGTGAAAGTTACAACTATGATAGTCAGGTAAGCTACATCTGGTGACATAACCTGACCCACCAAGGAGGTATCAGACAACCAAATACATAAAAGGATGTGTGATGTAACAAAACACTTACAAAAGAAGCATGAATGTCCATACAAATACATTCCATGAATATAAATGGGCAAGGATGGCGTAAAAACACATGAAATGAAAGCAAGCGTATCACCGCGCCTAGCGATTCCTCGGGCTCAGCCATTCCTCAGCCCTAACCAACGACACTCCAGTTGGCTCGGCCAGCTCAGTGCGCCACGCACACTCCATCCACATTGAACGCAGCGCTGGAGCGGTTGTTGAGCTCTCCCCGCCCGGTCGGCGCCTGGACTCAGTTCCCACCCTTCTTGCAGTGTTTGAGGAAGCTGAGCGCCTCCTCGACGTCGCGCCGGCCATCCAGGTAGCGGCAGCTAGCCTCCTGGATGTCGGCCACGAACTGGGCGTCGTAGCCGGTGGCCTGGTCGGGCGTCAGCGCGCCGAGCAGCTCCAGGTCGGTGCCACCTAGCAGCGCGATGTAGCCGGGATCGGCGCGCAGACGGTGCAGCAGGTGACTGCGACGCGCCGCCGCCGCGCCGCCACTGCCGCACGCGTCTGGCTCGTCTCCAATCTGCACCGTACTGGAGGAAGACACGGAGGTCAGCGGGGGTCACACAAACCGTTTTCACGACGGGCTATCTGGCGAATGCACCTAACTTGACCAAATCTGCAGCAACTCCCCTTTTACAGCAAATTTCTTCACATCATGAATTTATTTCAGTGTTTTAATCGAAATAATGTCTGATACTTCTGATAACTTTTAAGAAATACAACGAGCATGATTTGACCAAATCTGCACCTAATCTGCACCAAATGTGTACCAGATGCACTTCGTGAAAACGGCTAATGTAGATCCTGGACAGCGTGAATGGCACTGTCCACTCTCCTTCAGCCCACCCAGTCAACATGGATCTTACCGAAGAACTGGCCCTTCAGGAACACGACATTCGCGACCAAGATATGGCGCATACAGCATCCCTATCATATAAGGCATGATAGCAATGATGATCTGCTAAGCCATCATCAATTTTGCTTCTATGTCTAGTGTGCTTTTTCATTTTTGTCGAATAATGAAACTGACTGATGATCCCAAGGCACTAACATATGACTACATATCTTTCATACCTATGTTCACTAACATATGAAAGATAATGTAAAAAAATGATTGATGATCTCATTCTTGCCCCTCCCCCCAGGAACGCTGGCATAGGTACTGACTAAATGCCCCACTGCCCCAGTTGCACTAATAAAGAGCCGATGTAATGTCCACGCAAACGACAGCAGCTCGACCCAGCCTCTGTTGTCTGACGACACTCGGCCACGACTGGACATCCCATCGGCCGTATAAATATCCATCGCCGCTGCTGCAAGCGGCGAAGTATAACTCCTGACCTTGCCAGGTTGTCAGCTACCGAAGCACCGAGCGAGGCCTTCAGAACGAATCAGGATCAATGAGTCTTAAAATGGGCAGGCGCTAGACCACACTGCAGGAGTTCAGACAGAGCACGAGTTTGTTCTAAACAGTTGCGACTTTAAAAGAAATATACCACTTCCCTCAAATTAGCTTTTTTTGTTACCGGCTTGCATAGGTGCGAGAACCGGGGGGGGGGCAGTGCGGGTAGCTTGCCCCCACAACTCTGGAGCCGTGGGGGCGTTGCCCCCACAACTTTGAGACGGAATACCACACTTTTTTATGCAAATGTTTTCTTTTTTGTTGAAAAAGCTAAGGATTGAAAAATATGTGGCCTAAAAACCGGTAAGAAAACTAGATTTGGGGGTACCCTAGGTTGATCTCTATTATGGTGTGCCCCCCCCCCCTCTGAAAGTAGCTCCTGCGCCCCTGCCGGCTTCTGATTTTTAATGCCTAAAATGAACAGAAAAGAAAACAATTAATATTTAGGTACGAAAGGAACTTTTAAAATATTTTCATGTACCTACGAATAACTTTTTTCCATCTATATGGTAGAGGCTAAATTATGTTTGCAGGGGAAGCTTATAACGCGTTGACCAACCATATTGCGTATAGTTCAAAACCAACTGTATGCTGATTAGCTGACGATTGGCCTCTGCCAGAGGTGGCTGCATTCTTTGCATTCTTCCGGAAGGCAACGCATTCCTCCACAAGTGACTCATTTGGGAACTAAAATAGCCTACTTATGACATTTTTAACCGGATGAATTTAGACCAAAGCATAGACAAAACTTGAAAGAATATATGCAACTGTCCTTAAGGACTCAAGTATCGCATAATGTCGATTTATCAATACTTGAAGGCTATGCCCAGACTGAGAAATGGATCAGAATCCGCCATTTCGTGTCGCGGTTGCCATTTTGCCCGGTGCACGGTGCAGGCGCCTGCACGGCACAGTGGCGGCGATGCACCCGATAAGGTCGCCCACCAGAGCCGCCGAAGCGGCAGAACGCCCCCGATTATGTATACTCGTGGTCCTGTCACGGACAGCGGCAGACCGTTCCTCGACAGACGACCTCGCTGCTACCGAGAACCACCAACCCGCTCAGCTCGCGTGACTGGCAACCGGCGCCGGCCGTGACAACCCTGATTGCCACATAAGCCCTGACAACCTTCCGCTGGCGAGCTGAGACAGCCCTCGGAGCTCTGAGACAGTCCCAAGACAGCCATCGGAGCTCTGAGACAGTTCCAAGACAGCCCTCGGAGCTCTGAGACAGTCCCCAGACCGTCCTGTCGGGAGAGAAGACTCTGACATAGCCCTGCTGACAGAGGCAGTGCACTGTGACATAGCTCTGTCTGCTGAAGAACCCATACCAGCTGATTCATGTAAGCCCATTGTCGCCACTTTCCTTAGCATTCTCTTT
Organism: Amphibalanus amphitrite; assembly: GCF_019059575.1. Classification (NCBI taxonomy): domain Eukaryota; kingdom Metazoa; phylum Arthropoda; class Thecostraca; order Balanomorpha; family Balanidae; genus Amphibalanus; species Amphibalanus amphitrite. The sequence continues at coordinate 93,211 of NW_024881841.1, forward strand.
ACAAAAACGGAATCCACGGACAAATGTGGACCCCCTAGAAAGTCCTACGCCACTGAATCGTCGTCCAGTTCCTTAAAAACGTGATACTTGACCCAGCAATTTACCATCCGTGCTAACTTTCTTCTGCAGTTCAATACAGATGAGCTAATAGGCCTAACCACCCATCTGCACTAGACTCATTCCAATTTAGTGCACTGCAAATGGGACACTGGGTCAGGTCGCCAATAGGCAGTGATGGCTGAGAATGGGCAGCGATCATTAACTCATTCCCGCGTAATTGGAGACTGAAAGAAACCGGAAGGTCGATGTCTGGCAGGGAAGAATGGTGCAAAAGTCATTTTGATACTCAAAGAAGACATGCGGGGTATCCTGTTTCATTAATCAAAACGTAACAAGACGCCCAACAAGCGCCCTGTGTGCCTGCATAGAGATACGATAGGACAGGACAGGACAGGACAGGACAGGACAGGACAGGACCGGACAGGACAGGACCGGACAGGACTGATGACAGGACATGACAGGACAGGACAGGACAGGACAGGACAGGACAAGACAGGATAGAACAGGACAGGACAGGACTGAGGACAGAACAAGATATGACAGGACAGAATAGGATAGGATAGGACAGGACAGGACAGACATGCCAGGACTGAGGACAGGACCGAACAGTGCTGACCGCTGAGATACAGGAGTGGTTTGAATATATCACACAGCGCTGACCGTTATTCCAAACAGAGACAGCAGATCAAGCGAGGTGGTCCAACGGGTCATCTGCAGCTCGTCAGATCATCAGAATTAGCCGAAATGTTTACCGACGACCAGCAGACGATAAACATTAGCGTCTAGAGCCAGCCGGCCGTCGCAAGCCGCCGAGGTCAGACCAGTGACGGATATGGGGCAGCGATACCAGGTCCGTCCACAAGGGACGGCGACGACAGGCCGGTCAACGAAGGACGAGAGGAGGGGCTCAACCAACACGTGGGCATCGCGCGAATCTGTCCACAAGAGACGGGGAAACATGTTACATGGGGGTGGGAGATGCTAGGGTTGCCCACATCGAACGGGGCTGAGCATGGGAGAGGAGACGCCAGTCTTGTTCTGTTCAGGCATCGTCAGAAGAAAAGTGTTTCGGTACAGGGTGTAAACTGTAATATATCTAATGAGGACGTGGAACGAAAAAGGGAGACTGCATCTCCGCATGCTAAGCGGTGTTGTGCGTTGGGAAGGTATGTCTCCCTTCCTGTCGTTAACAGTAAACTCTGGGCGGATCTGCCGACAGTTTTTCGGCCTCCTCAGACGAGACCTTCACGGCGCTTCCTGTCTGTCAATGCGCTGTCAGCTCGCTGCACAGTGCCTCTCGTTTGAGTCGCTGGAGCAGTCTCGCTGAACCAGACTTCCAAGCTGGCTACTCGAATTGAGCACCTTTTCCCGGTCGTTTTATGATTAAAAGGAGAACAGCTAAAGTTATTGAGCCGGCTTGGTATTTGTTACTCCCGTGCTGTTCAACACTCACTATTCGAACGTTTTCGAGTCGGTCCAGCGGTGTCCGGGCGGGATCAGCATCAGGACCGTGTGCGGTTCCAGTGTGCTGAAGTACTCCTCGTCATCGACGGCCGTGCCGTCCACCTCCAGTACGAGTCGCACGGGTGCCGTCTCGGGGATCCCGAGCCGGGCCTTCCCTAGAACAACACAAACAGAAGACAGTGGTGACCCGTCCCACAACCGCAACAACACGAACAGGCCCGGCATTACAGAGAGAGGCAGAACAGTTCAGCGGCGCCCCAGTGAGCCATTCTAGGCGTCCACAGAGCGACCTCACGACCCCGGCCGGATCACTGGCTGGGATCGGCGTACCAACCGGACAAGGACAATAAACACTGGGCCAAACTAATAATCACACATGCACCGAGGGACCTAGTAATCTGTTACAGCGATCGAGACATCGAGGGTGCGAGTAATGAAGGCGCGAAGTGCGATCCAAGGTTACTCGGCATTGATTGTTTGGGTTCACATTCGTAATGTGCTGCATAATTATTATTCTCATAAATTCCGACTGTCAAAAAACCTGGACGCTGCTGTAGCTGAAACTGCTTGGCAGTTCTGCCATTGCCCACTAAAACCAAATTAAACAATCTAGTCGGAATAAACTGACTTAAAGGGACACTCCCACCTTAACATTAGTTTTGAGTTGAGATAGCCAAATTGGTGGCCATGGCCTGCAAATACCGGTTTGGGCACTCACAACATCGAAAAATGCTTTAATTCGAAGATATGGAATTTCAAACTTGCAGTTTTCGGATTCTAAGGGGTTAATGCATTGGAATGCCCCCTTAGAATTTGTGACGTCAGCGGAGATCTAACGATTTTTAAATCTTAGACTAAAACCATCGTTAACACGTGGTGGTATACGCTGCTTTGCGCGCAACGTCTGCCGCACTTTAAGGCTGCCAAATTATTGCTTCCAAATAAAGTCGCAAGTAACAGGGGAGATCCCAAAAAGTAAACAAAAGTAAAAGCCTAATATCTTGAAAACCAGTGAATATTTTTTCGGTGAAATTTGGTAGATATTCGTTTTCGCTCTTTCTGAACCAAGGGACATCACTTTCATGCCAATTCATTAACTTTTTTGAAGGTGGGAGGGTCCCTTTAAAGGGACCCTCCCACCTTCAAAAACGTTTATGAATTGGCATGAAAGTGATGTCGCTCGGTTCAGAAAGAGCGAAAACGAATATCTACCAAATTTCACCGAAAAATATTCACCGGTTTTCAAGATATTAGACTTTTACTTTTGTTTACTTTTTGGGATCTCCGCTGTTCCTAGCGACTTTATTTCAAAGCAATAGTTTGGCAGCTGAAAGTGCGGCACTTGTTGCGCGCAAAGCAGCGTATACCACCGCGTGCTACAAAACGTTTTAGTCAAACATTTAAAAATCGTTAGATATCTGCGCTGACGTCACACATTCAGAGGGGTATTCCTATGCATTAGCCCCTCTGAATCAAAATGCTGCAATTTTGAAATTCAATATTTCCGATTTAAGGCATTTCTCGATGTTGTGAGTGCCGAAACCGGTAATAGTGAGCCAGGGACCCCATTTTGGCTATCTCAACTCAAATCTAATGTTAAGGTGGGAGGGTCCCTTTAAAAAATTCCGTTATACCGTTTAGGACGATAAAACAAAACCAAACAAAACAAAACAAAACAATCAACAACGCATCGTTTTTTCAACTTCACATCTATGAGAAAAGCATCACGCTTAGGACACACTGCACATTCCCTTCGCTAGTGATAATTACCTTCGCATTGATGTTGCACTTAATTGAACATGTAGAAACCATCCATATGCCAAATTGCAAGGACGACTGGCGACTGGCGCTTACCTTTGGTGACGAATTCCTTCAGAGAGCCAGCCACCATGCCCAGTTTGTTGTTGCGGTGAACGTCCCAGAGCTTGAGGGGTTTTCGGGTGCCAGCCGTGTCCGACGAGATGGACGTGTCGTCACTCATGTCGCCAGCGGCCTCGGACTGGGCCGCCTGAGAACAGACCAGGGGTAACGGGCGTCACAGTATGTACAGGCCTCGCGGGTTTTAATGGTAGGTTTTGCACCTATAAAATTTAGTGTACTTCAGGCTATATCTTCGTCGTCTTAAGCATTTGAGTGTTGAAGATGCGATAGACTTGTTGGGTAACAAGCCGGCCATGATCGTGTAAAATGGCTTCATCGTAGATCGATTAGTTTCTGAGATATAACCGGAAACGTAAAAGTGCAAAACCTACCGCTTAATCTCGCGAGAGCCGTACAACTCGCACAGACCCTGCGTCTGGTAGGTATGGGAGATGATATAACAGCGTCATGGGTGGTTGATTAGTTACGTGTTCAGGCGAGCGTTTTCGAAATATATGGCTGGCTTCAATGACTGCTTCCATGGCTTCCTATAAAAAAAATGAAGGAGACTCTTGTAGGCTTTAGCGTTTTAATTCTACTCGAAACGTACGGCGGCGCGGCGCATAATGCTAGAACGCCTAGAACAGTAAAAACCGTAAATAATGCTTAGCTGACACTTATTACGGCTACTTATGCATTATATTTGGCTATCATTCGTCAGCGTTGGTTTGTGCGACATGTTTGTAAACAAGCGCCGTGGTTGTAAGTATGCATAATGCGTTATTCATAGACTAGTAGTGATGTGCTTGGGGAGGGGCTGGTTGATGTTTGACAAGTTACTTAAGTGACTGACTGCGTTATTGAGTAAAGTGGGTAACTCGAAGCCACTGTAAACCACATGGTCAGGCAAAAAACATTATCACAGTTGATTTTCGAAGACTATCATTTCATAAAACGCTGCCGACTCAAGACCCTGACTTCACTACTCATTCAGTGATCGGCAGTTTGAAGAATGACTGGTACCTATAATAGTCAAAAATTGACAGAAGCATTTTCAATTTTCGAGGTTTCTAACCTATTTCTATGCACCACTCTTATGCGTTTGTTAGTATCTTTTCTGTTTGGATACTACGGAGTAGGAAAGACGGGAATTAAATTGATTGAGAAATTATGACGTGACGGAATGATGTGCACGAGTATTGCTGGTTCATGCCGGTTCATTTTGTTTCATTTTTACCTTTTACTCGGTTAATTATCAACATTTTATTTAATGATGATAAAATGTGTAATACAAAATATATACCTAGCCAGGAAATCGAAGCTTTCCCCGTACGGGGAAAGGCCTATCTATGGCGGGCTTGGGGCAGACTCAGGGAATCTAGGGCAGACAGTTCGCCTGGGGAAAACGGAGCGTTAGCTGGGGATTTGAGACACTTTGTACGGGGAACTTGGCGCGTGATTCGCACGGGGAAACGGTTTAACTACCCAAGCGTTCCCAAAAGCTCACCAAGCTACTCCCGCGCCAACCATGGTTAAACTTAAAACCCGTTATTAGGGTCAGTTCCCCGTAGGGGGTAATCGAACATTTCAGCAATAAGACCGCCCTTTCCCCGTGCGAGCCCCAGCCGTTCTCCGATTTGGCAATGGCCTTACTGCCTTGTCCGTTTTTTCCCGTACGGGAAGCAAGTAATAACCCCGTACGGGACAAACAAATCGTGTCCAAATCACATTGATCATGACTAACTATTTAATGTTTACCTACTATATTTGTTTGATACTCTCGGCAAATTTTCTTTCCCGCTTCTGTTATTCATACAAAAAAAAAAAACATTCAATAATTTGCGATCAACAAATGTCACATTTTATGTGTTGCATGCAATGCAAATTTGTAAATACTATGTAACCATCTGTGTACCAAGTTTTCATTTCATTCGAAGTCTCTGCCTACAACCAATCACAGCCATAAATCACAGTCTATGAGTTCAGTTCATTTCAAAATTCATAAATAATCGATGAAGTGTTCAAAAGTGAAAAACGATCCAGTGATCAAACCATACATTTCCTTTTAAAAGCGATTCACGAATCGGTGGGGAGAGTTACACCGTAGTTTCAGGACACATAGTCTACTCCAATTAAAGGTAGTGTGCCACCTTTGAAAGATTTCCCCTTTTATTTTTCCTAGGATAAGAAGCTTCTGTTTTTACCTAATATCGCAAAAAAATCAAAAATGGGCCTGGAATAGTGCCTTTTTCGCCTAAAAGTTTATCGGTTTTTAGATATGTATAACAACTGTAGTGGGCTCACCTGCAAACAGGCGTCGGGCAACAATCGCGAATGCGGCGCACTTGTGACAATAAGCAAAGGTCATTATAGTGTTACGACCATACGACGTACGGGAATGAGTTATCAGCATGTAACGGAAGTTAGCAGGGATTCAGCAGGGGTTCAGCAGGGATTCAGCAGGGATCGACGGCCCCTACGATTTCGCTGAATTTTGGTGGAGAGGTGCAGAATGGTGTCCTCTATCGAAAATCCTAGTGCCAAAATGCGGGGAATCCATCAGGGGGGCCACAAATCCCAAAAAACAGTATGCCCTCAGGGCACAATCGACGAACTTTGAAAACCCTACTTCTAGCCGTCAAAACAGCTAAAAATGCACGTCATTCGAAAGAGGACAAAATTTTACGTGCAACGGTACCAAATTTAGGGGGCTAGCGCCCCCCTGAACCGAACAAAACAGCTTCAAATATATGGGCCCGGGAGTATGCCCTCGGGGCATAAATAAACGTTTTCAACAATTTCAGGCCTATAACATCGACAAAATCCAGCAATATGCACATCATTAGAAAGAGCGTAATTTCCCAAACAAAAAACCCAAGTAACATTTTTCGATGGGGCCCACCTGGGGCCCACGGGACCCAATTGAAATTTGGGGCCCAATGGGGCGGCCCCTACGATTTTCTTCAAAATTTGCACAGACACTCTCCTGGGCCCCCTCTTCAATCTGGCTGAAGAAACCTACCAGGGAATCCAAAGGAAGGGGCCCAAAGAGGGCCCCAAAGAGGCCCTTTCTAAGTATTGCCCCTAATTTCGCGACCAACCCCGGCAATATGCACATCATTGGAAAGAGCGTAATTTCCCAAACAAAAAACCCAAGTAACATTTTTCGATGGGGCCCACCTGGGGCCCACGGGACCCAATTGAAATTTGGGGCCCAATGGGGCGGCCCCTACGATTTTCTTCAAAATTTGCACAGACACTCTCCTGGGCCCCCTCTTTAATCTGGCTGGAGAAACCTACCGGGGAATCCAAAGGAAGGGGCCCAAAGAGGGCCCCAAAGAGGCCCTTTCTAAGTATTGCCCCTAATTTCGGGACCAACCCCGGCAATATGCACATCATTGGAAAGAGCGTAATTTCCCAAACAAAAAACCCAAGTAACATTTTTCGATGGGGCCCACCTGGGGCCCACGGGACCCAATTGAAATTTGGGGCCCAATGGGGCGGCCCCTACGATTTTCTTCAAAATTTGCACAGACACTCTCCTGGGCCCCCTCTTCAATCTGGCTGAAGAAACCTACCGGGGAATCCAAAGGAAGGGGCCCAAAGAGGGCCCCAAAGAGGCCCTTTCTAAGTATTGCCCCTAATTTCGCGACCAACCCCGGCAATATGCACATCATTGGAAAGACCGTAATTTCCCAAACAAAAAACCCAAGTAACATTTTTCGATGGGGCCCACCTGGGGCCCACGGGACCCAATTGAAATTTGGGGCCCAATGGGGCGGCCCCTACGATTTTCTTCAAAATTTGCACAGACACTCTCCTGGGCCCCCTCTTTAATCTGGCTGAAGAAACCTACCGGGGAATCCAAAGGAAGGGGCCCAAAGAGGGCCCCAAAGAGGCCCTTTCTAAGTATTGCCCCTAATTTCGCGACCAACCCCGGCAATATGCACATCATTGGAAAGAGCGTAATTTCCCAAACAAAAAACCCAAGTAACATTTTTCGATGGGGCCCACCTGGGGCCCACGGGACCCAATTGAAATTTGGGGCCCAATGGGGCGGCCCCTACGATTTTCTTCAAAATTTGCACAGACACTCTCCTGGGCCCCCTCTTCAATCTGGCTGAAGAAACCTACCGGGGAATCCAAAGGAAGGGGCCCAAAGAGGGCCCCAAAGAGGCCCTTTCTAAGTATTGCCCCTAATTTCGCGACCAACCCCGGCAATATGCACATCATTAGAAAGAGCGTAATTTCCCAAACAAAAAACCCAAGTAACATTTTTCGATGGGGCCCACCTGGGGCCCACGGGACCCAATTGAAATTTGGGGCCCAATGGGGCGGCCCCTACGATTTTCTTCAAAATTTGCACAGACACTCTCCTGGGCCCCCTCTTTAATCTGGCTGAAGAAACCTACCGGGGAATCCAAAGGAAGGGGCCCAAAGAGGGCCCCAAAGAGGCCCTTTCTAAGTATTGCCCCTAATTTCGCGACCAACCCCGGCAATATGCACATCATTGGAAAGAGCGTAATTTCTCAAACAAAAAACCCAAGTAAAATTTTTCGATGGGGCCCACCTGGGGCCCACGGGACCCAATTGAAATTTGGGGCCAAATGGGGCGGCCCCTACGATTTTCTTCAAAATTTGCACAGACACTCTCCTGGGCCCCCTCTTCAATCTGGCTGAAGAAACCTACCAGGGAATCCAAAGGAAGGGGCCCAAAGAGGGCCCAAAAGAGGCCCTTTCTAAGTATTGCCCCTAATTTCGCGACCAACCCCGGCAATATGCACATCATTGGAAAGAGCGTAATTTCCCAAACAAAAAACCCAAGTAACATTTTTCGATGGGGCCCACCTGGGGCCCACGGGACCCAATTGAAATTTGGGGCCCAATGGGGTGGCCCCTACGATTTTCTTCAAAATTTGCACAGACACTCTCCTGGGCCCCCTCTTCAATCTGGCTGAAGAAACCTACCGGGGAATCCAAAGGAAGGGGCCCAAAGAGGGCCCCAAAGAGGCCCTTTCTAAGTATTGCCCCTAATTTCGCGACCAACCCCGGCAATATGCACATCATTGGAAAGAGCGTAATTTCCCAAACAAAAAACCCAAGTAACATTTTTCGATGGGGCCCACCTGGGGCCCACGGGACCCAATTGAAATTTGGGGCCCAATGGGGCGGCCCCTACGATTTTCTTCAAAATGTGCACAGACACTCTCCTGGGCCCCCTCTTCAATCTGGCTGAAGAAACCTACCGGGGAATCCAAAGGAAGGGGCCCAAAGAGGGCCCCAAAGAGGCCCTTTCAAAGTATTGCCCCTAATTTCGCGACCAACCCCGGCAATATGCACATCATTGGAAAGAGCGTAATTTCCCAAACAAAAAACCCAAGTAACATTTTTCGATGGGGCCCACCTGGGGCCCACGGGACCCAATTAAAATTTGGGGCCCAATGGGGCGGCCCCTACGATTTTCTTCAAAATTTGCACAGACACTCTCCTGGGCCCCCTCTTTAATCTGGCTGAAGAAACCTACCGGGGAATCCAAAGGAAGGGGCCCAAAGAGGGCCCCAAAGAGGCCCTTTCTAAGTATTGCCCCTAATTTCGCGACCAAACCCGGCAATATGCACATCATTGGAAAGAGCGTAATTTCCCAAACAAAAAACCCAAGTAACATTTTTCGATGGGGCCCACCTGGGGCCCACGGGACCCAACTGAAATTTGGGGCCCAATGGGGCGGCCCCTACGATTTTCTTCAAAATTTGCACAGACACTCTCCTGGGCCCCCTCTTCAATCTGGCTGAAGAAACCTACCGGGGAATCCAAAGGAAGGGGCCCAAAGAGGGCCCCAAAGAGGCCCTTTCTAAGTATTGCCCTTAATTTCGCGACCAACCCCGGCAATATGCACATCATTGGAAAGAGCGTAATTTCCCAAACAAAAAACCCAAGTAACATTTTTCGATGGGGCCCACCTGGGGCCCACGGGACCCAATTGAAATTTGGGGCCCAATGGGGCGACCCCTACGATTTTCTTTAAAATGTGCACAGACACTCTCCTGGGCCCCCTTTTCAATCTGGCTGAAGAAACCTACCGGGGAATCCAAAGGAAGGGGCCCAAAGAGGGCCCCAAAGAGGCCCTTTCAAAGTATTGACCCTAATTTCACGACCAACCCCGGCAATATGCACATCATTGGAAAGAGCGTAATTTCCCAAACAAAAAACCCAAGTAACATTTTTCGATGGGGCCCACCTGGGGCCCACGGGACCCAATTGAAATTTGGGGCCCAATGGGGCGGCCCCTACGATTTTCTTCAAAACTTGCACAGACACTCTCCTGGGCCCCCTCTTTAATCTGGCTGAAGAAACCTACCGGGGAATCCAAAGGAAGGGGCCCAAAGAGGGCCCCAAAGAGGCCCTTTCTAAGTATTGCCCCTAATTTCGCGACCAACCCCGGCAATATGCACATCATTGGAAAGAGCGTAATTTCCCAAACAAAAAACCCAAGTAACATTTTTCGATGGGGCCCACCTGGGGCCCACGGGACCCAATTGAAATTTGGGGCCAATGGGGCGGCCCCTACGATTTTCTTCAAAATGTGCACAGACACTCTCCTGGGCCCCCGTTTCAATCTGGCTGAAGAAACCTACCGGGGAATCCAAAGGAAGGGGCCCAAAGAGGGCCCCAAAGAGGCCCTTTCTAAGTATTGCCCCTAATTTCGCGACCAACCCCGGCAATATGCACATCATTGGAAAGAGCGTAATTTCCCAAACAAAAAACCCAAGTAACATTTTTCGATGGGGCCCACCTGGGGCCCACGGGACCCAATTGAAATTTGGGGCCCAATGGGGCGGCCCCTACGATTTTCTTCAAAATTTGCACAGACACTCTCCTGGGCCCCCTCTTTAATCTGGCTGGAGAAACCTACCGGGGAATCCAAAGGAAGGGGCCCAAAGAGGGCCCCAAATAGGCCCTTTCTAAGTATTGCCCCTAATTTCGGGACCAACCCCGGCAATATGCACATCATTGGAAAGAGCGTAATTTCCCAAACAAAAAACCCAACTAACATTTTTCGATGGGGCCCACCTGGGGCCCACGGGACCCAATTGAAATTTGGGGCCCAATAGGGCGGCCCCTACGATTTTCTTCAAAATTTGCACAGACACTCTCCTGGGCCCCCTCTTCAATCTGGCTGAAGAAACCTACCGGGGAATCCAAAGGAAGGGGCCCAAAGAGGGCCCCAAAGAGGCCCTTTCTAAGTATTGCCCCTAATTTCGCGACCAACCCCGGCAATATGCACATCATTGGAAAGACCGTAATTTCCCAAACAAAAAACCCAAGTAACATTTTTCGATGGGGCCCACCTGGGGCCCACGGGACCCAATTGAAATTTGGGGCCCAATAAGGCGGCCCCTACGATTTTCTTCAAAATTTGCACAGACACTCTCCTGGGCCCCCTCTTCAATCTGGCTGAAGAAACCTACCGGGGAATCCAAAGGAAGGGGCCCAAAGAGGGCCCCAAAGAGGCCCTTTCTAAGTATTGCCCCTAATTTCGCGACCAACCCCGGCAATATGCACATCATTGGAAAGAGCGTAATTTCCCAAACAAAAAACCCAAGTAACATTTTTCGATGGGGCCCACCTGGGGCCCACGGGACCCAACTGAAATTTGGGGCCCAATGGGGCGGCCCCTACGATTTTCTTCAAAATTTGCACAGACACTCTCCTGGGCCCCCTCTTTAATCTGGCTGAAGAAACCTACCGGGGAATCCAAAGGAAGGGGCCCAAAGAGGGCCCCAAAGAGGCCCTTTCTAAGTATTGCCCCTAATTTCGCGACCAACCCCGGCAATATGCACATCATTGGGAAGAGCGTAATTTCCCAAACAAAAAACCCAAGTAACATTTCTCGATGGGGCCCACCTGGGGCCCACGGGACCCAATTGAAATTTGGGGCCCAATGGGGCGGCCCCTACGATTTTCTTCAAAATGTGCAGAGACACTCTCCTGGGCCCCCTCTTCAATCTGGCTGAAGAAACCTACCGGGGAATCCAAAGGAAGGGGCCCAAAGAGGGCCCCAAAGAGGCCCTTTCAAAGTATTGCCCCTAATTTCGCGACCAACCCCGGCAATATGCACATCATTGGAAAGAGCGTAATTTCCCAAACAAAAAACCCAAGTAACATTTTTCGATGGGGCCCACCTGGGGCCCACGGGACCCAACTGAAATTTGGGGCCCAATGGGGCGGCCCCTACGATTTTCTTCAAAATTTGCACAGACACTCTCCTGGGCCCCCTCTTCAATCTGGCTGAAGAAACCTACCGGGGAATCCAAAGGAAGGGGCCCAAAGAGGGCCCCAAAGAGGCCCTTTCTAAGTATTGCCCTTAATTTCGCGACCAACCCCGGCAATATGCACATAATTGGAAAGAGCGTAATTTCCCAAACAAAAAACCCAAGTAACATTTTTCGATGGGGCCCACCTGGGGCCCACGGGACCCAATTGAAATTTGGGGCCCAATGGGGCGACCCCTACGATTTTCTTTAAAATGTGCACAGACACTCTCCTGGGCCCCCTTTTCAATCTGGCTGAAGAAACCTACCGGGGAATCCAAAGGAAGGGGCCCAAAGAGGGCCCCAAAGAGGCCCTTTCAAAGTATTGCCCCTAATTTCGCGACCAACCCCGGCAATATGCACATCATTGGAAAGAGCGTAATTTCCCAAACAAAAAACCCAAGTAACATTTTTCGATGGGGCCCACCTGGGGCCCACGGGACCCAATTGAAATTTGGGGCCCAATGGGGCGGCCCCTACGATTTTCTTCAAAATTTGCACAGACACTCTCCTGGGCCCCCTCTTTAATCTGGCTGAAGAAACCTACCGGGGAATCCAAAGGAAGGGGCCCAAAGAGGGCCCCAAAGAGGCCCTTTCTAAGTATTGCCCCTAATTTCGCGACCAACCCCGGCAATATGCACATCATTGGAAAGAGCGTAATTTCCCAAACAAAAAACCCAAGTAACATTTTTCGATGGGGCCCACCTGGGGCCCACGGGACCCAATTGAAATTTGGGGCCAATGGGGCGGCCCCTACGATTTTCTTCAAAATGTGCACAGACACTCTCCTGGGCCCCCGTTTCAATCTGGCTGAAGAAACCTACCGGGGAATCCAAAGGAAGGGGCCCAAAGAGGGCCCCAAAGAGGCCCTTTCTAAGTATTGCCCCTAATTTCGCGACCAACCCCGGCAATATGCACATCATTGGAAAGAGCGTAATTTCCCAAACAAAAAACCCAAGTAACATTTTTCGATGGGGCCCACCTGGGGCCCACGGGACCCAATTGAAATTTGGGGCCCAATGGGGCGGCCCCTACGATTTTCTTCAAAATTTGCAAAGACACTCTCCTGGGCCCCCTCTTTAATCTGGCTGAAGAAACCTACCGGGGAATCCAAAGGAAGGGGCCCAAAGAGGGCCCCAAAGAAGCCCTTTCTAAGTATTGCCCCTAATTTCGCGACCAACCCCGGCAATATGCACATCATTGGAAAGAGCGTAATTTCCCAAACAAAAAACCCAAGTAACATTTTTCGATGGGGCCCACCTAAAGCCCACGGGACCCAATTGAAATTTGGGGCCCAATGGGGCGGCCCCTACGTATTTCTTCAAAATGTGCACAGACACTCTCCTGGGCCCCCTCTTCAATCTGGCTGAAGAAACCTACCGGGGAATCCAAAGGAAGGGGCCCAAAGAGGGCCCCAAAGAGGCCCTTTCTAAGTATTGCCCCTAATTTCGCAACCAACCCCGGCAATATGCACATCATTGGAAAGAGCGTAATTTCCCAAACAAAAAACCCAAGTAACATTTTTCGATGGGGCCCACCTGGGGCCCACGGGACCCAATTGAAATTTGGGGCCCAATGGGGCGGCCCCTACGATTTTCTTTAAAATTTGCACAGACACTCTCCTGGGCCCCCTTTTCAATCTGGCTGAAGAAACCTACCGGGGAATCCAAAGGAAGGGGCCCAAAGAGGGCCCCAAAGAGGCCCTTTCAAAGTATTGCCCCTAATTTCGCGACCAACCCCGGCAATATGCACATCATTGGAAAGAGCGTAATTTCCCAAACAAAAAACCCAAGTAACATTTTTCGATGGGGCCCACCTGGGGCCCACGGGACCCAATTGAAATTTGGGGCCCAATGGGGCGGCCCCTACGATTTTCTTCAAAATTTGCACAGACACTCTCCTGGGCCCCCTCTTCAATCTGGCTGAAGAAACCTACCGGGGAATCCAAAGGAAGGGGCCCAAAGAGGGCCCCAAAGAGGCCCTTTCTAAGTATTGCCCCTAATTTCGCGACCAACCCCGGCAATATGCACATCATTGGAAAGAGCGTAATTTCCCAAACAAAAAACCCAAGTAACATTTTTCGATGGGGCCCACCTGGGGCCCACGGGACCCAATTGAAATTTGGGGCCCAATGGGGCGGCCCCTACGATTTTCTTCAAAATTTGCACAGACACTCTCCTGGGCCCCCTCTTCAATCTGGCTGAAGAAACCTACCGGGGAATCCAAAGGAAGGGGCCCAAAGAGGGCCCCAAAGAGGCCCTTTCTAAGTATTGCCCCTAATTTCGCGACCAACCCCGGCAATATGCACATCATTGGAAAGAGCGTAATTTCCCAAACAAAAAACCCAAGTAACATTTTTCGATGGGGCCCACCTGGGGCCCACGGGACCCAATTGAAATTTGGGGCCCAATGGGGCGGCCCCTACGATTTTCTTTAAAATGTGCACAGACACTCCTGGGCCCCCTTTTCAATCTGGCTGAAGAAACCTACCGGGGAATCCAAAGGAAGGGGCCCAAAGAGGGCCCCAAAGAGGCCCTTTCTAAGTATTGCCCCTAATTTCGCGACCAACCCCGGCAATATGCACATCATTGGAAAGAGCGTAATTTCCCAAACAAAAAACCCAAGTAACATTTTTCGATGGGGCCCACCTGGGGCCCACGGGACCCAATTGAAATTTGGGGCCCAATGGGGCGGCCCCTACGATTTTCTTCAAAATTTGCACAGACACTCTCCTGGGCCCCCTCTTTAATCTGGCTGAAGAAACCTACCGGGGAATCCAAAGGAAGGGGCCCAAAGAGGGCCCCAAAGAGGCCCTTTCTAAGTATTGCCCCTAATTTCGCGACCAACCCCGGCAATATGCACATCATTGGAAAGAGCGTAATTTCCCAAACAAAAAACCCAAGTAACATTTTTCGATGGGGCCCACCTGGGGCCCACGGGACCCAACTGAAATTTGGGGCCCAATGGGGCGGCCCCTACGATTTTCTTCAAAATTTGCACAGACACTCTCCTGGGCCCCCTCTTCAATCTGGCTGAAGAAACCTACCGGGGAATCCAAAGGAAGGGGCCCAAAGAGGGCCCCAAAGAGGCCCTTTCTAAGTATTGCCCCTAATTTCGCGACCAACCCCGGCAATATGCACATCATTGGAAAGAGCGTAATTTCCCAAACAAAAAACCCAAGTAACATTTTTCGATGGGGCCCACCTGGGGCCCACGGGATCCAATTGAAATTTGGGGCCCAATGGGGCGGCCCCTACGATTTTCTTCAAAATTTGCACAGACACTCTCCTGGGCCCCCTCTTCAATCTGGCTGAAGAAACCTACCGGGGAATCCAAAGGAAGGGGCCCAAAGAGGGCCCCAAAGAGGCCCTTTCTAAGTATTGCCCCTAATTTCGCGATCAACCCCGGCAATATGCACATCATTGGAAAGAGCGTAATTTCCCAAACAA
This sequence comes from Amphibalanus amphitrite, assembly GCF_019059575.1. Lineage (NCBI taxonomy): Eukaryota > Metazoa > Arthropoda > Thecostraca > Balanomorpha > Balanidae > Amphibalanus > Amphibalanus amphitrite. Next base: position 108,356 of record NW_024881841.1, read on the forward strand.
AAAACCCAAGTAACATTTTTCGATGGGGCCAACCTGGGGCCCACGGGACCCAATTGAAATTTGGGGCCCAATTTGGCGGCCCCTACGATTTTCTTCAAAATTTGCACAGACACTCTCCTGAGCCCCCTCTTCAATCTGGCTGAAGAAACCTACCGGGGAATCCAAAGAAAGGGGCCCAAAGAGGGCCCCAAAGAGGCCCTTTCTATTTAAATTGGGTCCCGTGGGCCCCAGGTGGGCCCCATCGAAAAATGTAACTTGGGTTTTTTGTTTGGGAAATTACGCTCTTTCTAATGATGTGCATATTGCCGGGGTTGGTCGCGAAATTAGGAGCAATACTTAGAAAGGGCCTCTTTGGGGCCTTCTTTGGGCCCCTTCCTTTGGATTCCCCGGTAGGTTTCTTCAGCCAGATTGAAGAGGGGGCCCAGGAGAGTGTCTGTGCAAATTTTGAAGAAAATCGTAGGAGCCGCCCCATTGGGCCCCAAATTTCAATTGGGTCCCGTGGGCCCCAGGTGGGCCCCATCGAAAAATGTTACTTGGGTTTTTTGTTTGGGAAATTACGCTCTTTCCAATGATGTGCATATTGCCGGGGTTGGTTGCGAAATTAGAGGCAATACTTAGAAAGGGCCTCTTTGGGGCCCTCTTTGGGCCCCTTCCTTTGGATTCCCCGGTAGGATTCTTCAGCCAGATTGAAGAGGGGGCCCAGGAGAGTGTCTGTGCAAATTTTGAAGAAAATCGTAGGGGCCGCCCCATTGGGCCCCAAATTTCAATTGGGTCCCGTGGGCCCCAGGTGGGCCCCATCGAAAAATGTAACTTGGGTTTTTTGTTTGGGAAATTACGCTCTTTCCAATGATGTGCATATTGCCGGGGTTGGTCGCGAAATTAGGGGCAATACTTAGAAAGGGCCTCTTTGGGGCCCTCTTTGGGCCCCTTCCTTTGGATTCCCCGGTAGGTTTCTCCAGCCAGATTAAAGAGGGGGCCCAGGAGAGTGTCTGTGCAAATTTTGAAGAAAATCGTAGGGGCCGCCCCATTGGGCCCCAAATTTCAATTGGGTCCCGTGGGCCCCAGGTGGGCCCCATCGGAAAATGTTACTTGGGTTTTTTGTTTGGGAAATTACGCTCTTTCCAATGATGTGCATATTGCCGGGGTTGGTCGCGAAATTAGGGGCAATACTTAGAAAGGGCCTCTTTGGGGCCCTCTTTGGGCCCCTTCCTTTGGATTCCCCGGTAGGTTTCTTCAGCCAGATTGAAGAGGGGGCCCAGGAGAGTGTCTGTGCATATTTTGAAGAAAATCGTAGGGGCCGCCCCATTGGGCCCCAAATTTCAATTGGGTCCCGTGGGCCCCAGGTGGGCCCCATCGAAAAATGTTACTTGGGTTTTTTGTTTGGGAAATTACGCTCTTTCTAATGATGTGCATATTGCTGGATTTTGTCGATGTTATAGGCCTGAAATTGTTGAAAACGTTTATTTATGCCCCGAGGGCATACTCCCGGGCCCATATATTTGAAGCTGTTTTGTTCGGTTCAGGGGGGCGCTAGCCCCCTAAATTTGGTACCGTTGCACGTAAAATTTTGTCCTCTTTCGAATGACGTGCATTTTTAGCTGTTTTGACGGCTAGAAGTAGGGTTTTCAAAGTTCGTCGATTGTGCCCTGAGGGCATACTGTTTTTTGGGATTTGTGGCCCCCCTGATGGATTCCCCGCATTTTGGCACTAGGATTTTCGATAGAGTACACCATTCTGCACCTCTCCACCAAAATTCAGCGAAATCGTAGGGGCCGTCGATCCCTGCTGAATCCCTGCTGAACCCCTGCTGAATCCCTGCTAACTTCCGTTACATGTTATCAGCTGTCTAATCGTAGACAACACAATGTCGAGCCTTAAACTGTAAGCCTGTATTGGTATTGTTTCTTAAATTTGGCTGTCGAACATTAATTTGTGGTTTGAAATATGATTTTATGTAAAATAATTGATATGAAACAGCCGTCTCTTAAGTTATGACCCCATTACACCACACGCAAGTGGCAGAAATGACAATGATCAGCTGACGCATTTTTCTTGGCCGAAGTCAGAGCGCACGGCCCGACGCGGTACCACGCGTATTTGGAAATTCCGACCTCGACGAGCATCAGAAGCCACCTAACAGGCGTGTTCGAAACCGCAGGAGATGATGATGAACGGGTTTATCGAAACTTGATTGGATGAGCCTATCGGTAATAGCGATTTTAGTGTGTGCATTTATTGTTCATAGTGGTGTGAAATGTGGTTGGGGTACGACCGACAACCCGTCGGGGCGAATTTCGCACTGGGGTACTCAAAATTTGAAGAATTTAAGACGTTTCCATAAGTTTTGAAGGTATGGATAAGTTCTAAAAATCCGGTTCTCCTTATCCGGGTCATTAACTCCATATGGTCCAAGAAAGCTGGCACACTACCTTTAAAGGCTCTGACAGAATATTGGGGAATATGCAGATTATTCGCTCAACAGTCAACACATTACATAAGAAAACTAATTAGTGATGAGCCAGTCGTCAAGCGATCCGCAAAATATAAAAAAGTGATTTAGACCAGATTTAGACGAGCAGTTCGTGTTTATAGCCAATCAGTTCACGTGCTTCGGCACAACATTCCCGCGGATTTATCATAAAACTGAATTTGTGACCCATTGAGGTGCAGACTGCTGGTAGATACTATATAAAGTGTGCTATCAGTTGCCTAAAATGGCGAATAGGGAGCTGCAGCTCCTCTCCCAACTGGTGCAGAGCCTGGGATCGCGGCGTTTCGCAAGTGATTTGACCTGCGCGCTGTGCAGCGCGATGGCCATTTGGCGGCGCCAGGGCGGCGCGATGGCTCGTCGGCGCACCATCGGCCGTGCAGCGTGCAGCGACCAGCCGCTCCGCAGCGGTCTGGACGTCGTCAAGGAGCAGAGCGGGGGCGGCGCAGTGCAGAAACCACACGTGCGGGGCGGCCGCAAAAGGCGGTGACCGGGCTGCAGAACCGGCCGGCCGGGCCAGTCGCCAGTTGCCAGTCACCCGCACGGGGTACCGTTATTCGAACAGCGAGAGACCGAGCCGCGGCGGCCTCCCTCCAGCAGCGCAGATGGGCTGTTTCTCATCTGAATCTGATAAAGGTCCAGTCCAGATCGTGATCCATAATTCAGCGGCGTCCCTCCCGTCTCAGCCTAGTTCAAACTGGCCATGCAAGGCCTGCCTGAGATTTAGCTCCAATTTGACCTCCACGATAGATCTGTGTATGCCTGCATGTTCTGTTAGTAGATACTAGGCAGGTTTCAATCACAAACACCAAGCTGCAATACCCGCCGTTGTAAAGTGATGAAGGCACACCGAAAAAGCAAGATGCCATTTTTGTGGAGAAGAAACAAAGACGTGATCATAAGATTACCACTGAACCATCCCTCTTCTCCGTAACACTTAGCTCACAAAGAAACGTGTCATCCGCAAACAAAGAACATGGGAACCAGCAGTGCAGCAAAAGCTGAGCGATCAAAGACGATCTTGTGAAGCGGACCGGTGCCGTCTTTCCGTGAGTGCACGGCGCCGACTGGCTGAGCCGTGTTCATGACGGCCTTGAAGCCGGCTAATCCCGGCTGGAAATGACGTCGGAAATGACGTCACGCGACACACAATCGCCCGGCGACAGTAACAGAGCAGCACGGCTATAGCCAACAAATATGCCGACCACGTATCTGGCTATCAGCGCTCATACGCTGGACAGGTATGATTCACTGCACCTTTATTCAGCCCGGCAGGTCCTGTATGCAGGTCTAATTGCTGAGTAATTTGCAGTCATTTTGCAGTAAATAGCATTGCCATTACTTGGCCAATGTCGTATCAGTATAGAAAGCCGATACTTCACAATTACATAAAGAAGTCCACAGAAGAAAGGGAGAGAGACTTCGAAAGTGAGATCAAGAGACTAAAAGATAAAAAAGAAAAAGGTTGGGAATGGGAGAGGGAAAGGAAAAAGAAGGAGTACCTACCTACAAAAGAAAAGGAACACAAGAGAGAGAAAGAAAACAGGAAAAGGCATGGAAAAAGAATGCCGCCTATCTGCATAACGCTGCACAATACATACGTGACTTAAATCTTTGGTATTACCTCTTGTAGTAGCTGTGTACCTACATCCCAATTTTTAGAAGAAAAAATCGGTTCAAAAATGTAGGAGACTAACGGACTAAAAAAAAATATAGGAGACTGTTAGGAGTTATTCAAATATTCAGATGTCATGAGTCATGAAAAACACAATAAAAAAAAATGGGAAGTTCTAGACCGCGTACGGGAACGAAAATGGCACCATTCGACTCGTCATGAAAAACTGCATCAGATAGGAGACACTTTTTGTGTTTTAACAATCAACTTCAAAATTTGACATCACTTGACATGACCTAAGCTTGACCTAACCTCGACCTGAAATTCATTCAAATGTGGTCCTAATCACTAATTTAGTGTGCTCATTAAATTCTATGAATAAAAAGACCCATAGAACATGTGTCGAACATGTCCTACCTATTCTATATTTTACTTTTAGTGACTTTGACATTTGTACGACATTTGTATGCAACGAATCTAGTCTTCGTAGCCTAAATAGGTACACGTTTTAGATAACCAAACCAATCTCAGTCCTTTGTTCGCCAGCTGCTTTCCACAGCCTGTAGAAACCTGTTTTTTGTACTCTTGACCTGACCTTGACCTGACTTCTGACCTTCCTAGCCCGGCCGGGCCCGGGGGTAATCCCAACCACCGCAGCCCGGGGGGGGGGGCGTTTTCGCCCCCCCCCCCTGTCTAACTCCGTAAATAAGGGAGCTACGGAAACAAAAGCGATACCAAACGAAAGGTCCTTACGAGAAGATTCTAAAGCACCCAAAATTTTTGATCTCAGGTCAATTTTCAAGGTCAGAGGTTAAGGTCAAAGGCAAAAACCGGCACATGTGTAGTGATCTCAAAGTAAGCGTTCCAGAGGACGGCAGGATGCATAAACCGGCAAAATTGGGGGTCAACTGAAAGAAAAGAATCTGAGAATTCCGAAAATGTGCTCAAAATGAAAGGTCAAGGTCAAGGTCACGCTCAAAATTGACCTCAAACTTTGCACTTTTTCGTACATCTTGCGTGCTAGCTTCCAAAATGTTTTGAAATGTTTTGAGGCTATCAGTTCCCTATTTGTGGTTCATCTTACGATACGAGGCTGCTGAAAGGTCAATGTCACAGAAGAGTATCCTTGCTAGAGGCTATTTCACTGATTCAGGTCAGTAATAATAAATAAATATTCACCGGGGCACAGTAAAAAGTCAGTTCTGGTGTTTAAAGAAATTGAATCAAAATAAAAAGAATATAGTCATTTGAAAAAGTAGAATCGCACTTGTGCCTCTTGTTACGTCTTGTTTCCTTAACCCGCGCAAGACTGGGGTATTTTCCATAACGCGAGTGACTGGGGGGAGGGGGGCTCTCCAGAGCCCCCCTCTTATCTCCGAAACTACTGGGCCGATTGTCAAAATTCAAACGGTGTCTGATAGCCCTGGAAAAACTGTCGGACGAAATATATTTTCATTGACCTCGAGGTCACCGATGACGTCACAGGTCAGGTCAAAGTAAAAATTATCGGCATTCTTGCTAGTTCACAATTTGGGCTCTGACCACCGGCTAACATGTCCGATCAGGCCCATTTTTGGTTTACGCACTCCTTGATAGATTCCCTAGATACCCTGAGGGTAACGAACTTTTACTTCGAATTTTTAGGGTCAAGGTCAGGTCATCCTAGGTCACGAAAATTGTATATCATGTATTGGTCACGTGACGTATGTTTTATGGTCCATTTTACTCGTAGATTTCGAAAATAGTGTCGTCTGTGTCATTTGAGATTATTGTCAGCTGAATTTACCGGAGGTCAGGTCACTTTCAGGTCAGAAAAAGGTCAAATTTTGAAAATGATTTTTTTCAACAAAAAAGGTGCCTATCAGATGCAGTTTGAACTCAGGAGCACGATAGTGCCATTTATATTGCTGTACGACGTCAAAAACGTACTGAAAAGTGGATTGGAAAAATGTGTAATTGTAAAATTTTGACAATAATGCGAATAACTTGCCTACTTTTGAACTTTGAAGATATTTGACTGAAAATTGCTAGTGTAGTTCATCAGAGTGTGTTCTATCACATGTATTCCGGATTTTGCGAAAAATCGAAAACTTTTTGGAAAAAAATCAAGACATATTTTTTGTAATTGTAAACATATTTTTCAAAATTTTCATTTTTTTTATTCGATATAGCAGTTTGATAGCTACGTGTATTTGTAGTCCACTCATGCAAAGAAAATGGATCTACCTTTAAAACTGAGCTCGTGAGAGCATTTGCCGTAATTCAATATTTTGCATTAAAATCGGGCGACATGACGTTACTCTGACGTCATTTCCTTTCAGCCAAACTATGATAGCTAGAAAGTTGAAATTTCAACACAGTGTGTCAAATTGATGCCGCTGAGGGTACTGCAAGTTTCGTGTTGATCCGTCATACCTACGGTTCAGAATATATTGCTGAAAAACGGGAGGGGGTTCTGTAGAGCCCCCCCCCCCGTCATGCGCGGGTTAAAACTGAAGATGTTAGACGCATTTTGAGTTTTCGAGTTCTTGAAGCGAAATGGCGTGACATGACACGAAGTTGGAACACGAATTTGATGCATGAAATGGACTGAAAGTTTGACGCAGCTGGCTTGACGCGTTTAGAAGATAAAATATAAGCGAAATACGGCAGCGGGGCAGATTCTGCCTCCCTTCTCTCTCAGCAGGGCGCGCGTTAATAAAATTCCATAACCTGAAATTGGTCTGACGATATAAATCGGAAAGCCAAGCTGAGCACTCCTTCCCTCCGCTCCATAGTCCATCTCGGGACCATCGTACCCAAATTTTGATCCAGTGCTGACCATCACATCTGAGTTTCTCTGGCGACTGGTGACGGACTAGGGATCGGCGAGGATATCGATTAGCCGAGAGGGGTGTGAAGCACTATTTGCGCCAGTACCTGTAAATAGCCACCGCGGACGGACGAGGGGCAAGGGATCGCTGACCGGGCAGGGGAGGGAAAGGGAGGGGAGGGGGAGGCCTGCCGGAAATAACCGGCTGCGTCAGCGGCACTACCGGGGGAGGGGCGGCAGCGGCGGCGGCGGGCTGGCCACGCCGCGCTGTTCGGCCTAACGCTGAATTTGCCGCATTACGCAAGGAATGAATGACGTCTATTCCACTGAAGCATGCCGAGAAAATTAAGCAGAATGAATGCAGATTATGCTATTTATGATCACCTGGGACAAGTGCAAACGTGAGGCAAAAATGACCCGGTCCGGCCAGAGCATCATTGATACGCTAAAAGCATTGCAACATCACGTCATTCTGACTAATCATATTCTTTGCCAGGTTGCCTCATCCTGTATCCTGTAACTCATGATTGAATGAGTTGAACTTCGGGGCATGAGTCAACTACGGGGTGCGGTCAAGCGCGTCAAAATCATTGCTCAATGGCTGGACTTGAACCGATTACGCTGGACTGGATCCTGGCTTATCTTTGGACTGTGGAACTGGATATCGTTATCCGAACGTTAGGTTACATTTTTTCGGGATACCAGAGCTAAGCGTGCACCTCACATGTGCTTGCGCAGCACCCGGCACTGTAGCTAAAAAACGACAAATACCTAATCACAATCAAAGTTGACATTTTGCACGTGCTCTCACCCCAGCACCTGAATCAAATGACAGGCTCCATCAATTACGGATTAGGTTTACGTCAGTGTGAGAGCTTCAATTTGTCTTACTTTCGTCCGTCCATAATTGTAATTGGGTAGATAAATGACAGGTGCTCGAAAAAAGTAACACTGCAAGTGTAACAGTGCGTTCAGCTTTTGAACACCAACAGTGGAACAAGACTTAGGGCCGAAGCTTTCCTTGCTGTGGTTAGCTGGCTGTCATATGTCCAAATGAGATAAAGCACCTCGGCAGCAGGGCGGGGACGCCGCCGGTAATCTTCCAGACCGGCGTCCCGTCGCTGCAGACTGCAGGGACCGAGGTCGGTCGGAGACGCCGCGGCCGCTGCAGTGGGTCCAGTCGGCGGACAGACAGAGGGACCACTCGGAGGTCAGACAGAGGGCAACAGCCGGTCCGGCCCGGCGGCGGACAGGGTGTTCTGCAGTCACCACCCCCGGCGAGCGGGAACCGGTTCAGAGCCGCGCCGACCGGCCACAAAACCCACCATGGCGGCACGGCTCGAGCCGGCTAATCAGAGCTCCGCGGCCCGGCGGGCTGGAGGGAAGGAGGTGGCGTCAGCCGCTCACCAGACGAACGGGGTGGAACAGAGAGAACCGGCTGGCGACACCACCGGTCCACCGCTCGCCGTCCGTTCGGCCGGCTGACGCAACACCGCGGCGGCGGCACAAACACCCTCGGAGCCGAGCGGCGGCGCTCCCTCCGTGCCGGCGGGCCGCCGTCCTCCCCTCCCCACCGTCCCGTCATCCCCTCCCCTCCGTCCCGTCATGCCAGCGGCGAAAACATGACCGGGCGGCGGAAAAACAAACCGCCCGCTGTTAGCGTTGGGGGCATTCCACGTCAAATCAAACACCGAAATCCGTCATCCCCTTCGATTTTTCTGAAAATTTGTAGGCAGACTGGGCATGGTTCAAAACTGAGTTACGTATAATATTTTCGAAATTTGATAACGTATCGCCGAGATATAGGTCATCGAATATAGCCAAAAATGCCAGACATCATTTTTTTAAATGCTTATAACTCTGGTTCCTTTTCTGGTATCAAAATGATATTAACAGGGTCTTGTAGGCAATTGATAAGGCTTTGATTTTTAATTATAAAATTAAATTGAAGTGACCTTGAAATGCATTTGACCTTGAATTAAAACAGAAAAATTTAAATAGCAAAAAACACGCCACCTTCGATTTGAGTAATTTTTACATATTATGTCCGTCACAATGTTCCTAACCATCTGTGAAAAAATTGGAGTGGGCCATTCATAACTTTCGCGGCAAACGCCGTTTTCATGCATCAACATCACGCAACCGCGCGTGACCTTGAGAGACAGAGTCAAGACATGCTTGCTTGTGTACACTTTCTGAAATGAATGATTGCTGATTAGTGATAACCCAAACTCTGCGAGAATGGAAATGCATAGTCATCGTAGTCAAGCATTCACGTTCCATTGTAAAAGTGTCTCAGGCAAACGGTATTTTGCGGTGAATTTTGAGCCGTGTGGAAATGCATCATGACATAAATTCAACGAAAACATTATCACGCAACGATATCTTCACGTCTTTTGATCTTCACTATACGAAAGAACATACATTTTTGAGTATGTATGGGGAATTTCTAGTTAATCCGATAATAAATATGGCAGTTAGAGTCCTGCTAAGAGTAACATGTCGCCGGCTGAGGCGGGATCGGCCGACGCGGGAAACGCAGCAGTCACAATTTTGTGTTTACACGTTCATATTTCAATTGTTTACCAACCTATTTTCAGAATTCTTTCACCATAAGATTGCCTGTACATTTCTTAGTCTTCTCACAAAATTGGACGCGAATCAAACGTAATTAGCGGTAAGGAGCGCGATGTAAAGACGGAACGTTCCGTTCCGTCCCGGCACAGTCTACAATTCAGGCGGCGGCTAGCGGTCGGCGCCGGCTGCCGAGTCGCCGCGTCGCCGCGGCGACAGGATGTTCACTTTACACCGCTATTACTAGAACAGTTGTGAACCGATTTTCTTATTGCTTGCACGATGAGATGTGCAATTCAATTCTGGACAGGTAGCCATAAGTAATTTCGCATCAATATTATGAGATATTGGCGAAAAACAGGAGGGGTGGGGCGAAATTCACTCTTCCCCCTCCACTGCGCGTGCTAACATACGTTTGCATATGTGCCATTTTCTTCAAAACTTATGAATGGCCCACTCTAATTTTTTCACAGGTTGTTAAGAATATGGTAGGCAATAAAATATATGAAAATGAGCCAAATCGAAGGTGGCGTGTTTTTTGCTATTTCAATTTTTGTGCTTAAGAACAGAGTTAAGCAAATTTCAAGGTCATATATTTAAGTCGATGTAATTCTAAACAAATGCTTAAGAAATTACCTAAAGAGTAAGGCTTATTTCATTCAAATCAAACAAGTACAACCAAAGTTATGGTCGTTCAAAAATATAAAGATGCAACATTTTGTAAAAATTTGATGCCCTATATTTAGAAGACCTGTGGTCAGAATGTGCAAAAAACATCAATGTAATGTCCGGGGCGACACAGGAACTCACTCACAAATTTATAATGAAATCGCTGATGGTAAGGTGCAAAACAGCCGATTTTTGTTCGATTTGACGTGGAATGCCCCGTTGGTCCCTGGACGACGCCGATCGAGGAAGCCTGAGCCCACAAACCCACCTCTCTTCCTACTCATGTGACCTCGATACTGAGCCTCCTCAAACCAGCAGTGGGGCACGTCCGATCAGACAGGATATTTTCTGACGAGCGTCTGTCGAGCTCATCACGCCTCGTCAGCAGGTTCCGGTATGAGGACTCAGAACTCACGTCAGAATTCAAAGAGTCACGCAGCACGCCAGTCTACAAGAGCCGACGCCAGCGTTTCCATAGAAACGTGACGCAGCAAGTGATACGGCATTTCCAGCCGAGGCCATGTCTCGTCATGGATGCGATTCAGCGCTGTGGGTCGGTCACACGCCGCATTCCATTCCATCCCACGATCACGAAGCGCAGAGGAGTCTCCACAAGGACACACTAGCGCCATCTGTTAGCCGAGGCTGGCAGTGGCAGCTACTCCGACGGCGACATCTATCGGCCGGCACTCCGGCTAAAGCAGGGAGTGAGGCAAGACGAGATGAGCAATGAGCATGAAGGAGAGCCACCTCACACCTGAGGCTCCTAGGAGTGAGCTAGAGCCTGATGTCACTTGAGACCATCAAGAGCGTCATGAGACTCACAGCCCAAGTTCTCGACTGCGTACGTATGTTTTGTGGTGGTGAGAAGCCTGGCCACTCCAAGCCAGATTTTTCCCAGACCCTGCCCGCCACCTGGTGACGGTAAGCTTGCACTACAGTTTCCTCCTCTCACCCATCTGGTGGCGGAAGTTTATACTACATAGCTTCCCGAAAATCGGTGATGGGCAGGTGGTTGCACTGTGACACACCGCACACGCCATTTTCACGAGAATTTGCCAGTGACTAGGCAATCAAGCTAAAACTTCTGGGAGTTCAAATGTGAGAGATTGGGCAGACAATAATGTTGCTCGAGCACTTTTATTATAATTCCATAACTTAATTAACAAAGGTATTGCACACACAGGCAAGCGTTCGACATTCGAATTGTTCGTAGTCTTGATAATGCCACACAATTGTACGGCATTGCTGATAAGGGCCGAGCTGAACCGATACCCCCTGCAACTAACAGCATCAACATGCAGCGAACTCTGCCTAAAACAGCTGACTGCTGCGACTTGCAACTAACAGCTAAAGCGGATAGCCTCCCCAGAACTCGAGCTGCGGTCTGACTGTATCGAAACACAGCCACCGCACTGGACCCTGTACAGGACAGACTATCAACCAAACACAGCACTAGGACTCAGAACATGCTACCTACTGGACAAACTGCACCAGAACAGACTACCTGGGCAAACTGCACGGCACAGACTGCCCATGGGAAACAATGCACAAGACACAGACTACCCAACCGCCACAGCCCATTGAACATATTACACCAGGCCACAGACAGCCCACCGGCGACACGGTGCCGGCTTACGCAGTGATGCGTATTCGGCCCAGGATGCCAACATCACTCTTAATAGAAAGCGTTAACAGCGGATTACTGTAGCCCCTAACTGGACACATAGCAGACCAGCAAGCTGACGTCACAATACAAGAGAATACAGCACGTATTCGGACCAGATGGCTATGCTCTACTCGGCAAATATCACCGCTGGCGCCGAGTAAACCAAAACCGTGTAAGCTGACGGATCGGAGGCTGGAAGCTTCTCGCCGCCGTCAGCTGACCAGCATCAGAGTAAACACAATTAAACCCGTCTGCAGGAACAGAGCTGCGCCACTCAGTCAGCCAACTGGGCTGCTGGAGGGGGGAGGGGGAGGGGGAGGGGGACACCGCCGCTCAGGCGGCCGACTGGACTGCTGGAGGGATTGGATCCGCGGTTATCAGCCGGTTCTGTTCTGCGGGTCTTTGGCGGCCTCCTGTGGCCACCAGTCCGGCCGATGGGTGGTCACCACGCAACCGTCATCTTCCAGCGTCAGCTCGGGCGCCGCCAGGCACTCCGCCACCCGCATCAGGCCGATACCGTCCGGCCCACTGACGGCCAGCACTCTGCCCAGCGGCCGTCCAGCGCCGGCGCCGCGCACCGCCGCACCCACAGCCGCGTCTCCGGGAGGCCGCGAGAAGTGCAGCGGCATCACCCGCTTCCTGATTACTCCCGTGTGGTGTGTGCGTGCCGTCAGCTCTTGACCCACGTAGCAGCCCTTGTGGAAGCTGACGCCGTGCAGGTAGTCGGCGTTGTACTCGAGCGGCGTGCAGGCGGCGTAGGGCACCTCGTCGGCGCCCTCAGCCACGCCCAGGCGGTAGCGCAGCGGCCGCGGATCCGGACCGGTCCTGGCCGTCGGCAGCACGTCTCGCGGCAGGGTGAACGCGTCCAGAAGCAGGCGCCAGCCGAGCGCAGCCAGCCGGGGGTCCCGGGACGCCGAGATCAGACCCTGGGCCGGCTGCAGCGGCAGTCCCAGCGGCCCCGTGGCGTGCGGCGAGGCGCCGTGCTCTGTGCACTGGACGGCGGACAGACCGCCGTCGTCGGCACCGGCCGCCTCCTGTACCACAAACACGGCCGTCTGCTCTGTCACGTCGTCAATCTCGATGGCGCGTCGCACCCGGTATATTTTCAGCATGCTCTGCAGCTTGGAGGTCATCGATCGGTCCACCTCGAGGAAGAAGCTGCCGTCATCATCGTGTTGGTGGATCAGCAGGTCGAACAGCACGCGACCCTTGTTGTTGAGCATCATGGCATACATGGCTCGAGCACCGTCCTCGAAGTGGCGCATGTCGTTGGTGACGAGTCCCTGGAGGAAAGGCACCGCCTGCGGTCCCCGCACGCGCACCAGACCTCGCCCGGTCAGCGGGTACATCCAGTGAGTGGGACCGCCGCTCAGCTGACGGACGGACCGGAGGGCAGAGCTGACCGGGCGGCCGCCCAGATGTCGCCAACAGCTTCTGGCCAGCATCGCGGCAAGGGGCGACCAGAAAACCTAGGTGGACCAATAGGGCAGCTCAGAAAGGCATCAACAGAGTGCGTTGCTTTATAAACAAGCTTTTTGTGAGTTTTTTTTTCAGTATAAACGCCATACAGCTTTTACCCCAACTTCCCATACCATACCCGTAATATCAAATGCAAACGAAACTTCTATCCAAATATCGAGGGACGTCATATCTATTTGACTTAAAAAGCAAAAAAGGCTTTTAAAAAATCAATAACGATAAGACAGAAAACTACCTACCCACATGCCTATGATTTAACCTACAGAAATGCAAATTCGCAATTTAACTTCATCAATAGCCCCGAATTGCAAGCTGTTGACTATACCTACTTGTTTGGCTGTAATGATCCAGCCTCAGGCATCGTAATCTGGAACAAAATACTACGCGGAAAAGATAAAGCGACAAGGTGCAACTTGCACGATAATTGGTGCCAAAAATGTCCCATGGAAACCAGATAGCTATGTTCAACAAAGAGGCTATGGCCGGCAGAGCTCACACTGCTAAAGTAAGTCATCTTTGCAATGGAACTTAGTGCTTCTGAAAGGCACAATCAAACGCTACCGTCCGAACAATTTCGGTTCGTTCCTCAAAATTCGTCACCGTTTTCCCGATACCCAGGCCCCGATGGATTTGGCTTTCCAAAATAAATAGATTTTCACTATTGCTGACAGAAATGGAATCTGACAAGAGATGAAAGGAGTAAGGACAGGGTCACGGCGTCGCATCAGTGATACGCAACAGAAAACGTCGAGTACCAGCAGCCGTGGTGGATACGACTGACGAGACAGCCGTGGTGGATACGACTGACGAGACAGCCGTACCAGCGGCCACGGGCAGACGGAGAGTAGTCGACGTAACAACCTGCGACCGTTCGTGGACGGGCCGCAGTGAAGAATACGGCTGTTTGGACACGAGCCACGCCGGAAGTCAGCCGCGGAGTTCAAAGTACGGCCAAGAACGTGTCTAGCCTCGTAGCCTGGGGAGAAGACCACTGCAACTGCCGGGCACAGTAAGCCTGAAGCAGCGTCAACACACCGCACAGGGAAGCAAAGGCAGCCCTTCCTGGGCGACAGCGGATCGGTGACGAATGACGATGCTTCCTGACATGTCGGAGCAGAAGATGGACCAAACCTCCAGAGGCCGACCAGCTAACCGAGGCTGGAACAGAAGCTGAATCCTAAGAAGACAATGCTCAATCGCAAAGGCTAAATGAAACGGGCCTGAAGTGGAGGCTGACAACGGCCTCTTGCACCAAACGACACGGCAAAAATGCTGATCGCATGAAATGCTGAATAGGGACCAACTTTTGTAATGTTGATGATTATTTATTACATTATCTTTTTTCATTATCAGTCCATATACATATCTGCTTTATCCCTCGCGCGAGAGGGGGGGGGGGGGAGGGTGTCGCCCCCATAGTTTTTTTTTTTTTGCAACAGCTCGGGACAATATAGCGATAGAAAACTGAAACCTAATACACGACCTTTGATTCAAGCAAATTTGTTTAAACTAACCGCATTTCAGGTAGGGTCAGGCCACGGTCAATGACCTATGGCGCCATCAGTTAATCTCTGCACGGTCCTAAAATGCTGCAACTTCGCAAAGCCCTCAGTGCCAGAGGACCTTTCATGGGGAGATGAAGCTTCAGAAAATTTTCGACCTAGTATTCTTTAGAGGCCTCACAACTTGTACACCTCGAATTTTGCCTAAGGTCACCTGAGGTCAGGTCGGTCATGTGACCTCACCATTACAAGTCAATGGGGGAAATATGGAAACTGCGATTTTAGCACCGGAAATGATCTAGAACCAGGGCTGCGGAGTCGATGGATTTTGGTGACTCTGACTCCGACTCCGGGAAGAACTGTCGACTCCGGTCTCCGATCGACTCCAACTCAGACTCCGCAGCCCTGCCAGGTCTGCAGAGTCGATGGATTTTCGGTGACTCCGACAACGGCTCCGGTTTCCAAAATCGACTCCTGCACCGACTCTGACTCCGGTTAGTGCTGTCGACTCTGACCGACTCCGACTCCGCAGCCGTCTCAAACTACCCCAAGCATATGTATATTGGATAGTGGATACATGTACTGACGGCATACAAAATGAACTATTAAATGTGTTTAAAATTTAGCTAAGAAACAACTATGAACATGATTGAAGCAAAGCAATGATATATCCGTGACTGTACCTAAACAAAATCTTGCAGATTTCGGTGGTTCCGACTCTAGCTAGAACCGTCAACTGACAACTCCGACCAATGTTGGTCTCAAAGCCATTCTCAGAAACTATCCCATTTTTTCCCAACCCCCGAAATCTCAACATATTGGTATCTGGATCATATGTGGGGTAGGAGCCAGGGTGTGCCTCAGTCTGGTCGGAGATTTAACCCCATAATAAGTTAATGCCATCAACTCTAGCTGGCAGGACTCGTCGACTCTACTGATCTGCTTTAAAATCCCAATGGGTCCAGTGTCATATCATGTCGAACATAGCATGCGTAATAACAGCTGATGTAACAAGCAGCTTGATTTGATTTGCATCTAAGAAACAAGTGGCATGCTTCATTCTGCATTTGACAAATAATACCATGTTTTCTAGACTGGAAAAAACCCATGTTACCGTCGTCATGTACCGTCGACATGGCTAACTGCGCCGAAAGTTCGGCGCACGAATGGACAAATAAATTTTGGCGCAAGTGGACGATTTTAGAACCTTCGGCGTAAGACCACGAGACCTATCCTTACCTAAGTTCACTCGCTATAATCCACGTTCGGATCATAAACAAAGTCGATGATGGGTGCTTAATGTTCATCTGAGGCCACCCGTCCCCTCCCCCTCCCCCCTGGGTCGACATTTGTGACAGCCCTCGGACGATTGGAACCAAGGTGAAGAGTGCGGACTGGGCTGGTTGATATTCGGACTCCTAGCCTCTGAAGTTGTGTCTGGAGTGACCATACCCGCTAGGGGCGACTGGGGGTTTCGCGGGGCTCGAAAAGACTGATCGGATTACTAGGCCCGCCGCCCGAGTACCCTGCCCATGCCCTGTCTGCAATATGCAATGAAGCGGTGCGATTACGTGCGGACTGCGGAGGTAATTTGCTCGCCGAGTCGTCTGAAGAGGAACACAGAAGGTTCGCATGCAGTGGCAGTATGAAGATCGCAGTTCAATACTCGGAATGATTGTCTATTATCCGGTACCGGTGTTTTTTTTTTTTATAAATGTAGTCTGATACTTTTGAATAGAAGGATTCACAAGGACAGAGCCCTGCTAAGCGAAGCTTGTTGCGGTGACCCTGCCCTCTACCCTCCGATCACGCAATTTGAATTCCGGTTCTATGGCAGAATTTGGAGTCCAAAATTTAACGTGCGCACATAGCCGCGCACGGCTGGCCCCTCACTGACTTCGCCTGGCTACGGTCTGCCACCAACCGCAACCTACCTGGTAGGAGGCACATTAACGTCAAGCGCCCGTCACGCTTCGAACCCGGACTGTTATAACCGAGAACGCGTACTCTCACCACACGGATTCCAACGCTCTACTGAAGGGCTAATGCTAAATGGCAAATTATAGGAATTTCAATTAACTAATGTCTGAACCAGGACAGGTGGGCAATGTGACCACCCTTTAAATGTTTATGGCACAGATAGATGTGCATGACTCATGAGCTTAAGTGTTCAAAGAGGTTAAAATTTAGCACAAACAAGCTTCAAATTTCTGGGGAAATTTTGCAAAGATTTCAGCACAAAGTCATTTGCTGTGAATTTTGACGCATGAGCCCCCAAAGGCTAGGTGTCCGGCAGTGTATGGATTTTTTCCAGTCTCAGTCTGGCATGTTTTGATAGAAAACCACCATAGATCACATCCCTTCTGCTGCGGATTGCCTGTTCATGGCCTACCTCAGAGAACTCCAAAATCCTGTGCTCCTCCCTTTCTTCCGGTCTTCAGAGCTCGGTTTCGACTCAGACTTCAGGTCCTTCTCACTTCTGAGGGCCAAAGATAGAGAATCCGAATCAAAGAGGGACAGGGAGGCATCCCAATCCTGTAAAGTTAGTCTGTTTTCATCCGCTTAAAGTTAGGGCCTGTTCCAGCGCCTCCAGTAGAAATTCTTGACTGGAGGCTCTACCAGAGGTTTTACTGGAGGCGCTGGAACGCAATCTGGAGATTTCTGGAGATTGGCATCACATATACCAAAAGAGTGACGATTGTTCTCTCTTGAAACGCAAAATTTGTTTTCAATTTTATTAAGAAAGATTAACAAAATTATAGCAATGTAATTTTCTTTACATTCAAGTAGTAAAATTATCAGTGAAAAGTCCATTGTTTACACTCGTGATTGTCACATGTGCGCCATAATTGTAGACCAGAGCCTCCAGAGAAATTTGGGGCCTGTTCCAGCGCCTCCAGAAAGCTCCAGAAAGCTCCAGAAAGCTCTAGAATCCTCCAGAGAGCGTTCCAGCGCCTCCAGAAAGCTCCAGAAAGCTCTCGCCAAAGCTCCAGAAACCTCCAGTAGCCTCCAGAGAGTTGGGAGGTCCAAATTTCTCTGGAGGCTCTGGTCTACAATTATGGCGCACATGTGACAATCACGAATGTAAACAAAGAACTTTTGACTGAGAACTTTACAACTTGAATGTAAAGAAAATTACATTGCTATAATTTTGTTAATCTTTTTTACTAAAATTGAAAACAAATGTTACATTTCAAGAGAGAACAATAGTCATTCTTTTGGTATCTATGACGCCAATCTCCAGAAATCTCCAGATTGCGTTCCAGCGCCTCCAGTGAAACCTCTGGTAGAGCCTCCAGTCAAGAATTTTTACTGGAGGCGCTGGAACAGGCCCTTGGACCTCCCAACTCTCTGGAGGCTACTGGAGGTTTCTGGAGCTTTGGCGAGAGCTTTCTGGAGCTTTCTGGAGGCGCTGGAACGCTCTCTGGAGGATTCTAGAGCTTTCTGGAGCTTTCTGGAGGTTTCTGGAGGCGCTGGAACAGACCCTTCTGTTTTCATCCGCTTAGACCAATCAGTTACCAACAAGGCTGAGGAAGAATTAGAGTTCAGTGGGAAGAATACAGGCGGCCAACAGCTCCGCAACCCTAGAAAATATCAATATTGATATAAATGTAATCAACAGCTCTTACCTCATTTGCTTCTTGAACTTATGTAAACAATTCAAGACTTCAAGATGTGTTTTTTATTCAAGGTTTGGGTATTCTTTGATCCCCTCGCTTCGAAATAGCGTCAAACAATCTTGGACCAAACATCTTGGACCAAACCAGCCTGACTCGAATTTTTATTCGAGATTCATATCATTTTGATTCTTCTAAGTAGACGTTTTTTTCGAATTAATCCAAATCTGTCAATTTCATGCTATATTGCATTTTTTCAAAGGGTTTTGACTGATAAATACCATTTTGCATTCTGTATTGATGACGTCATTAAAAAATAAGTTGATTTTGAAACCCCTTAATGAGCCTTGCGCGCATGAGACGTTTGCGGTGGTATTGATTTTGCACTGTGGGATGAGATACGATAATATTTTTCAATTACGATCAAGGCCATTACGATACTAATCGAACGATTAGGGATAAGCCAGTCCCATGCTTAAAGGCTCAGGCAAGTCCCCCATCTCAATATCATTGAGACGGTGGATTCAGCCCACTGCCCAGCCGTCTGGCTCAGCCACATTTATCAGTCCCTGTCATCCCTGGGCAAGAGGCGAAGTCGCTGACCTTTCTCGAGGAGACCCAACCCCAACTGCAATTCAGACTACAATAGAACATAACTCAAACTACCTGGAAGTTGGACACTAGAGCCAAGCTGCTGTGCGCCCAACTCTTCAATAACAACAACATTCTGAAGGAGCGGCAAGGCAAAGAAGGCCAAAGGTATGGTGCTCATTGTTGCAATATTGATATTTACCAAACCAGTTTCTCACTTCAATTATTGAAAGTGGCTAAAGCCCCAAATTAGACATATTCACAAAGGTGTTGCAAATACGTTCTCTGAGAAAGGATCTTACATTTCCTAATTATTAGCATGAGTAAAATGCTTAGCTGGCAACATGCTATAGCTGACACATGACAGGAGTGAGGAGTGAGTCAGTTTTGGAGAGCAAGTCTTGCACATGCATAATTCTGAAGTTGGTTACACCTGCCTTTAAACCACCCGCCCTAAGAATCACAGGAATTCTCAAAATACCTTGGTGGAAGGAAAATGCAAGAGCACTCCGTGACTTGTTTTTTTCCATTTTTCAGTCCCGGCTGCAAAAATGGTTGCTGACAAGGGCCCTTTGCCTCCTGGCTGGGAAATGAAATGGGACAGCAGGCGTGGAAAAGCGTAAGAACAACAGTCATAACTGACCTTTGATTTTTAACCTAATGTTATAGTTTAAATAACAAAAGCTGAATGTCATGATTCACTTTCAAGTGAATATACATTGTCAATTTTGAACATTTCTCTGGGAACTTTATTGATGGCCTTTTTGATGGATGGATTTTATTGACTTACAGGTATTTCATCGATCACACGTCTCAAACTACCACCTGGCAGGACCCAAGAGACCAGCATGGAAGCTCACAGGCGCAACAACCGCAGGCTCAGCAGCAATACCAGTCACAGTGGCAGTGGCAACAACAACAGCAACAACAACACCAGCCACAACACCAGCCTCAGACTCATCAGCCACAGCACCAGCCACAGACTCACCAGCCACAGCACCAGTCACACCAGCCACATGGGCAGTGGCAGCAACAGCAGCAACAGCTACAACATCAGCCTCAGACTCATCAGCCACAACACCAGTCACAGCACCATTCACACCAGCCATCACACCAGCCACATGGGCAGTGGCAGCAACAGCAGCAACAGCTACATCAGCAACATCAGCCACTGCATCAGCAACAGCATCACCAACAGCCACATCAACAGCAGCACCAACAGCCACAGTGGCAGTGGCAACAGCATCAGTCACAGCCACAGCCGCAGCAAACACAACAAAATGACAGCCATCATCAGCACGGCCTCCCGTATCCCAGTCGCCCACAGCAGCAGGAGCAGCAGCATGCTAATCATCAGCACTCCGCGCTCCCGTACTCTGTTCAGCCCCAGCAGGGTGAGCACCACAGCCACTTTGCCCACCACATTCACCAGCCGCCCACCCCGCCGGTGCAGACTACAGAGAGCGCTCAGCGGCCGGCAGCGACCGACTCGCCGCTCAGCGTGCCCCGGCAGGCGGCCTACGGCGGCCAGCCGGCGGCGCGCCGCTCCAGTCAGCTGTCCGTGCCGCCCGGTCAGACTCAGGTGAGAGGACCTCCCATCCTCCTCTGAGGCGTCCCATGGTCAGACTCAGACTCAGGTGAGAGGAGTGCCTCCCATCCTCTGAGGTCAGAAACAGGCGAGCAGTGTACAGCGCCAAGTGTCCAGATCAAGTCTTATAATGCGTCGTCTTTCCATGACTTATGAATTATTCCAGTTATGTGAGTAAGTCATGAATGTGGGCGTATATTTTGTCGGCGGATATGTTTACACCGCTGCTTTCTCCCGTCGATGTACATGTACGTACATGATGTACTTTCTCCCGTCGATGTAGTTTGGCACCTGTCTGTGCCTGTGTGTGTATGCACCGGCGACCGGCAGCACGGGAGACGGCTCGTTGGCGTCCGTCTGTCTGTGTATGCGTCTGTGTAGACGACCAGTCTGTATGACGTGTGTGATAACTGATAAATGTGTATTTACAGACGACCGGGGGAACAGGCGGCGGCTCGCTGACGTCCGAGGAGTCTGGCACGGAGCGGCCGGTGACCGGCACCGAGGCCGTGCCGCGCATCTGCGCTCTTTTCCCCCATATCGAGCCGCACGTCATCAGCGACCTGCTGACAAAGTGAGAACCGCAGCGGACGGCCGCCACGCTTACCGATACATAATAATCGATGTTGTAGCAAATATGGATCCATACTCATTTCTTAATGTAGGATGTGGGCAACTGTCTGGCACTCATTTCCCATACACTCACCATAGCCTCAGCCGCTCATACCTATAGCCCATTGCTTTTCGACAAGCGTATGTGGTTTGCGATGTGCGACAGGTACTGAACAGTGAAGTCGATATGGTAATGGATTGCGTTTTACACCCGAGCGCACGTCGTACCCCAGGCAAGGAGGTGATCAGTATTGACCTGTGCGGTATGACTGGTCGTGGGTCGCGTTCCGTGGTGCTCCAGGTACAGCAGCCGCGAGGAGTTTGTCAGTGTTGATCTGTGCGGTGTAACTGATCGTGCGTCGTGTTCCGTGTTCCCCAGGTACAGCAGCCGCGAGGAGGTGGTGATCGCCGCGCTGAGCGTCTCCCCGCCGGCCACCGAGGCCGACCACGACCACAACCAGTCGGCAGACTCGGAGGACTCAGCCACCAAGATCGGCGCCCTGTTCCCCACCGTGCCCGAGGAGCGCATCCGAGAGCTGCTCAAACGGTGCCAGCATGCATGCGCCCCGTGTCCCTCACAGCGCCCCGGCCGCCCGCCGCTAACGCACTCTGATCGGCTGGGCTTCTCACACAACCGCTCACCGCAGGCTAGCGGCTGGCCTGCAGATCGTGTTTGCACAGGGGCGCCGCCTTGTATGGGACGTGAAGGCGTACTTTAATCTAATCAACTGAGTTCAGTACTACGTCTGAACGATTATTTTGATACTTACCTTTTTGGAATAACCTTTTTGGCTAGGGTTTGGCTTTAATCATTCATTGGTTTGCTAAGCTTGACTTTATCTATTGGCATGCTAATGTTTGGGCAACGAGCACTGGTGCTTTTGACCTTGGCTTTTGATACGAGCTGCCAGGTTGGTACGTTGGGTCTGACGACTGCTGTGGCACCCTGTTTCGTGACGCCTACTAACCGCACGGCGGAGGTGTGCGGGGACGGCAGTGACGGCGGCGCGGGCAGTGACGCTAACGGCGGCTCGGCAGGTACCACCAGCGCGAGGCGGTGGTCATCTCGGCACTGCAGGTCCAGCGCCACCCGCTGGTCATGCCCGGGCCGCTCGGAACCCCGCCCTCGTTCCGGGCTGCCGCCGCCGCCGCCGTCGCCACCGCCAGTCCCTCGCTGGCCGCCACGACCACGCCGCGACACGCTTCCCCGTCACCGCCGTCGTACGGAGCGCCTGCGGCGGGAGCGGTGACGGGCCCGGGCTCTCCGCGGCCCGGCTCGGCCGGCAGTGGCGCCACCGTCTCCTGGCCGTCGCCTGTGCTCGGCTACTCGTCTCCGCGTCCGGACGGCCAGCCGCGACCCCACTCGTCGCCAAAAATGAAGCTCAGGTCAAGCTCGGCGGGGTGGGCGGCCCGCCGGGCCGGGTAGTGTCGGCTCTGGCTGGCCTGACTGTACCCAGTGCGTAGCTGACTAGCCGGCGCTGCGTGTTCCGATCGGTGGGCCGGCGAAAACGTCGTAGCTGCGGCTGAAGCGACCCCATCCGGTCGACTGCCGCTGAAGGTTTCTGACCTGCGGTGGAGCCGAACTGCGCTTATCGTCGAGCCCGAACAGTGCATGCCGTCCCGCACGCTGCACCTCTCTGCACGTGACTACCTACCTTATCTTCGTGGGAGACGGTAAATAAGGCTACAGCGACTGGGGACGGGTGCACGCTAGGAGGGGAGGGGTGCATCGGCATGGTTCTGTTTGGTTTTGGCTTACTGTCGACTGGGCATTTTCAGATGACTCTAAGTTTTGACTTCTCAAGCCCACTTGATCCCAAGAAGCGCCCTTTTCATTGGTCCGTAACGTAGCTTGGGCTGGGTCGTTCAATTGATTTGAAATTCGAATAAATACACGCTTTCTTAGCATATCCAGTCGGCAATAAGTCACTTCCAAACTTAGTAGCGCCTGCTTCTTATTTTAGCAACATCAGACATGCCCGGGCACCATCTTTGCTAGATTTTCGCCCCATTTGCTTGCATTTTTACGAATGAAGGACTCTTCTGACGAGAGATCAACATGATGGCGATGTAGACTCGGCTGGGCTCTTTTTTATCTTCAAAGCCTCACAACATCACAACCAATGAAGGTGACTAGCAATGTGTCGCAAATGGTGCCCGGGTATCTTTGATGTAGTCTGTGTGTTTCACTCTACCATATACCTATATGTATGTAAATACGCATAGTTCAGCGTGGCATCAAGTAATAACATGCATCGTTTGCCAAAACAGCCCAGTTGTACTATTACCCTGCAAGTGTGACTGGATTCAGCATAGGTATCTCTGACATTGACGTTTTGTGTCAGTAGTTGTTATTTGCACTACTAAAACGTTCCCAAGTGCAGTGCTTTCATTCGTTCATCGCACCGCTGTTCCGACGACAGCGAGCAGCTCCCGATGTGCGTCGCTGGTGTCAATCGGGACGGCTTCAGTACCCTCCCTTTCTTCAGGTGGTCCCGTCTGACTGTTGCGTGCCGCGCCGGCTAACGGGAGCCCCATGCTGCGCCACAGGTACCTGAAGTCAGTGTTCCCAGAGGCCGATGAAGCTCTCCTGTTGGATGTGCTCACCAACTGCGACAACAGCGTGCAGAAGGCCGGCATCCGCCTCACCAGTACGTGGCAGTGCCGGGGCTGGTCTGCCGTAGGGGGTGGAGGGGAGGGTGGGGCAGTTGCATGTCTTTTGTGGGGGGAGTGGGGGTGCAACGCGGTCTTATTTGGTGTTTATTGTCATTATTTTTGACAATATTCATTTTGATTGCTTGTTTCTATGTTATCTTTCGAAAAAAATAGCACATTTCATCATGATCATGGATAATGTATGCCCCTGTGTGACACCGTGTAACTTATGGATGCCGCGGCGGATTAACGTTCTTACGTTTCGCACACAGGCATGGGGTACGACAAGAGCGAGACGCCCGTGGTTCCCGCCCGGTTCGACCTGCGTCACCAGCGGGACGCGGCTGTGGTGCGGCGGCCCGAGAGCCCACGGCAGCCGGAGCCGTCCCCTCGCTCCCGGCTGGTCATCTCGGAGACCGAGCGACAGCACGGTACGTAGGCGCGGGGATACCAGAAAGCAATGGCCAGCCACGAGGACTTACTGATATCTGGCGGGTGTCTTAACACCACTAATGTGTGCCGTGTGTTGCACATCCCGTGACACCGTTCTGGGTGGGTATCCCGTGACCCCGGACCTACATATATTACATTCTGTGACGATGAACCGTGTACAATGTGTCGGACAGACTGCGACGCTCCGCTGGATCGTGTGGCTCTCCCGTGACGCTGACCTATGACGGTCTGTGTCTGACAGCCCGAGACGCCCTGCTGCGCGACTTTCCGTCCGTCTCGGAGGAGGTGCGGAAACTGGCCCTCGAGTCGGGCGGCTATGACCTCGAGCGGACCCGGAGTGTGCTGGAGAGCATGGTAGAGGGTCGCGGCTCGTCGGCGGCCACGGTCACCGACGCGGCGCCGGGCTCGGCACACACCAGGTCAGTGACCTGTCACCCCGCCAGTGCTCCGGTGGCCTGCTCAGTGCGCCGGTCGCTTAACGACGCAATTGCATCTGGGATTGGCTGTTTATTCTGCACCTTAAACATGATACCGATGACAACTCGATACCATATTAGTTTGGAGCCTAGACGTAGCGTTTCATTGCCCAACTTCATTATGACACGGCGAGTGCAATTGTTCTAGAAACTACGTCCTTGTCCGAGCGGCTTTGTGTATAAACGTGCATCTGATAGTGTTGATAAATGATTACGTCTGAGTCGACTCGTAGTCTGTCGTTTTGAACCTTGTACCGTGGAGGGGCCATGTGGGCAGTGTGTTCTGTGGGCGGGGCTGAGCCGCGGCGCCGGCTGCTGATAGGCACTGGGTTCGGTCGCTGACGGCCCGCTCTGTCGCCCCTCAGCAGTGAGCCGGCCGCCGGTCCGTCCCCGAAGCACAGTTCACCCCGCTCGCCGCGGCGCGTGGCCCGCGTGCAGGCGGAGACGACGTCCACGTCCAGTCCTCTGGCCAGTCCGAGCAGAAAGGCGCGCGCCACAGCGGCCGCTCAGCCACCCAGGTGAGAGCTCAGGAGCCGCCCAGGTGAGAGTCGAGTTGCCGCCCAGGTGAGAGCCCAGGAGCCGCTCAGGTGAGTGTCCAGGAGCCGCCCAGGTGAGTGCCAAGGAGCCGGCGGACTCCGGCCTCTCTGACTCCGACCAAGTAGTCGTGCTGTATGCGACACACTGGATCATTGCACGTAATGATCGAGCCGTGTGACGGTTTATCTTCTGAGGTGGTGCGACTGAGATAATGCGAGCGAGGGTGTACGGGACTGTTATGTCAACACCTAATCATCCTAATCATAAAACGCATCAATCTGTTCTTATAACCACTTTTTTCTTCTTCAGCTGAGTTATCACCGTTAGGATAATCAGCGGGCTATGTAAGGAAAATCTCGTCAGTCCTCGCCGGCATCAAAACCACCCCTCCTGAACAGCTCACACTGCTCGGCTCACCGCTACAAGAGGCTGGGCTTGGCGACTCTGTCAGAGCAGCCCACACGACTATCAAACTGCTGTGCAGTCGACTCCGCCTCCTCGATCGACACACAGCTCTGTTCTTCTTATCGAAGTACGTAGCTGCCCCGCGAGTGCAATATCTCCTACGTTCATCGCCAGCCTATCGGGAGCCTGCAGAGCTATCCCGAATCGACAGCACAGTTCGTCTCACGCTCCAGGAAGTTGGTAACGTGGCACTGACAGACGAGGCCTGGGAGCAGGCTGCACTGCCCCAGAGGCATGGCGGGCTCGGCGTGCGCTCCGTGCACGCTCTCGCTCTGCCCTGCTACTTGTCGTCTCACCGCAGCAGCACCGCTGGTCTTATCTATCTGCCCTTCAACCTTCACGGGCCCTGAGCCAGCGGCACTGCAACCAGCCACGGAGCAGTTCATGGCTGCAACTGGCATCGAGACTGTTCCAGAACGCCCGGCGGCCAGCCTCCAAAAGACCTGGGACGACATCGCGTCAACTGTCACCGCTAACCGCCTGATCGCCGGAGCCAATCAGATACATCGCGCTCGTCTCGGTGCTGCTTGTATGCCGCATACTGCAGCCTGGCTGCAAGCACCTCCAATCCCCAGCCTGGGACTGTACATTGATGACGAGACCATTCGTATAGCGGTAGCCCTCCGACTAGGCCTGCCCATCTGTGAGCCCCACCAATGCAAGCTATGTGGATGCCCTGTGGACAGGCTGGGACACCACGGCCTATCATGCAAGAAGAGCGCCGGTCGCTTCCCACGGCACGCAGCCCTAAATGACGTCATTAAACGAGCACTGGCAAGCGCTGGCGTACCATCGGTCTTAGAACCTGTGGGGCTAGACAGAGGAGATGGAAGGCGCCCCGACGGACTGACAACGTTCCCCTTCAGTGCCGGTCGAAGCCTCACATGGGACGCCACGTGCGTTGACACGTTTGCTGAGTCACACGTGGTGAAGTGTGCAGTGGATCCCGGCGCAGCTGCAGCCGCCGCCGAGAACCTGAAGCGCATGCGCTACGCCAGTCTTGCAGACCGCTACATCTTCACTCCAGTAGCAGTGGAGACTACCGGCGTAGTCGGAGAAGCAGGGTCAAAGCTGCTCCGGGATATCGGCGGTCGGATTTCTGCGGCGACTAAGGACCCCAGAGAAGTGTCCTGGCTTCTACAAAGAGTCTCGATAGCAATCATCCGGGGAAACTCCGCCGCTATCCTCGCCACAGCCCCTCCTGAAGCTGGTCCCCATCACGTTGGGTGTGTCGCAGGACGCGCGTCTGGCCCGGCAGAAGAGTCGGACTCAGCCGTAGACGCAGAAGTAGCTCCACCAGCTTCTTCATCAAAATCCAGCGTATTTAGCCAGCTCATCAAGAATGGGAGAAAGCTAGCCCCAAGCGACTTCGAGGTTCCATGGGGCGAAATATTTGGTGCAAAACCAAAGCACTAACGGCATATGAGTGGTAGTGTCTAGTGTGTCATCGAAATTTACCCTAAGGAAAATAAATATGGGGTCTGTTGTGATTGTGTCGTGTATAAATTGTGTCGCCTGAGCCCGCCCCTGCGCGGGCGACCCGCCGGCGGAGCTCGGCCCGCCGGACGGAGCCTGGGGCCGCCCCTGCACCGCCCGGTCGGCTGGGGGGGGGGGGGGGCTACAATGTCGGGGCGGGCTAGTCGTTGATCAGACCCTGAGTGGTGCGTGTGTCCAATAAAGCCAGAAAAGAACACGATCTTTTCGGGCGGAACGGACAGAGTCTGTTGGTCGTGCAAGATTCGACTGTTCCTCATTGCAGAAACTGGAAGAATGTTACTGAGTGTAGGCCGTCGGGAGGTGTTCAGTGTTTCGATGAGTGTTGGGCGGGGACGCTGACAGTGTGTTGCTCACATGTTTCAGCGGAGGACGCAGCACCAAGATGGAGTACCGGTCTCAGAACAGGACGGCGGCGCGTGGAGCCGACAAAAGCCTAGTGCGCGGACCCCAGTCGACCAACCTGCTGTGAGTAGTTGGCTCTCCGCCACCCGGCCGGGCCCCGACTGGGACGGCCAGGACAGGTCGTGAGCGCCGAGCCGTCGTCAGTCAGCTGCTTGTTTAGTTCATTAGTGATTGGTAAGTCGCTCGGCTTTTAAATCATTTGGTCAGCCAGTCGTTGATGCAGTCAGTCGGTAAAATATTAACTCACAGTCATCCAGTTTCTCAATGCCCAGAAGTGGGCGTGATGGTGTGTTTTAGTGTGTCAGGTTAGTCTTTGTTTAGGTGGTTGTGCGTTTGTAACTGACTCCGTTCTGTGGCTCAGATCCGACTACATCGCTTGGAATGGTCCTGACCCGGAGCTGCGCCACGGCCCCAACCCCGAGCTGCGAGCCGGCGTGCAGGCCGGCCGCGCCAAAGGTGGGTCAGCAGCCGTCACCCGTGGGGCTGGCAGACAGCCGACAGGGTCTGATGGTGTTACTGGCACTGGTGGGTCGGGCATTATATCTGTTACTGACAGAGTTTGGTGTTATCTCCTTACTGACAGATCTGGTCTGTCTCTAGTCACTGACTGGGCGCAAAATGACCTCGCAGTCGGCGCGCCCCTAACCCCCAACAAAGAAACAAACTCTAGTCACTGACTATTGTCCGCCAATGTCCCTCCCACTGACAGGTGTATTCTGTTGCAGGCGCCGACGGCAGTCTGTGTCGCGGCCACTGACTGTTGTATTTTGTTACAGGCGCCGACGCCAGTCTGTGTCTCGGCCCGTCGTGCGCCACCATCAAGCAGTACGCGCGCTCAGTGCGCCGCATGCTCGTCACCAAGCTGTAAGTCATCCGCCCTGCCGGCCTCTGCTGTCCTACAGCGGCCTCATAGTGTGAGCGTCCGGCGGACAGTGTTTCAACGGTCCGGTCGGAGGCCGCGCAGGCTAACTAGGCCGTCCACCTGGCCGACCGACCACGGCAGCCGGCACCGGGGACAAACAAAGGCGAACTTGTGGAGGTTAGCCACGGAGTGTATCAGCGCCTTTTTGAGTTTTATTTCGTATGGAGTCACCGCCTAGCCAACATCAAAACATGACGAATGGCAAGACATTGTACAACTGCCGGCTTATCTGCTTGCCTATCTGTATTTTACCGGTATCGTTAGCTATGCGACGTTGAAGTAACGCTAAATCTTAGTAGCTGCATGGTGCTGGATGGATGAGTCACTTTAATCACCGCTGGTTGGTTCCTTTTGGATGGCGCGTACCGTCAAAGTCCAGCCAGAAGGTGCCACCTCTTGCAGTATGCCTATAGAACCGCCTGTGCCATAACTGTTCAGAGTTTTTGTCAGTAGTGGGGGACAGCGGGAATGTTCATTAACAGAATTGAGAAGGAACTAGTCTGCCATTTTACAACTTGTAGTCGCTGAGTTTGCTGCCATATGTTTTGGTATATTTGTGGAAGATGAGTGTAATTAGTCAACTCCCAGGGCCAGTCATTCGGGTTCATTTATACGCGTGCAATATGAAATTGTTTACTTGGCCCAAGTTGCCATGACATCCTTTTATTATTTACAACGGAGCTTAATGGATTTTGTTCGCGTGCTTTTCCGCGGGTTTGTCCGCCTAGTAGCTCAGCGCGGAGGGCATCTAGTTTCTAAGATGAAGATGCTTAGCTTAGTTGGTGTTCGTTGGTGTGTCCAGTGTCAGTGTGTCAGTGTTCTAGGGAGTGTGCCCTGTCTGCCTCGCTCGGCGCGCAGTGCGCTAGGGAGTGTGTCCTGTTTGCCTCGGCGCGCAGTGTGCTAGGGAGTGTGCCCTGTCTGCCTCGGCGCGCAGTGCGCTAGGGAGTGTGCCCTGTCCGCCTCGGCGCAGCTGCAGCCCGTCGGGCGTTTTGGACCGCTCGGCGTATAGGCCACCAGCTATGCACCCCGCGTATATCAGACTTGGGCATTTACCTTAGAGCGTGTCAAGAGTATCCGAGCGTGGCACGCATCAGTCAATAAGCAACATTATAGTTTCCAAGTAATATATTTTCATTAACTTGCTACTGAAAAAGTATATTTTTCAATGCACTGCCGTAAAAAAACCTTTTAGGGTTAGACATCGCAAGAACGGTTGCCCAGATAATGCAATGCCCGTTTTCCAGCCTGCCTGCCGATTCGCCGTCGCTGTTTAAGATCTGATATTTTCTAGCTGTAGTAATTACATCAACATAAATTTGTACGCATCACTTGAATGTAGAACGATGTGAGGTGGCAGGGGCGGCGCCCGCCGTGGCTGCTTGTGTCGCCCGCCGGTAACGCTGCGACGGTAACCGGTCACCGGCTGTGTGTCGGCCGATCGACCCCAGTGCGAGCCTGCCTACAGCCGTGCCCGGTGTGAGTTCTGCTCCGCCCCGGAGATAGGTCGCTCGTGCCTGACTGCGTTTGTGTTCGGATAGCGGCCGCTGGACGACTGAGAGCGCTTATGGACCGAGTCCGTCCGGTGGCTCCGCCGACGCCGAGGCCAGGCTCGATGCGCCGCGCTAATGCCCATGTATTCTGTGTTGTGATGTGTGCTGGCACCGCCGTACCCTTTATCCACTGCAGTATTGCATAAAAAGCCTTTGTCGTGAACGTCTTGTGTTGAGAGAGAGGTCAGACTATGTGGGTGATCGGAGACGAATAATTGGAGGCTGCTTTTTACTGTCAGTCAGTGCTACAGAAGCATCTGTGTGTTTGCACACACACGTCACCGCTCCAATGACGAGAGGAATACCATGATTTATTTAAACTGAGCGGCATCCATAAATAGATGCATCCTAGGGCGATGATTCGTACAAACACCGCACACCTCCCTGTAGCAGTACCCAGGGCTAGAATCCGCTCTTCGTTGCCGCACATGAAGAGGAGCTGTAAACCTACACCGTCCATTTTGCCGGTTCTCCGCCCAGGAACGCGATTTGATTTTTACGCAGATGAAGATATCCTTCCTGGCGGGACCGAGTAGGTACTGACGTGCAACTCCAAGCAATGCTTATTTATGACCGTCATTCGCAACCAATAAAGTGGAACTGAGGCCCTACCATATTGTCGGATCCATAAAATAAAAGAAGACTGATGACATTGTTATCCCGTTTGATTTCGCGTTTGCATGTGTACGCCGACAATTCTGTTCCAGAATT
Organism: Amphibalanus amphitrite; assembly: GCF_019059575.1. Lineage (NCBI taxonomy): Eukaryota > Metazoa > Arthropoda > Thecostraca > Balanomorpha > Balanidae > Amphibalanus > Amphibalanus amphitrite. The sequence continues at coordinate 139,240 of NW_024881841.1, forward strand.
AATCAAGCGTGAAGCTTCAATGACCACCTATCATAGAGCATAAATCTGACCCCGGAATAAGAATGCAAGGTCGCTGCACTGGCTGCTGCATGGTCGGCAGGCGGTGGTCATTGGTGGCGCGAGGCTCGACACGTCCGCTGCTCTCAGAAAGGTGAGCACTTCTCGGGGAAAAATAGCAATTACGGGAAGAGCTCCACTGTGCTTTTAACGTCACCTTAGAAATTGCTGATATCTGTTTGTTGATAAAACTGCCCTACAATTACAGGGTGTCCCATAAGTTCGTTCTCATATTATGTTTGCATGTGAATCAGAGTACATTGCGTTTTTATATATTTATGACCCCTCAATGTGCTCCCCATTTAATAGGCAAACACATGAATACATGCTGCGGCATGCCAACCGGCATGTTTGGCTGCATAGCAGGCTTAAAGTTAACCCAGACTGACTTGACATGCGCCGTGAGCTCCTCGAGGCTGGAACAGCGCTACGCTTCGACGAGCCTCAATTTCAGCACAACCAACAAATTTTTATGAAATTTTGATCCGATGAGGTGCCTGGCATGTGATCTTGCCACAAACGCCTGTCACAGTCTCCTTGCACCGCTTTTAAGCTTTGCTTGACCTGTGCACTGATGCACTGTCTTGCCTGAAGATGGGCCTACGACCTCCCGAATGCCATTTTCTCCTCTATAAATGTGTTCATACTCGCGGTTTGAGTTCAGCTTAAGGGCTGAAACTCCTCCTAGATGTTCTTGGAAAAGCATTCTGCTTCCCAAAACTGTTTCTGGGTTGCCACTTGCAACTTGGTCAACTCCAGAACGCCTATAACCCCACAACACAGTGACCCTGGCCTTTTGCATAGGAACATAACGGGACGAAACGGAGGCCTCCTCCTTCGCCCTTATGGGGTTGTTTTCGGGTTTGGACGGGTGTTTCATCTCGATCGTGGACTAGTTAGTCCAGATGACCTGGTTGATGTCATCAACCCTCTAGTTTTGTTTAGCCGCAGGCATAACGAAACTCATGTTTGGCCATTTTAAGACGTTTTTGACTGTTTTGTGCCCTCCGGTAAGCAAAGCTTAAGTCACCTTGAGTTATGTACCCCGAAAGAACCCTCTTAGACAGCTGGTAATCCATCCTGAAAAGTCTGCTTACCAACTTTCTAACTCTTTGACCTTTTTGATGGCCACTTTGGCGCCACACAGTTTTGGCCACTTGGCTCACTCCTGAGGGCTGACTGGAAAGAGGATAAACTTGCAGTGATTGACTCCCGACAAATCATCGGCGTCACCTGCTGACTGTGCGTAGAGTTAGCGATGGACATTGGCTACAGACTGGTAGGCCTCAATCACCCTCAATTGTCGCGAATGGTCACGTGCTGACTAAATACTGAGACGTACCCGTATCAGAGACCTCTCTGTTGCGGCGTGAGCCGTCTCTGTAGGAAGCGGGCTCTCTAGCAAAAACTATTTTGCCTACAGAAATTAGCTACTGTGGAGCATATTTCTACCAGCCATGGCAACCACGTAAGCTCAGTTACGAACCAATTTCAGCGTGCCTTTAAGCAAGAGAGCCTAAAAACGTAAAATTTAGGTGAGAACGAACTTATGGGACACCCTGTAGATACTACGTTGCAAATGGCATCCTCTGGCCTCCATGTAAAGTCATGTCGAGGATTTTGTCGTGTGGTTGGAGTTATGTTCCGGAGCAAAATTTGTTAAGTTTTGCCCTGATCAACTTTTGGAACAGTTTCCTTTTTGCGTTTTTAAATCGGTGGCAGTCGATGCATCAACCAGTTCAGGCCCAATTTTTAGTCTGAGCCATTGCTAATCCCAGGTTGCTCCAGCCGATTGCGTGAACCCGCAGAGTTGGTTGGGGCTCCTCGCCAGGCCTCTTTCTGCCACCTACCGCAAGATGCTGGTGTTATCGGCTCTGCCAGTGGCTCTGGCTGTTCTGGCTGTGTCTCGCTCGGCAGCCGCGGTCGGCCGGCGCTCGCCGCGCTCCGCGGACGACTCCAGTCTCGGCGTGCACCACTGCGCCAACCACCAGCCCCACACGCTCGACCGCTACCCAGTGGGCGGGCCGGCCGCCGGGTGCGGCACCGTGGTCCGGCGCGGCGTCACAGAGACAGAGCGGGACGATATCGTCTCGGCGCACAATGTCATCCGGCGCGCCGTGCGAGACGGCCACTACGCCGACCAGAACCTGCCGGCGGCCAGCGCGCTGCCCGAGCTGCGCTGGGACGCCGAGCTGGCGCTGGTCGCCCAGCGCTGGGCCGACCAGTGCCGCGGCGGACACGACCAGTGCCGCGACGTGGCCCGATTCCCGGTCGGCCAGAACTTCGCCTTCGTGTGGAGCGGCGGCCGGCAGAACTGGACGGCCGAGGCGCTGCGCCAGTGGTTTGCCGACGAGTTGCCGCTGTTCCGGCAGGCCGACCTGGAGTTCCGCGGCGGCCAGGACCCCGTGTCGGGCGGCTACACGGGCCACCTGACCCAGCTGCTGTGGGCCCACACCCGGCGCGTCGGCTGCGGCTTCATGGCCGTCGCCGACCCCGTCTTCTGCGAGCGGCGAACATACGTCTGCAACTACGGACCGGCCGGCAACGTGCTCTTTGAGCCCGTCTACCCGACCGAGGCGTCCAGGGATGGACCGACAGAGTGGGAGGAGGGAGAGGTTTGAACGGGCGGGCCGGTCTGCTGAGGACCGTCGATGGGTACCGGTATGCCGACTACACGTCTGAAACGTTACAGCTGATCAGTACATACAGGCCGATGTAGAACATATGCTACAGCCATACCACAGCATTGTAACGTTGTTAGAATATGCATCATGCATGTCATTCGCCATTCCATTTGTAGTCCCAGAATGAAACAGGCATAGAAGTACCGAGTAGCGAAACGGTAAAATGTAATTAGCGCAGAAGCACATAATCTCTTAAGCGAACGCTAAGTAAGCACACTAGCTTAACAAGCTAATGATCAAAGTAATATGTTCAAAGACATAAATATCAAAGAGCCTCATTCAGTGTCCTGTTCTTAATAGGTCCCCTTAGTCCAATCACTAAATAGCCCTATGTAGTTTCTTACTCCTAATAATCCTTCTGTCGGCAGTGTAGGTATTTGTTCAGCACAGCCGGATCCTTCGGCTACCGACCTGACCCACGCCATGGGGTGGGCGTGTGCTCAGCCCCGCCAACGTAACAAGCTTTATTAAGTTCTCCAAACACACGGCGTGGACTTAGCCAAGGTTAGCGTCTTTATGTCAAAAGGAATATGCACCATTAATTCTGTTGAATTAATGGTGGAAACCATGAAAGGAAACGACCAATATGTAACCGGACCTCGTTTGAAGCACTCGTGCTTTCTGAGGTAACGACTTTCCTTCCATGGCCGACTTTGTTCCGTCAACACTAACAGTATTCCAGAGTTACGCGCGGGCAGAGTCAATACAAGAGCGATGTCGTGCCGATGTGTGTGTTTGCGCAATGCATCGATAACTAACACGAAACAAACTCAACACGGACAACTGCAATAGAGCTTATTGAGTTCGGTTCAATTCTGGGCCGAATGACCTCGCCGTTATTCGGCGATATGTTCGGTGAGCGATAAATTATCGCTGGGAACGACTCTTCGTCAAACAGCAGCTATTCTTTGGTGCAATGGTAAACATTGTAACGGTGCCCGGTCATGATCGTACGAACCGTGATAATGAATGACAGCGAACGTCGCCGTCAAAAGCGGGGTACCTCGGGCTCGAAAGCACGTCGCTAGCATTGCTCGCGCGAAGACCGTACGAAGCGGAGTCTGCGGAAGAGGGATATATGGCCAGAGGACCGGACTAGAAATACCACTTTTACAGGTCGTGGAATTTCTTACTACGATTTTTAATTAGCATCAAGGATTCTCAATCGAAATTTGCTGCAAAGAATCGGAGGAAGCAGATGCAAAGGTGAGCCGAAGGGAAACAGTACGCCCGCTCCAACCCGTGCCAGCTTTAGCACGGGATCCTGTCTGGTTTCGCTGACTGCCGGTGATCTCTCCGCCTCCGACCCCCTCCGTGCCCAGATGTGGTGCCACACTGGAGTACTGCGGCTGGTGCTGTTCGCCTGCTCGCTGATCACCCTGGCTGGGCTGCACGTGGACGGACGCCACTCGCCGCCGCTGTGGCGCGCGCTCCGTATCTGGCCCCTGCTGCTGACCATCGTCACCACGGCCGGGAACACAGCCAGCCTGCTGACGGCCCCCTCTGCTGGTGACCTGCTGTACGGAGCCGTCTACGGCCTGGCCGCCTACCACGCGCTGTTGCTGCTGCTGCTGCTGCTGCTGCTGCGCGGCCGGCACCGGCTGCACGCGCTGCTGCGGCGCGCCGCCGCCATGGAGGCCGCCACGGCGCTGTGCGGCCGGCCGGGCGACTTTGCGCGGCTCCATTGGAGTGCGGCGGCCATCGCCGTGCTGGCGGTGGCCACCATCTGCGTGTGGTCGGCCAGCCTCTTCAGCGGCGCCCTGCCGTGGCAGCATCCCAACTACTTGTTCCCCATGTGGGTGCCGGCCGCGCTGCAGACGCCCGACTGGTTCACGGTCATCATCGCCCTCCAGGTGCCGGCTGCCGCGGCCTGCTTCGCCTACCAGTCCGTGTTTGACGTGGTGCTGATCGGCCTCCTCGACTCGGTAGCGCTATATTTGGAGCGGTTGGATCGGTACACGCGACGGTACATCACCGGAGACGATGCAGTTGCCGGAGACGGCGCGTCGCCCGCGTCAGAGCACAAGGTGCGTCCTGCAGGCGACTCTACCGAACTGGGGCTCGGCAAAAAACTGCCGGTGCCGACTCTGAACCAGGGCGCATTTTATATATCTGACAATGCTGTCTCGCCGAAAGGGTCCGCTGACTTCGTCGCCAGTCTGGTCATAAAACCGAGTCAGACCGGCACACCGAACGGCCTCTGGCTGTACAGCGCCGAACTCCGTCCCTCCCCTAAGGTCGAGCGCGACTCAGCCGATCCGATCGAGCTGCGTGACCCCGCCGGGGACCTGGAGGCCGGCCTGGAGCGTCTGTCTGAGGCGTACCGCGCCGTGTACGACCTGGCCTCTGACGCCGCCGAGTTCTGCTCCGTGCCGACACTCTCGCTCCACGCCAGCGTGACTGCCGTGCTTCTGATCGGAATGTACGTCGCCATCAACCTCTTTATCGTCGGCGAGCAAGGTACGTTCGTCCGCGTCAGTCTGGTCATCTTTCTGATGTTGAACACGCTGCGCGTTGCGTTCGTCTCGGGCGCTGGCAGCCGGCTGCTGTCCTGCGGGGAGCGGCTCAACACTACTCTAGTTGGAGGTCGGTGGCCGCGCCGCCTCTCGCCCGGGGTGAGACATGCCCTGCAGATGCTGGTGGAGCAGACGCGCCGGCCGCCCAACTTCCACGGAGGAGGCCTCTTCACCGTCCGCAAGGAGACCATGCTGTCGATGATGAGCTTCGTGCTCTCGTACTTTGTGATCCTGGTACAGATGATAAGTACTTACGTATAATTTAGATAAATGGGTAGAGACGCAGGCGTGGGTATTCCGGTGCCAGCCATTAGAAAATGGTTTCTTGTGTATTTGTTACACATGTTTCGCACTTTTCATCTAGCACATCTACTTATACCACGGATAACTGACCTGACCAGACCTGACCAGCTAATAGGAGGAATATCTTGTGAATAAATGAAAAACGCTTCAAGTACCGACAAATTGGATGCAGCGCATGTTTACGCCCCACTTTCTGACAGCCAGCTGTATTTGTAACAAATATGATTTGTAACAATTGTATTCAAATATAAATATCGCAAAGGTATCGACTTCCGGTCACTAATGTCGCAGATCTGAAACGCACTTTTAATGAATTATATCACCTTTTCCCGAAAGATTACATTCGATTCCTTGAAACGATCTTCCAATTGCTGTAGTTGGAAAAACATTTACTTTATCGAAGTGATGTCACTTCAGTAGCCTGGTTAGTGGTTACCTGACCCTAGTTAATCTAGATCTGAAGTTTTTAAATGCAAGAACCGTTTTTGAAACCCGCGAAAAAATTGACATCGGGCACTACGCTAAAGACGATAACAATTAAGTGGTATCAATTTAGAATTCGGGACGTCTACCCAAGACATAATTTAAGCCAGGCCGATTGGCCACTGTGGAAAATAATATTTCCTGTGGATGCCAGCCAAAAACTGAAAACGGTGCGCTCCCGACCAGCCCACCAGAATATGAGCCCACATTGACGCTCACGTGCTGTACCCTGGTATGCCCAATGTCCATCTACAGAGATTTACTACACTCACTAGTTGGGTTTTATGGATCAACCGATACAATGTCATGTTGTGTGCCTATTTATTTTCATATTGCATTCATTGATGAAGATGGGGACAATATGCGGTGACAGTAACCATGATCGGATGATGGGGGCGGTTCACTCAGCTGCCTCCAGGTCCAGTCGTTTCCGGGTGAGGTCGGCCACCTCCGCCATCACCTCGGGCTTCAGAAGGTCACGGGCCTGCAACAGACGCGCCGCACAGACCTCAGGCCGGGACAAAGCGTCACACACACACACAGGGCAGGAGACACAGTACACACACAGGTCAGCTGCCTCCGCCATCACCTCTGGCTTCAGTAGGTCACGGGCCTGCAACAGACGCGCCGCACACGGGTCAGTTGGGGAGGGTGGCAGCGGATACCGACGCCTCAGCTTAGGGCAGGAGTACTGCGATCACCTCAGGTTTCATTAAGTCACGGGAGTACGTCACACGCGCCGATTACACACCTCAGGGCGTGGTGGGAGCCGGCCCGCGGCAGGCAAGAACAGGGGCGCGCACAGTCGTAAGCCCGTAAAATGCGACGTTGAAATACGCTGCGTGCAGCCAGAAGTATCATTTTAATCGGTACCTAGCCGTTCAGGAACTATATCAAACATGTTCAGATCGAAAAGATATGGTGTCCCAATGCCGACATCTTCGAGCCGTGCTTTTTATATTATACAATATACATACATGTAATATACGGGGCATTCCAGGACGATTCAACAGGTGCATAACACCCGACCCCCTCAGATTTGCTTCTAAATTGCTGTACAGGGTTATTCTGTGCCCAGAAGCCGAATCTGAAATTTTCAGACCCGTAGAAGCAACGGTTTTTGAGTTATAGCATTGGGAAATTTTGGAAAGTTAAAAAACATCATTGTATTTTAGTAGCTATATCTCTTCGAAAACTTTTATTAAACTATAAAAATTATACATATTTGAACTCGCCACATCACAAGCTATCTGATGGTATGCAAAATTGTTCAAAATTTTGAATTTTTAATTTTCCGAAAATTGTTCAAAAATTTATTTCAAATTTTTCAAAGTGTGGCCAGTTAAATAAAATTTATTTTTTTAGCTTTTATTAATGCTTAGGGTATTGGGAAACTATATTGTGAAAATTGGAGATAGGTATTTTTTATAAATATTTTATTTTATTTTTTTACTTTCTGCATGTTAAAATACCATTTTTCTTTGATATGGTGCCGACGGTGCTATCTCGGGAACGGATGATCGTAGCGCGCCGGACGAGGCGGCAATGGAAAGATCTCAACGAGATGGATCTAGACATTGTCCGAATGTTGTTCTTAAAGGTCACGGGTCAGGTCAAGGTCAGGTCAAAGACCAAAATTCCAGGTTCTCATTCCCCGGCTGCTCCTGAGGCACTTTCATAATGATAAAGCGATGTGAAAATCGCACAGCATGCGTCCAACATATTTATAAAGGCGGTGAATCAGTAAATATGCAATCACAAGGTGAGGTCAAGGTCAAAATCAGGTCACGAAAGGTCATGATGAATAAACAGGGATTAGGGACATGCGACACATGTTTTATGGGTTATTTTCCGATTCCAAGTCAATGGTGATGGGCATTTGACCATTCGGGACCAAATCAGGTCAGATTAGGCCAATGCCAAGGTCAATGTGTAAAGTTGTTGTTTCTATGTCGATGATATATGGCTATACTAGAGTAATGAGTGAAATGAAATGAATAATTTTTACATTTGTCTCCGTTTCCAAATTTCCATTTGGCCCATCCCGAAACCTATCGCTATATCATCTGCGCCTGTGACAGACCAGTCACTGCGAGCTCGGCTCGCTCGAATGAGCCTTGGCGCGGTGACAGACGACGCGCCGGTCCATGCGGTCAAAACAGCACAATAAAATCATCGGGTGCCATAAACGCATAGGGTGACGTTGGTCGCTGGTCACAGCTGCGCGGGCCAGTTGCGGGATGGGGACTCCAGTCTTCCGAAAGTCACCGCATGCGACAGTGCGTGTGAACCGTTCGTGCTTGGAAATGTCACCACGTGCAGCAAGAAATTACTGCCAGGATCCGTTTGATTGTCATCATCCGAATCCAGTGCTGAAAGGAGTTCAGAGAGTATCCGCAAGACTAGTGAGTGAAGTGAATGACGACAGGGTAGGAACTGGTGCATTTTTATGCGTTTCCTGCCGGAAACGACTGCTTAAAGATCCAAAATGTCTACCGCCAAGAGAACGGTCATCGCCGATCCCTTCGAGCAGCCAGCAAAGGTCACCAAGCCTTCCAAGCGACAATGATCCTGCCACTCAAAGGAGCTCATCAGTCGAAAGTGAAGTCGCGAGGCAAGAAACGAGCGAAGTCCTTCACCTTCTCGGAGAGACGCCACTTCGACCTAGTAAGAAAAATTGTCCATAGTCCATACTGTTTTCGTTATTAAGAGTCTGGGATGTTTGATGACATTATGTTGATGCCGTACCTCATTTAATTCCACCCAGCAGAGATATTAAATAATTAGTACCTCCAATCAATTAATACAATGTTATGTTGCAACCGGTGAAATGTTCTTGTGAATATTATCACAAATATGTCAGATGTGACGTTTTATGTGTTAAGATAATCAGATGATTGAAATGTTTGAGTTTTTAAGTGACAAATTCGAGACTACAGTGAACTTTGTATTCGTGTCGAGGGTCGAAGTCGAAAAAGCTGCAGAACACCTCAAGGAGCGTTTCAGCAAAGCGGTGGCAGTGAAAGGCACGTAGAGTCTGCACTGCTTTATTCCGGTCAACCACGAGACACTGCGAGTCTCAAAGTTGTCAGGGGGACCAGGCCGGCTGGTGAAAGTGCAACGCAGTAGGGCACCGAAAAGACGAAAGTGAGCCCGCGTAGACTTGCTAGCACCCCTGCCGTGTGTCTGTATGGTGGCTGTCTGTGCACTGTATTGTTGGTGATATGTGTGCCCAATACATTTCAACGAGCTGGTCACCAAAATGTGTGTTGTATTTCCTTCGTTGAACAAGGGATTGGTTGACCTGACCGTGACCTGACCTGAACTGACCTGATTTTGTCCTGAATCGTCAAATGCCCATCACCATTGATTTTGAATTGGAAAATAACCCATGAAACATGTGTCGCATGCACACAATCCCTTTTTATTCATCATGACCTTTCGTGACCTGACCTTGACCTGACCCGTGACCTTTAAGAACAACATTCGGACAATTTCTAGATCCATCTTGTTGAGATCTTTCCATTGCCGCCTCGTCCGGCGCGCTACGATCATCCGTTCCCGAGATAGCACCGTCGGCACCATATCAAAGCAAAATGGTATATTTACATGGAGAAAGTAAAAAAATAAAATAAAATATTTATAAAAAATACCTATCTCCAATTTTCACAATATAGTTTCCCAATACCCTAAGCATTACTAAAAGCTAAAAAAATAAATTTTATTTAACTGGCCACACTTTGAAAAATTTGAAAGAAATTTTTGAACAATTTTTTGAAAATTCAAAATTCAAAATTTTGAAAAAGTTTGCATACCATCTGAAAGCTTGTGATGTGGCGAGTTCAAATATGTATAATTTTTATAATTAAAAAAAGTTTTCGATTAGATATAGCTACTAAAATACAATGATGTTTTTTAACTTTCCAAAATTTCCCAAAGTTATAACTCAAAAACCGTTGCTCCTACAGGTCTAAAAATCTCAGATTCGGCTTCTGGGCACAGAATAACCCTATACAGCAATTTTAAAGAAAATCTGAGGGGGTCGGGTGTTAATTTGCACCCATGAGCTGTTGAATCGTCCTGGAATGCCCCATACGCTACATGTAATATACCGGTGAAATAATAACGTCACCAAAACATAGTCCCAGAACGGTCAATATTTTATCAAGTGACCTCACCCGGTAACCTGACCCGGGCTCCTGCGAGACAGGTACCGCACCTACCTGGAACTTGGAGGAGGCTTCGAAGGCGTACAGTATGGACGTGTCGTAGAGCATCATCCAGGAGCCGGCCAGTGCCAGGATGCAGTTCCGCAGCCGTGAGATCACCTCTCGCTCCGGCAGGGGCACACGCTGTAGGGGGGACGCCGCGGTCAGGCAGACAGCAGCGGATCGGCACGAGTCGCGGCGGACTTAGCATCCTCTTCCTTCTCGACGGCATGGGAAATATAAAAAAAGGAAAACGTCGCTGATATTTCGCTTGACAGATACTAGTTACTAGAAATAAACATTTTATAATAAAAACCATTTTAGAGCTACTCAAGACAACTGACGTGATTTTGCCATTATTCATCGGAAGAAAAGTTACAAAGTAAACTTGCGCAGTATTATCTATCCACCAAAAACGAGGAAGTGGGCAGGAAGGGAGGGGAGTTGCAACGCTACATTACTATCCTCGGTCACATCTTAGCAAGCAGCCAGCTTGAAAACTCATCATATGTTTGCTTGAGATATATCGGGACTCGTCCTCGACCAACAGCGCCAATGCGGCGACATCCCACACCACAGCGCCCCGCACGGCGACATCCTGCATCACAGCGGTCCGCGCGGCGTAGTGCAACCCACCTCCAAGTTCTGGACATAGCCGCCGGTACCGGCTCCGCCGTCCTCTCCAACGACCGTGGCGCAGATCCAGATGTAGCCGTTGTTGCCCAGGATCACCGTAGCGCCGCACGGCAGGTCGTGGAAGTGGTTCTTCCGCCGCAGCACCAGGTTCGACGGCACGGCCACCACCACACCCTGCGAGAGCTGAACGCGGCGACAGAGACCGACGTCAGACACAACTATTATCGGCAACTGACACAGTCACACGACTCTAGGGGTAATGACGTCAGACACAGCTGCCGACGGCGACTGACGTCAGACGCAACTATCAGCGGTGACTGACGTCACACAACTGGTATGGGCAATATAACTGATAGATATAACTGGTATAGCTCAGGTATGATAGGCGTTAGATACAACTGACCTCAGACAACTAACAGCGGCGACGAACGTCACACAACTGACGTCAGACACAGCACAACTGATGTTAGGCCAGTTGCCACTGATGGCACACACAACACACATACACAACAGCTAGTGGCAAGACTGGTGGTGCCTCACAGTGGTGGTGATCTTAAACTAGAGATTGGATTTACTGAGCTCATCTGTCTCAGGGTGCAGCACGTTGACACAGCTCACACTCACGTTGCAGCCATTCTTACCTTTCCATATTTGAGACTGCGAGTGTGCAGCGACAGTGATCCGTCGGAGAAGATGTTCTGCACCTCTGCCGAGATGAGATCACCCTCCTCCAGGTAAGAGCGCATGGCCAGCTCATCCTCCTGTGTCTTACGGCGCTGTTCGCCGCCGGGCAGGTTCACAGAGGAAAGCATGAGTAGTGAGTGGAGTCGACTGCACGTGTCCACCTTCCAGCGTTTCTGCTGCACCTCGATCACCCGGCCAATCACCACGTCACCAATCTCCCCTGGAAAACAACACAGCCGCTCACTCGTCACCAATCCCTCCTGTACGGCAGGACACGCGGTCAGTCGACACCTATCTCCCCCTGGACAGGAGGACACACGGTCACCACGTCACCAATCTCCCCTGGACGGAAAATACACAGTTAGGCGTCACCTATCTCCCCTGGACGGAGAACACACGGTCAACCGTCAGCAATTTGTCAGCAATATGCCCTGGACGATGGCATACTCGGTCACTCATCGGGAAGTAAATAAATTGTAAAAATGTACTTTTTTAAATAATTAAATCACATTTCACTAAGGATAGACCAGCTCAGGAGGAGTTCTTACCCCTTGACTATGTCCCTGATTTGTTAAGTATACATACATACCATTGTATCGGGCTTTCAGGGGCTGAACAGAAATAAGTCGATTTATTCTTCTCACAAATCCTGCAACAGAGGCCACTAAATTCTCTCCATCTTTGTAGGTACCGTGACCCCTGAAAATACATATGCAATGTAAAAGCACATCAATGGGCAGCTTATGGCAAACAAAGAGGACAGAGCCATAGAGCCGGCATCACGTAGTGAGTCAGCAGGCCATTCATTACTCGCACTAGTTAATCCACTATCGTCACTCTCGTGTGGGTCGTGCCTAATTGACTGATAATCGCTGCACCATTTACTTTATGGACCCTTTTACAAACATTAGGAGGGTGAGGAATCGCCAATCACAGACAGTTTTACTTAGCAACATGCTGCGTCATTTGCGCAGGACTGATTTTGTTTTTGTTCCGCTCCCTTTCTACTCTTCATCTATACTCCGTTACACGAGCTCGTTCTCAAGGAAACGGCGGGGCCGATGTTCGGACAGCCATTAGCCGTCATTGTGTGAACATCGCATATGATCAACATACATATGTACCGTGGATAATAAACATCCAACGTTGAGAATTATACTATTTTTGATATCCTCACGATCCAGATGGCGTTTATTGCAAAACTATCTCCAGGAGTTAAACAGAACAAAGGCAGCACCTTGCAACCCATTTGTGCTTCTAGAGTGACAAAGTTCTGCATGTGTGGGCGAGAACTGACGTTTCCATCAGCTCTCTCCGACTCCATTTCACCTAGTGACAAACGCATCGGAATTGCATGCACCTGACTTACCTCATAAATCCGCCATCTCCTGTGACGGTGTCTCCTGGTGTGACCAGTTGGGCGGCACCACGCGTGGCTTCCTCCTGACGCAGCCTCTCTGCGGCCAACCGTATGTCTACCTCCATCTTGCTTTACAGTGATCTGCTGTAAAGGAAAAAGACAGGAATGACTTAATACACATAATCTTTATCATTTTTATCAATATGTTTGAGTGCTCGTTATGTAATTTCTATAAAATATCTTAGTATACTTCTCGGATTGTTTCTTTTTGGAATGAATTAACAGAACTGATTAAACGAAAAGATTATCTTAACCCTCGCCGGACCTATTGGTTTTTTACATACGCGCCGGCCGAGGGAGGGGGGGGGGGGGGTACGACCCCCCTCGTCGTTTCGCCCCTGGTGGAGCTAGCGCATCGCGGAAGAAAACGATCGTGTGCGCCGTTACGAGACGCAGATATTGATACCCGATTTTTAGGTCCTAGGTCAACCGGTGACCTCTAAGGTCAGGTCAAGTGCCCCAAGGTACGGTTCCGTTTTTGGTGAGTAGCTTCGCAGAAAAAAACGGCCGCAGAGCCGCGGGCCCGCGATTTTGGCAGCATCGTGTTCGCCTCGCTCAGGCGCGTCGAATGGTATACTTCTTGTTTGGATGAGGTGAGGCCAACTTAGGGTGTTGACCTCAGGTCACGGTCAGGTCAGCGCCCCCAGGTGACGAAATTGGTCGGAGGTCATGTCGCATATCATTCGATTCGGCAGGGCTTCCTGAGTCCATTGGTGGCTTTCCCGACTCCCTAGCTCAATTTGATCGGGAGTTATTGACGAAAAACTAATATGACCCTCATGAAGTCATAAATGACGACACGCAAGGTCAACATTGCAAAAGTGACGCATCGAACCTTGCAAAGAGTGCATGAAATAACGATTCTGTGTGCTTGAAATAACTAGTTGGGGATCGTTCCCGGCGCCAGAATAGCAGTTTTCATTTTTCCCAATGAGTTATAATGGTGAGGTCACCAAAATGACCTGAACTCATATAACCTTTAGGAAAAATCCGAGATATACAAGTTGTGAGACTTATAATGGATACTAGATCCTACAAGTTTCAATTCCTTGTGAAAGCTCCTCTGGCAGTGAGGGCGTTGCGAAGTTGCGACATCTGAAGACCGAACAGAGGTTCACTTATGACGCCATAGGTCAGTGACCTGACCTGACCCAAAAATGCAGTTGGTGTAAAAAAAACGGCTGGAATCAAAGGTCAGTATGCCAAGTTTCAGCCCTCTATCGTCGGCATGTTCGGAGCTATCGCGAAAAAATATATGGGGGGGGGGGCAGGGTTAAAGTATTCAATAATCATGGGTTGGCACGCGATGCTTCTCCTTTCCCTCATCATAATGCCGTGACAATTTTCTACAGAGGAACTAGGAGGAACTTATCTAACCAGCAAAACGCCTTTTGGAGCGACCAGGGAGCGAGCGAGAGAGTGGGCCTTGCACGTACGAAATTGCGAGGGGGTAGGTCAATCCACAGCAGAAGTAATGTGGGGTTTCAGTCATGGGTATGTTCTGCTTCTGAAGCTTAGGAACGATTAGCCAGACTACAATGAAACTTTGAATGTAGCTTATATGTATCGTCACCCTTGCAGCTGCAACTTTAGCTATTGACATCTTCTTTTCGATCACTCCGCATTAAACAATCGCCAGTCAAAGCCAACCGTTGAGATTGGTAAAACCCTACATTACTTTAGCGGTGGGCTGTAACTCCGACTAACTTGTGCACTGCACCCTATTAACCGGTCCCTATCGATGTACCAAATTCAAGCGCAATCGGCCTAGCCGTGCTCGAGATCTGGAAGCGGATAGAGATAGATAGAGCGTTCCGGGGCCTCGGACGCTCTTTCATGTTTCAGTATCCGAAAAGTTCTTTATTTCCACGGAAACCCAATGCTTCAATGCGGCATGCGCTTAGCGCACTGTAGCGTCGTGCCGTGAAACAAGGCCGGAGCCGGAAGTTCTGGGGCCGCAAAAATCGGCGGAGCGGTGTGTTCGAGGCTGGCGGGAGCCGGCAAGGCCCGGGGCAGCGGAGCAGCACGTGCTCAGGCACATCAGCCTCTTCTCGGCACACGGTGCAGAGCGCCGCGGGGCACCGCTTGTCTGGGCACTGCTGGTGCTGGCACGCAGCGGAGTGGAGACAGCCGATGCGGTGCACGCACAGCCCTCTGCAAACTGCGTGGTAGATATTCTTTCTTCGACAAAACCGAGAATAACGCGGATACTATGCTATCGGTCAACCGGAAGTCATAACAGCAAGACGCGCGAGACTCCGCACCTTAGATTGGCTTTATCATCGCATTTATTTTTCATCCAGTTTGGCAACAAAATTCAAAAGTTTATATTTGCCCCCAAAACAAACTTTTGCATTTTGTTGCCACACAAGGCATAAACTTTGTTTAGTGATAGACCCAATCGAAGAAGTAGAGCATGGCGCCTCTATTTGCAGTGAGTTCCGACCGACTGAAAACATAGTCTTTGAGTTATTACTGGTTTTGTCGAAAAAAGAATACCTACCACGCAGTCTGCTGAGGGCTGTACATACTGGAGCGAGTGGCCCCGCTGGCCCGCCCTCATCGGGTGCACCGAAACGACGTCCTCTCGGTCCTCTCCGGGGATAGGGAGCGGCGGCGTGCTCCCGAGGAGTGGCTTGAATAGTGACTCGGACCAGTGTAGCGCCATTGATGCTAGGCCGCACAATGAACCGCCCTGGTCAGCGAGCGGGCGTTTGAGGGCAGGGCGGCCGCTTATTTCGCCAGGTCGTACGCGCTCTCATTCCCCTTGATACCGGAGTGGGCAAGAACCCACCGCAGTATTATTTGACAACGCTCGGGTCGGCGATGTTCAACAAGGTCTTCCGTGCCTATCTCCACGCCGAACGTTGAGGCCTCACCTGGGCGGCCGCTCCTCAGCTGAATAGACTCAGGGCGGCTCGCCAGTTCGAGCACGCGATGACCGGAGCGGAGCGGGGACGTCTCGTCCCGAAACCTCTCCAGAGCTGCCCGCAGGGCAAATCTGCTGCTAGATTGACCAGCGTGCCAACTAAATTCGGTGACCGTCTTTTGCCTAAAATTATGCGGCCACCCTGCGCCGAAAAATTCAGCCGCCGCCATCAGCCATGCACTGAATTCGGCGCATGCAAAGTTACACAAGACGTGCGCTGAAATTTTTTGCGCAATCCCGCCACCACCCCGGACATATTCGGCATAACATGTATTTTTCCCGTCTGGCGTTAAGAAGGGTTAGGTCAGGTTCGATTAGGTTTTGTTATTTTTGCTTGTAATGTACCTGCTTTTCTTAGGAGTAAGAGTAAAGGATTGTTTGAACAATTTTCTATGCTAAGGTGTCCATCCCACCTTAACATTAGTTTTGAGTTGAGATAGCCAAAATGGGGTCCCTGGCTTGCACTTACTGGTTTGAGCACTCACAAGATCAAAAAATGCCCCAAATCGAAAATATATAGGTAATTTCAAAGTTGCAGCACTTGGATTCAGAGCAGCGGCGGAATACCTTCAATGAAGGGGGGGGGGGGGCACTGCCAACTTTTGGTCCCATTCTTTCCATACAACGCCCATAGGATAGGGCTAATTTTAAAATGCCCAAATCAAAGGGGGCATGGTGCCCCGGTGCCCTCCCCGTTCTGCCCACTATGATTCAGAGGTGCTCATGTATTAGAATGCCCCCTCTGAATGGACGACTGACATCAGCTCAGATCTAACGATTTTAAATCTTTTACTAAAACATTTGGTAGCACGCTGTGGTATATGCTGCTTTGAGCGCAACAAGTGCCGCACTTTCAAATAAAGTCACTAGGAACAGCAGAGATCCCTAAAAGTAAACAAAAGTAAAAGTTTAGAAACAGGTGAATATTTTTCAATGAAATTTGGTAGATATTCATTTTCGCTCTTTCTGAACCGAGCGACATCACTTTCATGCCAATTCATTAACTTTTTTGAGGGTGGGACTTGGGAGAGTCCCTTTAATACCTTTTTACAATATGGTGTGGTTGCTTGTGATTTTAGAGCCTAGGGTAGAAAAGGAGGATTTCACCTCCTTTATGTAGCATAAACACACAGTCGAATTGAGCCTATCCTATTGTTGGTCATAAATTGAAATAATCCTGAAATGCATTAGCTATACAATTCTTCAACCACCTATGAAATACTCACTCCCCGCCCTCGTGTTCCTAACACAGCCTCGTCGGGCGCTCAGGCAACAAATCATGCAAGGCCCTATATACCTGATGTACAGTCTGTCTTAAAAGTACCGCGCAAAGTGACGGTGGATCCATCAAGCCTGACTGAGGTAGGGCCTGCTATAATTTGAAAGTCACCGAACCAATTGACCTAGAGAATGGACGAGGATGTGAATTGCTTCGGTGACTCAAATGCAGTAGGCCCTTCCTCGGTCAGGCATGATGGATCCAACGTCACTTTGCGCGGTACTTTTAAGACAGACTGTACCTGATATATAGGGCCTTGCGGAAGGGACCGTGTATATCACACCACGGTGAGATTTACACAATACCGGCCATTTGTGTAAATCACACCCACCCCGGTGTGATATACACAAAATCTACTACGTAGTGTAAATCACACCCGGGTGAGGAATACACAGAGAGGGCAGCTGTGTGTATATCTCACCACGATGTGACGTCATAGCAACGCTGAACGTCCATTGGTCAGAGCAGTGACTCTGCTCGCCCATTGGTCAGATCAGACTAAGCACTACGAATATTCCGGCGGCATTCCGGGCGTCCTCTCTCTCGAAATCAGCTGACCGCCTGGCCTAGTGGTGAAGGTGCTTGCACCATCATACGAATGTTGCGGGTTCGAGTCCCGTCGGTGCGGGCGCTTTTTCCCGCATTTTCGCTTTTCCTTGGTAGCGGTGGGTTCGCTGCCGACCGACAAGTTTAAAAGCACCAATACAATATGGAAAGCGACGTCTGAATGCTCGTGGCGAAGCGGTGCAGTGCCGAAGGCAATGCCTTAGGAGAGATTACAGGCAATGGTAAGTCAAATATTTTTAGGTTAAGTGGTTGTGTATCTGGCTTCAGGCCGAAGGCCTGAAGCCTGATGCACAACCACTTAACCTAAAAATATTTGACTTACCATTGCTTGCAATCTCTTCATGCGAGTACCTTCTTCCTCATCCACGGGTAGGCAAAAATCAGTAGGTCAGGTTAGGTTAGGTTAGGTTAGGTTAGGTTAGGTTAGGTTAGGTTAGGTTAGGTTAGGTTAGGTTAGGTTAGGTTAGGTCAGGTCAGGTCAGGTCTAAGGTTTGGTTAAGTGTCTTGTTACCGTGCCTACTGTGTAAATCTCACCCAGGTGCTGCGTGGTTTGACACCCAGGTGTGATTTACCCACTACCGAGCACACAGTGTATATCACACCCTGGTGAGATTTACACATTGGCTAGGCCTACTGTGTAAATCACACCCAGGTGCTGCGTGGTTTGACACCCAGGTGTGATTTACACACTAGGAACACATTGTGTATATCACACCACGGTGTGATTTACGCATTTGCCGGGCCTACTGTGTAAATCACACCCAGGTGCTGCGTGGTCTGACACCCGGGTGTGATTTACACACTAGGAGCACATTGTGTATATCACACCCCGGTGTGATTTACGCATTGCCGGCCCACTGTGTAAATCACACTCCGCGTGGTGTGATATACACAGGAGTAGTGTATTGTGTAAATCACACCCGGGTGAGGTTTACACTACAGTGCGATGCATTATGTAAATCTCACCGTGGTGTGATATACACGCGTCCCTTGCGGAAAACATGATGGAATTGTTTCGTCGCAAGCGCGTCACTTTGACGATATGCAATCGTCTAAAATACTGCAAAAATATTATTTCGATATAATTTACTGCAAAAGCCTTTAAAGAAATCTAACAAGCCCTGAAACTAAAAGAGTTTCAGTTCCCCACATCGTTACAAGAACAAAAATGTTAAAATACAGTGTAATATAACTACCTGTTTTAGATATCTACGAAATATTGTGGCCAGACCGCACCTCGTGGCTCGTGCCGTGTAAGGTCATGTAAGGTCTTCGTCGACTAAATTTGCGGCATTGTTTTGCGCCCGTAGTTTAAAAACCGTCAGCTCACCGAAATGTAGACGGTCAGAATAGACTGGCCGTTCATGCCTGTGTCGGGGGACGGTGACTGGCGGTGCGCTAGTGCCTGGGTGCCAGGTACAGTAGGCAACAAATTACAAAATAAGTCCTCTCCGTATGCGAGCAGGTGGCGCCCGAGCTAGCGCTCAGGCGCTAACTGTCCACTGGTGACCCGCATACGGCGGGGACTTATTTTGTAGACCTACTGTACGTTCGAAGGACATGGCCTTTGCCTCATGCGGCATGCCTGTTTTTAGAATGCACTACCGCCTCGGGCCTCGAGTAGGTACAAAATTGGTGAATGAGAGTGAAGCGGGGTCTTCGATGCCAGTTCGCTGCTGAGTGCGCTGCTCCGAGGCCCGCCCATCCGACGAATCACCGCTGCTGGCTTGGTCTCAAGGTACGGTCCCTGGGCACTGGGAAGATACGGGCCCAAAGGTCTTCCTATAGATAGGTTTGGAGCTGGGTAGGCGGATAACTTTATATTGCGAATTGCGTTAGGTTATGATAGGTTAGTTTGCGCACAGGGGTGGAAAATTGTCATAATCTCAGGGGGTGCTTTTCTAGCATCTGGCGAATGGAAGCTTCAAATTCTTGCGTAGAAAAGCATGTGTAGGTACGTTTTCCAAGCAGCATCACTCTCCTCGCGGCTTACGCAAAGCAGTTTGTGTCTCAGGCGTAAATTAAGCACCCCTGGAGCACTATTGCACGGTGACTTTTGAATTTCAGGGGGTGCTTGAGCACCCCCAAAACCCATAATTCTCCACCCCTGTTTGCGCATATTTTGGCGGCTTTATTGATGTGTATTTATTGATCGCAGTCCGATACTATTTTGGTGTTATTGCATAGGGGCAAAATCGATATCAACTTTTCATGGAGGTATACGAGACGAGAAGGAGGAATGAAAGAGCGGAAGCATTTTATGTCGGCCTACTTTAGTTTTGCCATGGTTAAAGGGACCCTCCCACCTTCAAAAAAGTTTATGAATTGGCATGAAAGTGATGTCACTCGGTTCAGAAAGAGCGAAAACGAATATCTACCAAATTTCATCGAACAATATTCACCGGTTTTCAAGATATTAGACTTTTTCTTTTGTTTAGGTACTTTTTAGGATCTCCGCTGTTCCTAGCGACTTTATTTAAAGGGACCCTCCCACCTTCAAAAAAGTTTATGAATTGGCATGAAAGTGATGTCGCTCGGTTCAGAAAGAGCGAAAACGAATATGTACCAAATTTCACCGAAAAATATTCACCAGTTTTCAAGATATTATACTTTTACTTTTGTTTACTTTTTTGGGATCTCCGCTGTTTCTAGCGACTTTATTTTAGAAGTGCGGCGTTTGCGGCAGATGTTGCGCGCAAATAGCATATACCACCGCGTGCTACAAAACGTTTTAGTCAAACATTTAAAAATCGTTAGATATCTGCGCTGACGTCACACATTCAGAGGGGTATTCCTAAGCATTAGCCCCTCTGAATCAAAATGCTGCAATTTTGAAATTCAATATTTCCGATTTAAGGCATTTCTCGATGTTGTGAGTGCCGAAACCGGTAATTGTGAGCCAGGGACCCCATTTTGGCTATCTCAACTCAAATCTAATGTTAAGGTGGGAGGGTCCCTT
Organism: Amphibalanus amphitrite; assembly: GCF_019059575.1. NCBI lineage: Eukaryota > Metazoa > Arthropoda > Thecostraca > Balanomorpha > Balanidae > Amphibalanus > Amphibalanus amphitrite. The sequence continues at coordinate 159,965 of NW_024881841.1, forward strand.
TAAAAGTGCGGCATTTGTTGCGCGCAACGCAGCATATACCACCGCGTGCTACAAAACGTTTTAGTCAAATATTTAAAAATCGTTAGATATCTGCGCTGACGTCACACATTCAGAGGGGTATTCCTATGCATTAGCGCCATTAGCCCCTCTGAATCAAAATGCTGCAATTTTGAAATTCAATATTTCCGATTTAAGGCATTTCTCGATGTTGTGAGTGCCGAAACCGGTACCTAATTGTGAGCCAGGGACCCCATTTTGGCTATCTCAACTCAAATCTTATGTTAAGGTGGGAGGGTCCCTTTAGCTTTATTTGGCTTAGGAGTGTTTTGTGCTCATTAGATTAGTACCTATACTCATCGGCACGCTACCCAACGCGCGGCTACCAAATGGCGAGCATTCATCACTGAACCACTCGAGTGTACGGCCCCACCGTAGATGCACATGTAGAATGACAGTGGCCCGGGCAAGGGCCCGGGTGGCAGACGGGTTAACGGCAAGCAAGGGAGACATCCCAGCCAACCACTTGTCATATGTAGAGTAAAGTAGCTGATAAGGGGGGGGGGGGAGATAGCGACAGACCCACAGGACCGGGCTCGAGTCTCCACCCCTACAGCCGCCACACGGACACGAGAGTCGGAGACGTAGGTCCGGACTCCGGAGAAATCTCTCGCTTATGCCTGGACTGAACTAGAGGCTAGAGCAACGCTGGTGACCAGCCGTGAAGAATGACACCTGAACACGACTTTAACCCGGCAGGCGGTGGGCCTCCCGGCCACCTTCCGCGCGGTGGGGGGGGGGGGAATTTTTTGCCCCCCCCCGTATCTCAAAAACTACTGGACGGATCCGGAAAATTCAAACGGTGTTCGATAGTCCTGTCAAATTTGTCGAAATCAACCAAATTTCATTGACCTCGGGTTCACCGATGACGTCACAGGTCGTCAGGTCAAAGATAGAATGTTTCACCGTTCACGGGGCTTCTAGGGAAAGCGCTATAGGTATAACACCGAATAAAACGCATTTTGTCGGAAAGCAGCGATAGGGCGTCAGTTGTCTCGTACATATGTTGCTATTAGAGGTCACTGGTCATACCAGGTCAGGTCACAGGTCAGGTCACCAAAGGTCACCAAGGGTCACCACATGAACCCAACTTTACTAAGGTTGTGCGATGCATGTTTTATGGCCAGTTTTTCATTTCCAACTCAATGGTGTTGGTTATAAGACCATCATGTACGGTTTAGGTCACTTTCTGGTGGAGGTCAGGTCAAGGTCAGGTAAAAAAAGTAAAAATTTAAAGTTGATATTTTTGCATAAAATGATTGATTCGATGCAGCTCGTCACGGGGAGTCTAATGGTGTTCTTTGTTTTGCGCTACGAGGTCTAGAATTGCTAAAAATTGAGTTTGAAAATTTGACGTCATCAATCTTGAACAGTTTTTTCGCTATAACTTGGCCAAAAAAAGAGGTATCGATCTAAAATTTGGTATGTAGATAGAAGGTGGTAGTGACTATCACATATCTTCGGTTTTTCGAAATTCAAACAACTTTTTGGATTATTTGGCTATTATATTCAAAAAATCTATTTTTTTTAATTTTTGGGGTCAAATTCCTAAAATTTCTAAAAACCGAGGTAGCAGTTTCGTAGCCCTTTAAATTCTACATCTTTTATGTCGAAACATTTTTCTGTACCTATCTCTAAAGCTGTAGGCCTGACAGCTCTTCTCGCGAAACCTTTTTTTGGGGTCGAAAATGGCAGAAATGACGTCACTCTGACGTCATTAGCGTCCAACCTATCATAGCCTTTGGAAAAATTTTTGGTCACAATGTGCAATAGCTATTCACGGGAGGGTACTGAAAGTTTGGTAACGATCGGCGCAGCGGTTCTGGAGATATATCGAGAAAAAAAAACAAAGGGGGGCAAACAATGCCCCCCACCGCCTGGAAGGTTAATGACCTCTGGTGACCTGGCCTTACCTGACCAAAATATTACTGGAATATGTTTTCATTGTTTTGTTTTTAAGCTCTTTTGAATTCCGCTTACTGCGTGTTGCTACGTGGTCCAGTAGCCGAGTTAGATGGGGGGGGGGGGGGGCGTGAAAGTGACACGCCCCCCCGGACCCCCCCCCCCCCCCCTCCCCCATCATGACACGGAAAACGCAGACCACTGGCACGGCGCGGGATAAGATTATGAACTTTATACTGAGTACCTAATGTTCATATCGCATTGTCAAAGTACAGTGTCTTCTCGTCGTGTCTGATTCGGTATCTGCCACTGAGTAGTGAGTAGGTACCAGGTGCCCTCTCCGCCTCTGATCCGGTAAATGTAACCGATTGCCCTCCGTCTGCGATCCCGTGCATGGCATGTCGGTGGTGTCATCCGTCTAAGGGTTAGATAATGTGAGTGCCTGCCACTGAACGGTAGAACAGCGAGCTAAGTGGCCTCGTCTCGTCGCGGGGTCACAGGTGAAACCGGGAAACTGCCGGCTGTAGAGTAGAGCAGATGCAGGCCATGCTGCCTGTATCCGACATCGGGAGGTTTCGGAGCTGGCGCAGAAGGTCGTGAATCGGTACCGAACAATAATACATTCGTATTGGATGCACATTGCATGAGCTTGAAAATAAACGGGACGGGAGAGACAATTGCATTTCTCGTGTCTTTTTACAAAGCAATGAAATTCGTACCACCAAGAGAGTTTCGACTATCAACGATAGCTATGAAGGGACTGAAAAAAATGCACGGTTCTCACATTCATCACATATGTTCTCGCATTGAAAACAGTCACCTATATTTCAATCCACTTTATCACAAACACTGATCTCATTCGGTCCCCTCAAGTCAGGGTTAATCTCAGATGCACGCCAAATGTAAGGAATGCTAACAATATTTCGCCTCTTTCGGTTTGTCGGTTAACAAAACATGTGACATATAGCACACAATGTTCCTGGAATACGGGAATAAAACAATTCTTTAGAAATATGTAACATGAACAATGAGTGTATACGATCGTAGAGCGGTCCGATACAAGCGCAAGTAATTGCACGCCATAATTTCACATTGGTAGTTTTACCATTTCTGCGATTCTTCTACAACGTACGATGCCATACAAAGATATACCATGCCCACACGATTCCCCCAACCCCTAGGCTTCCTTCCAGCTTTCTAGCCCCTCTTCAACCTCTTATACAAGTCCGGGCATGAAGAAACGACGCGATTGGATATTTGGCTCGTTCCTTGTCGTTGTCGCAGAGTTAGGCACATCTACAATTCATTGGCGCACACTATTTCATAAATGTTGACTTTGCCGTCTTTCGCATATTGTTGCACTTGCTAGTTGCACTCCTGAGTTGCATGTGTACCGCGCAAGCAGCCGGTCGGCTCCGGCGCGGCTCGCCACAGAGCGAGGCTGCTGCCCTTCCACGGACTTGCGCCACTGATAACAGTGGCCTGCGCCACTGTCATTTCACATCGAGCGAGCAAGACCGCTGCTCTTTCCCTAGAGAGCTGGCGAGGTCTCTGTCCTTTCCTCTAGAAAGGGAGGGACGACTGTCCTTTCCTGGAGAGCGGCCGAAGTCGCCATCCTTTTCCAGAGAGCGGCATCGGCAGAGACGTCAGACCGTCCTACCCCTCACGAGTCTCGGCACCACCACCCAGCAACGGCGGCCGTCATTCGTACTGGAACTGGATGTCGATGCCCTCACTGTTTGCCGCGATCCAGGCGTCGAACCGACGGTTCAGGTCCTCGTCGAAGTAGTTCTTCCAGTCACCGATCTGACCTTTATTGGGAAAAAGTGAAATTGACAGGTTAGTCGAGCGGAGTCCCTCCCAACAGTCATACACCCACCACCAATCTAATGCGCTGAAGGGCTCAATTCATGAGACGAATGACCTTTGATGAATAAAGGGGCGTCCTTTTATCAACGCCAGACGAAGTTCCACACATTTTCCTCTTAGTCCTTGTTTAACATTGAACGTGATTTGCCTTACCGAATTTCTTAATTGCATATTTAATCCGTTTACGTGCAGCAATATTTTAAATTGACACATAAGACTTCTTGATAGTAGAGAAGACTGATTTTTTAACGCGTCTTACCTTTCCGGATGAACTTTTTCTCAGACTTGTTCTCGTGCATCAGGACGTCTCTGAAGACCTCTCGGTTCACCTTGTCATTTTTGCTCATGGAGCTGAAGCTGAGGTGGTCGCAGAGGTCGACCACCTGCTGCTCCGTCATCGGCTTCTCCAGGAAGTCGGAGACTTTCCGGACTGCGGCGGCCAAGTCCTTCACAAAGAAAAGAGTTGGGTCAGTGCGAAATAGGTACCGGCACGAAGTCAAGGGTCGGGTCAGCGTGAGTTATACCCGTCACAACGACAGGGTGAAGTATAACGATTTCGATTTCGGGCGAGTATATACCCGTGATTGGTAGAGTCAGTTACAAGTTAACCGATAGGGACTATTAATTCGGTGTTAACCTAGGCCTCAGCACTGGCAGCAGCCGCATGATACTGCAGGTCGACTGTGCCGCATGACTTTGAAGTTAAGCGGGTCAGCCTAACTGTACGCCTGTCGTACAAGATGCTATATGCAATCATGTCCGTTCGTCTTGTGTGCACTTTATCGGGAAATGCTATTCATCTGTCGACAATTTCACGTTTAATAAAAAGTTTGTGCCCAACACAAGTCTGTACCTTATTTAGATAACATTAGCAGTGGAAAGTGCATTAGCCCTCAATGTTCTCCCTCCTTCCCGGGATAACGAAGTGACGAGAAAACATATGCAGACCTATACTTGCGAAATTACAAAGCTACACCATAATTTAGAGATGGTGGGAGCTCGTCTTGATTTTTCAAACGGCTGCGGAATATAACGGTCGTACATGGTACTATCCGTTCTCTAGGGAATGCTATTTTAAAAGCAGCATTGTACAAATTCCACGCACCCAAATGGCCTTGAGTTGGTATATAGTGCGGAAAGGGCGCTCGGTTGTAGCCAATAACAGACGTAACTCAGTTGTTTATATAAGTGGGATAGCACGGCGGGACGCCTGTTGGATACGGGGTCCCGCTGGCCGAGACCAGCCCCCAGCGGCCGTCTGGTGCGGTCGGCCGGCTGTTTATCCGACCGGCTGGCGCCGAGACGGCGGTCACTGGTCAGTGGTGACGCGTGGGTCAGCGGCGCAGGAGTGCGGCCAGCGCCATGCTCACTCCCAGCCAGCTGCGTCAGTTTGAGGACGATGGCTACCTCGTGCTGCCCGAGTTCCTCTCCGACGAGGAGGTCGCGTCCCTGGAGGCGGCGCGGGCGCGGATAGTGGACGGCCTGGACCCGGCCGAGCACCGGATCAGCATCTTCACTACGCTGGAGGACCGTCAGGTGACACTGCGCACACCCGCCGGGCGCAGCCGTACGGCTCACATCACAGCACCAACAGGCGTTTGGAGCTATCGGAGAATCTTCACAAATGAGTACTTTCTCAACTCGTTGGCAATGCGCTTTATAGTTTTCACCATTTCAGCCATCCAGGTTTGATTCCCGCTTGAAGGTGAATTTTTACCATATTTGCAGGAAAGATAGAGGATAAGATGCGCCGCTGTTTCTTATATGTTCGCGAAAAAGGAACAAAAACAAAAGGGTGGGAATTGCCGCTATGGATGGCATGACACCATTCTCTATACGCAGCATGTGCGAAAAGCTGCGGGGCTGTTTCATTATCCACTTAGCGACCTATACGCATTGCGCACCATATACGAGAAGAGCCTTTCCGATAGAAACTCCTGTCTTTCAGTAACGTGCATGTAAATAATTAGCGCAAGTCCACACTCACTGCCTCTCTTCAGCGTTTGTTGCTTTCGTCTGTTGCAGGTGGACCTTCGAGCCAAGGATGATTACTTCCTGGAGAGTGGCGACAAGGTGCGGTTCTTCTGGGAGGAGGGCGCGTTCAACACGGCCGGGGAACTGACTGTGGACCGGTCGCTGGCCATCAACAAGATCGGCCACGCGCTGCACTGGCTAGTGCCCGAGTTCCGAGCCGTCACATTCAGCGACAAGGTGCGCGCGCTGTGCCGCTCGCTGCGCTTCTCGGCGCCGGCCGTGGCGCAGTCGATGTACATCTTCAAACAGCCGGGCATCGGCGGCGAGGTGACACCCCACCAGGACGCCACGTTCCTCTACACGGAGCCGCCGTCGGCCATCGCCGGCCTCTGGATGGCGCTGGAGGATGCCGACGTCGAGAACGGCTGTCTGTGGTTCGCGCCCGGCTCGCACAAAGGTCCCGTCACGCGCCGGTTCGTGAGGAACCCCGACCCGGCCGGGCCGCGGCTGCTGTTCCGCGGCCAGCAGCAGGAGGTCGACCCGGAGGCGTTCGTGCCGGTGCCGGTGAAGAGGGGCGGCTGTGTGCTCATCAGCGGCCTGGTGCAGCACCGCAGCAGTGCTAACACGTCGGCCCGCTCGCGGCACATCTACACGTTCCACGTGGTGGAAACGGACGGCGCCGAGTACTCTGAGGAGAACTGGCTGCAGCCCACCGCCCAGCTACCGTTCCCAAAACTATAAACGTGAGCCCAAACCAGCCCTTTGAGCAGCCAAAACACCGTGGTCCGTGTACAATGGATTATCTATAAGTGAAACAAATAAACCACGCGTCTAAATCTGATTATCGTCCTGCATTTATTGTGTATGGTGGGGCACTGCAGTGAGCTCTTTAGATCCTCGACCACTTCGCAGACCGGTAAACCTATAAACGTTGAATGATTCGAGTATCAGTCCCCGCGATAGCACGCCCACTATCCTCATACAGTGAGATGCCACACCAAGGCTCATCGGCACTCACCTGTTTCATGTCCTCGTAGACCAGGAAGCACATGTTGGGGTGGTCCTTCCGACTCCAGGCCTGCCGCAGGTTCTCCCAGTACGGGCACCACGGCACTGCAGCGCACACACACACACACACACACACACAACACCGGTGACAGTTGAAATACCTAAGCGTGTGAAATACCTATATCTGCTTATGCAACATGCATAGATATGTGCGTCGATGACAACATAAAAATTCATTCAATTCACCTAGGTTGACATTTTCTGAGTACGTTGACAAGGTTTTTGATAAGATGCGATGAAACAACAAACGCAAACGCTAACGTAAAATCTCGCATTCAATTAGGTATTTGTGAGAAAGTTATTCGAATACTCAGAATAGGTAGGCGCGATATATGGATTTGAACATTATAGGTGTTTTGAAAACGTGTGTTAGCCATATTCTAATGCTACTTATCACACATCAACTCAACTCACATGTGTTCGCCATGAATAGTTCTACGAAGGTCTTGAAGTCTCCCCGGAACTCATACAGGCCTTTGAAGAGCAGGTTGTGGTGGTAGTAGCTCACCACTGTGTCCTTCGGGTTTCTGGTCACGTACACTATCTAAAATGAAAAGAAAAGATGTACACGATCAGCATGCATATTCAATTCCTGGTTGAATGCACTCAAATTGAGAGATATCGCTGTGAGGACTGAGGAAACACGTACGCGCGTTGTGAAATTCTTTGTATAGGTTTCTCCCAAGGCCCATCTCTGGAACATACTGTACGGCCCTTCAGCAAAAGAGTGGTTGGTTAGCCTATGTGCTTTTGGTGTAATAACTTAAAATGACAGAGACACTCCTGTAAAATGACTCGATAGAAATGAGAAGAGGGTTCGTGCACACATTTCGGCAGTGGTTTTAAACAGCCATTCGACGTATTCATCAATGCAGATCGATTATTGTGATGTTGGCAACCAACCACTTAATACCTGGAGGGCCGTACATAGGTACAGACTGCAGTTCTAGGTTTCATTTGGAGTGTACGCTCCAGACTCCACGTGCAATTAAACTACGCACGCGCCCTATCGATCTGGTCGTTACTGGCTTGACATGTTCGCGGCGCAGTTTGGAATATTCGGTGAGAGAAGTCACCAAGCTAAGGAATTGTTATTTCTCCAGTGCATTACGACGCCAGGTAAGATGCAAGATAGTACACAAACTTCTGCGTTATCTGTAGACACGTTTCTGCACTACCGGAGCTGAAATTCAAGACAGCTTAGATCAAGGCTTAGATTGACAAAAATTCCTAGACGAGCCCCGACCTTCCCGAGTCAACCTTCTGAGTTCCGCTACCACGGAATGAGCCACATTTAGGTCGACCCAAGGACCCTCGGCAGGGTTGGGCTATGGGTCCTGCTGTGCCTCGTCGCAGAAGGACCAATGGTTTCGATACCCGATGCATGTCTATCGTCAGTGTCGGCCTGCAGATACCACTCTGATACGGAGTGACAGGACAGGGATGAGCTGCCGCCGTAAGCTTGGTTCGGCGATGTCAGGGTCACATGAGCCTGACATCAGTGCTCACAGTGACAGAGCTCACCTTGCAGACGTCCAGTATCCGGGGCGGCAGCAGAGAGAAGAAGATGTGCGTCTTGACGAAGCGTCTCTCGTTATCGGGAGTCTGCTGCATGATCTGTGTTGTGTCGTTCTTGGCTAGCGCCATGAGCTCAGGGTTGTGACGGAGCATGGTGAACATTTTGGTGGTCTTCGCACCCTTCTGCTTGATCACCTTGGTCATCATGCCTTTGCTGTTGATCCAGTGCTCCAGCAGCGGGAACTTCACGTCCATGTGAAGTGACTTGGCCTTGGCAAGATCACAGTCGTTGCCAACGCACCAAACGAGCTCCTGTGTCCATGTGGAGCCTGCCGGCGCATAAACGTAAAAATGCTACTGTTTCTCTGAAGTAAACCATCGAACAAGCTAAAAAGATAGCAACCTTTCCCGTGATACTTAAAATGCGATTTTTCTTAGCTCATGCAAGGTGAAGTTTTATTATTTCTTATCAGGTTCCCCTGGGCCCTGATATCAAAGCACCCAGCCGCCATGGACGGATAGTGGACGGACACGCCGCGAGTCACGGTTACACTGGCAATCAGTTTGATACGTGCAGGGCCGCTATGGCTGACCTGTTTTCGGGAAGGATATGACCCAGACGTCTGACGGACGCAGCGGCAGGTGGTACACCTTGTCGGCGATGTCGCGGTAGGTGGACGGCAGGCAGATGCCACCCGGCCACACCGTCTCCAGGTTGTTCAACACGCCAAAGTTCTGCTTCAGCAGGGACTTGGTTTGCGGGTCGTACTGCTCGAAGGCTATGGGACTGGCAGTGAGCTTCATTTGTGCCTGAAACAAAACAATGATTGGATGACAGGCTGGTGTTGGGTAAGTAAAAGTGCAGGTAGTACGTACTACGTAGTCGTATACGCAAATAGGATACGTCTTCACAAATCTATTACCCGTCCGTCAGAGAGATTCATTGCGGAATCGGGCGGGGAATGAGGGAGTGAGTCAAGGAAGACATTTGGATCTACCGAGCCTGGAGCCAAAATATTACCTACCCTAGGATCTAACGACCCTCCAAAATAAAAGCATGGTGATGTCTAGGTATCACACACAACCCAAGGCAAACAGACCGGGATGCGTCAACGAATAGATATTTATCAACGTTACTCTTAAAGAAAGTGTAGAAAAGGAGATAGGTAGTGGTACCGGCGCTATGGCAGGACGTACGTACTACGTTTTGTTCAAGGTGAAGGTTCACTCCGCTGTGTCACGAGAGCCAGACTCAGACGTATGTACCTGGTTGCCTTATGTAACATCTAAGACGAGGTCAAACGCCTGTCGCCAGTTCATCGCACCGCGGCTCACTTTTAAAGGATTAAATTGGACGCGCTCTCTGCTTACATTTCTATCAGCACATTAAGCCGATAGGAATGGTGAAAGTTGGGCGGTAAAACTAAATAGCTATCAAAATATAGGCTTTATTTGCGTTTATGTGCACGAAACATTTTCAAAACAGGTTATTGATTATGCTGAAATATTTCCCGTTTAACTTGCAAGCACGTGTCTCCAGTCAAAAAGAGCATTGTATCAATCACAATGGTGGGTCGACGTGGCAACCATACACAATCTCAGCGAGTGGCGAGCATTCAGCAGAAGTGCACTGACTCATAGTCAGCGCCAGATTAGCTTCAGATATACAAGGCCAGATAAGATAAATAGCTTTACTCGACAAACACTGACATGCGCTCTTAAGTGCTCACATACCACGGAGATTGGGTGACGTATTGGAGACCAAGGTCCGCATCGCCTTGGCTAAGGGCAGTGCGAGTGTGCAACGCATTGTGAGCTATTGCGCTACACGCCGGCCACCTGAACCATCATATACTGTGCAGTGCGCAGTATTTCAAAACACATCTGCACTTGAACATGTTATACAACAGAAGTAATACCTAGAAGCTATTCGGCGTTATGCAAGTGAGGAAATAGAGACTAAAATATGTACACTAATCAAACAATAGACCACAGCACAGCAGAAATGTGTACTGCGTATAGGTATAGCTGACTCACCAAATCTACCATACTTTGTCGAGAACCGCGCCCCACACCCTGGCTATACGTATGCACGGTTCGACGGACGAGTAGGCCCTGGGATGGAGTCTCCACACACCCGCCGGACACGCAGTATGTCGATTGGATGTGCAGACTCCTCACCAGTGGATGAGCCCACGGGCGAACGCGTCACAAAATCGATAGATTCGTGGAGCACCTGACACAGTTGAGTCGACGGCCAATTAAAGGGAATTAACACCGTTATTGACCTTGCTGACATGCACAAGCCTTATGCCCGAGTGACATGTAAGCCTGATGTCTTGCCTTGCATCGCGAAAACATGAGAGGGATAAAAAAGGGGAAAGACGAGAGAGAGAGAGAGAGAGAGAGAGAGAGAGAGAGAGAGAGAGAGAGAGAGAGAGAGAGAGAGAGAGAGAGAGAGAGAGAGAGAGAGAGAGAGAGAAAGTGAGAGTGAGAGAGAGAGAGAAAGAGAGAGAGAGAGAGAGAGAGAGAGAGAGAGAGAGAGAGAGAGAGAGAGAGAGAGAGAGAGAGAGAGAGAGAGAGGGAGGGAGGGAGGGAGAGAGAGAGAGAATGAGGGGGAGAAATAAGAATGGTAAGAGAGGGTATAGCAATCAAGAGTAGCGATCCATCCTTCTCCGCAACTCTCTCCCGGAGCTGTATCGATGACGGTCGTACCATTGATGACGTAGAGCTTAGTCTGATCCTCCTGGACGCAGACTTACATTCGAACCACCCGATGTGTCTGTCTTAATGGTCAACTGTTGTACCTAATGCAACAGCGGGCAGCTGAAGCCGGTGTATCGACGGCCGGCGCCGCAACCTTCAAAGAGTTACATAGGTACTGGGCTAAGAAACTCGTCTATGGAGGCATCCCACGCAAAGGCACCGCTGTTGACGGCATGCGATTCACTCGCCAGCGCATTGCGTAGTAGGGATAGTGCGTAGTGCACACCAATGTGCACCTACATACCTATGTATGTACAGGGTGTCCCGAAAGTTTTGCAACATCCTTAACGTTGTAAATTAAACACTTCAGAGTTGTCCTTTCCGCTTTATTTAACAACCAACATAGTCACCGCGAAGCCGGGCACACTTCTGGACACGTGATGGCATGCTGGCCACCAGGCGGCGCAGTGTGTCCGCGGAGATGTCTCTCCAGGCCTTCTTCAGCCGGCGCTCGAGCTGACCCAGGTTGGTGGCGGGCTCCTGCTGGTCGAGGCTCTCCTTCATGATTGCCCACACATTCTCTATCGGGTTTAGGTCGGGGGAGTTGCCAGGCCACTCCCCTTTACCCCAAAACCCTGGGAGGTGTTCCGCACACCATTCTTGTGTCCGCTTTGCGGTGTGTGCTGGTGCGCCATCTTGCATAAAAATTCCTTCTGACCTCCGGTCGACGATTTTCTTCTCCGTGACACCGCCATTGCTGCTCTTACGGTTGACCGCCGGCAGAAGTGAGCCCTCCAGAATCTCGGACACGTAGTATGCGGTGTTGACAGTCTGGTTTTTTGCACCACGTGAAGTTCAGTCAGGCCCTGTGCGGTCATTCCGCCCCACACCATGAGTTTCGCGGGGTGCTTGATGGTTTCAACCGGGGGCACTTCGTCGCGAGATTTCGCCCAGACTCGATCGTTTTGCCGATTTGGCGTATGCTGGATTTCGAAGATGGACTCGTCAGACCAGATGACGTTCTTGAACTCATCGAAGCCCCAATTTTTTACCCTCTTGCAAAATTCCAATCTTGCAAGCTTCTGTTTTCTTGTCATTTTCGGCTGTTTTGATCTTTTGTACGACCGGAAATGCTTCGACTGGGTCATGGACCGATGGACACCCGACTTTGACACCGGGTAACCCTTTCGCGTCAGCCGCGTGGCCAATTTCCTGACGCTTTGGCCACGCTTGCCAGCAGCTTTGGCACAGACGATTCTGGCGACGTTGGACACGGCACGCGGCCGGCCTGAACGTTTCTTGTCGGCTAACGGTTTGCCGTCGCGAAAACGTTTCCACCACCGGTAGACAGTGGTCCGATCGACGCCCAGCTTCTCTGCGACAACCCCCTGCGCCACGCCACCTTCCAGCAACCCGATCGCGCGGGAGCGCACCGCCTCTCTGCGCGTTACCCGTCCGGCCACCTTCATGTCTGCGACTGACCTAAGGTCAGACGGCGGCCGCCCCAGACGGGTCAGCCGTGCCCCGCGGCAATAACCGCCGCTGGGTCGGGTGGGCAGTCGCGCCGTCTACCCGGGACAAGCGGAAGGTTGCCAGTGGAACGTTGATATTAGCGGTAGAGACAAAACATATGGGAAAACGGATGTTGCAAAACTTTCGGGACACCCTGTATACCTAATGCGTAGGACACAACAGAGCTGACGATGATTTTATCTTCAGACCCCACCAATGAGGAAGGACCGCCATAAATACCTAATGCTTGGTCGAAACAAGCACAAAACTGATAAAGTTCTGCCCCAACCATCCTAACCCGCGACCGCCTGGGGGGGTCGGATCCGACCCCCCCTCCGTTTTTCTTGAATAACTTATGAACCGCTTACGCTATCGACTTGAAACTTGGCATACCTTTTCCCCCATCAATTTGACGTCTCCTGTGCAATTTTGAAGAAAAAATTTCCAAAAAATTGTGAGATATATCGATTTTAGTGATGTAACTACATGGCGTTTTCAGTCAAAAAGTGGTAAATGTTTAAAAAATCGCCAAAAATCAGGGTTTAAGGCAAATTGCAAATTAAGGACATGAATAGATGCAGCTCAACGAGTTCTTTAAAATGGCTATCTCGGATTTTCCATAAAATGCGTTTTTCACCCCCAAAAATTCAAAAAACTATATTTTTTTAAAAACAGCTCATAAAATCCAAAATTTTGAGAATTTCCAAAAAACCGGAATATATGTTATAGAGCTCTATTAGAACATTAGATGTCCCAAATTTCAACTTTCTATCTTGATTTTTGACCCCCAAATTGTAAAAAATAGCTCCAACATGCATAGGGCATGGTGACGTCATAAGCATTTTCGTGAATTAGAGGCACTTCTGAACATCGCATGTGAAAACAAATGGCACCACTAGATTCCTGGGACAAAGCTCGTCTAGAAAAGTGTATTTTTATGTCAAAAATAAAAAGTTGAAAAATTGACTTTTTTTCTTAGCCCTCTCTTAGTTATGTATGGTATAAACGATTTTTTATGCTTTCAATGCACACTTATCACCAAGCATAGTGACTTGGGGTCACATATAACCATTACCATCGGATTCGGCGTGAAAAATAAGCCATAAAACATGTGTCGCACGCCCATGTAGCAGAAAGTGAAAACCGTGACCTTTCGTGACCTGACCTGACCTTGACCCGTACTTAGTATGACCCCTATACGCACATGGTACCTTCACTAGGCCTTTGAGGTCATTTTTGGTGAGTTTCGAGCAGCAGCTGTCGATTCCGCTGTCCGTAAGCCTAATCGTGCAAAACCCCAGAATTTGACCTTTGACCTGACCTTGACCCGAAAGTTGACCTCAATCTTAAAATCTTAAGAGTGCTTTGGGAAGGTCTCGTAGAGACCTTTCGAACGCCGCCTCGCGGGGCTCGATACGACCATTGGTTCTCGAGATAACAGGGGGGGGGGGGTCGGATCCGACCCCCCCCCCCCAGGCTGTCGTGGGTACGAAAATAGCCCAGGCGGTGCCGGGCTAAGATGGATATACACTGCGGTTAGCGACAAAATAGCTTAAAACAAAGCCAACTGTCTCAAATAGTCCCATCTGCCGCCCGGATTCACTTACCTTGTGCTTCTTCCATGGTAACAATTTGTGCAGCCGGCCTCGTTTCTTCTCTCCCACGACCTCTGCACCGCTGTTGGTGACGCTCATGGTGACACGCTGCGCTGGGAGGGTGAGCGGCTGCCTCTCTTGGCCCAGTGTCGGCTGAGTGACCGAGCGTCCACCGTCCGCCGTCCGCCACCCGCGCTATCGCTCACCTACCTATCGAGCTCACTATCGCCAAAATTAGCCGTGTCAGGGGCGCCGCTCGGCGGGTGTTTGCAGCCGCCGATAAGTGGCCGGCGTGTGACGCTGATGTCACAGCCGTGTGACGCCGGCCGGGCCGCCGAGGAGTGGCGCGTCACTGCGACTGCACCGCCTCAGCCCCGCTGAGTGTCCCGGAATACAATGAGCCTATACTTCCGAGCCACCGCACCCGGCCGCGCCGCGCTATTGGCATGTGATCTCTGATCCGAGTGACAAATCATAGCTGTTCCGGTAAACGACAGCCTTTGAACAAACATACAAACGTTCCGTATTGCATAAATGCCAACGCGTGAGAAGATGGCAGATTAATGGTTTGGGCGACAAGACTTTGAAATGTTTTTGGGTTCTAAAATGAGGTATACATAAAAGGGGTAAATCGAATGAGTAGAGGAGTTAAGTCGATAGTTTTGGGCTCTGAAATACTATGAGACGATATTTGTTTCTGATTAACAGATGAGCACACACTGATGGGTCCAAGGTAGCCGGAGCACTTGCCCCTCCCGCAAAATCCGAAATTGGTGATATTCTATTTATGTTTTTCGCAGCTGAAGAAAACTAGTTAAATACCTTTACATGTAAATTTATTTTCAACTGAACAGAAATGCATAAAATGGAGAAATCCGATGATATTTCAGGCAGGGGTGCGGAGCCGCAGCCGGAGCTGGAGCCGGAGCCGCCGGAGCCGGCACATTTTGCCCGGAGCCGGAGCCGGAGCCGATTTTTTCTCCGAAGCCAGGGCCGGAGCCGGAGCTGTCTGAAATTTCCACGGCTCCGCATCCCTGCGCATAGGAGATGTACTGAGTCGGAGCCGGAGCCGGAGCCGGAGCCGCCATGACATTTCACCCGGAGCCGGAGCCGGAGCTGAAGCCGATTTTTTTCCGGAGCCGGAGCCGGAGACGGAACCGTCTGAAATTTTTACGGCTCCGCATCCCTGATTTCAGGAATAGGCGATACTTTTTGATTAGCACCCCCCCTCCTCCCACGTAAAAAATCAGATTATCGAAAGCCAAATTTCTGGATCTGGCAGTACAAACACACCTATGAAAGGTACATGACTAGGTTAATATCGTCTGAAACAAAGACAAATATTATCAAATAAACAAATTATGTGAAAACATCAAGCTCGCGTGTGGGTACTTAAAATCGTGGAAAGTAAAAATGTTCCTCGACGAATGTTTTCTTGGACTCGGTTAAATTCGTGATGAAAAATAATGCAAAGCGTCCGCAAAATTTTGGAATGCGGTTGCCGGCTTGGGACTTCAGTCTATGGCTTAAAAAAAGATATGTTATCGTAGTATCTGGTTACTGAGCTTCTGTTCATCGATAGGAATGCACGTCCCAGGCTGACTGGTGGAGTACCGTCATTCCTATTAGCATGGGCATTCTGATAAAATTGATTGACTTCAGCGACAATTACGTTCTTGTTCCTGCACAGGTATTATCCTACCTACGTATTCGGTAGTTATCTAAAAGTTTTATGTTTTTGCAGTTAAATGTAAACGAGAACATGTGACAGAAAACACATAACATGACGCAGGAAGAGCTTGGGCTGTCTGTCGTTCGTCACAAAATTCGGCTTACTGGTGGTTCGATGCGATAGTGCCGTCGAACATCGCCTATCGTTTCCGTATTGAGTGGGTGGTATGACGCGGGCGGCGGTAGGGCGGCACGGCGGTCGACCGGCACCGTTTCAACGGTCATACTCCCGACAGTGACGTCAGCACCGCCACCGGCACCCAATGATAACGCGGTCGTTGGCGTGTGACGTCATATCTGTGACTCTCGAGGTTCAGTGGACGTTATTCACGCTTTGAACGGGGGTGGCGAGCATCACGCCTATTTTTAGTGGGCTTCATATGAAGCTCTTTTAACGACGTTTGTTTGTTTGTTTGTTTTGTTGGGTTAGGCCCTTTCGGTCGACAAGACCATTGCAGAGCCGGAAGGATGATAGGAGTTAGGGGGAGACATTGGTCTGGGCAGGCACCCTAGTGAGTCGCCGGGGCTGAGCCCGTCCAGAGGACAGGCCACCCAGCCCCAAGGCACTCACTGCACCCGGCTACGGGGTGCGCTCCCTCGGGAGCAGCGGTGCCGCTCCAAGGGAGCAGCCCGCATGAGATAAAGTTGCCTGCCCAGCCCGGAAGGGGGTTGTGGCGTGGAGGAGAAGGATTTCAGTATCCTGAGGATAGAAGCACGGACAGGTGTGTTTAACGACGTTAGACCAAGGTCCTCTACTATCAAGGAAAATCACTCTCCGGTGGACCAGTCAGGATGCGATCCTGGGTAAAATACGTCATCGCTGACGTAATGGTCTTTGACGCCGTACCCAAACGTGCATACGCGCGAACTAGGCATTTGGGCTAACTTAAAACGGGCCCGCGGTTGGCCTCAGGTCGTGAAAAGACCTAAAAGGACCCGTTTTAAAAATTATATAAAATTAGTGGGTAAGTGGTCAAAAGGGCCCTCGAAGCCATTTCGATTCTTTCGAGACAAAAAATCGGAATATGTTCCAGGGGGACCCTAGGACCCCAGGACCACTCCTTGGATACGCCACTGATGCAGTAGTGCACAACTGCACAGCGTAAGCAGTCTCAGCACCAACGTGGGCTTTCAGTGCCATCTACTCGTGGAAGGCGCTCACAGAGACCTCTGGAGGCGTAGTGAAGAAATTCCTGGACTTCCGAAGCCCGATCCCTCTTGGGTGAGATTTGAGGTCCAAAGTATACCTACAGTGTGTTCCAAAAGTTTTTAACCCGCGCCGGGCCAGTGCTCTGCGACTTTCGCGCCGGGCCGGGGGGGGGGAGGGTGTCTGAACACCCCCCGTCTAACTCGGCTCCTGGGCCAGGTAGCAACACACAGTAAGCGGCATTCGAAAGAGCGTCAAAAATTATGACGGAAACACTAGGTCATTTTTTGGGTCAGGTCAAAGGTCAGGTCGCTAGAGGTCATCGAAGGTTAAATGTAGTCCATTTCAACAATTTTGGAAACTGACAACGGCTAACTCCGGAATCAATAGAGCTACAGCACCGCGGAAAAGCGCATTCGATAGCCCTTTTACAGACCTTTCTGAGTATTGTTCTCAGAGTTGATCTCAGGTCAACGGTTTTGCTCCAGAGGGCAAAAACTGTAAAAATAGTAGTTTCCCGAAAGTGGTTTTTCGTCAATAACTTTTATCTCAAGAGAGCCACGACATTACTTTTGGCAGCATCGTGTTCCTCTCGTTGAGACGCGTCGAATGAACAATTTGTTGACCTTGAAAGGTCATTTTGAAAATTTTACCTCAGGTCAAGGTCATGACCTGACCGGAAACTGGAAAGGGTCATATTGCATATCAGTCGATCCGTATCGTCGAGCTGAATACATCTGACTTGTTTTTATCGCTCTAGCACGTCTTTATCAAAAGTTATAGCCAAAAAACTGCTGGTGACCGTTCATGACCTGAGATGACCTCAGGGGCACAGAGAGGGGTCACAGGTGCATTTTTCCGATTCAGTGTGTCATGTTTACCTGTGAACTGATGTTTGAGAGGGTTTTGAACGTCATCCGTCCAAAAGAGGTGCATTTCAATTTTCTCCCATTGACTTATAATGGAGAGGTCGCAAAATTGACCTGACCTTAGGTCACCTATATCAAAATTCCGAGATAAACATTTTGTACATGCTGTTATTTTTATCAATCGCTGAAAGTTTTAACCCTATTAGTGGCAGGCTCCTGGCTACCCCATATTAGTGGCAGGGGGGGGGGGGGGCTGTTTACGACCCCCCCTTGATATCTCGAGATCTAACCGGCCGATTTTCAAAATTCAAACGGCATTCGATTTGGCTCAACGAGATCTACATTTCTAAAAAAAAAATTAAAAAATGTCAATAGGGGGGTAGAGGGGGGTAAAAACTGGCAAATTGCAGATACATTTTAGACTGTTTATCACGGCCAGGTTTCTGAACCAACCTTAACGCAACTTTTGCCGATCGATAGAGAATGAACCAGAAATTCACATGGATCCTAAAAATATGCATTTTCAAAAATCATAGGCGGATACAGATCATTGAGATTGGGGGTACACAAAAAGTATAGTAAATAAGGTTTTTGTTGGTACTGTTTCTAAAAAGGGTGGCAATGGTCTTGTTATGTTACAATTTTCTTATGAGAGAACGACTAAAATTGTATTGTTCATGCATAGGCGGTGTCAGGGCACATATGTTGGGAGGTAAAAAATAACTCCCCTTTTTGGACGCCTGGATCCGCCTATTATAGCAAAAACGTGTCAAAAGAGGATGCACAATAACTTTGTATATGTTATCACATGATACCTTTCATTCACTGTTCGTAAAACTGGTGCAGCATCGTGATCTTCGCCCAAATGACTCGCTTCACGAATAGGACCCCCAATTCCCAGTGCTCTGGAGCCGCCCCTGGTAAAGTTATGAACTTGAAATTTTCAGGGAATGTGCCCAATTTAGTTTTAGGAAAAGTCAGAAAATTTCAGCATCGTAGCTTCAGCGGTTTCGGAGATATTCCCGAAAAACCTGAGGGGTGGATAAAAACAACCCCCCCCCCTGCCACTAATAGGGTTAAGGCGATTGTTCAGTTGGTGTAGCTATGACGAGGATTGAAACTTTTTCTGAGGTGAGGTCACTTGACCTGACCTGGTGACCTGACCTTGAGAGTCCTGGGTCTACAATTTTAACAACATGTGCGAAAAAGATGCATTAAAGGGACTATCCCACCTTCTAAAATGTTGTTAAAACCAGTTAAATTGTGCCCGACTTTATAGATTGGATGACCAGGAACACGGTTCTGGCATTTATTTTTCATTAAACATCTTAGGCTTCCCATATTCCAAACACAAACTTTCAAATATGTGACGTCACAGCCCAAAATTACCTCCTTCCCCAGGCCACATTACTGTCATAAAGCTGATTCTTTTTACTCTGTAGGCACCACAACAAAGTTCAGACCAAGTTTTAAGCGATTTTTCAACGAACAAACCCATTTAACCCGCGCCCTGCTGGGGGTCCTGGATTTCCACGCCCTGCTGGGGGGGGGGGGGGGGGGTGTTTGAACACCCCCCCTTCTAACTCGGCTCCTGGGCCACGTACCGATACGCGGAAGGCGGCGTTCGAAAGAGCGTCAAAAATAATGACGAAATCACTTCGGTCAATTTTTTGGTCAGGTCAAAGGTCAGGTCACCAGAGGTCATTGAAGGCAAAATTTCGCCGATTTCCAAGTCGAATGTCGAAAATTTCCAAGAAGCCAACGCATAACTCGGGAACCAATAGAGCTACAGCGCCGCGGAAAAGCGCATTCGATAGCCCTATTAACGCCCTTTCTGAGTAATTTTCTCAGATTTCACCTAACGTCAACGGTTTTGCCTGCAGGGGGCAAAAACTGCAAAAATAGCCGATTTTTTCGGAAACAGTTTTTCTGCAATAACTTCTGACCCAAGCCTTGTACGAGCTTACTTTTACCGGCATCGTGTTCCTCTCGTCAAGACGCATCGAATGAACTATAACTTGACCTTGAAAGGTCAACTTGAAAATTTGACCTCAGGTCAAGGTCATGACCTGACCGGAAAGGGTCATGTTGCATATCAGTCGATCCGTATCGTCGAGCTGAACACATCTAAGGCGTTTTCATCGCTCTAGCATGCCTCTATCAAAAGTTATTTGCGAAAAACTGTTAGATACCATTCGTGACCTAAGATGACCTCAGGGCATAAACAGGGGTCACGGACACCATTTTCATGTTCAGTGTGTCTAAACCACTTGTAATTCAGTGTTTGGGAGTGTTTATAATGTCTTTCGTTCAAAAGAGGCGCATTTCAATTTTCTCCCATTGACTTATAATGGGGAGGTCGCAAAATTGACCTGACCTTAGGTCATCGATATCAAAATTCTGAGATATACATGTTGTACATGCTATTGCTCTTAGCAATCGCTGAAAGTTT
This sequence comes from Amphibalanus amphitrite, assembly GCF_019059575.1. Taxonomy (NCBI): domain Eukaryota; kingdom Metazoa; phylum Arthropoda; class Thecostraca; order Balanomorpha; family Balanidae; genus Amphibalanus; species Amphibalanus amphitrite. Next base: position 180,365 of record NW_024881841.1, read on the forward strand.
CAAAGCGATCGGTCACTCGGTGTAGCTATGACAGACATTGAAACTTTTTATGAGGTGAGGTCACTTCAAGTGACCTGGTGACCTGACCTTGAATGACCTTGGTCTGAAATTTTCACAACATGTGTAGAATTGATGTATGATAAGGTGTACCAAAAACGGCGGCGCTCCGCGCCGCCGTTTTTGAGATATTCGCGAAAAACCACAAGGGGGGGGTGTTCAAACACCCCCCCCCAGCAGGGCGCGGGTTAAATCAGAATGACTAAACGAGGTGACGTCACACTAACGGTCGCTCCATGTTGAAGATAGGGCCTTGTACAAGGCCCATTTTCAAATGAAGGGAACGAATTTCTTCAACACCAAGAGGCCGCGGGGGTTGCAACCTAGATAGATAGTGGTTTCTGAATCTCGCCGCAAACTTGGCTATCTCAACTCAAACCCCATGTTAAAGGTGGGATAGTCCCTTTAACAGGTGTGCCAAAAACGGTGGCGCTCCGCGCCGCCGTTTTTGAGATATCTGCGAAAAACCGCAGGGGGGGGGGGTGTTCAATCACCCCCGGCCCGCGCAGGTTAAACAATATGTTCATAATACGTTCATTGATAATACGTTTTACTTATTAGCATTATGTTCATTGAGTTTTATGTGCATGTTCTATAAAGCAATATAATCAGGGAAGCAGAGCCGTGGAAATTTCAGAAGGCTCCGGCTCTGGCTCCGGCTCCGGCTCCGAGTAAAATGGTCCGGCTCCGGCGGCTTCGGCTCCGGCTCCGGCTCCGGCTCCGACTCAGTAGATCTCCTATGCGATCAATTAAATATGGGTGGAAGAACAAGGTAATTGGATTGGTACACGTCAACTTTGTATCGCATAACAAGGCTATTTTCTCAACAGCACATGCAATCGGCGAACAGGGTATATAAGCACGTGGCGAAATGTTATGTCTTGGTATCTTTCTCAGAAAGAAATACTCGAGGCTAATGGCCTGAACCTGGGCCCAATCTTACCAAAAGCCATGAATGCGCATTCATGGCACTTGATAACATTCAAATCTATTCCACAGTCACTTATTCATTCGTTCAGGCAATATCTATAATCATTCACGCTATCAAAATCATTGGACAAGATTAGCTGGATGTAATTAAAAAGGATATATTTGATATCACTTAGTGCCATAAACTCCGGCCAGTGCTGCCAAATCCTATTTACGGCATTGGTAAGGCTGGGCCCAGGAAACCCGTCTCGACCTGCACTCACTCACAGTTGCTGGAATTTTTCCTCTTAGAAAAAAATTAACCCTCGCCGGCCGATGGGGGCAGAGTTGGCATACGTTACGTTATTTTGAAGTTTTCGGTAACCCGTAGCTGTCAGTACCTACCGTTTCGTAGCGTAATTGGGATGTTTCGGTAGCGTAGTACGGAAAATAATAGAATAACGTAGGAACTACGAAATGGATTCCGTAGCAATTACAGGTCAGCTGTATTTGTATAAAGTACATAATTTTTTCAGTTTACTCATATCGTCACCAGACCTCCGGCCGTTTACACGGATGTGAGACGCCTGCTATATGAATACCACTGAGTCTTTCTTCCGGCCGGACCGACACCGGGGATTTCCCACTGTGGAGTCCCACGGAATTCCCTGTCGGAAGTCCAGCGCATCTAGCGAGTAGCGCGTAGGCACCGCCGCACCGACGATGCTGCAAAGCCGGCGATCATTGTGCGCAGTATTTGGCTTACTAGAGACTAACCGTTTCCACTGGGTGGTGGATGATGACATATTGCATAACGTAGTACGATAAAATAATTTGCTGCGTTAATTAACAAATACCGTAATTCAGTAACGTAGCAATATATAACGTATCGTAATTCGGTATCGTAGTTTTGGCCAAAAAAGCAAACGCAGCGTAACGTAGTGCGTAACGTAGCGTAGCGCAGGCCAACTCTGGATGGGGGTGCCGCCCCCCATATGTTTTTTTGTGATAGCTCAGAACACGCTGGTGATAGATAGCTGAAACTTGGCATACCTGACCCCTGATTCAAGTCGGATCTTTTGACACCAACCGCATTTCAGGTCAGGTCACTGACCTATGACGTCATAAGTGAACCTCTGCACTGCACGGTCTTCAGATGTCGCAACTTCGCGACGCCCTCACTGCCACATGGGAGAGCTGTCACAGGGAAATGAAACTCGCAGGACCTAGTATCCATAAGAAGTCTCACAACTTGTTATCTCGGATTTTTCCTAAAGGTCATATCAGGTCAGGTGATTTTCGTGACCTCACCACTATAAGTCAATGGGGAACATGAAAACTGCTATTCTGGCGCCGAGAACGATCTCCAACTAACTCAAGCACACAGAATCGTAATTTCATGCATTCCTTGCAAGGTTCGATGCGTTACTTTTGCAATGTTAACCTTGCGTGACGTCATGTATGACGTCATTAGGGTCATATTAGTGTTTCGTCAATAACGCCCGATCATATTGAACTAGCGAGTCGTAGTCGAGAAGGCCACCGATGGACTCAGGAAGACCTTCTGAATCGAATGATTGCGACATGACCTCCTTCGACCAATTTCGTGACCTGGGGGCGCTGACCTGACTTTGACCCGAGGTCAACACCCTAAGCTGACCTTATCCAAACCTACAACGAACACAAGAAGTGCGTGCATGTTTTTAGCCATAAAGCGCATCAGCAATCAATAACGTTCGACGATTTCATCTTCAGTCCCCCACGCAAACTTAATCAAGGTGGCTACCGGGTCATAGACCTAGCAAACCGTGTTTTAGAATAAATTATAGGATGTCCATGAGATATTAACCATTGCCCATACAATGTTTTTTTTTTTCCAGCAGTTTACGTATGAGGTGAAGAGGAGTCAGCTGTACTACTGCAGCCATTCGGCGCCCATGGAGCTGGAGGTTCACAAAAAAAAAAAAAAAAATACACGAGCGTTCTGCCCGTGGCGAGAGGAAGCCGATGATACCCAATTTCTAGGTTTTAAGTCATTGGTTGACCCAAGGTTGACCTTCCAGGTCATGTCAATGGCCCGCTCTGCTAGAACTTATCAAAGTTGTTATTACATTTTTTAGGGTGTTGATAACGAAATCCGTACCTATTTGTTTTGATCAAAGATAAAGTATAGGACAAATGAGGTAGGTCACTTCAGATTAGGACAGGAGAGATAAAGTTAATTGATTGGCACCAGTATAACGCCTTTTGGGGCGACTAACGGAGCGAGCGAGAGGGTGAGCCTTGCACGTGTGAAATTCCGAGGGGGTACCTCCAACTAAATTGTGAACGGCACCCTACTAACCGGTCTCTAGCGATGTGCCAAATTTGAGCACAATCGGCCCAGCCGTTCTCGAGATCTGGAAGCGGCACCCTGCACGTGCGCACGTGCAAAATGGGTCCCAACTGACTTGTGCACGGCACCCAACTAACTGGTCCCTAGCCGTGTACCAAATTTGAGCGCAGTCGGTCTGCCGTTGTCGAGATCTGGAAACGACCCCTGCACGTGCGCACTTGCAGCAGCACCCCAACTCTGGCACATGGATATGCATTGCCTAGTGGGTGCCTACCTACATACATACCAACTTTCAGCGCAATCGGCCAAGTAGTTACCGAGATATTGCAACTATTACAAAACTGACACCTCTTCGTTTTGCACGTGGCACGTGCATAAGGGGTCACTCGCATGCATCGGGAATAGTCCAATACTTGGTAGAAGGAATGAAGCTACCCTACAAAAATTGCCGCATGTAAATCGGTCAAGTGGCTGCTGAGAATCTGCGGTGCATAGTTATTTTTCTTACCGGGTGTCATTAATCGAAAATGGCCGCGGGTGGGGCAAGATGAGCCATTTTCACCCGGGGGAAGATGAGCCGGACGAGCCATTGTTGTCTCCGCTGTCGAAAACCAAACTGAGCTGCGCTTGTTTCTACTGAATAAAAATTGTAGGAAATTGTTTTTCTTTGTGGATTACACAAATTGTTAATGATTTGCGGATTATCTGAAGGATTAAATGATTTGTTCCGTGATAGAAAACTTTTGGGAGGCTTAACCTTTCAGGCGGTGGGGGGAAACATTTTTTTGCCCCCCCCCCCTTCGTTTTTTCGATATATCTCGAGAACCGCTGCGCCGATCGTCACCAAACTTTCAGTACCCTCCCGCGAATAGCTATTGCACATTGCAACCAAAAATTTTCCAAAGGCTATGATAGGTTGGACGCTAGTGACGTCAGAGTGACGTCATTTCTGCCATTTTCGACCAAAAAAAGGTTTCGCGAAAAGAGCAGTCAGGCCTACATCTTTAGAGACACAGAGAAATATTTTTGACATAAAAGGTGAAGAATTCAGAGTGCTACAAAACTGCTGTCTCGGATTTTTGAAATGTTTGATTTTGACCCCCCAAAAATAAAAAAATTGATTTTTTAAATATAATAGCCGAAAAAATCCAAGAAGTTTTTTTGAATTTCGAAAAAAAACGGTGTGTATATGATAGTCCCCCTGGGCCTCCTATCTACATACCAAATTTGAGATCGATACCTCTTTTTTTTTGGCCAAGTTATAGCGAAAAAAAACTGTTCAAAATTGATTAAGTCAAATTTTCAAACTCAATTGTTAGCAATTTTAGACCTCGTAGCGCAAAACAAAGACAACCATTAAACTCCCCGTGACGAGCTGCATCGAATCAATAGCCATTTTATGCAAAACTAACAACTTTGAAATTTGACTTTCTTTGACCTGACCTTGACCTGACCAGGACCTCCACCAGAAAGTGACCTAAACTGTACCTGATGGTCTTATAACCAACACCATTGAGTTGGAAATGAAAAACTGGCCATAAAACATGCATCGTACAACATTAGTAAAGTTGGGTTCATGTGGTGACCCTTGGTGACCTGACCTGTGACCTGACCTGGTATGACCAGTGACCTCTAATAGCAACACATGTACTAGACAACTTCAACTGACGCCCTATCGCTGATTTTCGACAAAATGCGTTTTACTCGGTGTTATAGCGCTTACCCTAGATGACCCGTGTCTATCTTTGACCTGACCTGTGACGTCATCGGTGACCCCGAGGTCAATGAAATTTGGTTTCCTTCAACAAATTTGACAGGGCTATATCGAGCGCCGTTTGAATTTTCCGAATCCGTCCAGTAGTTTCGGAGGCAAAAAAATGCCCCCCCCCCCCCCCACCGCGCAGAAGGTGGCCGGGAGGCCACCGCCTGCCGGGTTAAGTGTGGCATTTTGTTTCGAACATCGCTGTTCTAAAATGAAATTAACACATTGGGGTAACCCCGGTTGAGTGGGCAAGCTTACCCCCAACCGAGAGCAATGCCACTAAACCGCTGTTTTCCATGAGATGATAGGTCCTACTGAGCAGTTTGGTTTACACCTGGCCAAAATATACATTTTGAAAATAAACGTGGTAACATAGACAAAGTCTCTTTAGCTTGTCGCTCTATTCCAGTGCCCATACCTATCAGTTATCCCGCGCCCTGGTGGGGGGGGGGGCTATTTTTTGCCCCCCCTCCAGACTTTTCGATATATCTCCAGAACCGCTGCGCCGATCGTCACCAAACTTTCAGTACCCTCCCGGACATCAATTGTACACATTGTGACCAAAATTTGTTCCAAAGGCTATGATAGGTTGGCCGGAAATGACGTCAGAGTGACGTCATGTTCTGCCGTTTTCGACCGAAAAAAGGGTTTCGCGGGAAGAGCTGTCAGGCCTATAGCTTTGCAAATACAGAAATACGATTAGGACATAAAAGCTGTAGAATTGACAGGGCTACAAAACTGCAATCTCGGATTTTTGAAACTTTTGGATTTTGACCCCCAAAAATAAAAAATAGATTTTTTTTATTAAAATAGCTGAAAAATCCAAAAAGTTTTTTGAATTTCGAAAAAATCGGAATATATGTGATAGTCCCTACCGCCTTCTATCTACATACCAAATTTGAGATCGATACCTCTTTTTTTGGCCAAGTTATAGCGAAAAAACTGCTCAAAATTGATGACGTCAAATTTTCAAACTCAATTTTTAGCAACTCTAGACCTCGTAGCGCAAAACGAAGACCACCATTAGACTCCCCGTGACGAGCTGCATCGAATCAATACCCATTTTATGCAAAAATATCAACTTTGAAATTTGACCTTTTTTGGCCTGACCTTGACCTGACCTCAACCAGAAAGTGACCTAAGCCGTACCTGATAGTCTTATAACCAACACCATTGAGTTGGAAATGAAAAATTGGCCATAAAACATGCGTCGCACAGCCTTAGTACCTAAAGTTAGGTTCATGTGACCTGACCTGTGACCCTTGGTGACCTGACCTGTGACCTGACCTGGTAATGTCAGTGACCTCTTATAGCAACATATGTACTAGGCAACTGACGCCCTATCGCTGATTCTCGACAAAATGCGTTTTCTTCGGTGTTATAGCGCATTCCCTAGATGACCCGTGAACGGTGAAACATTTCATCTTTGACCTGACCTGTGACGTCATCGGTGACCCCGAGGTCAATGAAATTTGGTTTTTTGCGACAAATTTGACAGGCCTTTCGAACGCCGTTTGAATTTTGCGGATCCGTCCAGTAGTTTCGGAGATACAAGGGGGGGCAAAAAATAGCCCCCCCCACCAGGTCGCGTTATAAACAGACCCCACCAGGGCGCGGGTTATGGATGAGGGGCGATGGCTTGCCTGGTTTTTACTGAAAAAATATGGGAGAGGTCTGCTCCATTTTAACGGTTTTGGGTTATGCTATCTATTTATATCAATAAGTGTGACTAAGTTAATGTTTGTATGCTACAAGAACGGTCATGTAACTTGAGGTCAACTAGGGTCAAACTACGTTTTTGCAGATAACATGATAGAAAATGAAGCTAGAGCTTCAAAAATGGTGTCATTGTGTTCTTCTTCATCAGCCAAGTCGAATGATATGTTATATGATGCATGATTTAGGTAAACGAAAAAAATGAATTTTAAGGAATTTTAAAATACACATTTTTTGTATATTTTGCATCACGATTTTCATCGACACGGTTAGGTTAGGGACCCTATATATGTTAGACGCTGGCTAAAATACCTGAAGTGTCATTAACTCCAAGATGTCCAGAGCTTAACAGTACCATTTTCATTTTTTTCATATTTCATTTTCCGTCAATATATGGAGGACACATAAAGGTTTCACCAACTCGTTATTAAGCGCTGGAGTGGTGGCCGGCGTTACCCCTATGCCGGGCTAACCCCAGAAAAATTAACGCTTTTTTAAAACTCAAATTACGCAACTTTATATTAATTCCACAAAATCGAGTTTTTTTGGAAAAACACGACCCATTAACTTATTTAGCTAACATGATATAAACATTTTATACAGCACACAAGGTATGTAATAAAAATGAAAAAGAGCTTACTATGCCGGCCTTCCCCCGGCTTCCCCTATGTTCCGTTTTTTTTTTCGAAATTCGGATTTTTTTGCGTTTTCTAAAAAAAATCAACTTTTTGAATTTTTTGGGGCCAAAATCCCAAACTTTTGAAAATCCGAGATAGTAGTTTTGTACCGCCGTTTTTTTATCTACATGACCATATAAAGAACTTTGAAATTGCTTGGTAACTGTAGCTTTTGTGAGCGGTTCAAGATTTCATGTTTTTACTCATTTTTGCTCGAAGATGACCTCAGTTTGACCTCAATAATTCCTGATCTACGGTGACCTAAGACTTGAAATTTTGTGTGAAGGTGTTAAATTGATGCCCGGGAAAGTATTAGGAATTTGGCGGCGCTGCGCGCCGCCGTTTTCTTGCTATTAAGGAAAAACCACAGGGGGGGGGGGCAAATTGGCCCCCAGCGAGGCGAGGGTTAATTGGTTTTATGTCGGTCTCCCAATGATCTGCAATTGACATGTGACCAGTAGAGGCGGCCCGTCCGGCCTCCGGTATTGGCTGGCTCTGACCGGGATTAGGTCCGGCCCCGCCGTGCGGCCCTTCGGACGTGCTCCGGTCGATCTGTCTCGGATCCGCCGGACTTATTACCTGTCTGGTAATACACCGCCATCGGCCGGCGGTCTCATATTAGCCGATACGTCCTAATAGGCTATATCAAATTACGCCATAATCATGGGCTTGAACAATAAGAGTTACCGTCGTTGTGCGTCTTTTATGTTTAGACCATAGCAAGCTTTCAATATATATGGTCATCACTCGTTTGTTACGAAGCTTAGGTATTGCCTACATACCTATTGAGGGGCTGGATAAGTAATAGCCATCAGACTATAAAGTGCCAAGTGAAAAGCCTTCACTTAGCTGTATGTATGTATGTATGCAGTTCCTGTGCTCCCTAAACTTTGAAATTTTTATTAGAATCGGAGATGGTGGTCATAATGAATGTAAGCTATAAAGTATTAATGTTCTCCAAGTGATGTGTTCATAGCATTGCTTTTTGTCCTTTTAAGTCTTGTTTTCCAAAATAGGTAATGTTTAATTTCCCATGGCCGAGAAAGGGGGAGGTTGTGCCACCTATGATGTTTTTCGCGATTTCTCGGAAGCTGGAATGGTCAAATTCATTCTGGAATGGTCAATTTCTGGTCATAGAGAGATAAAAACTGGCACACTTGACCGTAAGTTCAACTCCAACCTTCTGAAACAAACCGCATTTTCAGGTCAATTCAATTCAAGTCACTGACCTATCAGTTCATAGTTAGCCTCTGTATGGTCCTAAAATGTCGCAGCTTGCAACGCTCTTAGTGCCGAATGATTTTTATGGAGCTAAAACGTATAGGACTTAATAACCTCCCGAGCCTTCACAGCTTGTATATTTAAGCTTTTTCCTATCGGGCAGCTAAGGTGAGATCGGTCACGTGACATCACCAAATTAAGTCGGTGGGGAAACTATTGAAACTGCTACTTCAGTGCCGAAAATTATCAAAGGCTATTTGAAGCACACGAAGAAGTGATTTCAACTCCATGCAAGGCAAGATGCTTCTATTTCGTATTATTGGCTTTAGTTGAGGTCATGTATGGCGTCACTTACCTATAGGTTATCGAATTTTTTCGTCAATACCTAATTCCCGATAAAAATGAGCAACGTGTCGACTCGGGAAAACCACCAATTGACTCAGAAAGACGTGCCGAGTCAAATGACATGTATAGTATGACTCCTTCGATCAGTTTCGTGACCAGAAAGGCTATGAACTGACCTTGATATGAGGTCAACTTCCTATATTGACCTTTTTCAAACAAAAAATGTCTCAGGACGAACACGATGGTGCCAAAATTGTGGCACTTTGACCTTTTTTGGCGAAGTTAAAAAACTGGACCCCTACATACCTACTTGGCATCAAAGTTGACTCTATAGAGGTCACTGATTGAAATGAGACTTTGGTTATCGCATCCAAAACATCATGGTCATCTTGATTTAAAAAGAGCAACGCAAAATTTGCTAAATAAAAATGAAAATGTAACTAATTCGTTGTAGGTATTCCGTGTCTTGCCAAAATGCAAAAGGTATCATGAGAAAGCACATGAGCTGTGATTCTTCCCCTGTATATTCAGTCCAATGGAAAGCTGGTTTGAATGTGTTTTGCTCTGCAGTACCGTTCATTTCATATCATATATCTATCACCTGCGCCTACTACCTTATCCCTCGCCCATGTAGGGGGGGGGGGTTGGTGCAACCCCCCCCCCCCGAGGTTTTTCTTAGCTACACGCCGAACCGTTTCAGATAGCCTGCTCAAATTTTTAGTACCCTATGGGGCATCCTTTGCGCAACTTTTGGTTTTTTTTTTTTGTCAAGGTCATGTCAGGTCACGGAGTTATGACGTCATAAAGGGAACAACCTCCGGCCAGATTTACGCTAAATTGGAGATGGCTTCACATTGGTATAAATGCCGACTGACCTGACACACTGATGGATTGTTTTAGAATCATAACTGGCTGATTTGACATTGGCACAATGTCCGTTGACCTTTTCAAGGTTACTTAAGGTCAAGGTCAGGTCAGTGACCTCGGTTGACCTGTAATGACTTCTTGCACTTGTATGCCTTTTCGGGGTATTTTGATGCCCTGAATTCGAATTTGCTGTCCATTTCAGGCATCGTCGGTTGTGTCTTGTAGTCCATTTTGGGTCAGGGTCAGGTCAGTGACGTCACACGCCTGACGTGACCCAATGCACAAATGACCTTACAGACTTCCGATGCTCCCAACGCATCATTTTTAGAGTTATGACATCGAAATACACACCAAACGATAGAGAATTGATCAAGGATCACGATAGTGAAGGTTTCAAGTCGATATCTCTTACCGTTTTGCCGCAATCGGCGCGGAAATCTGAAAAAAGTTAGATTTTTTCCGAAAATTTGACCTTTGACCGGTCATAAGTAGGTCAAATGTTGACCTAGGACCAAAAATATACCACCAATCGCGAGATCTCGTTGAGAGCAATCCGTTGGTCTTTTCCGCTAAGCTCTACGACGCTCCGTTTTCAAACGCCAGGGGGGGTCGCACCAACCCCCCCCCCCCTGCATGGGCGAAGGTGGCAAAACACCGCGTTTACGGGCGAGGGTTATTATAAAGTCATTTCCACTTCCTCAATTATTCATTTTCCTGTCATCTTACCTTACGTAGTTTGGAGGCTAAAGCTTCGTGGGTATTTGAATGACTTAAGCACTAGAAAGTTCACATTAAATGACAGCTCTATCTGGCCTTTCCTAACAGTTTGCAGTCCACGAATGATGCTATTTACTCGCAGCATGGTTTGCGCACAGTTGCCTGCACCAATTAATGCATGTGTTTGAGGGACAGGAGGTAAAAACACATCTCGGGGTTGGCCAAAGCAGATTGAAATGCTCACGACGCAACACATGGATTGATCGACACATTCCTACTGATAAATCTACTGATTAGTCTACGGAAGCGCCGTTGCCCGTTGAGTCTGACCGGCTCAGCAGCCGTAGCCCCTCAGAATGATTCTCCCCCGATAGCAGAGTGTCCAACATGCTGTGGGAGGTCATCTCAAGCTCGGCTACGGCAGGTCGTCATGTGCATCTCTCAGATATTCATCTGCCCCCATAAAATCGTCTCAATCTGACCGGATTGGGAGGCTATATTAGCAGCACGACTACTGATGGCCGGTAACCGTATTGGCTCATAAGCGGCTCACCGGCCAGGGGACAGGGGTAAATGAGATGGTACCGGCGGACGCCAGCGGCTAGGGGGCGCCTTTTAAGGCCGGCCACCGGTCGACGGGGACCAGTCAGCCCGTGCCCAGGGGGGAAGCAGCAGCGGCAGCGGCAGCGGCAGCGACAGCGGGCCCGCCCCGCGGACACCAGTGCGCAGCTGCCAGCCCTCCGGAGTTGCCGTCTCAGGTGAGCGCTCCGTGCCGAATTTCTCATTTGAGTTGGTTCCGTCATCGCTTATTTTTGTTTTTATCCTTGTTGTACCACTGTGTCTTGAACATCAACACAAATCCTGACACATATTTCAAATTGAAATTTGTGCAAGCTGCTATTCCAATGGAAGTTTCACGTAGATATAGAGCGCTCGGCTTATGCTGACAAATAATTTCAACTAACTTTGTCGTTGTACCTACTTGATATAATATTTTGTTGTCAATGCTTGTTTTTGCAACAAAAGTGCTTCCCGAGCGAAAACGATGTCTCGCACAGTCCTATAACATTAAAGATAACACTCAAAAATATACTATACTATCACAAGTTAACTTCGGTGAAAAAAGCAATGAATTTTAGACGCACATAGCACAAGCTGCTTGAAAGCCAAGCCTCTTAGCCTTCGCAATCCAAGCTGTTGCGATGCAACCATGCGTCGCCAAAGTCAAACCTTAAGTTCAATTAAGCAGTTTTTAAGATTCAATACTTGTGGTCAATCATCACATTTCCCAGGCATGCATGTGCATAATATTGTTTTTAATGCGAACTTGCATTAGACTGCAACGATGGCATTGAAACTGTTAAAGTTGACCTTGCAGCGAGTGATTCAAGGCTCTGAGACCTTTCTGTATACGAAAAAAGCTGATGAGAAGGCTCAATATTAAACATAACCTATTCAAGAGCCGAACTGTATAAAATGATTGCACACTTTATAGCACTGGACGTAAGTGAGCGATAAGCCACTGGTGGGCCGGTCAAAAATTGACATGACCGGCTGCATGCAGTGATCGAACATAAATACGTTTTATCATGATCGTCTCTTTACAAAGATTATCAGAATGTGTAAAATTATAAGCAATCGACTTGTTTTTTCGCTATTGCAAAATTGTTCAGGTTTATGATTAAAAAATGCTTATTTTATGATATATATATGCTCTGCATTAAGTGCCTGATTGTTCCAGTTACAGCAGTGCCATTGTAGGTACTCCTATGGGTGATTCGGATGGCAGAACACTATAAGGTATTTGTAAACAATGGGGGATTTTTTTTATTCACAAGACGCGATTTCTGCAATGGCATATATAGTGTCGAATGCAGTGTTTGTTAGGCATGGGTCGTTTTTTCTTTAAATCACGATTCTGTGTGCTTGAGATAGTTGGAGATCGTTCCCGGCGCCAGAATACCTACCAGTTTTCAATTTTCCCACTAACTTATACCTAATAGTGAGGTCACGAAATTGACTTGACCTCATATGACCTTTAGGAAAAATCCGAGCTATACAGGTTGTGAGACTCCTAATGGATAATAGGTCTTGCAAGTTTTATTTCCCTGTGAAAGCTCTTCTGGCATTTTTTTTTTTTAATTTTGCCCCCGACAGGCCAATTCCTCTGGCAGTGAGGGCGTTGCGAAGTTGCGAGATCTGAAGACCGTGCAGAGGTTCACTTATGACGTCATAGGTCAGTGACCTGACCCGAAAATGCGGTTGGTGTCAACAGATCCGACTTCAAGTTTTAGCTTTCTATCGCCGGCGTGTTTGGAGCTATCGCGAAAAAAAACCTGGGGGGGGCGGCACCCCCTCGGCCGGCGAGGTTTAATTTGTGTACGCTGAAATTCAAATCTTTCTACACGGTGCATTTGGCAAGTGCACATCAGTGCACTATGGTATCATTTTGCTGAAAAAGCAAACATTTACAGAACCATGAAGGTACGATGAATAACTACTGCTTTTACTGCATAAAACTCAACCTTTCAAGTTTAGAACGTTTGGCGGCAGCATGTCGAGAGTTCCCAGCAAGAACATTTTAACCCTATTCCTGGCGGGGGGGGGGGCCTCAGGAGCCCCCCCTGAGGTTTTTTGGTTATTTCTCCCAAACGCGTTGAGCTAGGAAGCTCAAATTTTCTGACTTTTCCTAAAAGGCTTCTACGCAACATGTCTGAAAATTTTGAGTTGATCTGACCTCAGGTCAGGTCACCAGAGGCGGTTTGGTGACCCTACCTCAGAAAAGTTTGCAATCACGCCAGAGCTAGAGTTTTTGACCGATCAATTTCTTCTCTTCAGGGTTTAGTTAGGGTACCAGTATGTGCAATTTGTATATCTCGGAATTTTGATATCGGTGACCTAAGGTCAGGTCAATTTCGCGACCTCCCCATTATAAGTCAATGGGGGAAAAATCAACTCCCTGTTTTTACCACTAAAACGGGTCGGAATGGCCCCATATACCATACATGACTTCATATACGATCAACCTTCACTGCCTTGAGGTCTGTTTTGCTGTTGGGCAGCTGTGAGGTCATGTGACGTCATCAAAGGTCACCAAAGGTTTTTGGCCAATAACTCCGTACAGGAACAAGATACAGACGCGTGGATGGTCTCATTGTGTTCAGCTCGTCAAGACGCATCGAATGATATCATGATGACCTCGAGGTCACGTGACCTGAGGTCAACCTTTGACCTTGACCTTTCGAGGTCAACATATATATCATTCGATGCGGATTGACGAGAGGATCACGATGATGCCCTTAGTTTGTTCCTATCTTGACTAATTCGAAAGTTATTCGAGAAAAACTCTCTCCATATCTAGCGCCGCCATTTTGACTTTTTCGACCCCTGTGACGTCATCTTTGACCTGACCTGAAAATGACCTTGGTAAAAATTGTAGATCTTGGCCGTGCGTATCCGATGCCGTTTACCGCTTGTCGCTATCTTGCTTCGTTCTCGAGATCTCAGGGGGGGGGCCGAATCGGCCCCCCCCCCGCCAGTTTCTTGTCCCGGCGGAGCCCGCCAGGAATAGGGTTAAGTGTCAATTTTTTCGAAGTTGAGATTTTTATACCATTCGACTCAGATTGACGAGCTGAGTCGAATGACATAAAAATCTCAATTTCGAAAAATTTGACACTTTGGATGTTCTTGCTCGGAACTGTCGATGTGTTGGGTAGGAACAAGTCGACAGTTCCCAGCAAGAACATCTTAAGTGTCAATTTTTCGAAGTTGAGATTTTTATACCATTCGACTCAGATTGACGAGCTGAGTCGAATGACATAAAAATCTCAATTTCGAAAAATTTGACACTTAGGATGTTCTTGCTCGGAACTGTCGATGTGTTGGGTAGGAACAAGTCGACAGTTCCCAGCAAGAACATCTTAAGTGTCAATTTTTTTTCGAAATTGAGATTTTCTTTTACCGTTCGACTCAGCTCGACGAGCTGAATCGAATGGTATACAAAAATCTCAATTTCGAAAAATTTGACAGTTCAGATGTTCTTGCTGGGAACTGTCGAAATATTTCGCTATTATACGTTATGACTTAAAACTGAACAAAGAAGTGAGAAACGAGACGCAGATGACCTTTTCCTCACCAGAAACACGAGCGTTTGTGACGAAAAATTGTACCTCATTTGCTGCAGTAAAAAGTGTAGCTTTTTATGAGCCAACCATTCTAATCATTACACCTTGTGTTATTGATGACCGTCTCAATCATGGCAGTTTGTTTCGCTAGGTTTAGCTGAATATCCCTGACCAGTATAACGCCTTTTGGGGCGACTAACGGAGCGAGTGAGAGGGTGGGCCTTGCACGTGCGAAATCGCGAGGGGTACCTCCAACTGACCTGTGCACGGCACCCTACTAACCGGTCTCTAGCGATGTGCCAAATTTGAGCACAATCAGCCCAGCCGTTCTCGAAATCTGGAAGCGGCACCCTGCACGTGCGCACATGCAAAATGGGTCCCAACTAACTTTTGCAGTTGGGACTGCACGGCACCCTACTAACCGGTCCCTAACCGCGTACCAAATTTGAGCGCAATCGGTCCAGCCGTTCTCGAGATCTGGAATCGACCCCTGCACGTGCGCACGTGCAGCAGCACCCCGACTGTGGCACATGCAAATGCATTGCCTAGTGGGTGCCTACCTAAACATGCCAAGTTTCAGCGCAATCGGCCCAGTAGTTACCGAGATATTGCAATTGTTACAAAACTGACACCTCTTCGTTTTTCACGTGGCACGTGCATTAGAGGTCACCCACATGTATCGGGAATAGTCCAATACTTGGTAGAAGGAATGAAGCTACCCTACAAAAATTACCGCATGTAAATCGGTCAAGTGGTTGCTGAGTAAGCGTCGCAAAAGCGTGACCACGGCCGGCCGCTCATACTCAGAAATTTCTGTTATTACGGAGCGAGCGAAGCGAGCGAAGTCTTACGTAGAATAATGGTCTTTTCACGTCAGTTCCGTGCAAAATACATTAACGCTTGGCGTTAGAGGTGCAACCGCCCCCCCCCCCCCGTTTCCTGGAGGTGCCCGGCATATGAGGGAGCCGGCCACAGAGGGTGCGGGCGCCAATTGGAGGCTAGATAAGCGCCAGCGGTCGAGTAAGCAAACACAGCCCGCCCGGCCTGGCGAGGACACTGCGCCGGCCGCCGGGCGCCTCCAGTGCGTGAGTGGCACGTCAGACGGCGGCCGCTCATGTTTTTCGTGCGTGCGCGCTCAAGCCGCTGCGATCATCTCCCGGAGATGGGACGCTCCACACGCGAAAGGGCATCCGGTAAGTCACGCCTTTGCTTGCTGGCGTCTCCCCATTGTGTCCAGGCTGTCACGAGCGACCCCACTACCAGCAATCTTAGGCCCGCGGGCGCTCCGTGCCGGCGTACCTACCGCCCCCTCGTGTTGTTGTGTTGAACATTTCAGAGTGGTCCACGTTCCACTTGTGTGTCGTTTACTGCCGTGGCGATCACGTGGCGATTACTGCTCCTTTGCTTGTCTTACCGCCGACAATTTCTGAGTATGAGCGGCCGGCCGGCCGGCCGGCCGTGGTCACGATTCTGCGACGCTTATATCTCAGCAACCACTTGACCGATTTACATGCGGTAATTTTTGTAGGGTAGCTTCATTCCTTCTACCAAGTATTGGATTATTCCCGATGCATGTGGGTGACCCCTTATGCACGTGCCACGTGCAAAACGAAGAGGTGTCACTTTTGTAATTGTTGCAATATCTCGGTAACTACTGGGCCGATTGCGCTGAAAGTTGGCATGTAGGTAGGCACCCACTAGGCAATGCATATCCATGTGCCAGAGTTGGGGTGCTGCTGCACGTGCGCACGTGCAGGGGTCGATTCCAGATCTCGAGAACGGCTGGACCGATTGCGCTCAAATTTGGTACACGGTTACGGAGCAGTTAGTAGGGTGCCGTGCACAAGTCAGTTGGGACCCATTGCGCACATGCAGGCAGGGTTGTGCTCGACTCAAAAAAATTTGCTGACTCGACTCATCATTCGACTTCAGAAAGCGCTGACTCAACTCTGACTCAAACAAGGAGCTGATTTTTTCCCTTGACTCGACTCATGACTCAAGCGGCTCAATAAAAAATATGAGTTGACTCAAACTTGACTCAAATTTTTATGTTGAGTCAAGTGTGTTGACTCAAAATTGACTCAAATAAAAAGTTGTTGAGCGGGGGGGGGGGGGGGTGAAAAAAATCCGGCAGCAGGGCCAGGCCTAAGTTGTTAAGCGGGGCAGAATGAAAAGCTTATATATTGCTTCTAGAAAGATGAGTCAGCTGACTCATGTTCCTACATGTTTTTGATTCAACTCAATGTCAAAAGGTATTTTACTGACTCAACTCTGACTCAACTCAACACCTTAATATTTTTGTCTGACTCAACTCTGACTCAACTCAACAGCTCAACATTTTATCCGACTCGACTCAAACCTGACTTATCTGAGTCAGAGTTGAGTCAAATATCTGACTCGACTCATGAGTCGAGCACAACAACCCTGCATGCAGGGTGCCGCTTCCAGATCTCGAGAACGGCTGAGCCGATTGTGCTCAAATTTGGCACATCGCTAGAGACCGGTTAGTAGGGTGCCGTGCACAAGCCAGTTGGAGGTACCCCCTCGCAATTTCGCACGTGCAAGGCCCACCCTCTCGCTCGCTCCGTTAACCCTCGCCCGCACATGGGGGGGGGTGGTTGCCACCCCCCCCCCAGGTAGTCTTTCTGCTCTTCACTCAACATTTTTAGACCTAGAAGGCTGATTTTTCGTATAGCTGCTCGTCTATCCTTTCTTGATGTTCGCTGAAAATTTCAAGTTTCTGTAATTTTTGGTTTCGGAGATATGACCTTGTTTTTTCAGGTCATGTCATGACCCAAATGGCCAATTTTCAACATCTTGCGTTTGCTATGGGCCTTGTGAGCTTTTGACACCCTGATTTCGGCCTTTTTGCCAGTCTTACCTCCCACCTATCATGGAACATGTTGTTCGACGATGTACAGATGTCAAGGTCAAGGTCAAGGTCAACCTAGGTCATCTAAGATAATTGCGTTTTAGGCAAGCTGAATTTACTTTTTGTGAAGTTTTTTGACTGCATTGTTGGTAAAAGCTTCTCAGATCATGATTTCATGTGATATGGACCCAAAAACAATCGGTGCACACATCAGTATACACACAGACACACACAGACATACAAACACATATAATTGACCTTGACCTAACTTGACCTGAAATGACCTCAGCAGCAAAATTCTGGTCGGGTAGTGTGACAAAGAGGTTCTAGCTGGCTTGGCACCAGAAAACAGCATCGTCATCGGTATTTGATAAGCAGCGCACTTGATATCCAACGGTGACCCAAAACAGCAACATTTTTTAGTTTGACCTGACCTGGAAGGCCAATGACTGACCTGAGAAGGTAAAACTGGGTATCATTGGATTCGTCTCTTCCCAAAGAATCTTTTTGGTCTTTACCGCTAAGCTCTATCTCCAACAGGAACGAAATGGCGCGGGGGGTGGCAACCCCCCCCCCCCATATGCGTTCTAGGATGGGAAAATGGCATGTGCGGGCGAGGGTTAATCGCCCCATAAGGCGTTATACTGGTTCTACGTAAGACTCCGCTCGCTTCGCTCGCTCCGTGATAAACCCTATATGGATACGAAAGTGTGATGGAGAGTGTACAGTTGCTACAAAACTGCGTTTTCATTTGTGGAGCACGTTGCTGTTTACGATGTGACATTAGCCTATGGGGACGGACGATCGGAGGCATTGTTCCTACTGTCCTCCCCCAATTAATGAATATAAACGGACCCGGTTTGTTCCAGTCCCATCATCGGTCCAATTGGTTGAAATGGCTCACGCCCACCGATCTAGTGCAGCGAGCTCACCCTGGCGCGCACGCGCTGCGCTAACAAATCCGATTCTGTGCCGGCGGGTGACAAAGGACGCCCCTGCCGCCCTCCGTCACCTGGCGGCGCTGGCCGCACCTGGCCGGCCGCCCCTCGCGCCGGCCGCCGCCGAGACGCATCAGCACTCTTTGTCGACCGTCTGGGGAAGAAGAATGAAGCAGCTGGTGGCGGCAGCGCGCCGATTCAGCCGCGCGCACCGGAATGCATGCCACTGGAGGGAGGAGCGCGTGGCGCCGCACGTGCGCCGGCAGCGCTGTATGGTTTCGAAGGGGACCGTCTCGGCGCGGTCGGCAGCTGGACTCGCTCCGAACGACCACGGAGTCGCCGGCGACCGGTGGCCCGGACAAAACCCAGCAGACGGAGCGCGGCGGTCTATTGTGGCGGCCGACTGCGGCAGCTAATGCCGCACTGTGAGCACTTCAGGCACATATGTTCGGGTAAGTAATAACTTATCGCTGTCTGGACACAATCATAGCGGACTGTAGTGCCCAGCGAACGAAAGTGTCCGGCTCGAGCGAGCGTCTGGGTGGGTCCATCTACTAGTACGGTGACCCTTAAACGTGGGTTATCAGAGCTGTTTGTCCCCTTGACGGTTAGACGGTTCGTGGGACTATCCACTATGCGTGCGAGTTTATTGCCATTGTTATAACACCAGCCCTCCTGGGCCTTCCCACGCCCGAACGTTGACTAAGGGGGCTGAACAGTCATCCTCCATCTGACTTATCTAGCCGGAAAAATGTCGATTTGGAGCATTTCAGCCGACTAAGGAGTGACAGCATCATGTATCTGTGACCAGCCCCCAGTTATTCAGTCCCGAAGCCGCCAGATCCCGGCACGGCCGACCATCACTGCAGTCTCGGTATCAGCCCCCGGGCCGTATTTAATTCCACCACCGGGCATGTCGTCCCCTGGCCGGCACGGACAGATTGGTGTGCTGTCCCCGCGCCGAATCGCTCTTAGCGTCCCTTTCTCTGGCGACGGACACGGCCCCGACTAATCTGGCTAATTGAGGAGATGACCGGCGTCGGCGCCGACGACTTGGCACCGGCGCGGAACGGACGACACGGCGGCCGGCCGCGGGGCACGGCACCGCTGGAAGGGGTGTACGGGACCGGCCACGGTGTGGTATACGACCGCCACCAGCGGGAGGTCGAGCTGACCGCGACGGGACGAGCTCCAACGGATGGACACCGGTCCGGTCCATCCTGCGCTCTGACACAAACCGGCTGTACCGCTCTCCACAAGGCCCAATGAGTTATGATTGTCCAAACGCAATTCTTGTATTATTTATCACCAAGAATAGTATTTGGACATCGCGGCTCGTCGGGCTGTTCGTCGGAAAGGGCGGTGCCGGAGACCTTGACAAAAAGGAGACGGCGAACGACGACGGAGAGAGACGCCGAGAGGAGTGCGAGAGACAGAGACCGGAAGGAGAGGGGTGAAAAAGGAAAAAGAGACATTTTGTCCATGGGCGGCGGAACGGGTAGGGCACCAGGGCACCGTACCCCCCTTTGATTTTGGTGTTTTAACATTAGCGCTATGGCGTTGCATGGAAAGAATGGGACCAACAGTCGGCAGTGCCCCCCCCCCCCCTTAGTTGAAGGTGTTCCGCCGCTTCTGATTTTGTCTAACACCGGTAATCGAGCAACTTTGACCTCTTATGACCTCTGGTGGCCTGATCGGATCTGACCTTAAAATGACTGAAGACTTTCTACTCTTCGAAATGTCTTTTTGACTTTTCGAGCGATGTTTGCCGCGTGTCGTGGCCATGGTAAAAGGGAAGGGGGGGGGGGCGTAAAACGTCATTTCTCCGACTCCTCGATGTGTTATGATCGGACCTTACCTTGGGGTAGCAAATACAACATTGTCCCACGCATATCACGCTCTCATGCAAAAACACCATGCAGAAAAGGGTTACCCAGCCAGATGGGCGGAGCAGACAGTTGTCACTTAATGCCGTTTTTCGATGGATTTTCTGCAAAACACCACTTTTTGTCTCAATTTATTCGGATTGTTACCCTCAATCATCTTGCGTATTTGATAAAAGAGAAATGTAATGATCTTGTTTTTATACAGGAAACACAACTACACGACCTCAGGCGCTTATTCCGTAAATGCACATTATCCAACAGTAAATAACCTTATCACACCAAAGATGCTCGATTTCGTCAAATCCAGCCGTCGTATCCGCCGTTGCCGGGATCTGTTCTTTCCGCATCATGTTTTATCACGGACATTCAGGCGGGCCATATGTCTGTAAACACGACAAAGAAATAGGCAGATGTTTAAAACAAGCGTGGACTGTCTTTCAAACTATTAACAACATTCAGCAAAGAAGGTCTCATCCATTTAATTTTACGCACAAGTCACATGATGAAATAAATGTTCTCTGGAACAAAAGAGAACCAGCGAGACGAGCTTTGAGTTCAAGTATTGTAACCAGCTTTATCCGGCTAATCTGAGATTTTGTAACCGACTTAAGTTCTTCCTTTTGATGTCACGGGAAAAGTCATGATTGGAAATAATACTTACCACTTCAAATCTGTCCTCATGGGCGTAATAGTCGTACACTCGGAGAACGGCCGGCTTCAGCTTTTCGACCTCGAGAGCGCGGATGAAGCGCACGTCGAAGCAGACCTCCTTATCAGTGAACCCATCAAAGTAGAGGCTAGCCTTGCCTTCGTTGAACTCCCAGCGCTCAATAACTGTCGGGAAAATGTTTTGTTACTATATATGCAACATTGATAATGATTCATGACACACGTTTTAGTATTGCGTTATTGATGCTCGAAAATTAGCGCATTCGCTGCCGTCATATACTACTCGTAGCTACTAGCTACCCATATAACTACTAGGTATCGGTTACAAACCAACACTGACGTACTATCAGTAACTATGTAGACAATATAAATAGTGCAACAATTGAATTCGTGTGGCAGCAGTTTCCAGAGGCGGATCCAGCTCATAGTTTTTTTTTGGGGGGGGGGGCAAACCATATAAATTTATCGATTCTTTCCATGCATCGTCCATAGGCGTAATGTTAAAATCATGCCGTTTGGGGGGGGGGGGGGGCAAATGCCCATTTTGCCCCCCCCCCCTGGATCCGCCACTGGCAGTTTCTCCCAAACTTTTAGTTACTAAGTATTCAATTAGGAGCGGAAAAGTGTAAGCAAAAAGAAACAAACACTATAGTGCCACTCTCAATAGTCAAAGTAGGCTCTCACCCTTGTCATTTTCCAGTTTTCTCAGACTGCTGTCAATGGTGACGAATCCAGAGAGCATCTCGATTTCGACAATGGCCATGTTGCTCTCTGTATTGGGCTCCTTGAAGCTGGTGCAGATGTTGAGCGTGAACGAGCAGGAACTCTTCACCTTGGTGATGACGGCCTTCAGGTTAAACTTGGGGTCGGGGAAGGCCACCTTGGTGTTATAGCGGAACACCGACTGGACGACGGCGCAGCCAAGTCCGCTGACCGAGAACGTCACCTTCTTGGGCAGCGCGAGCGGCTGCGGCAGCCAGTCCTGGCGTGTCAGCAGCCGGTTTTCGGCCGTGATCTGCACGCTGTACCGGTAGCTGGGCGAGGCCGTGACCAGTACGTCGACGGCCGTGCTCTCCGAGTAGGTGGCGATAGCGAACTCGGTGAGTGCCGTCAGCGCCACCACCGTGTCCTGGGTGGACACGAAGCCGCCCTGGCTGTTGCGCTGGGCGCTGATCCACTTCACGGCCAGCGCGGCCTCGCCCAGGTTCGACGAGCCGCCCAGTTTGAGCAGCGTCATCGCCATGTACGATGTCATCTCGATGTCCACCGCGCGACTGCCGCCGTACTTGCTGGTGCGGTCTCCCTTCCAGTACAGCTGTCCGCCGCGGCGTGTGCCCTTGGCCAGGAGTGTCTGCACCCGACTGCTGCCTTCGGACGTCTTCCCGGCCATCACCAGCGCGTGCGCCACCAGGATCTCGGCGTACAGGGTGTTGTATGTGCTAGAGGCCAGCAGGAAGTCCACGGCCTTTTTGGCGGCCGCCGGCTGGTCATTGGCCTCCAGCAGCGTCAGCAGCACGTAGGCCGTCATCGCCTCCACGGCGCCGTTACCCACGCCGCCGCGCATCTCCTTGTGGAAGAGGTTGCCGTAACTTTTGAACGCGCCGTTGCTCTCCTGTAGCTTGACAATCCAGGATGTGCTGATGGAGACGTCGTTTTTGTCGATGGCGATGTACTTGCTGGCGGCCAGGTATGAGCGAACCACGTAGGCCGTCAGCCACAGGGAGCCCTTGTAGCGCGGCGGCGAGCGCTCCGGGAAGGCCGAGTAGGAGCCCTCGCGGCGCCGGTAGCGCAGCTGACGCTGGTACCCTGCAGTCACAGACAGACAGGGACACGGCCACGGTCAGCACGTAACGTCCCGTCGGACTTCGATCAGCGTACCTGATGCATTTAAAATCCCCTAGTTATTTTTTTTCAGGCGTTACGAAACACACGCACACAGATATTACTGTTAAAATGCGTTCGTACGTTTCAGCTACAATTTTAGCACGCGATGGAATACACAGATTAACAAATCATCAAAAATGGTGGCACACGCCATCGAGCTGCGTGCGAGACATGTCACTGACCTGTCCGCATGTTGGCCGTGGTGCGGTCCTTCAGGCTCTCCGTCAGCAGCTTCACCTCTTCCAGGTAGCGGCGCACCAGGATGTTGGGCACAAAGCCGATCATGTTCTGTTCGCCGCAGCCGGTGGGCACTCGCACCAGACGCTCAAGGTTCTGCCAATGACGGCACACGTCAGCACAGGCGGGGAAAACAATGGTACCTCCCTGTATTCAGTATTCACTGAAATGAACCCACCAAGGTAAAGACGGTCATAAGCGAATGCTTTTTAAGTTTCAAGAAACGTTAATAAGAAAATGTTGGTAAACCACTCACAGCTAAGGCCGATTGATCATTCTTTGTTTTGTTGTTTAAATGTAGCATTGCTTTCTTAGGGGAAAGAAGGAGCACTTATTTTTCCGGTGCCATTCAACCCATTAGACGCTGAGCTGTGTTACAGCGACTCCTCACCTCTGCAGAAGGAGCTATCAGGTCGCCCACGATGTTGACCCATGCGCGCTGGGAGTCGGGTACCAATTGGTTGGGTAGGGCCAGCTCGAAAGTCTCCTCCTTTGGCGGAGACGTGCTGTCCTCCTTACAGATAAAGGCGGTGTTGACCTCTTCCTGTGGGAATCCCTCCGGCTTGACGATAAGGCTGCGTACGAGCGCATCACTGAAACACACCCGGGCCAGCAGTCAGTCAGGTCAACAGCTACGGTTGCCGCGCATTCCAGGCCTCAACTGTCTCGTCCGCCATTTTAGTCCCAGTGGCCGCATAACGATGAGCCATGCGAGGTAAGTACATACGTTTCACCCACCTGGCCTGGACCTGGTTGGAAGAGCCACAGGCTGAGCCACTCGTCCTGGCCGATACGGTAATGTCAACCTTGCCGAGAGTGCTGAATTCGAGCGGGAACTCCACTACTGAGGGCTTGGAGGCGCGAACGCAGACGGTTTGGCTGCCGCTGCCCCCCGACGCCACACTAAAGTCTGTCGACGAAGCCAGCACCACCGCCACCTGGCAATACGCGAGACAGGGAGGTCAGACACAGTCCTGCCCGCTGCGATCAACCACAAGGGGCGTCAGTATCCTACTACCATCTACAACAAGTCCCAGCGACATCGTGCGGTCAGACAGGGTCTCAGCGTCAGCGGTGTTCCGTCAGTGACAGCGCGTCACAGCAGCATTCTGCACCCAGTATCTGCGGACATGTCATCCACCAGGCTGATCCAGGAACTTACCGACAGGTCTGAGCTCAGGAAGTTGAAGACGGAGACTTTGAGACGCAGCAGCTCGCCGCGTTTCACCGAGTACGGTACTTGGATCTGAGCGAAGAACGGCTTGAAAGTGACGATAGTTGCCGTATCAGACAGGCCAAAGCCGCTCTGTGGTAGACAAAAAGAGAAACGCACATGATTTATAGCCGATATAGACACATACTTCACTCTCAAGTCGAATTTCGGATTTCGATCCTCCAAAGTCAGATTTGTGAAACATCACTCGCCACAGTAAGTTTGAATGACCACAATTAACACATTCCGAGCCTCTCCCACGGACCCGGTAGCCAGCTGCACTTACACGAAGTCCGCTGCAGAAGGCCGACGCCACCCAGCTGGTGATGGTATCCGGCATCGTGGTGCTGATATCCTTGCGGCCCGAGACCCTGTGCACAGCCGGGGCTTCAGTACTCAGCCGAGCGGCGGGAAGGCACCAACAGACGGCGACAGAATAACACAGAAGAGGAGACAGAGACGAAAGGACACGGAGAGATACACAGATGGAAGGAATCGTTGGGAGGGGCGCAGCGACGGAAGGACGCGGATAAAAGTTCAGCGTCTTGACAAAGGAACAGACGGAGATATTAGGACAGGGATGGAGGGAGTCACAAATGCCACAAGAGATACGAGTAGCGAGACACAGGGACGAAGTGATTACGCACCTAATCGATCTAATTCATAAAAAAGCATATACAACATGTAATTGTTATGGGCATGAATTAAAGCCACCAAATTCGCAACACAAATCAAAACGATGTAATATTAAACGCATGCTTCTGGAACACTACAAGTCATTTCTTTCGTGCACAAATTAACTCAACCCTTGATCTGGCTAAGATAAGGGCAGGTTCCAGTAGCTACAGATAACACGACACTAGGTATATAGCATACCTATTACCTGCTGGTTATCAACAAGTGGCTATATTCATTTGAGCACTACAACAAGCACATAGGTACGACGGGCCAATATTATAACCGTTAAGAGTTGAGACTTCTCACTGCTGGAGACGGGACGCGACACCACAGGAAACTTCAGCACCTCAGTCGAAGAGCATGCAGCGCAACTCTGGTGGAGAAAAATATGGAGAATATCCAAACCCAGCAAGCAAAACGATCCCTTCACTTGAAGAAACAGCACCGGTCCGATGGTGTGGAGGCAGACAGTCGAAAATATCTCCGATTATGTACGGTGTTCTGTTGCCGCAACGAACGAAAGCTTCCGAAAACTTGTAGAGTCGCAGACGTTCTTGTGAAATGTCTTGGTACGAGGTATATGGAGAAGGGCCACACGAATCTCTCTAGCAACTATTTAGTTGTAGGGTAGACCGGGGCAAGTCGCCCCGCCGAGGTAAAACGCCTCACCGATGTTTCTCGGAACTGGCAGAGTTCTGGGGAAACATCATCTCTTCTACAAAACGTGCACTATATGACCATTATATGAGCAGACTGGAAAGAAATTGTGATGACTCTTTCGGGAGATATAGCCAAAAATGTGTTTTTTGAGTGATTTTTATCTTTTGTTGTCAGATTATGTATCATGGCGTTCTTTTATGGTCCACATCAGGTTAACGACTTTTATGTATTTTGAACAACTATTGTCTAACGCTTATCATGCCGGGTTGGTTTGTGTTAAATTACGTCTTGCTGGAGTGCAAGGCGTTGTTCTCTGACCGAACTACGTGATGGGGTAAAACGCCCCAGTAGGTCGCGGGGCAAAAAGCCCCTGGGGCGTTTTACCTCATGTGTTGTTCGGGCTACCCACTTTCTAATGTTCGGTAGCTGGCGAACAGTAAGTTTCTGTGCCTTTATGTGTATTTTTCTCAGCAACTGGATGGCAAAGGAAGTATTTTGTTAACCGTTGCATTGCAATAATTTATTATTTGGTCTTATGAGATAGGTGAAAAACCTGCTCGTACAATAGTGTCATAGCTGAACACCTGACAGGATGGAATGTGCTAACTTCAGTGCCGTGCCTCCAGAGGTCTAACGGACCTCTAACATAAGATTTAGCCAACTACCATGTTAACCCGCGCGGGGCTGGGGGGGGGGGTAAATTTTACCCCCCCTCGCGAATTTTTGCGATATCTAAAAAACGGCGGCGCGCAGCGCCGCCAAACTTACAGTACCTTTTCTTACATCAATTTGACACGTTCCCTGAAAATTTGAGCGAAATCCGTCGGAAAATTTTTGAGAAATTGACGTTTTAGTGACGTCATGTTCGCCATTTTCGCCTCAAAAACGGCAAAAGTTCAAACGCCGCTAACATCTTCATTTGTAAAGGAATCAAGACGTAACAAAAAAGGTTATACGTAATTTTACTTTGTCTATCAAATGGCTATCTCGGTTTTTTGAAAATTTTGGATTTTGGTCTAAATTTTTTCAAAAAACTGACTTTTTTGGGAAAATCATTATAAAATCCAAAATTTTGAGTCTATCGAAAAAACCGGAATATATATCAGAGAAGTGGTCTATGTGCACCTACATACCAAATTTTAGAAGAATCGGTTCAAAAATGTGGGAGTTATTCAAAATTTTATGACGTCACGACACACAATTTTTTTGAAAAATGACTTTTTTGGAAGTTCTAGACCTCGTACGGAAACAAAAATAGCACCATTCGATTCGCCGTGAAAAACTGCATCAGATAGACACCTTTTTAGGCCTTAACAGCCAACTTCAAAATTTGACCTCACTTGACCTGACCTTGACCTGACCTCGACCTGAAATTCATCCAGAGGTGGTCCATATCACTTACTGAGTGTGCCTATTTAATTCTATGAGTAAAATGACCCATAAAACATGTGTCGCACATGCCCTTTTCTATATTTTGTTTTTTGGTGACCTGACCTGACCTGACCTGACCTTGACCTTGACCTCTGAATGATATTGTATGCAACGAATATTGTCTTGGTAGCCTAAGAACACGTTTTGGGCGATCAGTCTCAGTCCATGACTCCATTCTTCGGCAACTACGGTGCAAGGCCGATACTGTAGAAACTTGCAATTTGTACCCTTGACCTGACCTTGACCTTGACCTCAAACTTTAAATTAAGTACATGTTTTTAGTAGTTCGTGATGAGAGCTTTCGATTGGCGTTTGAATTTTCCAAATCGGACCATTAGTTCGGGAGATAACAGGGGGGGTAAAATTTACCCCCCCCCAGCCCCGCGCGTTCGGCTGGAGACCCCAGCCCCGCGCGGGTTAAATCTTTAATCTAAAGTATGGGGCTACTTGCCCCAGGCCGTGGGGCGTTTTGCCCTGGGGTTGGGGCAAAATGCCCCATTTGCAGTTGCTTCACAAATCACTTCCTAGCTTGAAGTCCGATCATAAGTGAATGAATTTGAGGGGTGCAATTTAAAGTAAAATGTCCAAAGAACGCATTGAGCACAAATTTGGCCTTCCAGGTGATGTGGGACAAAATTTATGTAGCAAAATAAATTATCTGGGGCGTCTTGCCCCAGGCTACCCTACACACCACCATGCATGGCCTTGCACAGCACTCGTAAATATAAATATTGTCAGAGAGAAGACACATCCATGATCCAATCAACGCTTGATACCGTTTCCGCAGCGCATACGAGTACATGCTATAAAGTGACGGTTGCCAACCAGTGATGAAACTTACCCAAGGCTCTGTACCTCGAACAGAAATGTTTTCGGAAAAAGTGAGCGCGCCTCTGTGCGCGTCCGTCCGGCAGGGCGGGGGGCCGGCCCAGACGGCGCCACAGTGCTCGGCGTCGGCACTGGCGGCGCGGGCGAGGTGAGGGCGTCGTCGTCGTCGGCGTCGAGCGCCCGGCCCGTGCGGCGTGCCGCGACCGGCCGCAGGAAGCGGCGCACGCGACGCCGGTAGACGCGCGGCCGCCGGCTAGACAGCCGGTCCCTCTCACAAGGTCTGCTCTCCAGCACCAGGTTTGAAAGTGGCAGAAGTCCTGCCAGCTGGCGGCAAAACAGCCCAAGCTGCAGTGCCGCTACAAACTGCCATGGAAGCGTCCTCAAGTACGCAGCGTGGGTGGATCATAATCGGCCCGCAGATCGAAGTGAAGCTGATGCCTGATAACATAAGCTTCGAATAACTTGTTTGAAGTTAAATATTCCAAACTGTATAAATTTTGATCAGAGATAAAAGGAGCGAATTGCAGAATTTTGAAGGATTGGTAGGTAGGTAGGTATTATTTGTTCACACTCGATGCGAAATAAATAAGGTAGGATTACATAATCTAGGTAATCAATTGCGTGTAATTGACTTATATCACGGGCAGGTGTTAGTATGCAAACTATCCCGAACCACGGAAACGTTTTTTGACTTATTTCTTGCGTTCCCTCAAGTACCTACAGCTACAGATAGAGCGAAACAGGAAAAAAGCTCAGAACATCAATGCACGTCAAATGTTGTACTAATTTTCTACTTTGAAATGATAAAAACCGTAAGCCAAAGTTTAAAAAAAAAATACTACGAATACATATGACATAAAAGGCCTATTTGAGTTGTCTGATAGAGAGGAACACAAATACACCCTTCTTTGAAGCCTCATCTTCATACGTATGCAGTATGCACCCTGATAATTTAGATGCAATCGATGGATGGTCACCAGAGGTCATCGAAGGACAAATGTAGTCCACGGCTAACTTGAAAACCAACAGAGCTACAGCGCCGCGGTAAAGTGCATTCGATAGCCCTTTTACAGATCTTTCTGTGTAATGTCCTCAGATTTGACCTCAGGTCAACAGTTTAGCCTTCAGAGGGTAAAAACTGTAAAAATAGCCGTTTTCACGAAAAATGTTTTTTCGGCAATAACGTTTAACTCAAGAGAGCCACTACATTACTTTTGGCAGCATTGTGTTCCTCTCTTCAAGACGCGTCGAATGAAGTAGTTGTTGACCTTAAAAGGTAATTTTGAAAATTTGACCTTAAGTCAAGGTCATGACCTGACCGAAAGGGTCATGCTGCATATCAGTCGATCCGTATCGCCGAGCTGAACACATCTGACGGTTTTCACCGCTCTAGCACGTCGCTATCAAAAGTTATAGAAAAAAACTGCTGGTGACCGTTCATGACCTGAGATGACCTCAGGGGCACACAGAGGTGTCACAGGTGCATTTTTCCGATTCAGTGTGTCATGTTTCCGTATGAACCGATGTTTGAGAGCGTTTTGAACGACATTCGTCCAAAAGAGGCGCATTTCAATTTTCTCGCATTGACATGGAGACATGACATCGCAATGGAGAGGTCGCAAAATTGACCTGGCCTTAGGTCACATATATCAAAAATCTGAGATATACATTTTATACATACTGTTACTCATATCAATCGCTGAAAGTTTTAAAGTGATCGTTCAGTTGGTGTAGCTAGGGCGAGCCTTTGAACTTTTTCTGAGGTAAGGTCACTTGACGTGACCTGGTGACCTGACCTTGAACGACCTGGGCCTGAAATGTTCACAACATGTGCGGAAATGATATATGAACAGGTGTACCAAAAACGGTGGCGCTGCACACTGTCGTTTTTTGAGATATTCGCGAAAGACCTGGGGGGGGGGGGGCGTAACCCCCCCCCCCCAGCACGGCGTGGATTAAAAGCGGCAATATTGGATGAATGCGTACCTTTGCATGCTCTCAACTCAGCAGTGACCTGACCTTGCGAAGTGACTCTTGCTCAGAGTAAGAGTTGAGTCACCGATGGGTTCATTTGATAGTTTTCGTCTAAGACAGTGGAGAGAAAGGAGTACAGTCTCTCCTTTCGTAGTAGACGTGCAAGTTGATGACTTGGCGGCATGAGGCTGAAGCTGGTCTGCCATGGACATCAGCAGCAGCCATGGCTGCGAGTATGTAGTAGCACTCCTATCAGCAATGACCAACCATTTCCAAAACAAATAGATCTTCAGTTCGAACAGTCAACTACATAGAGCCTACAGCATGGATGTAGTATATGCAGCCACGAGTACAGTAGAAGCGAGCTACGTAGTCAAAAACGTCAGCTCTGGAAAGAGATGAATATTTACCAACTGTAAGTATCAACAAACAACGGCAGCAGCTGAATATCAACCGCCTGAAACAAATTGGATGCAATTGGTGAGCCACCACCTGTCACCAATTCCAGCCCCTGCCCACGGCCGCCGGCCGCGCCAACAGTATAGGTATTAGGTACCATATCTCTGTGCACTGTGCACACTGCAGTCCGCGTGGGCGGGTTTGCTGCAGAGTGCACCTGTCCCCTGAGCAAAGTCCTATCTCACAGGTCGTCCTCAGTCGAAAATAGTGGCCCGGACCACAGGACGGCATGCTGTCGCTGCCAGTACCACATCCTTTGTCTACTTCGACCAACGCCACCAGCTTCACCATGGCGAGTATTCGCTATTACAGCAGGCCCCGCGTCAATTAGGACTGTTGGCCCCGGCAGGAGATCAGCTGCAGACCGCCCAACTCACCCGAGTTTCTCCAGCTGAAACAGGAACGTCGGCGGGAAGAGGGAGCGCACGGCCGTCTCCGCGACCGGCTCCGGGCCCGCCGAGTCTGCCGAAACAGCTGAACTGTCTGCTTTCTGTGCAATTTCTGCGAACTCACGCACAGCACCATCTGCTGATGCTACCGCGAAGCCACGCTCACCACCCATGGCGGCGCTCACAGTCCTCAGTGGGTAGTAGACAGGCGAAGACCGGTTGTTTCTCTCGCAGGGTCGCGACTCCAGCACAAAGTTTGAGAACACAAGGTAGCCAGCCACCTGTCGGTGAAAGGACCGTTCCAGTACCTAGATACAAATCAAGTCGTTACAGACTATATACCTTCCTTCATTTTCAGTCTCAGTGATCCCCAGTCAGGTGACCAGATCACAACAATCGTCACGCTTTCCGTTCAACCGTTTAACCGGTCTATCGTCCGTTTTCTGCACGCTGCCGTTTTTGATATGCCTATTCGCGAGAAACCTGAGGGGAAGAGGGGTGTGAAAACTAGTGGTGTCAATCGGAATTTGAATCTTCGGAATTCCTATTTTGTCCAATGTCCAATTCGGAATTCGGTTGGACAATGGCAGCAGGCTTTGGACAACTTTGGACAATCGCTTGCTTCACCTCAACATTTTAACCCTCGCATGTGTAGGGGGGTCGGATGGACCCCCCATGGTTTTTCACGAATAACTCGCGAAAAAGCGGCCGATCGCAATGAAACTTTCAGTACCCTCGCATTGATTAATTTTACACCTACCCTGAAAATTTCATGACCCTGACCCAAAGGACCTTTGACCTGTGACCTCTTTTCCGAGACCATGTTTGGACGGAATCGCGATTCCGCGTATGTCGGCTCGCATTAGCCGCGCGTTTGCAAGCTTTTCGTGGCTTCAAACGTTCAAACATGTGATTTGATGTTGCTCCCATGCATTAGGGTGGATATCAAGGTCACCTGAAGGTGAGGTCAGGTCATTGACCTTTGACCTCGGTCAGTGACCTTGGCTCACTTTTTCGAGTTTTACATGTTTCTAGGCTAGTTTTTGGAGCTGAATTCGAATTTAGCAACCATTTGAATATTTATGAAGTAGTTCTGGTGCCTTCGTAACATGTTACGAAGCTGTCAGAGGCGGTTGACACGTACTACGAATACCCGTCACGACGCCTACTGGTTGACCTGACCTGACCTGACCCGACCTGGTCTAAATGCTTAAAGACATTATCTGTGACCTAAACTTACACGATATTCGTGATCAGCACCCCGAAAAACCCCTTGGCAGCCACACTTTACGACTTTCTAACAGGTCTCGATTTTCCCGATTTTCGGTCATTGACCTGACCTGGAAGGTCAACCAATGACCTAGGACCTTAAAATTGGGTATCATCGGCTTCCTCTCGTCACGTCCAACACGCTCGTTTTTTCCGCGAAGCTCTAGCTCGATCAGGGGCCAAACGGCAAGGGGGGTCCAACCGACCCCCCCCCCCCCTACACATTAGAAGCTGGCAAACGCCGCACACATGCGAGGGTTATAAAAGTAATCGTGTTTAACCCGGCAGGCGGTGGGCCTACCAGCCACCTTCCGCGCGGTGGGGGAAGGGGGCATTTTTTGCCCCCCCCCCGTATCTCCGAAACTACTGGACGGATCCGGAAAATTCAAACGGCGTTCGATAGCCCTGTCAAATTTGTTGAGGGAAACTAAATTTCATTGACCTCGGGGTCACCGATGACGTCACAGGTCAGGTCAAAGATAAAATGTTTCACCGTTCACGGGGCTTCTAGGGAAAGCGCTATAACACCGAGTAAAACGCATTTTGTCGAAAATCAGCGATAAGGCGTCAGTTGTCTAGTACATATGTTGCTATTAGAGGTCACTGGTCATACCAGGTCAGGTCACAGGTCAGGTCACCAAAGGTCACCAAGGGTCACCACATGAGCCGAACTTTACTAAGATTATGCGATGCATGTTTTATGGCCAGTTTTTCATTTTAAACTCAATGGTGTTGGTTATAAGACCATCAGGTACGGTTTAGGTCACTTTCCGGTGGAGGTCAGGTCAAGGTCAGGTCAAAAAAGGTCAAATTTCAAAGTTGATATTTTTGCATAAAATGGGTATCTATTCGATGCAGCTCGTCACGGGGAGTCTAATGGTGGTCTTTGTTTTGCGCTAGGAGGTCTAAAATTGCTAAGAATTGAGTTTGAAAATTTGACGTCATCAATTTTGAACAGTTTTTTCGCTATAACTTGGCCAAAAAAAGAGGTATCGATCTCAAATTGGGTATGTAGATAGAAGGCGGTAGGGACTATCACACATTTTTTTCCGTTTTTTTTTTTTCGAAATTCAAAAAACTTTTTGGATTTTTTGACTATTATATTCAAAAAATCTATTTTTTGATTTTTGGGGGTCAAAATCCATAAAGTTCGAAAAACCGAAATTGCAGTTTTGTAGCCCTCTTGATTCCACACCTTTTATGTCTGAAACATTTTTCTGTATCTCTAAAGCTGTAGGCCTCACAACTCTTCCCGCGAAACCTTTTTTTGGGTCGAAAATGGCAAAAATGACGTCACTCTGACGTCATTAGCGGCCAACATATCATAGCCTTTGGAAAAAAATTTTGGTCACCATGTGCGCTAGCTGCTCCCGGGAGGGTACTGAAAGTTTGGTGACGATCGGCGCAGCGGTTCTCGAGATATATTGAAAAAACTAGGGGGGGGGGCAAAAAATCCCCCCACCGCCTGGAAGGTTAACATTGATTGGCTATTAGAAAGCTCAGATTTTAATTCAATAACACTTTTGAGCTGGTAACGGTACACGAAAAGGAAATTAAATAACAGTGTTGAGTGTAAACTATTGCGTAGGTGTCCGACATCTTTGGACAAATGGCTGGCTTGGACATTTTTGGACGGACAGTCGACGTAAGCATTGGACATTGGACGGATTTTGGACATACGTTTTCTGAAATTGACACCACCAGTGAAAACGCCTCCCCCTCCCCCCTCAGCACAGCGCGGGTTAATCTATGGCCTAAAAGGACACTAAAACATGTGTCACCGTGACCGATGAATGATAGGTATAGGATGTCCGTAACCTGGGACGACCTGGCCCTGACCTGAAAATCAAAGAACAAGTTTGGTACCCTCAGGGCACCTTAAGCATCTATTCACGAAAGTGTAAACCAAAGCTTGATATGAATTGTAAGCCGGCGGCCAGAGCCCAAAGTGTGAACATGAGCCCAACATCGATAATTTTTACTTTGACCTGACCTGTGACGTCATCGGCGACCTTGAGGTCAATGAAATTAGGTTTCGCCCTACAGTTTTTCCGGGGCTATCAGACACTGTTTGACTTTGGACGATCGGCCCAGTAGTTTGGGAGTTAGAAGGGGGGCTATGAATAGCCCCCCCCCCCCAGTAGGGCGCGTTATACGCAGACCCCAGTGGAGTGCGGGTTAAGTAAGCTTTTCGACATAAGCATATGAATTAAAGCGATGTGCAGGTATCCACCATATGAAACGATCTTCAAGATGACTATGAAACAGCGGCTTAAAACCGATAGTACTGCACTGCCTGTTGCCTGCAGTGTGGAAGTCTAGCTCCGGAATTTGGAACCGATCAGCAGGCTTCCAACCGTGCCAGTCTCATCTCAACCAGCAACTGCTGCCTCGTCATCGATCACCCCAACAACATTGGCACCAATAGCAGCCTCAGGCACCAACACCAGTTCCAGGCTGGATCCTTCGCAAACAATCCCACATCTCCTCTTCTGCCGTGTCATCTGCAAGTCAAAAGAAAGTACCATCCCGAGCTATAGATTCCGCCGTCACTACCGGGTCCAACGTCTGACCACCAGCTTCTCATGGTGAGTGTCCGCCCTTACATACAGCAGGCTGTTCCAACAGCGAGAGCCTGCGCTGTCGGTTGTTAGGACTGTCGGCCCCGGATCAGCTGCAGACCGTCCAACTCACCCGAGTTTCTCCAGCTGAAACAGGAACGTCGGCGGGAAGAGGGAGCGCACGGCCGTCTCCGCGACCGGCTCCGGGCCCGCCGAGTCTTCCACAGTAGTTGCACTGGAGCTTAGCACCGCAGTGGACACAGGCCCAAGAGACGCTGCGGCACCTCCCTCCATCGCAACCGCCACATTGCCAGTTCTGAACGTTCTCCGCGGGTAATAGACAGGCGAAGACCGGTTGTTTCTCTCGCAGGGTCGCGATTCCAGCACAAAGTTTGAGAACACAAGGTAGCCAGCCACCTGTCGGTAAAAGGATCGTCCTAAAATAATGCTCTACCATTTATGTGAGCTCTCTGGACCAAAGCGTCACGAATTCTGAACTAGGGGAGAGTGGGGCAAAGCGGCCACCCTAACGCTTCTCACGATGCCAACGCTTGATTTTTAAACTTGGAAAGATTCTTTCTATACCAATGTGATCCCTATTAAGTTGCCTTTTATTTCAACTGCGTTTTATTTCCAAAGGCGTTCACATATGAAAGATATTGACAAAACTTTAAACCTATGCATATTGGCCACTTTGCCCCATACCCTGGGGCAAAGCGGCCACCGGCGTCTTCTCAAGTCCCGATATGAGAAACAAAGTAGTTGCCTCGTGTACGACTAGGGTATTTGATGGTGACAAGGTTAAGCGAGGATGGATGTTTACTTTATCATCTTCCACCTGTAGGTAAACAAAGAAAGGATTTTCATGAAAATAAACATTCAATTGCATTATTTGGTAACTCATGCAACTGAAAAGTGGCCAAGATGAATGCATGACGTCTGACGACACATTTGAATATAAATAACGTTTTTTATCCAGATGGAAGCAACTAGTTATGGTCAATTGGGGGGTGGCCACTTTGCCCCGGCCACTTTGCCCCGCGCATACCGTCCGAGACAAAAATATTTCAGCTTAGCTATTAGTGGGGTAAAAAACATTAAAATTGGTAGAATAACATGTACGATAACCATGCCATGCATGGACAAGAACGCTTATAAAAATTCCACACGGTTATGGAATAACATAACATTTAAATTTTGTAAACATAGTTGGTAACCTGGCAAGAAATGCTTTTCCGTGTTTCACAGAACATTGGTGATGGGCCTGAAACCCGGTCTGGGTCATTCGAACGACCGTGAAGAGAAGTATAATTGGAAACCATAAATTGTAACTGACGCCAGCTATGAAGGGCTAAAACGATGGGTGGCCGCTTTGCCCCGGGTGGCCGCTTTGCCCCACTCTCCCCTAATTGATTTGAATAAATGGCAAACCAGATGATTCTGGACAGGTAGCTTTTAACGCCACATGCCTCACTAATCGCTATGACCACTTGGTGGTGACTAGTTAGGTACCCCGCGCATGACTGGAGTGTAGTTCATTGTGCATGACGTCACAGGTCAGGTCAAAGTTAACATTATCCACATTTCAACATGTTCACACTTCAGGCTGTGGCCAGTCAAATCGAGCTCAAAATTGGTTTTCCCACTCATACCTAAACGGATGGCGATCAGTCACAGCGGTGCGTAACCTTCAGGCGAATATGTCGATTTAGGTGATTATGATTTAGGTGAAAGCTAGGTCAAAATATGTCACAAAAAGTCACAGAAATTAGTAAAAAAAAGTCATGTGAAACACGTTTTATGACCCATTTTGACAAATAATTTGATACTATATAGTTTCGTCTGCGCCGTCTATGTCATCTTCAGCTGGTTGGGTATAATTCAGGTCAAGAGCAGGTAAAAATGTCAAATTTGGGAGCTGAGTATTTCAAATAAAGTGTGGCAATCGGACTCAGTTTAAGCCATGTAACTGAGGGTGATATTTGTTTGCATGCAAGACGTCTAGAATTTGCTAAAAGTTTATGGTGTTTTGGTTAACCCTTGCCCGTATTGGTCTTTTGCCAGCCGCGAACGTATAGGCTGGGGGGGGAGGAGGTCCCCTTGCTGTTTGGCCCCTGATCAAGCTAGAGCTTCTCAGAAAAAAACGAGCGTGTTGCCCGTGACGAGAGAAAGCTGATGATACCCAATTTTAAGGTCCTGGGTTATTGGTTGACCTAGATACAGGCCAGGTCAATGACCCAAAAGTCGTGAAAATCGGAACCTCATTGAAAAACGCTTTAAAGAACCTTTGTTGAAAACTCTTTAATAATACCAAATTAAGGTCTCTATTCTTAAGGAAGTCACACTAGCTGTTTACGAGCATTTAGCGGTACTCTTGTCTCTATAGCGCGAGCCGTCCTCCGCAAGAAAAAAGACTTAAGCCAAAAAATGAGGCGAAGTCGAAGATGAGGAGGAAATGGGGGAACTTGGAATGAAATGTTGTGAATTAAGTGTGAATCAAAGGATCGAAGAATATAAAGCTAAGATTTTGCATTTATGATTCATGATTGATTTAAGATTTGTGAGACCTACTACCGTAAGATTAATGACTAAGTTAAATGATTAAATATACACAACGCGAGACTATATTATCACGAAACCATTTGGTACCAGTGACCCAGATGCGGGGTTCAATATTTAGTTAATATTGAGTTCAAATTAACGTAAGAGTCATTAACGTAATAGCGCACAATGAATGCTGATACTTCCCGAAGAAAGAAGAGAGTCCGCCAAGGACATCGAGCCTACTGCCAGAGAATTATTGATGATATCGATGGCCTTTTAAGTGAGGCGTCGCTGGACAGGGACACCCTGCTCGTCAAGGCAGCCAGTTTAGAGCAACAGAGAGAAAAAATCAAGACGTTGGACGACGAGATCGAGGGGTTGGCAGCTGAAGATGATTTACTTGAAGAGATCCAAGACGCTGGCGAGTGTATAGCACGATACGACTTTGTGCTGCTGCAAGTTAAAAAAGCATGCGAACCCAGTTTCGATAGCAGCCCCCAGCCGCCTACGAACACCAACCCCAACAAAGAAACACAACCTCGCCAGCTAAGTAATTTGCCAAAGCTGGAGCTCCCAACATTCTCGGGTGATGTCATGGATTTCTACACCTTCTGGGACCTTTTTAAATCTGCTGTCCACGACAGACACGACATAACCAACGCAGAGAAGTTCCAGTACTTGAGAGCACAACTAAAAGGAGCGGCATTGAAGACCATAACCGGGCTCAGAGTGGCAGCAGACAACTATCCTGTGGCAGTAGATATTCTTCTGGAAAAATATGGAAACACAGACGTCATCATTGATGCCCACATGCTAGCCTTTGTGGACCTGAAGTGCGGTGCCTACTCATGCTGCGATCTCGAAGAATTCCGCACTGAGCTGGAGGCTCATGTTAGAGAACTGGAGGCTCTGGAAGTCCATGCCAGCGAATATGAAAGGATGCTGTGCCCAGTCATGATGGAGAAACTGCCGGTAAAAGCCAAGGAGAATCTCGTTCGTTACCTAGGACGAAAAACAATGGTGCTGGACGACTTGAGAAAATTCTTATCGGATGAAGTTAAAACGTTGAAAGCATCTGAGACGAGAGGAAGACGACCGCCAAGAGCTGGAGCTCCCCAAAGACGAGCAGCAACATATCAGGCGAGAGGAGCAGAGCTGTTGTGTGCTGTATGTGGTGGCCAGCATACTCATGAGAAGTGTCAGACGTTCCATGCCATGAACTTACCTCAGAGGCTGGCCGTCTGCAGAGAAAAAGGTCTCTGTTACCGGTGTTTAGGACAACGGCACATGTCTCGAGCTTGCACCGCATCTAAGAACTGCGAAGTGGGCGACTGCAGAGGAAACCACCACTCTTTGTTGCACGCAGCTTATCGAGACACCACCAAGCAAGATGTCATCAACTCTCCCCAGCGAGGAGCCGGGCCCAGAGAAACTTCCCACAGCAATCGAGCCCTGGCAACATCATCCTCGACGCAGTCCGTGGTTTTCCAGACAGTGCCAGTGGTGCTGCAAGCAGGAAAGCACAGCCTGGTGGTAAATGCATTGCTTGACCCATGCTCGGATGCATCATACGTGAGTGAAGCAGCGGCCGCTGAAATTGGTGTGACTGGTGAGGAGTGCGTGCTCAACCTGACGACCGTTCGTGGTCAGGAGCCAGTGAACATGAAGAAGACGAATGTGTCCATACAAGGCACCGATGGCCGGTTCAAAGCAGACATAACCGCACTCATTACGAAAGATCTGGCAAGCACGTCTGAAGTCTTTGATTGGGCAGCTCTGAAAACGAAGTGGCCTCACCTGAGCGATATAAGTTTCCCAAATGTGTCCAGAAGGCAGGGTGTGGACATGCTAATAGGAGTCAGTCCGCAAACTCTGAGTCTGTTCGTTCCAGAAGAAACGAGGAAAGGTAGAGATGGCGAACCAGCAGCTCTAAAGACGCCTCTCGGTTGGGTGGCGTTCGGACCGATGAGACATGCAGAAGAAAATGGCAACAACATCTCCAACTTTGCTCGCACACTAAGGACGAAAGCTGCACAGCTGGACAAAGAAGACATCATTCAGGCATTTGACAAAATGTCAGATATAGACTGGATGGGTGGCAACAACGAAGACGGCACGCCGACATCACACGAAGATAGGATGGCAGAAGAAAAGGCAGCTGCCAGTCTGCAGTTTTCCGATGGACGCTACCAGATCGGAGTACCGTGGAGAAGAGGGAGGCCAGCTCTGCACTGCAACTATGAAACAGCCGCCTCGCGGCTTGAGAAAACCGAAAACTCGCTGAAGAAAAAGGGTGGTGACCTTGCCGAAAGATACAACCAAATACTTGAGGACTATGAGAGAAAGGGCTACATGAAGAAATACAGTTACGAAGAGTGGATGGCTGGCGGCGGCGGCGGTTGGTTTCTGCCTCACTTTCCAGTAGTGAGAGAAGATAAATCAACCACGAAACTCCGTATCGTCTATGACGCGGCTGCGACGAACCAGGGGAAAAGTCTGAACTCAGAGATATATCCAGGACCCTCTCTGTACACGGACCTCACAGAGATCCTGCTACGCTTCAGACAACATTCGGTGGCTCTTGTGGGAGACGTAGCTGAAATGTTTCTGCAAGTAGAGCTCCCGCCCGAAGATCGTCAGTACCACCGCGTCCTGTGGAGAAACTTCGGCGTCAGCCGGCATCCAGACATCTTCGAAGCACAACGCTGGCTGTTCGGGAACGCGGCGGCCCCGTTCTGCACCCAGTACGTCATGAGAGAGCACGCGAAGAAAAACGAAGAACAGTACCCGATCGCCTCCCGAGTGATCTTGGACAACGTATATATGGATGATGCATTGGCGTCATTTACAGACGAAGATATCGCTTTGGAAGCGCAGCGCGAACTCAATGAACTCATGCAAGGTGCCGGAATGACGATGAGAAAGTGGCTGACAAATAGCAAGTCCGTACTCAAAGCCATCCCAGAGGACCAGAGAGCACCTGGTGCCCACGTACACCTCCAACAGGACGAGCTACCTAGCGTCAAGACGCTGGGTGTTGTGTGGAATGCTGAGTCAGATGTGTTCTCCGTCAGTGTAGCGGACGATACACAACCGAACCAGATGTGCTCCAAACGATCATGTCTGAAGAAGCTCGCCTCAGTTTTCGATCCCCTCGGATTTTTGGTCCCATTTGTCATAGTCGCAAAGATTCTTTTTCAGTCAACATGGGATCTGAAGCTGACGTGGGATGAAGAGATCACCGGTACAATACGGCGTCAGTGGATGAACTGGTGTAAAAGCCTCATGCACCTCAGTCTGGCGTGCATGCCAAGATGTTTGCACGACGCTGGACCCGGTAGTCCGGTGAAAGAAAGTCGACTTCACGTCTTCACGGATGCTTCAGAGAAAACCTATGGAGCTGTGTGTTACATGGTCACGACGACGAAGGACCAGACTATTTCCAGACTTGTCATGGCAAAAGCAAGGGTAGCTCCGCGGAAGAAAACACAAACCATTCCCCGACTTGAGCTGATTGGCGCGGTTATGGGCCTTCGGCTGGCTAAAAAGACATGTAAAGCTCTGGAGATACCTCTGAAGAACGTCACCTTTTGGACCGACTCAACGGACGTCCTGTGCTGGATAAGCAACGAAACCAGAAGGTTTAAGACTTTCGTGGCGAACCGTATTGCTGAGATCCGGAGCGACACGGATGCGTCCCAGTGGCGACACGTGCCTGGAGCATCCAATCCTGCTGACCTGGCATCCAGAGGGTGCACAGCGGACGTGCTGATGTCCGAAGCAGTGTGGTGGGAGGGCCCGGCCTTCCTTATCACTGGAGACTGGCCGCCCCAGCCAGTCCTCGCGAGCATGGACTTCGATAGTTCTGAGTTCTGTTTTGAGCGTCAGCAGCAAAAGACGCTCGCCTCAAGCAGCTCAATACCAGGCTCGCTGGATCGATTGCGCCCAGAACGATATTCCAGCTGGACAAGACTGGTCAGAGTGACAGCATGGATCCAAAGATTCATTCAAATTCTGAGAGAAAGGGTGAAAAAAGGAAAGGATCGGCACAAGTTCGAAGCAGAAAAACAGTGCAGGCCGAAGAAGAACAACAGAAAACGTGGAGGACAAAGCAGCCTTTCCAGTACGTTCGAGCTGACTGTTGAAGAAGTGACCGCAGCTGAAGTATTTTGGGTGCGTTTAGCACAGACAGATGCTTTCGAGGATGAACGTCGCTGGCTCGAAATCCACAGGAACGAAGAAACCACGCAAGGGCGCGCTAAGAAGCGGCGAGATGGAAGAGGAAAAGAAAGCCGCCTACAAAGATTGAACCCATTCATAGACGAAAATGGTCTCATACGAGTGGGAGGCAGAATAAGCCATGCAGATCTACCGTACAACACAAGACATCCCTACGTTCTCCCCAAGAGGCATGCAGTGTCTGCGCTCATCGTGCGACATATCCACGATAAGTTCGACCACAAGCTCGGGGTAGAACACAATCTGGCCGAGCTGAGACAGACATTTTGGTTGGTCAGCGCAAGAGAAGAAATCAAGAGATGCATTCGGACGTGTCCTGAGTGCAAACGAAGGCGCGAGAAGACTGGAGCGCAAATAATGGCCCCGATGAAGAAAGAGCAGCTGAAGCCGACGTACAGAGCATTTTCCCACTGCGGTGTAGACTTCGCTGGGCCAGTGGA
Source organism: Amphibalanus amphitrite (assembly GCF_019059575.1). Taxonomy (NCBI): domain Eukaryota; kingdom Metazoa; phylum Arthropoda; class Thecostraca; order Balanomorpha; family Balanidae; genus Amphibalanus; species Amphibalanus amphitrite. The sequence goes on from NW_024881841.1 coordinate 222,266, forward strand.
AACAAAAAACGAAAGAGGAAGAGTGAAGACAAAGCGATACATCTGTCTTTTCACCTGCTTTCAAACTAGAGCAGTGCACCTGGAAATGGCGTATGGTTTAGACACCGACTCGTTTTTGTGCACCTTGGACAGATTCACCTCAAGAAGGGGTGTTCCTGAGGACATCTGGAGTGACAATGGCCGGAACTTTGTCAGTGCCGAAAAAGAGCTGAAGAAAACGTCAGATGCTCTGGACAGGCGTAAAATCCACAAGCAAGGAGTCACGAGAGGTATCCGCTGGCACTTCAACCCTCCCGCTGCGCCTCATTTTGGAGGAGTTTATGAATCCCTCATCAAGTCCGTGAAACGTGCTATGTACAGCACTCTGCGGGCCACAAGCATCACCGATGAAGAGCTACAGTCCGCCTTATGTCGCGCTGAGGCTCTTCTGAACTCGCGTCCGCTGACTCCGCTGTCAGCCGACCCGACTGATCAGCCGCCTCTGACTCCTGCACACTTCTTGGTGGGACATATTCAGCTGCAAGCGGATACCGGGCTCGAGGGCGCGAGAGGTCACTTGAAGAGGTGGCGTCTGGTTCAACAGTTGGTCGCAGCGTTTTGGAAAAGATGGCAACGAGAATATGTGCTTTCGCTACAAGCTCGTACAAAGTGGAGGACGTCCCATGAAGACCTGGCAGTAGGGGACGTGGTACTGATGGCAGAGTCATCGGTCACCAGGGGTCAGTGGCCGCTGGCCAGAGTGATCAAGGTGCACCCTGGAGCTGATGGACATGTGAGGGTGGTAGATGTCCAATGTAAAGGGAAGGTCTACACGAGACCCGTGGTGAAGCTGGTGCATCTAGAATCTGCCCCGGCGTAAGGCTGCCCGTGGAACGGACGGCTTAAACATACTGTGGCGTCGACACTATCGAACTGCAATGCGGTGTGATCGAGTGAACTTGCAAGTTGCAACTGTGCCTATTCATTGTGTATATTGACCTTCATGGTGCAGAAGGTCAAGGTGGGGGAGAATGTTTACGAGCATTTAGCGGTACTCTTGTCTCTATAGCGCGAGCCGTCCTCCGCAAGAAAAAAGACTTTAGCCAAAAAATGAGGCGAAGTCGAAGATGAGGAGGAAATGGGGGAACTTGGAATGAAATGTTGTGAATTAAGTGTGAATCAAAGGATCGAAGAATATAAAGCTAAGATTTTGCATTTATGATTCATGATTGATTTAAGATTTGTGAGACCTACTACCGTAAGATTAATGACTAAGTTAAATGATTAAATATACACAACGCGAGACTATATTATCACGAAACCACTAGCCATCTTTATCAATCACATTTATCTTCAAGATCGTTACGGTGTCTAAATAAAGAAAGTTTAATTACAAACATTCTACAAAAAGAGTATTTTAGGAACATTCTTGTGGAAGAATTATTCTGTAGATCACATTGGATCCGAAACCAAAACAGTGGGTAGCAGAAGAACAGTTGTCAAGGTTATTTTCCCGCGCAGGCCGCCAATGCGCATGCGCAAAGAGCTTGGGCGTGCATTCAGCCGCCATTTGGTCGCCATCTTCGTGCACCGACGTGCTGGCTGGCCGACTGCGTTACGAGTGCGCTTGGAATCTATACTCTGTTCCGTTTCAAGTTTGCAGCCGAAGTGTCCTGCTGAAAGCAGTGCGTGAATTCCGTATATACAGCTCTTACATTTCAAGACGAAATTCTTGAGCGGAGGAGCAATCTGCCGAAGAAACTCCGACCGCAAGCTTGAGTTGGAACAGACTATAACTTCATCTATATATATGGTAAGACGTCTTGTACCGTCTTGTACAGCATTGCAGGCTCGTGTTTGTACGAGGCTCGTGTTTGCCTGAACACTAGGCAGACGCCGCGCTCACTGACGGCCTGGCAGGCCGAATGGACACCGCTGCACAGGCGGACGCGGTATACTGTATTGTGAAATGCGTTGTGTGTGATGCCGTGTTCTTAGTTGCTCGGATTTCAACGTTTCACTGCACCCCCATGGTGCCACCGTGGCTGACGGCCGCGCAGATGGGTCGTCGGACGGGCACCGCCGCACAGGTGCAGACGCGGTTGACTCAGATTTGCAACGTTGGCTGCATGCTCGTGCCTCATGCATAAAAAGGGATACCATTACCTACTTTGTTTTGAGGCTGTGATTGTAGCCCAAATACATTTTCGCAAATGTTTATGCAAGTTTGTATAGCAATCGCGGGGCGTGAAAGAGGTCGAGGTAATACCAAGAAATGGGATTCTTTTTTTTTAGGCCAGCGGGTGGTTTTCTCTAAGAAACGATTGGTGAATGGTTTTGTTAAAGCCACAATAGCGATAGTTGTGTAGTTCGTAAACCAAGCCTAAGAACACCGCGCGAGCTTGCACGAGAAGCGTTAATGCCCTCTCGGTCTTTGAGAAGACAGAAAAACGATCTTACGATAACCCGCGCCGACTTTCGGCATAAGGGTTTTGAAAGAACCCAAGAATTATTTCCGTTCTTTTATTAACCATTCTTATAGAAGAACTCCAGGTTGGCTTAAAATGTGCTGTCTATTTGAATAGGGCAAAAAAGAACCCTATTGGTTCTTGAAGAACGTTTAAGATTCTTGACTGTTTTTCAGTGTGAACGTCGCAAAGTGTGGCTGATATGGGGTTTTCGGGGTGCTGATCACGAACATCATGTTCGTTTTGAGCACAGATGATGTCTTCATGCATTTAGGACAGGTCGGGTCAGGTCATGTCAGGTCAACCAGTTGGGGTCCTCCTGGGTATTCGTAGAGGTGTCAACCGCCTCTGACAGCTTCGTAACATGTTACGAAGGTATCTAAACTGCTTCGTAAATGTTCAAATTGCTACTCAATTCCAATTCAGCTCCAAAAACTAGCCTTGAAACATGTAAAACTCAAAAAAGTGAGCCGATTTCATCAAAGGTCAATTACCTGACCTTCAGGTGACCTTGGCACCCACCTTAAAGGGACCCTCCCACCTTAACATTAGATTTGAGTTGAGATAGCCAAAATGGGGTCCCTGGCTTACAATTACCGGTTTCGGCACTCACAACATCGAGAAATGCCTTAAATCGGAAATATTGAATTTCAAAATTGCAGCATTTTGATTCAGAGGGGCTAATGCATAGGAATACCCCTCTGAATGTGTGACGTCAGCGCAGATATCTAACGATTTTGAATGTTTGACTAAAACGTTTTGTAGCACGCGGTGGTATATGCTGCTTTGCGCGCAACAAATGCCGCACTTTCAAATAAAGTCGCTAGGAACAGCGGAGATCCCAAAAAGTAAACAAAAGTAAAAGTCTAATATCTTGAAAACCGGTGAATATTTTTCGATGAAATTTGGTAGATATTCGTTTTTGCTCTTTCTGAACCGAGCGACATCACTTTCATGCCAATTCATTAACTTTTCTGAAGGTGGGAGGGTCCCTTTAACCCGCGCCCCGTTGGGCTCTGCCGAGCAACGCGCCCCGTTGGGGGGGGGCAATTTGGCCCCCCTAAGATCTCGAGAACCACGCAACCTAGCGACAAGCGGCAAACGGTGTTGGATAGCCCTATCAGGAAACTACCTTGTGACCCAATTTTATTGACCTAGGTCAAACCGATGACGTCACAGGTCAGGTCAAAGGTCTAATTTTCACCGTTTACAGGCATTTCAAGAAATGCGTTGTAAGATCGAGTAAAATGCATTTCATTGAAAATCATCGATGGGGAAATGTTCTTCAAACACATATTTTGCTATTTGAGGTCACTGATACCAGGTCAGGTCACAGAGGTCAGGTCACTGGGGGGGGGGTCACAATACGAAAGTGTCGTGTGATACATGTTTTATGGTCCATTTTACATGACCAATGCGATTATGTGGGTCAGGCAGACTTTTGGGCCAGCTTAGGTCACGTTTTGGTCAAGGTCAGGTCAAGGTCAGGTCAAGGTCAGGTCAAGGTCAGGTCAAGGTCAGGTCAAGGTCAGGTCAAGGTCAGGTCAAGGTCAGGTCAAGGTCAGGTCAAGGTCAGGTCAAATTAGGTCAAATTTCAAAGTTGATATTTTTGCATAAAATGGGTATCGATTCGATGCCGCTCGTCACGGGGAGTTCAATGGTGGTCTTTGTTTTGCCCTACGTGGTCTAGAATTGCTAAAAATTGAGTTCAAAAATTTGACGTCATCATTTTTGAACAGTTTTTTTCGCTATAAATTGGCCAAAAAACGAGATATCGATCTGAAATTTGGTATGTATATAGAAGAGCACAGGGACTGTCATATATATTCCGGGTTTTTTAAATTCGGAGTTTTTATTTTTTTAAGTTTTTTTTTCTAAAGAAATCATTTTTTGAATTTTTGGGGGTCAAAAACCCAAAATTTTGAAAATCCGAGATGGCAGTTTTGTAGCGCCGCTTTTTATCTATTAGACCATATAAAGAACTTTGAAATTGCTTGGTAACTGTAAATTTGGTTAGCGTTTCAAGATTGCATGTTTTTTTGCTCATTTTTGCTCGAACATGACTTCAGTTTGACCTCAATATCTCCTGACCTAAGGTGATCTAAGACTTGAAATTCGGTGTGAAGGTGTCAAATTGATGCCCGGGAAGGTACTGAACATTTGGCGGCGCTGCGCGCCGCCGTTTTCTTGCTATTGAGGAAAAACCACAGGGGTGCGGGCCAAAATGCCCCCCCCCCCAACGGGGCGAGGGTTAATGTATGGGACCAACATCAAAACCACGAAACGACTGCACACGCGCGGATAATGCGAGCCGACATACGCCGAATCACGATTCCGGCCAAACATGGTCTCAAGAAACTGATTGGTCAAAGATCATTTGGGTCAGGGTCATGAAATTTTCAGTGAAGATGCAAAATTGAAAATCTCGAGGGTCCTTAGAGTTTTGCATTCGCGAAAAAAAAAAACGAGAGTCCGTTCGACCCTCCCATACGGGTGAGGGTTAACCCAAGGCCGTATAAGTTGGTTAACCCTATTAGTGGCAGGGGGGTTGCTTTCATCCACCCCTCAGGTTTTTCGAGAATATCTCCGAAACAGCTGAAGCTACGATGCTGAAATTTTCTTACTTTTCTTAAAACTAAATTGGGCACATTCCCTGAAAATTTCAAGTTCATAACTTTACCAGGGGCGGCTCCAGCGCACTGGGAATTGGGGGTTCTATTCGTGAAACGAGTCATTTGGGCGAAGAATCACGATGCTGATGTATTATAACTGTATGCACCAGTTTTACGAACAGTGAATGAAAGGTATCATGTGATAACATATACAAAGTTATTGTGCATCCTCTTTTGACACGTTTTTGCTATAATAGGCGGATCCAGGCGTCCAAAAAGGGGGGTTATGTCTTACCTCCCAACATAGGTGCCCTGACACCGCCTATGCATGACCAATACAATTGTAGTCGTTCTCTCATAAGAAAATTGTAACATAACAAGACCATTGCCACCCTTTTTAGAAACAGTACCAACAAAAACCTTATTTACCATACTTTTTGTGTACCCCCAATCTCAATGATCTGTATCCGCCTATGATTTTTGAAAATGCATATTTTTAGGATCCATGTGAATTCCTGGTTCATTCTCTATCGATCGGCAAAAGTTGCGTTAAGATTGGTTCAGAAACCTGGCCGTGATAAACAGTCTAAAATGTATCTGCAATTTGCCCGTTTTTACCCCCCTCTACCCCCTATTGACATTTTTAATTTTTTTTTAGAAATGTAGATCACGTTGAGCGAAATCGAATGCCGTTTGAATTTTAAAAATCGGCCCGTTAGATCTCGAGATATCAGGGGGGCGGGGTCGTAAACAGCCCCCACCCCTGCCACTAATAGGGGTAGCCAGGAGCCTGCCACTAATAGGGTTAACCTTCCAGGCGGTGGGGGGCATTTTTTTGCCCCCCTTTAGTTTTTTCGATATATCTCGAGAACCGCTGCGCCGATCGTCACCAAACCCGGCACCGCAGCTGGGCTATTTCCGTACCTGCACGACAGCCTGGGTAGCGGGAGGGGGTCGGATCCGACCCCCCTGTTATCTGAGGACCAATGGCCGTATCGAGCCCCGTGAGGTGGCGTTTGAAAGGCCTTTACGAGACCTTCCCAAAGTACTCTTAAGATTTTAAAGACTGAGGTCAACTTTCGGGTCGAGGTCAGGTCAAATGTAAAATTATGGGGTTTCTGCACGCTGAGGCTCACGGACAGTGGAATCAATAGCTCCTGCTCGAAGCTCACAAAAAATGAGCTCAAAGACTTAAGCATATATGGTTGCACCCATGACGTCTGGAAACTCTGAATACTATTTCCGTTTCTAAGTAGACATTTAAAAGACGGAAGGTTTCTCTGACTGCACCGACCTAAGCTACGTGACAATAAACTCAGATTAACTAAAAAAAAAATCATTTGTTCTTTGGTCGACGTATTTTAGCCTTATTTACCTACTTCAGTTTCGAAAGCCTTCAGTTTCTTCGTTCACTATTGCTCTAAATAAAAACACGCTCAATTCTTACATTTACCTGGACCTTAAAATTATGCGCTACTGTAATAAAATGAACAAAAAGGACGGAACAAAAGCGAGAGAGATACAGAGTTATGTACGCAGCAAGGGAGAAGTGAGAAAGATAGAGAGGGGGAAAGAGAGAGAGAGAGAGAGAGAGAGAGAGAGAGAGAGAGAGAGAGAGAGAGAGAGAGAGAGAGAGAGAGAGAGAGAGAGAGAGAGAGAGAGAGAGAGAGAGAGAGAGAGAGAGAGAGAGAGACCTTACCTCGAAGGCCTTGATGGAGTCATCTTGCCGTGTTCTGTACCAGTAACCGTCGGGGGTTGGTCGTGGTATTGGCCGTATAATGCGTCTAGCATTACGGCTGTTTGAGGGGAGCACTCTGGAACAGGTAATTGAGCATTGTGCCATAATCAGAATTGCACTGTTTATCACGCACATATAACATGAGCCGTGCAACAGAGGTGAAGATAGAAAGATAGATCGTCGCATAGATCGTCACGAACCTATGAAGTGGTCTATGAACATTTGATATCTATGGCTATCTACAAATCGCCGTAATCTATGAAAGGCGATCGACTTGACTTGAGTCACTGCAGTGCACAATGCACATATCGAGTTGTCCGCTTACAATACATGTGTATTGTGTAATGTGTATATTGTATGGGCGTACTAAATCTACGCTAGATGGCTTCTCAAATGACTCATGCAGCCGAGGGGTATCGCACAATGAACCTTACTTTAAAATGGGCAAGGTATGTACATGCTAATCTTCACTAATGCGCCAATAATTGCATATGCGCCATTCATCGAAAACGGCCTGACCTGGGATGTAAGAGCCCGGTGAATTCATATCAAGGGAAAATCCCACAGGAAGACAGGCAGAAACAGGCTCGTCAGACGAGTCTTCAAAGAAACAGACACATAGACGAAGGGATCATCCTCACCGTTCTTCCCTGTCGGCGATTCCGTCTTCCAACTGGAACTCGTTAGGGAAGCCAAAGATATCTCCATGGCCTGGCCTTGCATGTCGTGGTTTCCGCTTACAATAGCTAGAATCAGATTCTACAAGCCTAGGATACTGGTACTCGCCGATGACGAATTTTTGCAGCTTCTCGAACACCTTCTTAGCAGTTAGTTTGTTCTTGTCGCTGAGCAGCTCGACGCTGCGATCGACAACGGCTGACAACAGAAGGAAAATAACGTGAGCCTCCCCGGAGTCAAAGTGCCTGCATTGCATATCACGCGCACTGCAGCGGGTCTGAGCCGAACATGAACTGCAGGGGGGGGGGGTTGAAAACAACACCCCCTGAGATCTCGAAAACGGCGCAACGTAGCGACAAACGGTAAACGGCGTTAGATAGGTGGAGATGTTATTTAGAGGAAATACTAGGTCATTTTTGTCTCAGGTCAAAAACGAGGTCACCAGAGGTCACCGAAGACAAAATGTTACGATTTTCACAACAGGAATTTCGCGGTAGTTTTTCTTGAATAACTTGTCTTGCACACAAGACAGAGGATCGATTCGAACGCCATCGTTCTTAGCTCGTCAAGGCGCATCGAATGATATATAATATGACCTCGAACGGTCAAGTTGAAAATTTGACCTCAGGTCAAGGTCATGACCTGACCGAAATAGGTCATGTTGCATATCATTCGATCCGCATTGACGAGAAAACACGATAAACGTCGAACGGAGTCTCTATCTCTATTCAATCTCAAGTTATTGAAGAAAAACCGCTGGTGACCTCAGGTGACCTAAGATGACCTGGAGATCACCTTCCAAAGGTCATAAGTGATATGTTTCGGTGAAATCACCAACAGGGACCTCTAATACTATGATCCTGAGCGTATTGAAGTCATAGGATGGCATTCAGAGTAAGTTGAAATTTCTCCCGTTGACTTATAATGGGCCGGTCGCAAAAATGACCTGACCTTAGGTCATCGATATAAGAATTCCGAGATATACAAGTTGTAGCTCGTGATGACTTTACCATTTCCTGTGGGTTTCAAAATCATATCTCAACAACTGTGGGCTTGGTGGGATTGCAAACTTCGAAATTTACGTTTCGAGGTAGGGTCACTTGACCTGACCTGGTGACCTGACCATAGGTCACCTGGGGTCAAAATTTTTACTCAAGGTGTGCAAAAGTTAGGAGAACAGGTATGCAAAATTTGGCGGCGCGTAGCGCCGCCGTTTTCTCGCGATTTGCGAAAAACCACAGGGGGGGGGGGTTGAAAACAACCCCCCCCTGCAGTGCGCGTGATATGGTCTCATGATGCTAGTAATTATAAGCGACAGCCATGCTAAAATTTTCCACTTAGCATACAATTTCTTTTAGCTTAGCCAGGGGCCCGGCGGGCTGGGCTATATAGTCGACCGCGGCAGCTGCAGCAACGGAATATTACTCAGTGGCTGTAATGAATTCCCCAGTGGCGTTTGGTGGTACTCAATGGCTGTACTGACCTCCTCGCTGTTCAGTACTCACAGATGCCGCAGAGCGAGTTGCGCGCTCCCCGAATGGTGAGCACTGCCGGATCGCCCGGCTCGACCTTCTCCTGGTCCCAGGATACCTTCACCTGAGCACACCATCAGCTGGGTCATGCATAGGACAGCGGTCGAGTAGCGCAACAGAATATAGGCACGACAGCACTCAAGTGACGCGGCATAGGAGCAATGCAAATATAGTATTTGGACAGCATAGACATAGAGTGGTTGAATATCATGATTGTGACAAAAATAGGACAATAAATGGTGAAAAGAACAATAGTAAGGTATATATTTGGATGACTTGAACGTCTATATCAAAATATGTCTACATACTATGCACGCGTCCATTTTCAACGAGATCTAATAAGTGAGTTAGCTCTATGCTCCCGTACTCGGTTTTGGAAGCAGTTAGCGACGCTGTACGTCTTTGAATCGGCGATTGTTTCACCCAGGCCGTTGACGTAGTAGACGAGCACTTTGAAAGAAGGCGACACTTTGAAATTCAGCTTGATTTCGATGGATCCGTCGCGTGCCACCTTACCAGAGGTATGAATCTGACCTCGGGTCATGACCTGCGCGGCGGAGGAGCTGGTCAGCTAGGCGGCATCAGCAGATATTTATTGGAATATGGGATGACCTAACTGAAAATGAACATGCTACACAAAACACGACGAGAGTGACTTAACGTACCCGATGACGGTCTAGGATGGTTAGCGTACGATTGCTGATCATGTAAACAGATTGCACTATCAGCGCGTAGCAGGTACGTACATATCCTGGTTAATCCGTGGTTACTTACACTTAATGCGGTACCCAAACAGGTAACCAAAGTCCAAACACCAGTAGGTACGGTTTTATGCAAGGCGTGCAGCCTATAGGTTTCGTCAATTCAATCACAGAAACAGAGTAAGCTTGAAGACACAAAAAGACAAAACGCAAGGAGCTAAGGGCACTTGGAGTCACTTACCAAATACGTCATTTGCGGCACTTTGATGTTCGACTTAACGGTGAGTCGGAGGCTACCCTCGCACTTCAGACCGTATGGGTCCCTCACGGGCACGATCGAAATGTACGAGTCGGTCAGAGAGAACCATCCCTTGAGCGACACGTAGTCGCTCCCGGACAGGCCGGACCGACGAGTCCGCACCTGCAGAATGGAACAGTCGTTAATGTCTCATCCGAGGCTGCATACATTCGGACGGCTCATTGTCAAAATCATGTCTTTAATTACTGAAGACATGCTTTTGGACTCGAGATTCCGTGCGCATGTTTGCCCGGGCGCTCATTGTTTGAGCGCACGGTTCATCCGATGTGAAATAGTGGCCCGCTGTGACTGGAAGCGGGCCATCACAGCCGGTCTGAGCGGGGTCCCACAGCCGGTCTGAGCGGGGTCCCACAGCCGGTCTGAGCGGACCCACAGCCGGTCTGAGCGGGGTCCCCGCGGGGTCCCACAGCCGGTCTGAGCGGGGTCCCACAGCCGGTCTGAGCGGACCCACAGCCGGTCTGAGCGGGGTCCCAGCGGGGTCCCACAGCCGGTCTGAGCGGGGTCCCACAGCCGGTCTGAGCGGACCCACAGCCGGTCTGAGCGGGGTCCCAGCGGGGTCCCACAGCCGGTCTGAGCGGGGTCCCAGCGGGGTCCCACAGCCGGTCTGAGTGGGGTCCCACAGCCGGTCTGAGCGGGGTCCCAGCGGGGTCCCACAGCCGGTCTGAGCGGGGTCCCAGCGGGGTCCCACAGCCGGTCTACTCGGGCCCACAGCCGGTGCGGGCCCCATCCGGTCTGAGCGGGGTCCCACAGCCGGTCTGAGCGGGGTCCCACAGCCGGTCTATTCGGGCCCACAGCCGGTCTGAGTGGGGTCCCACAGCCGGTCTGAGCGGGTCCCACAGCCGGTCTGAGCGGGGTCCCACAGCCGGTCTGAGCGGACCCACAGCCGGTCTGAGCGGGTACCACAGCCGGTCTGAGCGGACCCACAGCCGGTCTGAGCGGGTACCACAGCCGGTCTGAGCGGACCCACAGCCGGTTTGAGCGGGGCCCCATCCGGTCTGAGCGGACCCACAGCCGGTCTGAGCGGGGCCCCATCCGGTCTGAGCGGGGTCCCACAACGGGTCTACTCGGGCCCACAGCCGGTCTGAGCGGGGTCCCACAGCCGGTCTGAGCGGACCCACAGCCGGTCTGAGCGGGGTCCCACAGCCGGTATGAGCGGGGTCCCACAGCCGGTCTACTCACATTGACGTTGCTGGAGATGATACCGGCAGACTGGGGCGCAATGCGGAACCGAATGCGACCGTCCTTGTTGCTCTTGTACTCATTGCATGATTCTTGGTCTGTCTTGGATGGTATTGCAGGATAAATGATTGGCAGCTTGTTGAAGTCCTTGCTCACCAGCTTGACTCCTCTGCTGGCTGTCTGGTAACTGTTTTTCACAAATATTCATTTTTGTTAATGTGTTTGCACTGGATTTAGCAAGACATACAAATATTATGATGAAAAAATGTTGTACCAAATACGACAAAAACCATTATACGGCATGAATTATATCCTCAAAGCCAAAATCTTCGACGCTGGCATCTAATTCTATACTTACTGAACACATGAAAAGTTTCAGAACAGGTCATGTGTTTACTGTCCAAGTAATATTGACCAAACCGGAAACCAAATGGCATGCTGCTGCAAAATTTTAATGACAGCTCCATTGCCAAACCAGGCCATATAGTAATATATGCTGCGATTCGTGATTTACTATTTCGATATTTGATATTTCGTTCGGAACCCGTCGCAATAAATTCCACACACAAAAGCTGGATTACAGCAACGAAAAAGATATGAGCCCATTTTACGATCATGGATAACTTCATCACTTTCTGTAGATCGGTTAAATGGGAACGGAAATCAACACTTTCAATGCTACTTACGACGGGTATGCTATAAACGGATTTTCCGACTTTTTGATCGGCTTGATCGCTCCTTGGTCAATGAAGGACTCTGTGTGACAAACTTGCAGGGTCTCATCGGAGAGCGGGTCGCCATCCGCTCCCTTCACTGTGACCTGCAATGAATGGTGTCAGAAGCTATATGTTGCTTGTTGTGCAGCACACGACAAAGGCAACAAGGAAAGACAATACCTGCAAACAGGACTTCAAAATACTCCACACTCTGCTTCACTTAACTACGCAATACCTATACCACAATCGCACCACAGACTGTCGCACCCGCTGATCATGTTCATTTAGCCCTTCTTAAGCCTGAAACAGACTCTTTCCGCAGTCAGGGAATCGCATGCGAGAGCCTATTCAAGTACATGGAAGCACGCTCCCATCAATCGCACGCAACTCCCGCATGCGATTGATGCGGGAAGAATTATAACGTATTTGAATAGGTTCTTGCATGCGATTTCCTGAATGCGGAACGAGTCTGTTTCACCCCTTAGGCACATTCATCACAATGTGAGTGATGAATAAGTTATCATGTACACTTACAAATCCAATGTATTCCAGACCGGGCTTGATGAACTTGGTGCCGGGCCGTTCGTCGATTTCGACGCTGATGCGCGGCGTCTGGATGGGTATGACGAGGTCGGAGCCCAGCACCAGGCCCGTGCCCGCCTCCGTCACGTTGGCCTGGATAATCACCTGACAGTGGGAGGCACACAGAGAAGCACGTCACCACCGGCCGCCGCACCGCCTGGCGGAGGTGCTCAATCGTACCAATACTGAACAAATTGGGTGGGAATACAGCACCAGCCACTATAGAGATGCGGGCACTACATAAAGAGGCATGAAGTTATTGTTTCATGGGAAGCAGCCTTCAGAGTTGAATGGGTAGTGACGAAGAACACTTGCCTGGTTTACGTAGATTCCGCGGTTTCTGAACGTTTTGCCGACTCCGATTTTCGACAAAAGAACGTCAAATTCTGCGCAGCCCTTCGAGTCACTCTGCCAAAAAAAGTATTACTTTTTTAGGTAAAACAACTGAAAACGTGCAAAATATAAACCATTTTTAACTTGATGGCTTGAAACGTTATTTTGGGCGTTGCTATGAATATGAGTGTCACGAGAAGAAATGATACCCTTTTGCTCATGTAATTCGGTTAACTCTCGCCCCGCCGGGGGGGGGGGACAACATGCCCCCTGTGGTTCTCCCTTAACATCAAGAAAACCACTGCGCGCAGCGCCACCAAATTTTCGGTACCTTACCGGGCATCAATTTGACACCTTCACACAAATTTTCAAGTCTTAGGTCACTTTAAGTCAGGAGTTATTGAGGTCAAACTGAGGTCATGTTCGAGCAAAAATTGAGCAAAAAACAATTTTTGAAACGCTGACAAAAGCTACAGTTATCAATAAATTTCAAAGTCCTTTATGTGGTCGTGTAGAAAAAAAAAGACGGCGCTACAAATCTGCTATCGCTGATTTTCAAAATTCTGTGATTTTACCACAAAAAAAAAATAAAAAACAAATATAAAAAAGCAAAACAAATCCCGAAAGTTTTTCGAATTTCGAAAAACAGAATATAGAATTATAGATGATAGTCCCTGCACTCATCTATCTGCAGAGGCGGATCCAGCTCAGAGTTTTTTGGGGGGGCAAACCATAACAATTTATCGATTCTTTCCATGCATCGTCCATAGGCGTAATGTTAAAATTATGCCGTTTGGGGTGGGGGGCAAATGCCCATTTTGCCCCCTCCCCCTGGATCCGCCACTGTCTATCTGCATACCGAATTTTAGATCGATATGCGATTTTTTGACCATGTTATAGGGAAAAACTGTTCAAAATTCAATACGTCAAATTTTTGAACTAAATTTTTGGCCATCTAGACCACATAGCGCAAAACAAAGACCACCATTAGACACCGCGTGTAACAAGCTGCATCGAATTGATGCCCATTTTATGCAAAAATTATTAACCCTCGCCCCGTTGGGGGGGGGCCATTTTGGCCCCCCCTGTGGTTTTTCCTGAATAGCAAGAAAACGGCGGCGCGCAGCGCCGCCAAATTTTCAGTACCTTTCCGGGCATCAATTTGACACCTTCACACCAAATTTCAAGTCTTAGGTCACCTTAGGTCAGGAGTTATTGAGGTCAAACTGAGGTCATGTTCGAGCAAAAATGAGCAAAAAACATGCAATCTTGAAACGCTCACCAAATCTACAGTTATCAAGCAATTTCAAAGTTCTTTATATGGTCTAATAGACAAAAAGCGGCGCTACAAAACTGCTATCTCGGATTTTCAAAATTTTGGGTTTTTGACCAAAAAAATTTCAAAAAATTGTTTTTTTTTAAACTAAAAAAAAATCCAAAATTTTTCCGAATTTTGAAAAAACCGGAATATATGTGATAGTCCCTGCGCTCTTCTATATACATACCAAATTTCAGATCGATATCTCGTTTTTTGGCCAAGTTATAGCGAAAAAACTGTTCAAAAATGATGACGTCAAATTTTTGAACTCAATTTTTAGCGATTCTAGACCTCGTACGGCAAAACAAAGACCACCATTGAACTCCCCGTGACAAGCTGCACCGATTCGATACCCATTTTATGCAAAAATATCAACTTTGAAATTTGACCTTTTTTGACCTGACCTTGACCTGACCTTGACCTGACCTTCACCAAAACGTGACCTAAGCTGGCCCCAAAGGCTGCCTGACCCACATAATCGCATTTGTCATGTAAAATGGACCATAAAACATGTATCACACGACACTTTCATATTGTGACCCCCCAGTGACCTGACCTCAGTGACCTGACCTGGTATCAGTGACCTCAACTAGCAAAATATGTGTTTGAAGAACATTTCCCCATCGATGATTTTCAATGAAATGCATTTTACTCGATTTTACAACGCATTTCTTGAAATGCCTGTAAACGGTGAAAATTGGACCTTTGACCTGACCTGTGACGTCATCGGTTTGACCTAGGTCAATAAAATTGGGTCACAAGGTAGTTCCCTGATAGGGCTATCCAACACCGTTTGCCGCTTGTCGCTACGTTGCGTGGTTCTCGAGATCTTAGGGGGGGCCAAAATGGCCCCCCCCCCCCAACGGGGCGCGTTGCTCGGCAGAGCCCAACGGGGCGCGGGTTAAGTTTAAAATTTGACCTAGTTTGACCTGACCTTCACCAGAGCAGAGCATAACATACACTGGCCCCAAAGGCTGCCTGACCCACATAATCACATTTGTCATGTAAAATGGACCATGAAACATACATCACATGATATTTTCATAGTGTGACCCTCAGTGACTTGACCTCTGTGACCTGACCTGGTATCAGTGACCTCAAATAGCAAAATATGTGTTTGAGGAACAATTAGCCATCGATGATTTTCAATGACATGCATTTTACTTGATTTTACAACACATTTCTTGAAATGACTGTGAACGGTGAAAATTCGGCCTTTGACCTGACCTGTGACGTCATTGGTTTGACCGAGGTCAATGATATTGGATCAAAAGGTAGGTCCCTGTTGGGACTATCTAACACCCTTTGCTGTTTGTCGCTATGTTGCGTGGTTCTCGATATCTTAGGTTGGGGCCAAAATACCCCCCCCCCCCCCAACGGGCGCGCTGCTCGGCAGACCCCAAACGGGGCGCGGGTTAACTTTAATTCTGAGCAAAACGCTATTTCTTGATTCTTCCTACTTGTCAGCGTTATTTGGATCTTTTTATTGTCGACATTTATTAAACAGAAATAACCAATAGCTTTTTATCGGAGTATTCAGTAGCCGTTTTCACGACGGCCATCTGGTACACATCTAGTGCACATTTGTTGCACATTTTTTAAAATAAATTTAGGCCGAACCTTTTCATGAGAAGGATTCACAAGGACAAAGCCACCGCTAAGCGAAGCTTGTTGCGGTGACCCTGCCCTCTACCCTCCGATCGCCAATTCCAGTTCTATGGCAAATTTAGAGTCCAAAGTTTAACGTGCGCACATAGCCACGCACGGCCGGTCCCCTCACTGACTTCGCCTGGCTACGGCCTGCCACCAACCGCAACCATACCTGGGGCATTCCACGATAGATCGTACCAGGCCCGTCACCCTCATCTCTCAGATTTGAATGAAAATTGGTACAAAGGGTAATCATAGGCTCCAAAAACACCTGCCAAAATATCAGACTTCTCAGATGAAAACTTTTTGAGTTACATTGCATAATATTTTCTTAACTTCAGATTGTAAGGGTGAGTTTGATGAGCTATAACTCAAAAACGAGCTAAGCAAGCAACAAACGGTAAACAGCTTTGAATTAACGATGAATCAAAGATAAATACAGTATTTTTAAAATTGGAAAGAAAAGCTTTACATATTGAAAAAAGTCGTAGTATTTTTTTTAAATTGTCTATAATGGCCCTTGGGACCAAAATTTTTGCCATTTTTATTTCTTCAAAATAAACCTCAGGTCCTTTAAAATCGACATGCAAAAAATTAGAAAGGTGTTCTTTCTACATATATGTTCCTCATTTACATGTAGGTACAAAATGGGTTTCCGGGGGGTCGGTACGACCCCAGCTCGCCGTTTCGCCTCTAATGGAGCTAGAACCTTGCGGAAAAACGAGCATGTGCGCCGTTACAAGATGCATCGAATGATACCAAATTTTAAGGTCTCGGGTTCATTGGTGACCCCTGAGGTCATTTCAAGTGACCCAAAATTACGGGTCCGGTTTTTGATAGATAACTTCGCAACAAATGGTCGCAGAGCCGCGATTTTAGCATCTTTGTGTTTGCCTAGCTCCGGCGCGTCGAATGGTATACTGTTTGTTCTGGTGAAGTCAGCTTAAGTCGCTGACCTCGGGTAAGTACACTGCCGTGTATTTGGCTCCGCGCCCCGACCGGGCGGCCCAGCCGGCAGCCAGCCCCCGGGCATCACGTGACCGCCCCGAGTCCGCGGCAAAGCCAACCAGCGCGGCGCTGGACAAACAGCGCCGCTACAGAGATGGTTTACAGTCGGGTCAGGCCACGAAGCTGGGTGAATGAGATCATTTTGCACATCATTCGATTCGCAAGGTCTTCCCGAGTCCATTGGTAGCCTTCCCGTCTCTCTAGCTCAATTTGATCGAGAGTTATTGACGAAAAACTCTTATGACCCTAGTGACGTACGAATGACGTCACGCAAGGTCAACAACGCAAAAGTGAGGCAAAAATGACTTCAATTGAACTTTCAGTAACCAGTGATGTCACTACGCAGCTTTACCACACCATTTGTAGGCTCTCTTCCAAAATCACAATTCGAGACCATTACGGTGACGCAAAATAAGTGCATTTATAGAAAGAACACCTTCCTAATTTTTTGCATGCTGCTTAAAAATGATCCAAAAATGTTTTTAAGCAAATAAAAATTCAAAAAAATGGTCCCAAAGGCATAAAAATGCAAATGAAAGGAAACTCGAGGTGTTATATATAAAAATAGTATATATTTCAAAATTTTAAAAATGCATATTATTCTTTGTTTCAATGCAAGTTCAATGCCGTATAGCATTTGGCATTTGGATTATCCGTCTTAGAGTTACAGCCCACCAAACTTGGGGCTGCAACGCAAGATCCAAAACATGTTATACACTATAAACTCAAAAACCACTCGTCTGATAAGCCTGAAATTGTTATAGGAGGATTCAGAGCCCCTGATTACCCCTTAGACCAATTATCGTTAAAATCCGAGAGATGAGGGTGTCAAATTGGAAAAAAGTGGTACGATCTATCGTGGAATGCCCCACCTGTCAGTAGGCCCATAAATGTCAAGCGCCCGTCGCGCTTCGAACCCGGACTGTTGTAACCGGGAACCAGGGGCGGATCCAGAAAATCTCCAAGGGAGGGGCCATTAGAAACCAGGAGGCCCCCCATAATCCCACCTGTTGGAGGCCCCATCTTCCCACTTGTTGCCCCCCCCCCAAAAAAAAAACTGCGTCTATTGAGCTTATCTAGCTGTTCAGGCAACATCTCAACATCTGTGCAGGCTTGGAGGCCCTCTGTGCAGGTTAGGAGGCCCTGTAAAAGTGGTCATCTCTGTGAGTATAAGAGACCTCCAAGTTATGAAAAGCTTTACCAATCTTCTAACAAAGAAGTCTTCTCAGCTAGTCTTCTAAGAAATAACTAAGTGGGTAGGTTAAAAAAAACTCATCGGATTTCGGCCACTTTATTTTCAGGAGGCCCCCTTTTCAGCTTTTTAACTTTTTAACTTTTTATTTTATTTTTGAAAAAAATCGGCCAAGGGGGGGGGGCCATGGCCCCCATGGCCCCCCCCCCTTGTATCCGCGCCTGCCGGGAACGCGTGCTCTCACCACGCGGAGTCCAACGCTCTACCAACTGAGCTACGGGACCGGCAATATTAGGTGCAGATTTGGTCAAATTAGGTGCATTCGCCCGATAGCCCTAGGGGACTATCCCACCTTCTAAAATGTTGTTAAAACCAGTTAAATTGTGCCCGACTTTATAGATTGGATGACCAGGAACACGGTTCTGGCATTTATTTTTCATTAAACATCTTAGGCTTCCCATATTCCAAACACAAACTTTCAAATATGTGACGTCACAGCCCAAAATTACCTCCTTCCCCAGGCCACATTACTGTCACAAAGCTGATTCTTTTTACTCTGTAGGCACCACAACAAAGTTCAGACCAAGTTTTAAGCGATTTTTCAACGAACAAACCCATTTAAATCAGAATGACTAAGCGAGGTGACGTCACACTAACGGTCGCTCCATGTTGAAGATAGGGCCTTGTACAAGGCCCATTTTCAAATGAAGGGAACGAATTTCTTCAACACCAAGAGGCCGCGGGGGTTGCAACCTAGATAGATAGTGGTTTCTGAACCTCGCCGCAAACTTGGCTATCTCAACTCAAACCCCATGTTAACCCTATTAGTGGCAGGGGGGGTTGTTTTTATCCACCCCTCAGGTTTTTCGGGAATATCTCCGAAACCGCTGAAGCTACGATGCTGAAATTTTCTGACTTTTCCTAAAACTAAATTGGGCTAATTCCCTGAAAATTTCAAGTTCATAACTTTACCAGGGGCGGCTCCAGAGCACTGGGAATTGGGGGTCCTATTCGTGAAGCGAGTCATTTGGGCGAAGATCACGATGCTGCACCAGTTTTACGAACAGTGAATGAAAGGTATCATGTGATAACATATACAGTTATTGTGCATCCTCTTTTGACACGTTTTTGCTATAATAGGCGGATCCAGGCGTCCAAAAAGGGGGGTTATGTTTTACCTCCCAACATAGGTGCCCTGACACCGCCTATGCATGACCAATACAATTGTAGTCGTTCTATCATAAGAAAATTGTAACATAACAAGACCATTACCACCCTTTTTAGAAACAGTACCAACAAAAACCTTATTTACTATACTTTTTGTGTACCCCCAATCTCAATGATCTGTATCCGCCTATGATTTTTGAAAATGCATATTTTTAGGATCCATGTGAATTCCTGGTTCATTCTCTATCGATCGGCAAAAGTTGCGTTAGGATTGGTTCAGAAACCTGGCCGCGATAAACAGTCTAAAATGTATCTGCAATTTGCCCGTTTTTACCCCCCTCTACCCCCCTGTTGACATTTTTTAATTTTTATTTTTTAGAAATGTAGATCACGTTGAGCGAAATTGAATGCCGTTTGAATTTTGAAAATCGGCCCGTTAGATCTCGAGATATCAAGGGGGGGTCGTAAACAGCCCCCCCCCCCCCCTGCCACTAATAGGGGTATACCAGGAGCCTGCCACTAATAGGGTTAAAGGTGGGATAGTCCCTTTAACTATAGGTAGGTCATAGACTACTCTATATCAGTAGACACAGTAGTAACACAGTAAGCAGTCCATGATAGGGTATACCTATTGAGCCGTATAAAATGTTCAAAGCCGGGATCCTCCAGGCAACAAGGTCAATCCCTAGAGCCCGCTGCTAGAAAAGAGAGGCTCAATTGCAGTGTTGTCAAGCATAATGCCACCGTACCAAATGCGTTAGTCTGTATTATTTACACTAAGTTCTATTGGGAAATTTCGAGTGCTTAACTATTTTGGTAGTTGATCCCAAGTTATTCACTCCTAACGTCAGTAACAAAAGACTACCTAGTATAATAGAATAAATAAGAGCGATCATCTGCAGGTGAATTTAAGAAAGGAGAACAGAACAGGTGCTGCAATGAACCTCTGAGTGCTGGGCGCGGGTTCCAGTGAGCACTCACAGAGTTGCTGAGCTAGCTTACCGTGTCCTCTAGCGTTATGTTAGATGGCGTCTCTCCTCGTCGGTCCAGCTCTCCGTATCTGTTTCGTGAGTAGAAGTAGGAAGGAACCGTGCGTTTGGCAAACAGCACAACGTCGGCCGACGAAACTGGCTCTCCAAAGGTGTACCTGACAACAGTTCGACGCATCATACAGACAGCTCTGGCAGCCATAGGCGGCGGAACGGGGAGGGCACCGGGGAACCGTGCCCCCCTTTGATTTTGGCATTTTAACATTAGCCCTATGGGCGTTGCATGGAAAGAATGGGACCAAAAGTCGTCAGTGCCCCCCCCCCCTTAATTGAAGGTGTTCCGCCGCTACTGCACTGGGCACCTTTTCGATTTCGAACAGATATACGTGTCATGTTCTTTTTCATGTTCGCATGCTGCGAGTCACATACAAAAATGGAAGCAACTTGCGAGTCGCAGCCTATTTCGTTATTTCTACATCCAACCGGGGAAAACAATCGGAGCATATGTGATATAACAAATGCCGATGATCTACCCAAGAAAGCTTAAGCCCGATATCTTCAAAAATAGCCAAGCCATCAATTTTTACATTGTACCTTAATTTTTCATCATTATCAAACATTCACATTAATTCAATTTCCAGTACGGTTTAGACATCGCACACCCAAAAATAGCACCTTCGTGTTCCTGTGCTCAAACTGTACCTATCTGATAGAGAACTTTTTTTGTTCAAAAACTTCAACTTCAAAGTTTGGCCTTTTCTGTATTAACTCTTAATGGCAACCTAACCTTTTGCTATATTCAGCTGAACGTGGCTTCGGAAGGCACAGACGACCCTAATTAAGATATATGTGGCCAAAATGAACCATAAAACATGTGCCACATGGCCCATTCATAATTCACAATTTCCGAGAACTACGTAGCCTGACCTAGCCTAGACCTGACACATAAAAAGTACAAGCTTGGCTCTCTCAGCTCTAGCTACCTCATCTATTAGCTCATTGGACATTCGTAAGTACCAGTAAAACGCCTGAGGGCGACAAACGGAGCGAGCGAGAGGGTGAGCCTTGCACGTGCGAAATCGTGAGGGGTACCTCCAACTGACTTGTGCACCGCGGCACCCTTCTAACCGGTCTCTAGCAATGTGCCAAATTTGAGCGCAATCGGCCTAGCCGTTCTCGAGATCTGGAAGCGGCACCCTGCACGTGCGCGCGCACGTGCAAAATGGGTCCTAACTGACTTTTGCACGGCACACTACTAACCGGTCCCTAACTATGCACCAAATTTCAGCGCAATCGGTTCAGCCGTTCTCGAGTTCTGGAATCGACCCCTGCACGTGCGCAAGTGCAGCAACACCCCAACTGTGGCATATGGATATGCACTGCCTAGTGGGTGCCTACCTACATGCTAACTTTCAGCGCAATCGGCCAAGTAGTTACCGAGATACTGCAATTGTTACAAAACTGACACCTCTTCGTTTTGCACGTGGCACGTGCATAAGGCGTCACCCACATGTATCGGGAGCAGTCCAATACTTGATAGAAGAAATGAAGCTACCCTACAAAAATTACCGCATGTTAATCGGTCAAGTGGTTGCTAAGATATAAGCCTCGCAAAAGCGTTACAGGCCGCCGGCTGGGCCGGGCCGCTCATACTGAGATTTTCCCGTTATGGAAAAGACTACGCTCGCTTCGCTCGCTCCGTAACAAAGTACGTACAGCCCTCAGCACACTGCGTGGTAGGTATTCGTTTTTCGACAAAACCGTAAATAGTTACCCCTCAAAGGCTATATTATCAGTCAGTCAGAAATCTGATTGCACATAGATGCCTATACCGGGTGGCCCAAAAAAAACGTTCCGAACTTTGGAGGCCTATATCTCAAATTCGAGTGCAAATAACGAGCCAAAATTTTCATCGAGTTTCTGTCACTTCTTTGCGCATTGGTATGCCAAATAATAACCCTGTATCATCATTTTCAAGCCAGCAATCTTATGTTGAATGAAGTAAGACGTTTTTGCTTTTTTTGCCGTTGTTGAACGGAAGTAATGATTGGCTTAGACGTACAATGTTAGAAAAAATACAAAAAATATAACGGCTTGAATGATACCAGCATGTGTGTTGCTATTTTATATTTTTTTTGTCACACTTATGTGCTAAATATTACAATACTAAGCCAAAGTTGTGTTAATGGATGCCATTCGTTTCAACACAAGATCTGTTTCAAGGCGAAGGAGTGGCACGGTGCATGGGTTACTGCTGATCGCCCTCCCCTCAAGAAGATCAAATAGTAAATCGACCGAATAAGGAAAAAAGCTAGAGGGAATGTGTCACCCTGAGGCCTGAACCACCAATGAGACTAGTTGCCAGTAGCAGTCATGGCTGTAGGCCGTGGTGCCGAGATGGAAGTGGCCCGTTCACTCACATTTTTGGTAAACATCAGAGCAAAAAAGTGATTTTTACATGGCATGCTAGAAACACGAACCGTTTAAAAAGTAATTGACCGAATAACATAAAAATCACACCATTTACTGAAAATGTGTGCCGCATTGACTATTCGAAGTTTCAATGTTGTATCTTTATCACTTTCTGAGAAATATTGATTTGAAGTTGGGAACGTTTTTTCTGGGCCACCCGGTATATGGCCTTGCATAGATGCGCAGCCGCAATGTCCCACTCCTTCGATTGGGTCTATCAAGTATGCGCCTAGTATGGCAGCAAAAAGCAAAAGTTTGTTTTGGGGACAAGTATATACAGTATACACTATACTTTTGTGTATTGTTGCCAAACTGGAAGTAAAATGTACCTATACCATGGTAATCCCAATCTAAGGTGATGAGTCTCGCGCGTCTTGCTGTTACGATTTCAGAGTGACCGATAGCACATTATTCGAATTATTATCGAATTTGTCGAAAAAAAAGAATACCTATCACGCAGTGTGCAGAGGGCTATACATTCATATCTCCAACACAACACTCAACTTACTTGGCACAAACTTTGAGAGTAACAGTGTTGGCACCTCGGACAATAAACTTGGGTCCAGTGACGGTGACTTCGAACCGGGGCAGGACAAACTCGTCCACTTCAAATGTCTGCTTTGTGATACGATCTCCACGCTTCACGTGTATCGTCCACATGCCCTGCGGCAGAGGTCAGCCCAGAGATCAGCGTGAGGTCACGGTCATATAGGTCGTTCTGGCTGCTCCCATGTCAGCTTACTCCATGAATGTGGCTCCCGTGTCAGTTTGACTCAATAAAGGTGGCTCTCGTGTCAGATTGACTCAATAAAGGTGGTTTCCAAGCTGTTTTGACTCAATAAAGGTAGCTCCTGTGCCAGTTTGACTCAATAGAGGTGACTCCCGTGTCGGTGTGACTCACCAGAGGTGGCTCCCGTGTCGGTGTGACTCACCAGAGGTGGCTCCTGTGTCAGTTTAAATGACAGGGCTATGATGCCCGAGCTGGTGGTTTTCTGGTTCCATTGCGCCAGCCGGGTGCCGGCGGGAGTTGTGATGTAGATCTGATCGACCTGTAGAACCAATGAGACGAGAAATAATACCAAATGGTAGTGAACAGGTGACCTGGCGAGCTCGGCAGGCCACAGCACAGATGCTTAGCACATTTCTACCACGTTTGCGTCTTTCCGGAGAAGTCTCGCTTTCATTCATCATTATGAGTATCTTATTTGTTTATCATGCTGCTTTGCAGCTTCTTTGTTTGCAATAATCGACAGTGAACTGTGAATGAGTCATTATTCAACAGACTCAAACCTTAACTTCACTAATTATAAGCAATTCATCTCTGAGTGATTCGCGTGCGGTCACTTTTGAATGAGACCGCATGCGCCGGTCATTCCTTTGGTCAGTTTGGACACAAACAGCTCGTGATGTGCGCTGCTGTCTCACCGTCTCCTCCTGGGCGGTAAGATCGCTCTTCAGCGTCACCACGCGGAACAGCACCTCCTGGCCGGCCTTGTACTTGGACTTGTCCGTCTGCACCAGTGTCACCAGTGTGTAGGGCACCACATTGACCTGGGAACACGCGCAACACCATTCCGATGACCGTGAGTGATCGGCCCGCACTTCACTGCAACGGAGGTCTGCGTCAGGGGCTGCAACGGGCTCACTGCCGGTATGCAGGTATTTTGTACAATTGCTATAAGCTCAAACGAGGAACCTAAAAAGACGCAGAACGCAAAATCGAAAACATATAACAGAAAACACAAAGGAACACGTCAATATTTTTGGATATACATATGTAGCATATATAAATTTAGCTCCAATGTTTGAATGAACGGATTGACGGAGCAGGAGCCTATACGCTAAGCAGATCTTGCTGCGTATACCCCGACCCCTACCATCCGATCGCGCAATGCTGGGTAACGGAATAATTTAGATGCCAAAGTTTAACGTGCACTTCTAAGTCGGACACGGCCTGTCCCACTCAACGGACTTCAGGTGGTTGCGGCTGCTGCCATAAACCGCTAACAATCCCCGATCAGGAGTCTCAAATATAGAGCGCCGGAGCGACTCGAACCCGGGCTCTCACTACTGGGAGTCATGCTTTACCAATTGAGCTACGGGAGAGGCTGTTTTGAAATAATATATGAATGATATATTAAGCCAAATCTAAGCGTTGCACCGACTGAACGCCTTCTCTCCATCACATATTATTCAAGCGAATGCCTAACGAAGCACTAACATACAGTAGTTTACGCATTACTCAAAAGAACAATTCGTTATTTTTTGTTTAGTAAAAAAAACGAACATCATGCCTATTTCCTGTGTTGTTCAAGCCACTTAGCTTATGCTTACCGGAGATGTTTTCGTCGATTGGAAGTAGTATCCCTGAACGGATACCTTCAGGTAGAGCGTGCCGGAACGTGATTTCTTCGGAATGGAAAGGGAGAAACAGCGAAAGTCCGAGGCACCTGAAAGCACAGCGCTCATTAGTGGCACCAAATATAGCTTACCGCTGCCTTCATCATGCTTGCAACACGCTTGCAGTAATATATGCAAAGTCTCTCACTCTTCTTTCATTTCCTTGCAATATAGGTAAGCATGTTGTTTGGCGAGAACTGAAGTGGAAGACTCAGTAATAGGTAGGGGTTATTTTCGACACCCTGGAAAGTAGCATTTGCTTAAAAAAAAAATAATTAGAAGATTATTCTTACCTATTTTAGATTACATTATAACACACTTACGTCCTCAGAGCTTTATAACTATTAGGCTTAAACCTAAGGACAAAGTATCGCACAACACAACGAAACAGGATTTCGTACCTTACATCCAGTCAGGTATGCAAATAAGCCGCGCAAGGAACTTACCTCTGATATATGTTGCTTTGTAGTATTTTGCTACGCTGTCAGCCGTTGTACTATTTTTCTTGGGCAGTAGGTGCACATTTAGCCGCACTGTTTGGCCTGCGAGCTTGTAAAACGATACGCAGCATTGCTCCTTCGTCCCGGCGATTAGCGACTTGGGACACGTGAGAAGAAAACCCCTGCAGACAGGCGGAGCAGCGCAGCTCAAAGACCCTGATACTGAATAAACATTATTAGAGGAATGACAAAAAATCATAAGGCCGTTTATTACCTACCCTACAAGTGTCCAAATGGCAAGCCTTTTCAACAAGTTTTGCCTTTTTTATTTCCACTTAAAATGTTCTCTGTGAAAACCTTCTCAAGAAACCCTCCCAACACAAACCACGCGGGAAAGACGTAGGCGAACTGCCCTCTGCTGGGTAACAGCAGCAACATCAGCCACCCATGCAGTTCACGTTCCATATAGGTGTGCGATGACCGTTGAATGTTATGTTTATGCATTGCGGAAGATTTTGGAACACCTATCAGTAGCTAATACAATTCCCTTCAGGCGCAGAAGAGCCAATGGCCTCAGGACTGAGATTCAAGACTATTCTGGCATTCTCGACGATAGGGGAAAAAATAGATAGAAAGATAGATAGAGAGAGAGAGAGAGAGAGAGAGAGAGAGAGAGAGAGAGAAAGAAAGAGAGAGAGAGAGAGAGAGAGAGAGAGAGAGAGAGAGAGAGAGAGAGAGAGAGAGAGAGAGAGAGAGAGAGAGAGAGAGAGAGAGAGAGAGAGAGAGAGAGAGAGAGAGAGAGAGAGAGAGAGAGAGAGAGGAACAAAGGAAAATGTCGAAGTTCGGCCATCGCAGGGGCACACTGATCAGTGATCAGCACGGTACGGAGTGTGGGAATGAAACGAAAACTCCACTTTTCGCAAGATCAAATATCAACTAGCCTATGATATTCTTGATTCACAACATCAAATCATCTGATCACACAACGTCTATCAATTTACCCTCGCCCCGCTGGGGGGGGGGGGGGCAATTTGGCCCCCCTGTGTTTTTTCCTGAATAGCAAGAAAACGGCGGCACGCAGCGCCGCCAAATTTTCAGTACCTTACCGGGCATCAATTTGACACCTCCAAACTAAATTTCAAGTCTTAGTCTCAGGAGTTATTGAGGTCAAACTGAGGTCAGGTTCGTGCAAAAATGAGCAAAAAACATGAAATCTTGAAACACTCACCAATGCTACAGTTACTTACCAATTTCAAAGTTCTTTATATGGTCATGTAGAGAAAAGACGGTGCTACAAAACTATTATCCAGGATTTTCAAATTTTTTGGATTTTGACCACTAAAAATTCAAATTTCCTGTTCCTGATCTGGCTAGCTAACCACACGAACCCCCGCTGTCCGTCTCTCGAGTACAATCAGTTGCTAACTTTTTACGAAGTCCGGCCGCTGAGTGCTAGACGAGTTCAGTGTGATGTGCTGTTTTTAGCGAAACTTTTTAGAGGACTCATCTAATCATCTTACTTATTAGAATGTTTTAATGTGCATGTTCCACCAAGACACACTAGAGCTGCATCTTTTACTCTGTTTAGCATGCCTCATAGTCGTGTAAATGCTACACTGACTAGTCTTTTTGTACGTGTCCCGCGTGTCGTAAACGAACTTATCGCCTGGAATCCCTCAGTGGACATATTTACAGACCCAATGGGAAAGTTGAAGAGGGAAGCAGCAAAATTTTCGTCAACTTTGGAAGTCTGCACTTAGCTTTAGCTTGTGTCACTTAGTATCTGTATCCATGTGTATCCTGTAATGACTGCGTATTTATGTCGTAGGTTGTGCTGCATGCGCTGACTTCACCTGTCATTGGGTTTTACGTGTTGGTGATCAATACATCATACAATCATACAATCATACAATCAATTTTTTTAGAAAAACGTGAAAAAAAATCCCAAAAGTTTTTGGAATTTCGAAAAAAAAACGGAATATATGTGATAGTCCCTGCGCTTTTCTATCCACATACCAACCAGTATAACGCCTCTTGGGGCGACTAACGGAGCGAGCGAGAGGGTGAGCCTTGCACGTGCGAAATTTCGAGGGGGTATCTCCAGCTGACTTGTGCACGGCACCCTACTAACCGGTCTATAGCGATGTGCCAAATTTGAGCACAATTGGCCCAGCCGTTATCGAGATCTGGAAGTGGCACCCTGCACGTGCGCACGTGCAAAATGGGTCCCAATTGACTTTTGCACGGCACCCTACTAACCGGTCCCTAACCATGTACCCAATTTGAGCGCCATCGGTCCAGCAGTTCTCGAGATCTGGAATCGACCCCTGCACGTGCGCACGTGCAGCAGCACCCCAACTCTGGCACATGGATATGCATTGCCTAGTGGGTGCCTACCTACATGTCAACTTTTAGCGCAATCGGCCAAGTAGTTACCGAGATATTGCAACAATTACAAAAGTGACACCTCTTCGTTTTGCACGTGGCACGTGCATAAGGGGTCATCCACATGCATCAGGAATAGTCCAATACTTTGTAGAAGGAATGAAGCTACCCTACAAAAATTACCGCGTGTAAATCGGTCAAGTGGTTGCTGAGATATAAGCGTCGCAGAATCGTGACCACGGCCGGCCGGCCGGCCGGCCGGCCGCTCATACTCAGAAATTTCCGTTATTCTACGACTCCGCTCGCTTCACTCGCTCCGTAATTACATATCGATGATACCTCTTTTTTGGCCAAGTTATAGCGAAAAACTGTTAAAAATTGATGGCATCAATTTTTGAACTCAATTTTTGGCAATTCCAGAGCACGTAGCGCAAAACAGAGACCATCATTGAACTCCCCGTGACGAGCTGCATCGAATCGATATCCATTTTATGCAAAAACATCAACTTTGAAATTTGACCTAATTTGACCTGACCTTGACCTGACCTTGACCTGACCTTCACCAGAACATAATTTAAACTGAACCCAAAGGCTGCCTGATCCACATAGTTGCATTTGACAAATAAAATGAACCATAAAACATGTATCAATGGTATTTTCATATTGTGACCCTCAGTGACCTGACCTGGCAGCAGTGACCTCAAATAGCAAAATATGTGTTTGATGAACAATACTCCATCGATGATTTTCAATGAAATGCATTTTACTCGATTTTACAACGCATTTCTTGAAATACCTGTAAACGGTGAAAATTCGACATTTGACGTGTACCTGACCTGTGACGTCATCGGTTTGACCTAGGGCAATGAAATTAGGTCACAAGGTAGTTCCCTGTTGGGGCTATCCAACACCGTTTGCCGCTTGTCGCTATGTTGCGTGGTTCTCGAGATCTTAGGGGGGGGGGAAATTGCCCCCCACCAGCAGGGCGCGTTGCTCGGCAGACCAGGGTATCGGCAGACCCCAACGGGGCGCGGGTTAAAGCAACAGTATCAAAAAGACATTACTGTGTTCGTTTATAACATCATTCAACAATGGCGGTCATTAGATTGAGGATTGATCACAAATCTTTTTCTTATGTCAAAATACCTAAGACAAACAACTTAATGTCAAAAGATATAGCACGATCTAAGGCCTAATTATATTTGATGTCGACAAAACGCATAAAAATACGAACGTGTTGCCCGAGACAAGGGGAAGTGGGTGAAATCCAATTTTAAGGTCCTAGATCATTGATCATTGATTTTAGATCATAGATCACCTAGGTCCCAGGTCAGGTCAATGGCCGACAAGCTGGGAAATCGGGACTACCAAAACTTCTGGAAGTGAAGCTGTTATGAGTTATGACTACTTTCGGGATCCTGATTTCGAATTTAATATGCGTTTTAATCAAACAACCGTGCTTTGCAGTAGATCTGGCTAGGTCAGGTCAACCAGTAGGCTAACCACACGTATCAGCTACCACTGAAGGATTTGTAGCATGCCGTAGCATGCTACGTAGGCACCAAAACTACCTCCGAAATATTCAAATGAGTGCCAAATTCGAAATAAACTCCAAAATCTGCTCTGTAAACATGTAGGACTCGAAAAGGTTAACCAAATTCATCTTAGGTCAATGACCTTGACCTAACTTTCACGTGACTTTGCTACCCACCATACTGCATGGGGCAGCCATCAATTCACATGCGGGCAAGTTTCTAATAAAAAAGTCTGTCATTCAAGGTCAGGTCACCAGGTCACGTCAAGTGACCTTACCTCATAAAAAGTTTAAAGATAGTTACACCGACTGATTGATCACTTTTGAAACTTTCAGAGATTGATAAGACTAACAATATGTATAAGATGTTTCGGACTTTTGATATCGGTAAGCTAAGGTCAGGTCAATTTTGCGACCTCTCCATTATAAGTCAATGGGAGAAAATTGAAATGCGCCTCTTTTGGACGAATAACGTTCAGAACCCTCTCAAACATCGGTTCATAGGTAAACATAACACACTGAATCGTAAAAATGCACCTGTGACCCTTCTGTGTGCCCCTGAGGTCATCTCAGGTCATGAACGGTCACCAGCAGTTTTTTTTTTGCTGTACCTTTGGATAGAGACGTGCTAGAGCGGTGAAAATACGTCAGACAATACGGATCGACTGATATGCAGCATGACCCTTTCCGGTCAGGTCATGACCTTGACCTGGGGTCAAATTGTCAACATGACCCTTCAAGGTCAACGTATAGCTCATTCCACGCGTCTCGACGAGAGGAACACGATGCTGGCAAAATAAATGTCGTCACTGTCTCTAGTCAAACGTTATTGCAGAAAAACGCTTTCTATAAAAACTGCTATTTTTTAGTTTTTGCCCTCTGGAGGCTAAACCGTTGACTTGTGGTCAAATCTGAGAGCAATAATCGAAAAGGTCTGTAAAATGGCTAACGAATGCGATTTTGTGCGTCGTTCAAGCTCCATTGGTTCCAGAGTTAGTTGTTGGCAGTTTCCAAAATTGTTGAAATGGACTAAATTTGACCTTTGATGACCTCTGGCGACCTGACCTTTGACCTGACCTGATAACTAAACAAAGTGTTTCCGTCATTATTTTGACGCTCTTTCGATTGCCGCTTACCGCGTGTTGCTACGTGGCCCAGGAGCCAAGTTAAGTGGGTCGCGTGAAAACGCCCCCCCCCCCCCCCAGCACGACACGGAAAACACAGCCCACCAGCACGACGCGGTTTAACTAATAGGTAATGGAGAGGTCGCAAAATTGACCTGTCCCTCGATGTAGATATTTTGTCTGGGGATTACGCAAGGCGAATGTTCGGTGAGATCAGCAGGTATCTATGGCGCTTATTCAAAGTCGATCATGCACACTCACATCATCAAAGGTCGTCTTCTATGCTACGTCGGCCGAGGACATCCTTTACCTTAGTGCCACTATATGGGACAGCCTCACGCCTCATCCATCTGGCACTCATGTAGTCACCCATATCCACAAGTAGGGGCTGCGCGCACTATAGACATCGAATTTATGGTGATTTGTGGAGGAAAAAATCCAAAACGTAAGTAAGTTTTCGGTCGCCTCTGACTGCAGTCGCTGCTAGTATGACAATCAGCTAAGATCTCATGGTGGATCTTATGGTCTGAAATGTTCAAGTCTTTCCTGGATTCCAATTTCGGCAATTGGTCGCAGCGTGAATCCTACATAGGTACGTGCGGTCTGAGATTCTAAGCACAGCCACCGCTGTCGACCACAGGCTGCAGCCCACAGGTCACTTTGGATCAGTGAGTGAACCTGTATATCTTTTTTTTTGCAAAGAATAAAGATTGTGCCTACCGACCAACGTATATTTTACCGTTTCAAATGCGCATGGATGCGTATTTTGAGAATAAAATATCTGTAGCCTGGGATCGTTTCCTATGTCGTGCTAAATATTCATCAAGATCATTTTTTTTTTTAAACATCGGGCTGCAAATTGCATAAAATAAATTGAGAATAAAATATCTGTAGCCTGAGATCGTTTCCTATGTCGTGGTAAATATTCATCAAGATCAAGGTTTTTTATATAAAAAAACACCGGGCTGCAAATTACATTAACTGGATTTTATGAAAAATCAGCGAAACCTGGTTCATATTCTTCGTATTTTGCAACACCTAGTAAATCAAGCATGAACATGACGTTACATTTTAGACTGATGCCCCTGTCACTAGCTAACAATGGCGCCCCTCTCAAGGAAAAAAGTCGCCCCTCGAGCACCATGCCCCCCCCCCCTTCGCTGATTTCTGGCTACGCCACTGTTGATGGTTGCCTACTGTACAATAGACAACAGCAAAGCCCGTTAGAAGTCTGCCTTGTCATCCAGATGAACACCAGCTTACCTGTCGGCGAAGGAGGTTGCTGACGTGGCTGGCGCCAGTGCTAGCAACGCTAGCCAGGCTACCACCGCGATCATGGCTGCCAGCTCTGCCACCCAGTCGGCCGCGAGCCTCAGAGTGACTGGTGCGCAGGGTGGTCGGTCCCTTTGTCAGCTCGGCTGTCACGCCCGTGACAGACGGTCGATAGCGTCACCTGCTCCCCGCCAGTCAGCCGCTACACCATAGCTGACAGTCTTTGCTGGCTTGACGTGAATGCAGCCTGCTTTGTGTTGAGCTCCACTAATTCATACGCCTTTAGGTTGACTTGTAGATTTATTCCTGTTTCATTCACCCGCCGCACAGTGGAAACGTCTTGTCTGCGGTATGCTCTCATCCTTTCGGCTTTGAATTTTAACAGCCGAAACATGAGTCAACTTTGCAAAAAATGCATTATATACGTCGTAAGAAAAGTAATTTGGTGTTGAGGGGCGTTGGTCATGTCGGAATCGGCTGGAAAGGCGACTATTTATGTTTTTCAATCTAATTGAAGATTTGCTCGCTTTGATTTCCTAACCCCATATCGTTCTTATTTTTATTTCAAGGGACTTATTAGGACCATATGAGCGGCCCTATGTTTTAGGGCCTTGAGCGGCCCTAACTGGGTCGACCCGGCCCGGCCCCGCGATCCTTTTCACAGCCCAACGTCTTGGCAACCGCTCTACCGATCAACAAGCGATCTTCTGTACCAGACAGTCCCATCCTTTCGATTTTTAACCCGCGCACCGACGGGGGTCCGCGTCAACTTAGAACCGACGGGGACGGGCGGTTGACCGCCCCCCCCCCTTGAGATCTCGAGAACGAAGCAAGATAGCGACATGCGGTAAACGGCATCGGATACGCACGGACAAGGCCTACATTATTTACTAAGGTCATTTTCAGGTCAGGTCAAAGATGACGTCACAGAGGTCAAAAAGGTCAAAATGGCGGCGCTAGATATGGAGAGAGTTTTTCTCGAATAACTTTCGAAACTTAGCGAAGCGCTAGGAACAAAATAATGGCACTATCGTGATCCTGTCGTAAATCCGTATCGAAACATATATGTGTTGACCTCGAAAGGTCCACGTCAAAGGTTGACCTCAGGTCACGTGACCTCAAGGTCATCATGTACCCATATCATTCGATGTGCCTCGACGAGCTGAACACAATGAGACCACCCGCGTGGCTGTACCTCATTCCTGTAAAGAGTTATTAGCAAAAAAAAAACTATGGTGACCTTTGATGACGTCACATGACCTTACAGTTGATCAATAGCAAAATAGGCCTCAATATAGTCAAGGTTGATCGTATCTGAAGTCATTTTTGGTATATTGGGCCATTCCGACGCCTTTTAGTGAAAAACAGGGAGTTGATTTTCCCCCATTGACATTTAATGGGGAGGTCAAGAAATTTACCTGACCTTAAGTCATCGATATCAAAATTCCGAGATGAACAAATTGTAGCTACTAATGATCTCATTACATCTTGCGACCTTCAAAAGCCTCAGTCATCACGTAGCTCTGACGCGGTGACAAAGTTGCAAAAAAGTGGTTTGAGGTTGGGTCATTCGAAGCGACCTGGTGACAAGGTAGGGGGTTGAAGCTTGCACACCATGTGTAAAATTGATAAGGGAATACTCATGCCAAATTTTGCGGCGTCCCGCTATTCACGAAAAACCTCAGGGTCAGGGGGGGGGGCGATTAACCGCCCGGCGCCCCCCCCCCCCCCACCCCCTGTCGATGCGCGGGTTAATTCAACAATTTTTATTGCGACCGACACAAGTGTTACGTTATTCCGCAGGCCATAGCCTGCGTTGACCTTGTGGATTACGCTAAAACTTGACCAGGTGGTCGACATTGGACCGGGCGATGTATTCCCATGCATCCTGCTTGGGGTGTACTGACTACTGATTGTGCACACGTTGTACAGGGGCCGACCCAAACGCTGGGCTAAGAAACGGCTGGGCTGAATACGCTCAAATTTGGCTCACTGTTGGGAACCGATGAGAAGAGTGCCCGGCAACTCAGCTATGGATTCAGTATACGTGTGCACTTGCACACGCGCCCAGGCCGTTTCCACATCTCAAGCGTACTAAAATGTGTCTTCCTGGCACAGAATGCGTATTATGTAATTGACGCTACCTTTTACTTTCATACCTTATGGTCTTCATGCCATTTAACCTTTCGAAGTTCGAGCCGGAAATATTGATATTTCAATTGAAACTGGTGACATGGCTTTTTAAATATAAGAAACTTCAAATAAATCATTTTCGGGATTGCACCATCCGAAACAAGTAAGGATTAGTCGGTTTCAGGTAGCTAGCCCAGTTGCATGATGCAAGCGCACATGGTCATCTTGTCATCCAACTCTGACAAAATGGGTGGCCCCATGGTGACAAACAAGGCAGCGCAGGTGGCGGTACAAATGTCAGCGCTGCTCCATCGAGCAGGGGGGGGGGGCTCACGTGGGCGGAGAGGCGGTTAGACGCCCACATCGGCGGCACCGCCGCGAGCTCGTGGCCGTCACGGCTGTCAAACTGACCGGCCGACGGGGTTCCCTCGGCCGGTGACTAACCGCCAGCAGACACCAGTATTGACAGCGTGCAAGGCTCCAAAAGATAATGATGGACCAAAAACCTCTGCATACCTCGGATGGACAAAATTCGACATCCACGGACCCAAGAGTCCGTGGGTGCACCCGGACATGCGATTCTACTGGCGCAAGATTATCTCCTTTTTTTGGCGTAAGAGGATCGCTCGGAATGCTTTATTGTTTGACAAGTTTTCGCCTTTAGAAACATTCTGCACCACATTTGGAGTGTTCGCACTATTACATATGTATATACCCAATACCGCCGCCGCTTATAACCATCCCTATGCTAGTTCCAAATTTATCGTCGCCACAGCCTAGAAACGGAGAGTTGCGCTTCACCGACCCAATCCTTCGATATTCATTATCACGGCTGACCTATGTTGAGGTCACAGGTGTAACACCCATAGCCTTATGCGGGGCCGTGTACATTAAGAAAATATAGCACCGTGCAAAATCGCTATAATTGGTAGAAAAAACCGTATAATTCCAAAGCCTAATTTTCGACCATGCTTTAGAATTGTTGATGCTATATTATATGGTGCCTGTTCACAACATTTTGGTAAAACATGCAAAAGTAAATACAGAATGTCATCCCTTTTTCACATTCACACCCGCGCATGACTGGGGTATACACTGTACATATTTTATAACGGGAGTGAAGGGGGGTGCCCGGCCCCTTGTACACTGAAAAAAGTTTTTACCATCAATTTACTAAGTTACTAGCTTTGGTAAATTTTACCATCAGCCTACCATCATATTACTACCAGCCTACTATGGTGCTGAATACTATCCTGCCTTGACATGTTGATATTACCATGGTTACGTTTATCAGGGGTGGTTTTGTACCCCAGTTTACAAGGTGGTAACCACCTGAGGCTAGTAGATACCCTCGTAAGCTAATATTCCCTACCATAGTAAAATCAACCTTTCCACGGGCGGATCCAGCGGTGAATTCGGCGATCAAGTCTCCTCCTTTCCATAGAGGTGTTTGCCAATTTTTGATATGTTGGAAGGAGCGTCATCCAAGGACTAGCTGAGACCCTGAGCAATTAATAGTTTTATGGACGAAAGGCCAGAAATTTCTTGCAACAGTTCCCTGGGTGTGCTTCTGCTGCTATGGTAAGGTATACCATGGCAACACCATGACAACACTACACCCTTACTAACAATCCACGTGCGTCTGACTCTGCTGCAGCGGCGCCGCCATGTCAGTTCCGGCCGCGCGCCGGCGTTGTGAAGGTGCTCCGTGGTTTTAAATATTTGAACGGTGATTGTGTGGGTGGTTAGCGTAGCTGACGGTGGAGGATACTCGGAAATAACAAGTAAGTCGTTGTATCTTCAGCATAATAATACTTATCTCACGAGTGCCATTTCCAGCAAAGATCGCAGCCTTTGTTTCGGTTCATGTTGTTGAATTTCCTTGAGACCCTGTTGGACCGGGTAGGGGGAGGGTGGTGGGGTGGGTATCATTGCGGGCATTTCCCAGCGTCGGAAATCAACGTGTTTTTTTATTTGTTAACCCACGCCTCACTGGGGTATGTGCTCTAACGCGCCCCACAGCACGTTACAGCACGTTACAGTGGGGGGGGGGGGGGGCTCCTAACTCCGAAACTACTGGGCCGATTGTCAAAATTCAAACGGCCCCTGGTAGCCCTGGAAATATTGTTGAGCGAAGCCTAATGTCATTGACCTCGAGGTCATCGATGACGTCACAGGTCAGGTCAAAGTAAAAATATCAGCGTCTTGGCACTCTGGGCGCCGGCCAACAAATCAGATCAGGCTCATTTTTTGTTTGCACACTCGTGAATATATGCGTAACATAACCTGAGGGTACCGAACTTGTACTTCGAATTTTTCAGGTCAAGGCCATCTCATCCCAGGTCACGAAAGCTTTATATCGTGCATCGGTGACGTGAGACATGTTTTATGGTTCATGTAGGCCATATATATCGAAATCAGTGTTGTATGTGTCAGTTTAGGCCATTTTAGCTGAATATAGCTGAGGTCAGGTCAGGTCACTTTAGGTCAAAAATGGTCAAATTTTGAAGTTGACATTTTTCAACAAAAAAGGTGTTTGTCAGATGAAGTTCACATATATTCAACGCATATGTGTTCAAACACATATAGACCCCGTTTCCATGGGCATCACTGATCCGGATCAGCAAACTTAAATCGTATTATATTTCTCGAACTCTTCGTTACATGATATAATTCCAAGTGGATTAGGCTTATATAATCAGTTAATCCCTTATTTTCATTTTCATATATTGTCTAACTATACTGGATTAGCTAATCCATTTTTACTGATCCGGATCAGTGATGCCCATGGAAACGTGGTCATATTCTGCTTTTTTTCATTCAGAAACGTATATGTAAAAAAATAAAAAATACAATTTCTGAGTTTTTATATTTATAATTTTCAAAATATTCAACATTTCGAAAGTCCGAAATCAGTTTGGTAGCCCTGTAGAGTCCACCCATGCAAAAAAAGGATCTAGCTTAACCCTCAAGGCGGTGGGGGGGGGGCATTTTTTGCATCCATCTTTAGTTTTTTTTTTTCGATATATCTCCAGAACCGCTGCGCCGATCTTCACCAAACTTTCAGTACCCTTTTGCACATTGTGACCAAATTTTTTTTCCAAAGGCTATGATAAGTTGGCCGCTACGTCGGAGTGACGTCATTTCTGCCATTGTCGACCAAAAAAAAAGCTTCGCGGGAAGAGCTGTCAGGTCTATAAATTTGATTATGCATAAAAATGTTCAAGACATGAAATGTGTAGAATTACCAGGGCTACTATACTGTTCTCTCGATTTTGTTTTTGAAGTTGACCCCAAAAATAAAAAGAAATAGATATAATAGCCAAAAAATCCCAAAAGTTTTTCGATTTTCGAAACAAACGGAATATATGTAATAGCCACTATGGACTTCTATTCACATTCCAAGTATTAGATCGATAACTCCTTTTTGCCAAGTTATAACAAAAAAAAAAAACTGTTCAAAATTAATGACGTCAAATTTTCAAACTCGATTTTGGCAATTCTAGACCACAAAGCGCAAAACAAAGACCACCATTAGACTCGCCGTGACGAGTGGCATCGAATCAATACCAATTTTATGCGAAACTATCAACTTTGACCTGAAATTTGACCTTTTTGACCTGACATTGACCTGACCTCCACCAGAAAGTGACCAAAAAACCGTCCCTGATGGTCTTATAACCAACACCATTGAGGCGAATATGAAAAATTGGCCATAAAACATGCATCGCACAACCCTACTTAGTAAAGATAGGTTCATGTGCTGACCCTTGGTGATCGGACCTGGTATTATCAGTGACCTCCAATAGCAAAACTGTTCAAAATTAATGACGTCAAATTTTCAAACTCGATTTTGGCAATTCTAGACCACAAAGCGCAAAACAAAGACCACCATTAGACTCGCCGTGACGAGTGGCATCGAATCAATACCAATTTTATGCGAAACTATCAACTTTGACCTGAAATTTGACCTTTTTGACCTGACATTGACCTGACCTCCACCAGAAAGTGACCAAAAAAACCGTCCCTGATGGTCTTATAACCAACACCATTGAGGCGAATATGAAAAATTGGCCATAAAACATGCATCGCACAACCCTACTTAGTAAAGATAGGTTCATGTGCTGACCCTTGGTGATCGGACCTGGTATTATCAGTGACCTCCAATAGCAACATATGCTCGTATAATAGGCAACTCACGCCCTATCGCTGATTTTTGACAAAATGCCCTTTACTCGATGTTGCAGCGCATTCCTTAAAAGACCCGTGAACGGTGAAACATTTTATCTTTGACTTGGCCTGTGATGTCATCGGTGACCCCGAGGTCAATGAAATTGAAGTTCCCTCGACAAATTTAACAAGGCTATCGAACGCCATTTAAATTTTACCGATCCGTCATAGTAGCTTCGGAGATTCGGGGGGGGGGGTCAAAAATCCCCCCCTCCCACCGCGCGGAAGGTAGCCGGGAGGCCCACCGCTTGCCGGGTTAAAACTCTTGAGAGAGTTTTAACCAAAAAGATCTTGAGAGCGATTACCGTTGTTCAATGCTTTGCATCAAAATCGGCCGAACATGATGTCACTCTGGCGTCATTTCCGGCCGATCTATAGTAGCTACGAAAATTTTATTAGTGCACAAGGTGTCAAATAAATTGATGCAGCCGAAGGTCCTAAAAGCTTTGTTTTGATACGTCCAGCGGTTTTAAAGATATTGCGTAAACACGAGAGGGGCTATGAATAGCCCTCCCCACAGTAGGGTGGGGGTTAACCCTCGCCCGTATTGGTGTTTTTCCAGCCACGAACGTTTAAGGGGGGGTCCGTTGAACCCCCTCCTTGCCGTTTCGCCCCTGATTGAGCTAGAGCTTCGCGGAAAAAACGAGCGTGCTGCCCGTGACGAGAGAAAGCCGATGGTACCCAATTTTATCCTAGGTCGTCGGTCCTAGGTCATCGGTTGACCTTCCAGGTCAGGTCAATGACCCAAAAGTGGGGAAAACTGGGACCTGTTAGAACGTCGTAAAACGTGGCTGCTATTGGGTTTTTTAGGGAACTGATCACGAATATCATGTTAGCTATGATCATAGATGATGTCTTCATGCATTTAGGCCAGGTCGGGTCAGGTCAGGTCAGGTCAACCAGTAAGGGTTTTGCCGGGTATTCGTAGTAGGTGCACTAGGTGGCAACCGCCTCTGACAGCTTCGTAACATGTTACGAAGGCACCAAAACTACTTCGTAAATGTTCATATATGGTTGTTAAATTCGAAATCAGCTAAAAAAAACTAGCCTAGAAAGATGCTGATAAAACTCGAAAAAGTAAACCGAGGTCATCAAAGGTCAATGAACTGACCTGACCTTCTGGTGACCTTGACATCCACCCTAATGCATGGGAGCAGCATCATATCCCATGTTTGAACGCTTGAAACCACGAAAGGACTGCAAACGCGCGGCAAATGCGAGCCGACATACGCCGAATCGCGATTCCGGCCAAACATGGTCTCGAAAAGTAGGTCACAGGTCAAAGGTCATTAGTCAGGGCCATTACATTTTTTAGGGTAGGTGTAAAATTGATTATAACTCGAGGGTACTGAAAGCTTCGTTGCGGTCGGCCGCTTTTTACGCGAGGTATTCGCGAAAAACCGAGGGGGAGTCCGTTCGACCCCCCCCCCCCCTATACGGGGGAGGGTTAACAAGCCAAAACGTTGCTAATTTTTATTTTGATCTGACCTGTGACGTCAACGGTGATCTCGAGGTCAATAAAATTAGGTTTTGCTCGACAGTTTTTCCAGGGCTATCAGACGCCGTTTCAGTTTTGACAATCGGCCCAGTAGTTTCGGAGTTGGAGCGGGGGGGGGGTTCTATAAATAGCCCCCGCCTCCCCCAGTGGAGTGCGTTACAGAACATACCCCAGTGGGGCGCTGGTTAAGAGTAGAATTTTTGAATTATTGCCAACACTCAACACTGCACCTCATGGCAATTAATTCATTATAGGGCATTTTACCTGAACCAGCCTCTGGCCTAATGTCCCAAATTTGCTAAATTCCTCACCCTACAAATCCCCTGTTCTATTAGATGCTGCCATTTTTTTAAAACAACTTATCTTAAATCCTTGTTTCATCAAACTGGGAGCTAGGTCACGGGACACTGCGAGTCAAGGTGGGAGGGGTAGGAGATAGAGTGTCACTGCAGCACACACAATCAATCTTTCCATTGGTTTATCTTATATCAATGCCTGCTCTTTTCCAGAGCTGGCTTTCGAAGTTCGAACCTTCGGTATATGGCTACCAATGCCCTTGGAGAAGGTGTTGCGTGATAAATCGCTGGAAGGGCGACATTCAACGATTGTGTGAAAAGAGACCGATTGCATTGTGATGATAAAGTGAACTGTAATAATTGTTGTTCATGCGCGTTGTTTGGTTATGTGCAGACGTAACTTTGTTTGTGGCCAAATGCTTTTTATGTGTGAAATATTTCATGTAGGTTACTAGGTAGATGCTTTGGAAAAGTGAAGAGCTGCTTTGTCGACTGCTAGGTAGATACTGTCATGCATGCTGTTGTGCATCAGTAAGTGGCTGTCGTAATGATAAACAAATTTGGCATGGATAGGCTAAAGCACAGCATATGAAGCATGCTGGTTGATGACTAGTAAGATCCTGTTAACCGACTGGTAATATCACAATAAATGTCACATAGTAAACTATTGTTTTACGATGGTTGGCCAGCAAAGCAAAGCTGGTATCCAGATGACAAAAGGATGGTTTTACCATGATAAGTCATTAGTAAGCATTACCAGGGAGTAGCTAACGATAGTAAAGTCCTAGTTTCGTGCTAGTATCACGTGGGTTTTTGGGCATGGTATGACGACATATAGTTACCGTGTTAATACCATGGTAATTTTTACTGGCATTGGTATTCACATGGTTTTACATTCATATTAGGCCTAGTATTTGGGTCGTAAGTTAGTTTACCATAGGTAAGAGGCTGTTCAAAATATGACCACCACTCGAAAACTAACTAGGGTGGTATTTTTCTTAGTAGGCGGTACCAGGATAATACTAGCGTTAGTAGAGCTTTGGTTTCTTATTAGTTATGCTTTAGTTTCAAGGTAGTATGATGAAAAAATATTACCGTACTAAGACCATGGTATTTTGATGAGCATTGGTAGTTGCATAGTATTCCTTTGATATTGGGCCTAGTATTTGGATCGTAAACTGGTTTACCATAAGTAAAAGGCTGTTCAAAATATGA
Source organism: Amphibalanus amphitrite (assembly GCF_019059575.1). Classification (NCBI taxonomy): domain Eukaryota; kingdom Metazoa; phylum Arthropoda; class Thecostraca; order Balanomorpha; family Balanidae; genus Amphibalanus; species Amphibalanus amphitrite. The sequence goes on from NW_024881841.1 coordinate 263,426, forward strand.
CCACCACCCAAAAACTAACTAGGGTGGTATTTTTTTCTTTCAGTGTATCTTCGAAGGCACTGGTCCGATTCAAGGCCCGATTGTAAAAATTCAAGCGGCTTTGGGTAGGCCTGGAAAAGCTATCGAACGTATCTACCTAATTTTATCGACATCGAGATTACCGATGACGTCACAGGTCAGGTAAAAAAGTGAAACTATCAACATTTATGCACGATTGTACTTAAGGTTCTGGCTGCCGCCATATTAGTCCCATCAAGTTCATGTTTGGTTTACACACTTATAAATGTGCAATATGTTAAAGATACGCTATGGGTAGCGAACCTGCATGCTCGGTATGTTTCAGATCAAAGCCAGGTCAGCGTAGGTCATGCCAATGATCAAGGAAATCTCAAGGCCTTTATAGGTCATGTGACACATTTTTACGGTCAATTTTGGAAACAGAGTTCGAAAATCGTGTCGGTTTTGTCGTCTGAAGCCTTGTTTAAGCTGCTTGTAGCGAAGCAAAGGTCACGGTCAGGTAAAAAAATGTCAGATTTTGAAGTTGATTTTTTAACAAAAAGGTGCCCATCCGACGCCATCTGAGCTGAGCTTCATGATGGTTTCGTGTGTTTTGGTGTACGATGCTTTAACCCGCGCGGGGCTGGGGGGGGGGGGTAAATTTTATCCCCCCTCGCGAATTTTTGCAATATCTCAAAAACGGCGGCGCGCAGCGCCGCCAAACTTTCAGTACCTTTTCTTACATCAATTTGACACGTTCCCTGAAAATTTGAGCGAAATCCGTCGGAAAGAAAATTGAGAAATTGACGTTTTAGTAACGTCATGTTCGCCATTTTCGCCTCAAAAAACGGCAAAATTTCAAACGCCGCTAACATCTTCATTTTTAAAGGAATCAAGACGTAACAAAAACGGTTATACGTAATTCTACTTTGTCTATCAAATGGCGATCTCGGTTTTTTGAAAATTTTGGATTTTGGCCTAATTTTTTTTTTCAAAAAACTGACTTTTTTGGGAAAATGATTATAAAATCCAAAATTTTAAGTCTATCAAAAAACCGGAATATATTTCAGAGAAGTGGTCTATGTGCACCTACATACCAAATTTTAGAAGAATCGGTTCAAAAATGTAGAAGTTATTCAAAATTTTATAACGTCACGACACACAAATTTTTTGAAAAATAACTTTTTTGGAAGTTCTAGACCTCGTACGGAAACAAAAATAGCACCATACGATTCGCTGTGAAAAACTGCATCAGATAGACACCTTTCTAGGCCTTAACAACCAACTTCAAAATTTAACCTCACTTGACCTGACCTTGACCTGACCTCAACCTGCAATTCATCCAGAGGTGGTCCATATCACTTATTGAGTGTGCCTATTGAATTCTATGAGTAAAATGACCCATAAAACATGTGTCGCACATGCCCTTTTCTATATTTTGTTTTTGGTGACCTGACCTGACCTGACCTGACCTGACCTTGACCTTGACCTCTGAATGATATTGTATGCAACGAATATTGTCTTGATAGCCTAAGAACACGTTTTGGGCGATCAGTCTCAGTCCATGACTCCATTCTTCGGCAACTACGGTGCAAGGCCGATACTGTAGAAACTTGCAATTTGTACCCTTGACCTGACCTTGACCTCGGCCTCAAACTTTAAACTAAAGGGACCCTCCCACCTTAACATTAGTTTTGAGTTGAGATAGCCAAGTTTGCGGCCAGGCTCAGAAACCACCATTTATCCTGGTCGCAACCCCCGCAGCTTTATGATGTTCAAGAAATTTCTTCCCTTTACTTGCAGGGTGGGACCAGCGTGGTCCCTATCTCTTAACCATTACGGGAATCTGATGACGTTATCAGGCTTTCGAACGTCCGTTAAATGTTTGACTAAAACGTTTTGTAGCACGCGGTGGTATATGCTGCTTTGCGCGCAACAAATGCCGCACTTTCAAATAAAGTCGCTAGGAACAGCGGAGATCCCAAAAAGTAAACAAAAGTAAAAGTCTAATATCTTGAAAACCGGTGAATATTTTTCGATAAAATTTGGTAGATATTCGTTTTTGCTCTTTCTGAACCGAGCGACATCACTTTCATGCCAATTCATTAACTTTTTTGAAGGTGGGAGGGTCCCTTTAAGTACATGTTTTTAGTTGTTCGTGATGAGAGCTTTCGATTGGCGTTTGAATTTTCCAAATCGGACCATTAGTTCGGGAGATAACAGGGGGGTAAAATTTACCTCCCCCCCAGCCCCGCGCGTTCGGCTGGAGACCCCAGCCCCGCGCGGGTTAAACGTACTTTCAGTTATTACGGCGCCAGCGAAGCGAGCGTAGTCTTTCCTTAACGGAAATTTCTGAGTATGAGCGCGAGGTTTATATCTCAGCAACCACTTGACCGATTTACGCGCGGTAATTTTTGTAGGGTAGCTTCGTTCCTCCTACCAAGTATTGGACTATTCCCGATGCATGTGGGTGACCCCTTATGCACGTGCCACGTGCAAAACGAAGAGGTGTCAGTTTTGTAATTGTTGCAATATCTCGGTAACTGCTTGGCCGATTGCGCTGAAAGTTGGCATGTAGGTAGACACTAGACACCCACTAGGCAATGCATATCCATGTGCCAGAGTTGGGGTGTTGCTGCACGTGCGCACAGGGGTCGATTCCAGATCTCGAGAACGGCTGGACCGATGGCGCTCAAATTTGGTACACGGTTAGGGACCAGTTAGAAGGGTGCCGTGCAAAAGTCAGATGGGACCCATTTTGCACGTGCGCACGTGCAGGGTGCCGCTTCCAGATCTCGAGAACGGCTGGGCCGATTGTGCTCAAATTTGGCACATCGCTAGAGACCGGCTATAGTAGGGTGCCGTGCACAAGTCAGTTGGAAGTACCCCCTCGAAATTTCGCACGTGCGAGGCCCACCCTCTCGCTCGCTCCGTTGGTCGCCCCAAAAGGCGTTATACTGGTTGATAATGGTTACGGAGCGAGCGAAGCGAGCGGAGTCTTACGTAGAATAACGGAAATTTCTGAGTATGAGCGGCCGGCCGGCCGGCCGGCCGTGGTCACGATTCTGCGACGCTTATATCTCAGCAACCACTTGACCGATTTACATGCGGTAATTTTTGTAGGGTAGCTTCATTCCTTCTACCAAGTATTGGACTATTCCCGATGGATGTGGGTGACCCCTTATGCACGTGCCACGTGCAAAACAAAGAGGTGTCACTTTTGTAATTGTTGCAATATCTCGGTAACTACTTGGCCGATTGCGCTGAAAGTTGGCATGTAGGTAGGCACCCACTAGGCAATGCATATCCATGTGCCAGAGTTGGGGTGCTGCTGATTCCAGATCTCGAGAACGGCTGGACCGATGGCGCTCAAATTTGGCACATCGCTAGAGACCGGTTAGTAGGGTGCCGTGCACAAATCAGTTGGAGGTACCCCCTCGAAATTTGGCACGTGCAAGGCTCACCCTCTCGTTCGCTCCGTTAGTCGCCCCAAAAGGCGTTATACTGGTGAATAATTACGGAGCGAGCGAAGCGAGCGTTGAGTATGAGCGGCCGGGGCCGGCCGGCCGTGGTCACGATTCTGCGACGCTTATATCTCAGCAACTACTTGACCGATTTACACGCGGTAATTTTTGTAGGGTAGCTTCATTCCTTCTACCAAGTATTGGACCATTCCCGATGCATGTGGGTGACCCTTTATGCACGTGCCACGTGCAAAACGAAGAGGTGTCACTTTTGTAATTGTTGCAATATCTCGGTAACTACTTGGCCGATTGCGCTGAAAGTTGGCATGTAGGTAGGCACCCACTAGGCAATGCATATCCATGTGCCAGAGTTGGGGTGCTGCTGCACGTGCGCACGTGCAGGGGTCGGTTCCAGATCTCGAGAACGGCTGGACCGATGGCGCTCAAATTTGGCACATGGTTAGGGACCGGTGAGTAGGGTGCCGTGCACAAGTCAGTTGGGACCCATTTTGCACGTGCGCACGTGCAGGGTGCCGCTTCCAGATCTCGAGAACGGCTAGGCCGATTGTGCTCAAATTTGGCACATCGCTAGAGACCGGTTAGTAGGGTGCCGTGCACAAGTCAGCTCATGGGTGTAACTTTGTATACTTTCGAGGTCCCATATGGGACCCCAGTGCGAACATTTGGGACCCCAATTGTCATTTTGGGACCCCAATAGTGGAGGCCCCCGAGACGCACCAGCTACTTTACAAACGGAGGTCCGATGTTCATATAGAAGGTTCTCTGTATAAATAGGAGGCCCCTTGGACAAATCGGAGGCTCCCTGGACAAATAGGAGGCCCCCTAAGCAAGTAGGAGGCCCCATGGACAAGTATTGGACATAGGAGGCCCCTCTCTACGAATAGGAGGCCCCCTGGGCCTGGACAAATAGGAGGCCCTAGACCTAGACAAACAGGAGGCCCCTTTCACAAAAGGAGGCCCCCTGGACAATTAGGAGCCCCCTGGACAAGTAGGAGGCCCCCTGGACAAATAGGAGGCCCCCTGGACGAATAGAAGGCCCCTGGATAAATAGGAGGCCCCCTCTGAACAAGAAGGAGGCCCCCTGGATAAAGAGGAGGCCTCCTAAAAAATAGGAGCCCTCTGGATAAATAAGAGGCCCCCTGGACAAATAGGAGGCCCCCTGAACAAGTAGGAGGCCCGCTGGACAAATAGGAGTGCTCTTGGGCAAATAGGAGGCCCCCTAGGAAAATAACAGACGCTTGGACAAATGGGAGGCCCCCTGGACAAATAGGAGGCCCCCTGTACAAATAGGGGGCCTCTTGAACAAATGGAGCCCCCATGGACAAGTAGGAGCTAGAGGCCCTCTGTATGAATAGGAGGCCCCTGAACAATTAGAAGGCTCCCTTAACAAAAAGGAGGCCCTTCAAAAAAGGAGGCCCAAGTAGGAGACCCCTGGACAAATAAGAGGCCCCTGCACAATTATGAGACCCCTGGTCGAATAGAAGACCCCTGGATAGATAGGAGGCCCCTGGACAAATAGGAGGGCCCTGAACACGTAGGAAGCCCCCTGGATAAAGAGGAGGCCCCCTGGAAAATAGAAGCCCCCTGGATAAATAGGGGACCTTTTGGACAAACAGGAGGCCTCCTGGACAAATATGAGGCCCCCTAGACCAACAGGAGGTCACTTGGACAAATAGGAGGCGCCATTAACCTATAGGAGGCCCCCTAGACAAATAGGAGGCCCTCTGTAACAGTAGGAGGCTCTCTGTACGTACAAATAGGAGGCCGGCGCTCGACCTGTAGAAGCTTAGCTGTATGTACAAAAAGGAGACTCTCTGTGCAAGTAGTCGAAGTAGTAGGCTCTCTGTACTGTATAAATATATGTATAAAAATAATACTATATGTAAATACTGTACCTACAAATAAGAGGCCCCCTGGGCAACTTAGAGGCTAGGTACACAAATCGGAGGTCACCTATAAAAAAGCGGGACTCTGTTGGAATATCTGTTTGAATAAATTGTTTTCCTGATATTCAAATTATTTAATCCTCGCCCGCACAATGGGTGGCAGTGGTTGCCACCCCCCCCCCCCAGGGTTTTTTCTGTTCTGCACTCAACATTTTGATTGCTAGAAGCCGGATGTTTCGCATAGCTATAGCTGCTTCTCTATCCTCTCTTAGCGTCCATTGAAAATTCCAAGTTTCTGTGGTTTTGGTTTCGGAGATATGAACTTATTCTTCAGGTGATGTCATAACCCAAGTGACAAATACCCAATATCTTGTGTTGGCTATGGGTCTTATGAGCTTTTGACACCTTGATTTCGGCCTTTTTTGCCAGTCTTACCTCCCACCTATCATGGAACATGTTGTTCGATGATGTAGAGACGCTAGGGTCGGGGTCAAGGTCAGCCTAGGTCATCTAAAAATTTTGCGTTTTAGGCGAGCTGAATTTACTTTCGTGAAGTTTCTTTGACTGTATATTTGGTAAAAGCTTCTCAGTTCATGATCTCATGCTATAGGGACACATTCATAATCGGTGCACACATCAGTATACACACAGACACACACAGACATACAAACACATATCATTGACCTAGACCTTACTTGACCTGAAATGACCACAGCCAGCAAAAATCTAGTCGGATAGTGTGACAAAGAGGTTCTAGCTGGCTTGGCACCACAATACGGCACCACAATCGGTATGTGATGAGCAGCGCACGTGATATTCCAACGGGCAACGGTGACCCCAAACAGCAACGTTCTTTAGTTTGACCTGACCTGGAAGGTCAATGACTGCCTGATGAGGTAAAATTTGGTATCATTGGATTTGTCTCTTCCCAAAGAATATGTTGCTCTTGACTGCGAAGCTTAAAATTTTGTTTGAATAAATTGTGGTGATGTCGAATAAAATACCTACACAAGCAGCGGGCCAACCCATCATATACCGATGACGCTGCCGTATTGTTGCCAAGCCAGCTAGAACAGTTCTTTGTCACACTATCCGACTAATTTGCTGGCTGTGGTCATTTCACGTCAAGTAAGGTCAAGGTCAATGCTATGTGTTTGTATGTCTGTGTATGTCTGTGTATGTACTAATGTACCCTGACCCTGACATCTGTACATCGCAGACGGCAGAACAACATGTTCAATGATAGGTGGGAGGTAAGATTGGCAAAAAATCGACATCAAGGTGCCTCAAAATCTCACAAGGCCCATAGCCAACGCAAGATATTGGGTATCCGTCATTTAGGTCATGACATGACCTGAAGAACAAGATCATATCTCCAAACCCAAAAGCCACAGAAACTTGAAATTTTCAATGGACGCTGAGAAAAGATAGAAAAGCAGCTATCCAAATTTCTAGCTTAAAAAATGCTCAGTGGCCGTTTTCACGACGGAACTTTCGCAGAGGAACTTATTTGATACCTAAAAAGTACCTACCCTTAGAGGCCTTAACATCCCTCAAACTGAAATATTTTATGTTTAAAATAATTTTAGAAGTTTAAATCCGGGCATTTTTTGCCCTCAAATCACTTATTTATTTACAAACACAGCAATTTTTGGTTCTAGTAGCCCACCTTTCGACTATGAGGTATTAAATCAGCGTGGCAACTTGCTCCCTCTTTGCTCCCTCGGGTATCTAATTCCGGAATTCTTAAAAACAAGGAAAGTATATATCAAGTTCTCTTTTATACCTATTCAGTTATGTTTTAATGGTGATTAAAATATGACAAATTTTTTTAATTACATTTCATATAAGAAAACACGCAAAACAATGAAACTAAAATAACTACGGCAGATAATTACCTTCAGGTATCTAATTCCGACCAATCAGCACCTCAGTAGGATATGACGTCATACAAGAATGGTGGTGAAGGCCGTTTGCAGTCCCGGCCGGTAGGTCACGTGACCGCCGGGCGCCTCGGGTCACGCGGCGGTCGGGAGTCGGACGCGGGGCGTGGTCGCGGGCGGACGCGCGGGGCATCATGCTTTGCTTTGCTTGCTTTGTCAACTTCATATAACTTACTATCGCATTCGTGTGAAAGCCAAACACTGCTCAGTGCCCTTAGAAATTGAGTTTTGGAAAGCTCAAGTCCCTATAGCTCCTCAGGTCGGCAACAGTTGAAGCCTCATCTGAACCCATGTGAAAAAACGAGGGTAAGGAACCTTGGGTTGCTTTTTCTTTTACCGTCATAATTATCTCAAACCATCACAATTTTGAGTTGCCACATTGTCTGCTTCACTACATTCGTGTAAAACTTGGGTGAAGGCTGGTGGCTCAAAGAAAGGTGAAGATATTTCTTTAAGTGCCTAATCCGTGAAATTGAAATATCCCGGCTTTACAAATCTACACTTTTCATTTTCTCCACGATACATTTTTTAAAATTGTTTAAATTTTATCTACATTTGTTAAAATCGGGGCTTTGGTTTTGTGTAAACTAGATCATAAAGTTTACTATAGTTTTGTGTAACCTGATGGCTGAAGAAAATAGTAATTTTGCTAAAATGATGTGCGGAAATTTGTTGCTTTCCAAATCAAATTACTCATACCTATATTTCATTCAAAATTAGGAGGCATTATTACTGTTTTTTCTTGTAACATGAACTGAGTTTGGGTACGGTGCTCCGGAAACGTTGTGGAACTTTAAGCTAGCTAGAGCAGTTTCCATAAAAATTGTTTAGATAGTTGACATGGCTTGTTGACAACTCTTTTGCTGTTTCTAAAAAAAGTGGAAAAAATATTTTCCTGCATTAAGCACACAAGGCATGTTATTCTCATAAGCTATCGAATGTGTGTGTGTGTGTTTTTAAGCTGTTTTTTAAGCTTTTAAGCTGTAACTTCAGTTACTTCACTTTAGAACATATTGCCCAGAATGCGTCACTGATCATGAGCTGGTATATCATATCATATGTAGCAAATACATAAATGAGAATAGTGTGTCATGAATTTTTGTGCATGCTTCTGGATCATCTGTAATTACATCAAAGGCTCGGCTCAAGAGTGTCCTGCCGACCAGCTTATGCCCAACCCTTTCTGTCCGCAGAACGTCGCCTGCGACTCCCGCACGCCGTTTGCCCCGGCCGTCCGTACTGGTCTTCGCGCTGCGAGCCGCGCTGGAGTTCGCGGCGGCGTCGTGGAGCTCCCATCGGGACGGCGTGTGATGCCTGCGTCGAGCTTATAAGCCGTGAGCTTCGATTGGCGGCTCACGCGGTCACCAGCTGTATGTACAGCCTCGGCCCCGACGACCCCGCTAATGGCCGAGACCGGCATACCCCCGGCATGGGTCCGCTGTCCGGCGCAGCGCTGGCCGCCCGCATGCTATGCTACTTTTGGCTGTATCGCTGCCCAGCGGGAGCGCGCTCCACGCTGCGGAAGAGGTACACGTTGCGACCCGACTGAGGACTGCAACCGGATGGTGACACGTCGGCCTCTGCGCCCTGGCCGGGGCAGGCGTGACCGACGTCACAGTGGAGGAACGCCCAAACAAGACCAGCCCACCGTCGGAGCAGCATGGAAATATCATGTTCTGCCTGGACGTCGGACCCGGCGGCGGCGCAGTGCACCTGCACACGTGCGGAGAGGGGCGCTGGAGGCTACTCTGGAGCTTCTGCCATTCCGCGGCGCGACTGCTGGCAAAACGGCGGCGATTGAGGCGGTTGGGAACAGCTGCAGCAATGGTGATGGCGGTGATGGCGACATGGCGGTTTGGGACTTCATCTCAGCGCGGCCGCCGCCCAGGCGCCGCTGCGCCCGGCTGCTCAGCCACCTACCGGATGGCGGGGTGGCCCTTACGGCCCTCACGCCCGTTCGGTCTGCGGCCACGTTCTGGGGTGGCGGTCGCGGGGTTAGCGGCGTTGGACTTCGTCCTTTATCCAGACTGCACCGCACCATCTGAACGGATGGATCTGCCAAGAAAGATGACATCCAAGGCGGCTATGAGGCGATCACAAAACTTCACCAAGAGCTTCTCCTTCATGGGGCCGGCCGTTAAGTCGCAACACCGGCTGCCGAGTGCCAACAGCTGCGTGCGCTGGCGCCGACGCGTTGTGGGCCGCGCTGCTGACGCCCAAGCTGCGATATCTTCCATCTATGAATAAGTGGCAGCGGTGGCGGCTTGTCAGTTGTTAACGTGCCTTAACAGACGTTGCGAATAGCCCGCGTTGGAATCGCATGGTTGGGAACACAACGCAAGTAAAAATGGGCTTCCTTGATGAACCTACTTTTTAAGCATTGTATAGCCTTTGTAATTTTGGATGTTTTGCTGTAGATATTATTTTCTACATATATACTATATAGGCACTCACGTGCTTTAAATCGCGCAATGCAATTGAACCATGGTAAAGACAATGATAAATGAACTGAGAGCTGACATGCCCCATGCTTTGTGTGTGTATGTGTGTGTGTGTTTTTTTTTTGCGAGTCGATAAAAGTGGTTTTGGACACTGGATGAGTTTTTAGGGGTGTGGTGAGGGGGGATGTAATTCCACAGACCTTCTGTCAGATTCACTAATGCAGTAGGTCTGTGCGGTGTTTAGTTATCGGAGCATTCTTTGAAAGTCGTGAATAGGGCCACCGAGTACCTAAAGCCGTGATATTCCCCCACAAAAACTTCTTTTAAATAACCGGGGATAGGTATATACAAGAGCAGAGTAAATGCTATTACGAACGCCTATCACAATGCTGAGCGAATAGGAAAATCCATAGATGGAGAATTGTGCCGCGTTACGGGTGCTCGGGCGCAGCCAATCCACCGTTACCCCAGCGGTGACCTTGACCCGCATCGTCTGTCTCGGCTCCAAAGCCAAACCGGCGTGGAATTGGGAGCGTTCGAGCACTCATGGTCCAGCGCAATTCTTCACCTAAATCCATTCCTGATACACATTTGCTTGCTCATAGTCATGTAACCCCGGTAAATTCACCCAACTTTCATATTGGTCGCTCCATAGACAGATGGCCACAGAGATCAACTTAAAAGGCCATTGTTGCATTCATTTAGTGGAGATCATTAAAGAGCCGTGACAGGCCACAAGTCGCGTGACATCATACGTGTAACGACCAATGACGTCGGCCTGCAAAACCCAATGGAAGCGGCTAGCAGCGTGCAATAAAACAGGGCGCTGCTTTCTAAATGTCTGTCGTGCGCCATAAATGAATATATTCTTTGTAGCCTGGCAACTCAGTATCTTTTTTTTAACTATTGTACTAGTATTTAATAATTTCATAATTTTATAATTGTGCTTACGCTTTATGTTGATATTAGTGATAATCCTTAGATAAAGTAAATCGATGTGATATTTAATAGAAAAATAGCAAACTAACGCACCATTCATTCGAAAGCTGGGGAACCTACTAAAAAGAACTACTAAAATTCCTGAGGAACTAAAGGATTAAATGGGGATTAAATAGATGCCTGCTATTCCGTCGTGAAAACGGCCAGTGTAGAGCAGAAAAACTAACTTGGGGGTGGCAACCCTCCCCCAGGTGCGGGCTAGGGTTAACCCTCACACTTTCTGGGGTCGGTTAGATTCCTTGCGCAATGCTGTGCCGTTAATTTTTTTTTATAATAAAGGCTTTTTGTTTTATTGTCGAAAGTGAAAAAGCCAGAAATTTTCGTCGATTTCGGTCGACGCGGGGGATATTTACATACAATGTCATCCTGCTGGCCTGGATCCATGAGTAAGGTCAGGTTACCTACCATTTCTTTATTAATATTAAAAAAAATCATGGCATCCGGGCTGTGACAAAAAATAAGTGGCCTAAATCCAATGAGAAAACTGGATTTCGGGGTACCCTAGGTTTGGCTTCTGAGCCTCTGGTCCCCAGTGAAAATTTCTTAGAGGAGGCCCTGACGTGGTTCGTAAATTACCGCTTCCGCAATTGGAGGCCCCTAATTACTTGGAGGCCCCCACTAAATGGAGGCCCCCTTGGACGTTTGGGACCCCAATGGTGATGTCAAAGTTTCACCCATGAGTCAGCTGGAGGTACCCCGTCGTAGTTTCACACGTGCAAGGCTCACCCTCTCGCTCGCTCCGTTAGTCGCCCCAAAAGGCGTTATACTGGTTGACTACAGTAAGATGTAGGTAAAAGTCGATAACCTGGCCATTTTTTGAAGACCTCACTCTGATGTCATTCCCGGCCCACCTATGGTAGCTGCGATTTTTTCCCCACATGAGGTGTAAACTGTAAAATGGATGTATCCATTCCGAAGGCAGGTACTGAAAGTTTCGTATTAAATATTAATGCATTTATCGGCTTGGAAGATATTGCGGAGAAAGGGGAGGAGGTTCTATAGAGCCACCCACCCCGTCATGCGCGGGCTAAGATTTACCATATATGATATATATTCACATTGCCTACACATCTGAATAAGAATAAGCTTCAAATAATATCCCTCGCCCGTAAACGGTGTTTTGCCACCTTCGCCCATGCAGGGGGGGGGGTTGGTGCGACCCCCCTGGCGTTTGAAAACGGAGCGTCGTAGAGCTTAGCGGAAAAGACCAACGGATTGCTCTCAACGAGATCTCGCGATTTGTGGTATATTTTTTGGTCCTAGGTCAACATGTGACCTACTTATGACCGGTCAAAAGTCAAATTTTCGGAAAAAAACTTTTTCAGATTTCTGCGCCGATTGCGGCAAAACGGTAAGAGATATCGACTTGAAACCTTCATTATCGTGATCCTTGATCAATTCTCTATCGTTTGGTGTGTATTTCGATGTCATAACTCTACAAATGATGCGTTGGGAGCATCGGGAGTCTGCAAGGTCATTTGTGCATTGGGTCACGTCAGACGTGTGACGTCACTGACCTGACCCTGACCTAAAATGAACTACAAGAAACAACCGACGATGCCTGGAATGGATAGCAAATTCGAATTCAGGGCATCAAAATACCCCGAAAAGGCATACAAGTGCAAGAAGTCATTACAGGTCAACCGAGGTCACTGACCTGACCTTGACCTTTAGTAACCTTGAAAAGGTCAACGGACATTGTGCCAATGTCAAATCAGCCAGTTATGATTCTAAAACAATCCATCAGTGTGTCAGGTCAGTCGGCATTTATACCAATGTGAGCAATCTCCAATTTAGCGTAAATCTGGCCGGAGGTTGTTCCCTTTATGACGTCATAACTCCGTGACCTGACATGACCTTGACAAAAAAATACCAAAAGTTGCGCAAAGGATGCCCCATAAGGTACTGAAAATTTGAGCATGGGCTATCTGAAACGGTTCGGCGTGTAGCTAAGAAAAACCTCAGGGGGGGGGGGGGGTTGCACCAACCCCTCCCCCCTACATGGGCGAGGGATATAGGCCGTACAATTGATATTTGTGACATCAGTCATGCGGGTTGTGTGTGTTCAGAGCATAACGTGAATATATGACATAACACTGAATGAAATTGTTAGTCATTAGAATAGTTCGATGAAGAACAAAAATTGACGAGACATGTTCAGAAAAAAACAATAAAAAATCAGAAACATTTTAGTCATTTATTACGCTGCGTCTATATTACATACAGCAGCATTATAGCCACATCACAAGGTAAAAAGTCAGTTGAAGAGTTTGGCTGACTGCGAATCTGGCTGCGCGGAGCGGAGGCAGATCGCTCGAGCGTCGGTAAATGTCAGCGGCGTCAGGTGACCAGATGACGACACCTCCGCACCGCTCACCGGGGGCCTCTGACAGGTCGGACGGGTGTCAGTGTCACGGCGCGGCGTCCGGGACTGGCCGCGGTCCGGCCGACACGGCGCCGGTCCGTCCCCCCCCCCCCCTAACCCCTTCACGTGTCCGTGTGCAGAGCTTGCCTGCCATTGGCGCCCACACGCACTCGTATGGGAGAAGGTCCTCTCAGGTCGATGAACGCTGCCCTGACGTTTTGCCTGCAAATAGACGGCATTGACCCTTTTTTATTCCAGTTTGTAGCAGATTGGCCTTTTCCGGTCGGCACTATTCTTACGAAATCGGAACGCAACGGGAGTAACTCACGTTTTACCGCTTGTTGGTGTTCATATTTCGAGGCAACGTAAAATAGCTCCAATGGACAATGGTGTGCATAAATTAGTCGCTCGCTGAACAGAAAGCATGACAGAAAGATGGTCTCTTTGTTCAGTGCTATTGATCCCTGTACCTAGTGTTTGGCAGTTTTAGCCCAACTTTGACACAACTATCCCTCTGCTTGGCAACAAAAATAAATACCTTGTTTGTTCAAATGGCGAAATAATCGTATGGGTAGGTAGGTATATTTGTTATTTTGTGCATGGGTAGCTCAAGGCGAGGTCTTTCGCGTGCCCGCCTGTCCATTATGTTTACTAGCCCAGTGCAGGTACTGCTTATACTGCTTTTTGAGCGCCAGATATTATAAGAAACACCAAGGGCTCTGCCACGTACTTTTGGTTGGGGGGACGGTGTGTTCTTCGCCCATCGGCCTAGTGTTTCCTTTAACCCGCGCCCCACGGGGGGGGGGGCTATTCATAGCCACCCAAATCGCTTGACGTATCGACGCCAAACTTTCAGTACCTTCGGCTGTATCAATTTGACACCTTGTGTCCTAATATGAACTTCGTAGCTCCAATAGGTCGGCCGGAAATGACGTCAGAGTGACGTTAAGTTTGGCCGATTTCGACGCAAAACATTGAACCACGGCAATCGCTCCCAAGAGCTCAGTTTTTAACCCGCGCACCGACGGGGGGGGCGGATATCCGCCCCCCCCTGAGGTTTTTCGCGAATAGCGGGAAAACCGCGGCGCGTAGCGCCGCGAAATTTGGTATGACTATTCCCTTATCAATTTTACACATGGTGTGTAAGTTTGAACCTCCTACCTTTCAAGGTCAGGTCACCAGGTCACTTTGAATGACCCAACCTCAAGTCACTTTTTTGCAACTTTGTCACCGTGCCAGAGCTACAGTAGATGTCGGAGGCCTTTGAAAGTCGCAGGATGTTATTAGGTCATTAGTAGCTACAATTTGTATATCTCGGAATTTTGATATCGGTGACCTAAGGTCAGGTCAATTTCGCGACCTCCCCATTATAAGTCAATGGGGGAAAAATCAACTCCCTGTTTTTACCACTAAAACGGGTCGGAATGGCCCCATATACCATACATGACTTCATATACGATCAACCTTCACTACCTTGAGGTCTGTTTTGCTGTTGGGCAGCTGTGAGGTCATGTGACGTCATCAAAGGTCACCAAAGGTTTTTGGCCAATAACTCCGTACAGGAACAAGATACAGACGCGTGGATGGTCTCATTGTGTTCAGCTCGTCAAGACGCATCGAATGATATACATGATGACCTCGAGGTCACGTGACCTGAGGTCGACCTTTGACCTTGACCTTTCGAGGTCAACATATATATCATTCGATGCGGATTGACGAGAGGATCACGATGATGCCCTTAGTTTGTTCCTATCTTGACTAATTCGAAAGTTATTCGAGAAAAACTCTCTCCATATTTAACGCCGCCATTTTGACTTTTTCGACCCCTGTGACGTCATCATTGACCTGACCTGAAAATGACCTTTGTAAAAATTGTAGATCTTGACCGTGCGTATCCGATGCCGTTTACCGCTTGTCGCTATCTTGCTTCGTTCTCGAGATCTCAGGGGGGGGGGGCGTATGGGCTAATTCAGGCAATCGATATTCGCTACTCTATTTCTAGCTCTGACCATTTCCCTATGACTGCTGAGCTCAGGATCCCCAGTGGGGTTTCAGTAACGCCAGATGACCTAGACAGAGAGAATTTCAAATGGGTTGTTGACTGGTCAACGGTCGATCGTGCACGTCTTGAACTGTACACTGCGGGTGTGAATGAAAGGCTAAACGAGATAAATGCTCCTCTTAATGTTCTAAATTGTAACGATACGCACTGTGTTGATCACTGTTCAGATATTGATAGATATTATAGTGAAATAATATCTTGCTTGCATGAATCATCTCGCCACAGTATAGCTAGAGAGGTGCGCGGCGGACATAAGCCGGTGCCGGGCTGGAGTGAGTTTGTACAGAAGGCTCACTCGACGCTTGGTGACATATATTGTCTGTGGGCTATTGTCGGAAAGCCCAAGACCGGCTACATCCATGATCAGCTGCGTTTAGCAAAGGCTCGTTTCAAATACTCCCTGCGATGTTGCGTTCGCAATGATAAGGATCTTCGGGCTAGGAACTTAGCTGATAAGCTCGCAAGGTACCCACGTGATCCCGCTTCCTTTTGGAAGGAGGTCAGAAATCTGAATAGCTCCCCTCCTCTTGCTACAACAGTGAATTCTGTGAGCGGGACGAAAGACATTGCACACATGTGGAAAGACCATTTTTCTGGTATACTTAATTCAGTTTGTGATGATACGTTAAAGGGATCTGTACTTCATCGAGTGAGAGAGAACATGGGTGTTGTGCATAACATTTCTGTGCAGGAAGTGTCTAACTCTTTGCGAGACCTGGCGTCAGGACGGAGCAGTGGTCATGATGGCTTAAGTGCAGAGCACTTTAAGCATGCTGGTCATATGTGTCTCACCCACTTGTCCTTGTGTTTCACCATGATGTTAAAACATGGCTACCTGCCCAAAAGTTTGACCAAAGTTGTGATTGTTCCCATAGTGAAGGACAAAACTGGGAATATTTCTGATAAGGATAATTACCGACCGATTGCCTTAGCGAGTGTCAGCTCCAAAGTGCTGGAGTCAATCGTTTTAAATCGTAGCCGTGACGTCTTTTGTACCAGTGACCATCAGTTTGGATTTAAGCCGTCACACTCTACTGACATGGCCATATATGCTGTAAAGGAATTATCTGAGTACTACTTGCGAAACAATAGCCCAGTGTTCTTGTGCTTTCTTGATGCTAAAAAGGCGTTTGATCGAGTGAATCATTGGAAATTGTTTGACAAGCTTTTGTTTAGGGGAATGGATGCTTGCCTTGTAAATCTTCTCGTGGAATGGTATGGTACACAATCATTTCATACGCAATGGGGACAGTACGTTACAAGTGGCTTCACTGTTTGCAATGGGGTCAGACAGGGGGGCATTCTTTCACCATTTTTGTTTAATCTGTATGTTGATTCTTTGTCTGTGAGCCTTGATAACACTGGTGTTGGCTGTCGCTACCTAGGTAGTATGAACCACATAGCATATGCTGATGATATGATTCTTTTGTCACCCACGCCGTTTGGCCTTCAGGTCCTACTAAACACATGTGAAAAATATGCGAATGAACATGACATTGTTTATAATACGAAAAAGACTGTGTGTATGTGCTTGCGCCCAAAAATGTTCAAGAATATGTGTTTGCCACAGCTTACACTTTGCGGTGAAACTCTGAAATATGTGAATAGCTATAAATATTTAGGTTTTAATATTTGTGAAGACTCAACTGACAATCTGGAAATCCAGCAGCAATATCGTTTACTGTGCTGTCGAACGAACTCGCTGATTCGGAAATTCTCGATGTGCTCGTATCAGGTAAAGAAGTGTCTGTATATGTCCTATTGTGCCACTGTATATTGCCTTCACCTTTGGCACGTGTTCAATGTGTCTGTTATCAACAAGTTTAAGGTTTGCCTGAATAATGCTGCTCGAATGTTTTTTGGCTACGAGAGATTCTGTAGTGCTTCTGCAATGCATGTTCGCGAAGGCATTGATAGCTTTGATGTTATGTTCAGAAAGTCATCATGGATATTTCTCCGAAGGCTCGGTTTGACCAAAAACACTGTTTTGAGCGCTCTTGTGATCAGTGATGTGAGCATACGCTCTAGATATAGGGCTGTGTGGAATCGGGCACTGTTGGCAGTGTAAAGTGGTTCTGTCTCATTTACAATTGGACCATGAGTCCGTAAATACAGTCTCTCTCTCTCTCTCTCTCTCTCTCTCTCTCTCTAAATGGACCATAAAAAATGTGTCACGTGACCGACGCATGATATATTTCCGTGACCTGTGATGGCCTGACCCTGACCTGAAAATCAAAGTACAAGTTTGGTACCCTCAGGGTAGGGGAGAGTGGGGAAAGATACCCAGGGGTTTGCAATGTCATAAATTATTCGAAAATGACAATCGAAAAGCAAAAACTTGAAGTTTCAACGGAACCCGACATCATTTTTCTCCACAAAATAACACACTTCTGTGCTTGAAATATGATAACTTTTTTGCTATTAAAGGGACTATCCCACCTTCAAAAAAGCACCGTTTGTGATTCGGAAATGTTACTCATGATGATATCGTGACGAATTCTGCAAGTTTTTACGCGTTTTCATCGTAGGTATCTTTTTGAGATATTGCGACTTTTATATTTCATCGTGACGTCATTTAGATTGAATCTGTGACGTAATGAAGGAATTACTTCATGTCAATGTGGGGGAAAATTTGGCAGCAAATATGTTTGCTCTCAAATATGACGCGGCTCATACAGCAACAAAAGTGTCTCTGATTGGCTTATTCGTAAATCAAGTGATACTTCACTTGAATGCGTGACAGGCGTTCAAAGGGCAAATGACGTCATCAGATTGCCGTTAATGGTTAAGAGATTGGGACTTGTACAGGGAACATTTTCAAATGAAGAGAACGATTTTTTTTCAACACCACGAGGCTGCGGGGGTTGAGACCAAGATAGTTAGTGGTTTCTGAACCTCGCCGCAAACTTGGCTATCTCAACTCAAACCTAATGTAGGTAAAGGTGGGATAGTCCCTTTAATCATTTTCCTGAAGAAGTGCAAGGGGGAATCTTACCCCAGAGAGTGGAAAAGACGCCCCCTGTGGTTGGGTAAGATGCCCCTCCGCACTATAAGTGACAAAAATGGGCATGTGAATTGCCTGAACGAATCAGTTACATTCGAGTCTGCCGTAGACAATTAAACGCCATCATAAGGGCAAAAAAAGTCGTCGCAAGGGTTTTCAGAGGTCATCGTGGGGGCCATCATAGTCCAGCACGGCCAAACAAGCCTCCGTGGTGACGTTCGGAGACCGTTGTGGGGCCCTTATATAGTTCTTCATGAGACTTGAAGGCCCTCAAGACCATCGTGGGGACCTCACATGCCAGCGCGGCCCGTGGGGCCAGCGCGGGAGCTCTAAAAGTGTCGTGAGGGGCCTCGGAGCCAATAATGGGGCCCACAGACTACAGAGGCCGTCGTGAGGGCTCTCAGAGTCAGATACCGCCCAAACAGTAGGTATATGGGCCAAGAGACCGACATGGCGAGAACTGACCGTATTGGACTCTCACAGTGGCGGATCCAGGGGCGGGGGCAAAATGGGCATTTGCCCCTCCCAAACGGCATGATTTTAACATTACGCCTATGGACGAGGCATGGAAAGAATCTATAAATTGTTATGTTTTGCCCCCCCCCCCCAAAAAAAAACTCTGAGCTGGATCCGCCGCTGGACTCTCAATAACTCCAAATCGACTTTTGTCTTTCTTCACAAGTATGTACTAAATGATTCGACGAGTTCCTTGAAGGGCAGCCCACGGATTTAGGGGGGCGTCTTTCCCTATCAGGTCAGGGGGCATCTTTCCCCAAGGTACCGAATTAACATTTAAGAAAAGTAAACGCATATAAATGTATCACGACAATAGTAAGGGACTTAACTCGCGACCGCTTGGGGGGGGGGGGGGTCGGATCCGAACCCCCTCATCCGTTTTTCTTGAATAACTCATGAACCGCTTACGCTATCAAATTGAAACTTGGCATACCTTCTCCCCCATCAATTTGACGTCTCCTGTGCAGTTTCTAAGATTTTTTAAACTTTTTCAGATATATCAATTTTAGTGATGTAACTATAGGGCGTTTTCAGTCAAGAACTGGTAAATGATTAAAAAATCGCCAAAAATCGAGATTTAAAGCAAATTGCAAA
The DNA here is from genome assembly GCF_019059575.1 of Amphibalanus amphitrite. Classification (NCBI taxonomy): domain Eukaryota; kingdom Metazoa; phylum Arthropoda; class Thecostraca; order Balanomorpha; family Balanidae; genus Amphibalanus; species Amphibalanus amphitrite. The sequence continues at coordinate 282,718 of NW_024881841.1, forward strand.
TTAAGGACATTAACCCGCGCGGGGCTGGGGGGTAAATTTTACCCACCCTCGCGAATTTTTGCAATAACTCAAAAACGGCAGCGCGCAGCGCCGCCAAACTTTCAGTACCTTTTCTTACATCAATTTGACACGTTCCCTGAAAATTTGAGCGAAATCCGTCGGAAAAAATTGACGTTTTAGTTACGTCATGTTCGCCATTTTCGCCTCAAAAACGGCAAAATTTCAAACGCCGCTAACATCTTCATTTTTGAAGGAATCAAGACGTAACAAAAAAGGTTATGCGTAATTCTACTTTGTCTATCAAATGGTTATCTTGGTTTTCTGAAAATTGTGGATTTTGGCCGAAAATATTGCAAAAACTGACTTTTTGGGAAAATTATTATAAAATCCAAAATTTTGAGTGTATCGAAAAAACCGGAATACATGTCAGAGATGTGGTCTATGTGCACCTATATACCAAATTTCAGAAGAATCGATTCAAAAATGTGGGAGTTATTTAAAAATTTCATGACGTCACGACACACAAAATTTTTGAAAAATGAATTGTTTGGAAGTTCTAGACCTCGCACGAAAACAACAATAGCACCATTCGATTCGCCGTGAAAACCTGCATCAGATAGATACCCTTTTAGGCCTTAACAACCAACTTCAAAATTTGACCTCACTTGACCTGACCTTGACCTGACTTCGACCTGAAATTAATCCAGATGTGGTCCATATCACCTATTGAGTGTGCCTATTGAATTCTATGAATAAAATGACCCATAAAACATGTGTCGCACATGCCCTTTTCTATAGTTTATTTTTGGTGACCTGACCTGACCTGACCTGACCTTGACCGTGACCTTTGAATGATATTGTAAGCAGCGAAAGTTGTCTTGATAGCCTAAGAACACGTTTTGGGCAATCAGTCTCAGTCCATTCTTCGGCAACTACGGTGCAAGGCCGATACTGTAGAAACTTGCAATTTGTACCCTTGACCTGACCTTGACCTTGACCTCAAGGCTCAAACTTTAAATTAAGTACATATTTTTAGTTGTTCGTGATGAGATCTTTCGATTGGCGTTTGAATTTTCCAAATCGAACCATGTTCGGGAGATAAGAGGGGGGGGGGGGTAAAATTTACCCACCCCCAGCCCCGCGCGTTCGGCTGGAGACCCCAGCCCCGCGCGGATTAACCCGGCAGGCGGTGGGCCTACCAGCCACCTTCCGCGCGGTGGGGGGGGGGGGCACTTTTTTGCCCCCCCCCTATCTCCGAAACTACTGGACGGATCCAGAAAATTCAAACGGCGTTCGATAGCCCTGTCAAATTTGTCGAGGGAAACCAAATTTCATTGACCTCGGGGTCACCGATGACGTCACAGGTCAGGTCAAAGATAAAATGTTTCACCGTTCACGGGGCTTCTAGGGAAAGCGCTATAACACCGAGTAAAACGCATTTTGTCGAAAATCAGCGATGAGGCGTCAGTTGTCTAGTACATATGTTGCTATTAGAGGTCACTGGTCATACCAGGTCAGGTCACAGGTCAGGTCACCAAAGGTCACCAAGGGTCACCACATGAGCCCAACTTTACTAGGGTTATGCGATGCATGTTTTATGGCCAGTTTTTCATTTCCAACTCAATGGTGTTGGTTATAAGACCATCAGATACGGTTTAGGTCACTTTCTGGTGGAGGTCGGGTCAAGGTCAGGTCAAAAAAGGTCAAATTTCAAAGTTGATATTTTTGCATAAAATGGGTATCTATTCGATGCAGCTCGTCACGGGGAGTCTAATGGTGGTCTTTGTTTTGCGCTACGAGGTCTATACTTGCTAAAAATTGAGTTTGAAAATTTGACGTCATCAATTTTGAACAGTTTTTTCGCTATAACTTGGCCAAAAAAAGAGGTATCGATCTCAAATTTGGTATGTAGATAGAAGGCGGTAGGGGCTATCACATATATTCCGGTTTTTTCGAAATTCAAAAACCTTTTTGGATTTTTTGGCTATTACATTCAAAAAATCTATTTTTTATTTTTGTGGGTCAAAATCCAAAAAAATCGAAAAACCGAAATAGCAGTTTGGTAGCCCTTTTAACTCCACACCTTCTATGTCAGAAACATTTTTATGTATCTCTAAAGCTGTAGGCCTGACAGCTCTTCCCGCGAAACCTTTTTTTGGGTCGAAAACGACAAAAATGACGTCACTCTGACGTCATTAGCGGCGAACCTATCATAGCCTTTGGAAAAACTTTTGGTCACCATGTGCGCTAGCTGCTCCCGGGAGGGTACTGAAAGTTTGGTGGCGATCGGCGCAGCGGTTCTCGAGATATATCGAAAAAACTAAAGAGGGGCAAAAAAATCCCCCCCCCCCACCGCCTGGAAGGTTAATAGACGCAGCTTAACCAGTTCTTTAAAATGGCTACCTCAGATTTTCCATAAAATGCGTTTTTCACCCCTAAAAATTCAAAATACTATATTTTTTTTTTCAAAAAACGGAATATATGTTATAGAGCTTTATTTAGAACATCGGATATCCCAAATTTCAACTTTCTATCTTAATTCTTTACCCCCAAATTGTAAAAAATAGCTCCAACATGCATAGGGCATGGCGACGTCATAAGCATTTTCGTGAATTAGAGGCACTTCTGAACATCGCATGTAAAAATAAATGGCACCACTAGATTCCTGGGAGAAAGGTCGTCTAGAAAAGTGCATTTTTATGTCAAAAATAAAAAGTTGAAGTTGACTTTTTCTTAGCCCCCGTTTAGTTATGTACCTATGGTATAAACGATTTTTTATGCTTTCAATGCAGACTTATCACCAGCACAGTGACTTGGGGTCACATATAACCACTGTCGTACGCCCATGTAGCAGAAAGTGGAAACCGTGACCTTTCGTGACCTGAGCTGACCTTGACTCGTACTTAGTATGACCCCTATACGCACATGGTACCTTCACTGGGTCTTTGAGGTCATTTTTGGTGAGTTTTGAGCAGCAGCTATCGATTCCGTTGTCCGTAAGCCTAATCATGCAAAACCCCAGAATTTGACCTTTGACCTGACCTTGCCGCGAAAGTTGACCTCAATTTTAAAATCTTAAAATCTTAAGGGTGCTTTGGGAAGGTCTCGTAGAGACCTTTCGAACGCCGCCTCGCGGGGCTCGATACGACCATTGGTTCTCGAGATAACAGAGGGGGGGTCGGATCCGACCCCCCCCCCCCCAGGCTGTCGTGGGTACGGAACTAGACCAGGCGGTGCCGGGTTAACCCTCGCCGGCAAGGGGGGTTGGTACGACCCCCTCCCTCGCGTTTCGCCCCTGATCGAGCTTCGCGGAAACAAACGAGCGTGTTGCCGGTCACGAGACGAAGCCGATGATACCCAACTTTAAGGTCCTAGGTCATCGGTTGACCTTCCAGGTCAGGTCAATGACCCGAAAGTCGGGAAAATGGGGACCTATTAGAACGTCGTAAAGTGTGGCTGCCATGGGGTTGTTCGGGGTGCTGATCACAAATATCATATTAGTTTTGATCACAGATGATGTCGTTAAGCGTTTAGACCCGGTCGGGTCAGGTCAGGTCAGGTCAACCGGTAGGGGTCGTGACGGGTATTCGTAGTACCTGTCATCCGCCTCTGACAGCTTCGTAACATGTTACGAAGGCACCAAAACTACTTCGTAAATGTTCAAATGGTTGCTAAATTCGAATTCAGCTCCAAAAACTAGCCTAGAAACATGTAAAACTCGAAAAAGTGAACCGAGGTCACCAAAAGTCAATGACCTGACCTGACCTTCAGGTGACCTTCACACCCATCCAAAAGCATGGGACCAACATCAAATCACATGTTTGAACGTTTGAAACCACGAAAAGCTTGCAAATGCGCGGCTAATGCGAGCCGACATACGCCGAATCGCGATTCCGGCCAAACATGGTCCCGGAAAAGAGGTCACAGGTTAAAGGTCATTTGGGTCAGGGTCATGAAATTTTTATGGTAGGTGTAAAATTGATCAATGCGAGGGTTTTGAAAGTTTCGTCGCAATCGGCCGCTTTTTACGCGAGCTATTTGCGAAAAACCTTAGGGGGGTTGCATCAACCCCCCCCCCCCTGTGCCGGCGAGGGTTATTTTTTTTTTTACAATTCCTTTGATATTCACAATACTTTGACACTAAAACATCTTTTGAAAGCAGCACATATAAAACAATCAACCACCAGCCCACCGTTGCCTAACCGAGCTTGGCAAATTTTTGTGCAGTTAACAAGGAAGGTTTCCGCTTTACGCTAAGAACATTAACCCTCGCCCTGGCAGGGCATTTTTCATAACACGGCCTGGCAGGGGGGGGGGGGGGATCGATGCGAACCCCCCCCCTCGCGATTGGCTCCTATGGCACCTAGAAACACCAAATTTGGTAGGTAGGTGGGCCCCCTGGAGTTCTCGCCCCTGTGCAAATTTGGTTGCTCTAGGTCAATATTTAGGGGGGTTTTGGGGGGTATAAATGTAAAAATTTCGCTAAAACAGGTCAAAAGTTTTTCGCTTATAACTTTTGATCTAATTAAGATAGAGCAAAACGAAAAGCACCAGTGAACTCAGCACGTCAAGGCGCGTCGAATGATATACTGTTTAGCGTGCTTAAGTGTACTTAAAGTTTTTCTTAAATTTTAAGTAAACTTAAATTAATAAATTAAGTTCAAGTTAACCGAATTGCATCATATCGCTATCATTCGATTCGGCTGATCACCAGAAATACAATGATACCATTTTTTAAGCTCTAACGTCATTATGTGCCAAGTTATTGGCAAAAACGTCATTTGACCTCCGTTGACCTCATTTGACTTGACCCATGGATAAGTACACCAAACAAAGAAGCACCAAATGACCTGCTGTTATGTACTGTGGTTTCAAAGCACAAAAGTGATAGAACGAAGCGGATATCTCCAGTATTTTCCGAATTTAGTATTTTCCCATAGGCTTAGCATTACGACGTAATGACCTCTAACCAGGGATGCGGAGCCGTGGAAATTTCAGACGGCTCCGGCTCCGGCTCCGGCTCCGGAGAAAAAAATCGGCTCCGGCTCCGGCTCCGGCTCCGGGTGAAATGTTATGGCGGCTCCGGCTCCGGCTCCGGCTCCGAGTAAAATGGTCCGGCTCCGGCGGCTCCGGCTCCGGCGGCTCCGGCTCCGACTCAGTACATCCCCTACGCAATCAATTAAATACGGGTGGAAGAAAAATTGGATTGGTTATACGCGTTACTCTTTGCCATGACCGGCTCACCGCGTCCCCGCGCAAACGCACCTCGGAGAGAACTGGCAGAACAAAGGGCTAGGAAGCGATGGCATTGGAAACGCAGTCGCCGCGAATCGGAGTTCAGTGAACCATCGTAAGCTGACACCCGTCTCGGCTGCATTGGGGGGTGAGGGGTGGGGTGTGTGTGGGATGAGACGGTGCTGGGAGTCGCAGTCCACTGCACTGGTTTGAAAACAATGGCCGTCACCTGATGACTGGTCCTCATGTTCTGGGGATGCAGTAGACGTGGGGGGGGGGGGGGGGGAGAGCAAACAGGAAGTTGTTTGCGTACTGTGGGATACTGGGGATATTCGGATTTTTTCATTCACTTGATGGCCCATGACGTAAGTACCATATGTTTTGCCTTGTACTGTCAAACCGAACTAGGTCAATTATTTTTTTTTTCCTCTTCAAAAAATAAAAAGGAGCCGGAGTCGCCCCCTTTTTTGGCGGCTCCGGCTCCGGCTCCGGCTCCGGGCTATATTGTTTCACGGCTCCGGCTCCGGCTCCGGGCAAAATATGCTGGCTCCGGCGGCTCCGGCTCCGACTCCGGCTCCGGCTCCGCATCCCTGCCTCTAACTGACCTCAGGTCAGTGACCTCAAAAAACCCGAACTATATGTCATACAACTCGGTGAACTTAGCACATCCTGAAAGTTTGAAGGAAATCAGTCCAAAACTGTGAGTTGGACAGGTGCAAAAAGAAAATTGAAATTTAACCATGACCTTGTACCGGTTTTTCTGACCTGGTGACCTGACCCAAGGTCACCCGGACCTGAAATTTTCAGGTCATGTGTAAAAAGGTTGCCCCATAGGCTTTTACGCTATCTTCGAAAAACCTTAGGGGGGTCGCATCGCCCCTCCCTGCCAGGGCGAGGGTTAATTTCCAGGCTTGATTTTTTGTTTTGCCGGTAGAGGGGATGGGGCGTCTTTCCCAAGATTACTTGTCTTTCCCACCCTGGGCATATTACTTCACTCTCCCCTATCTAAAGCATTTGTTCACGAGTGTGTTAACCCGCGCCCAGATGGGGTCTGCCGAGCAACGCGGTCTGATGGGGGGGGGCCATTTTGCCCCCCCCCCCCCCTCAGATCTCGAGAACCACGCAACATAGCGACAAGCGGTAAACGGTGTTGGATAGTCCCAACGGGGAACTACCTTGTGACCCAATTTCATTGACCTCGGTCAAACCGATGACGTCACAGGTCAGGTCAAAGGTTGAATTTTCACCGTTTACAGGCATTTCAAGAAATCACTGGCGGTCGCAGCCGCTAGCAAAAGGGGGGGGGGGCCAAAGTCACACTCGCGGGACATAACATTTATCCGTCACCTGGAGGGGGGAGGGTGATCGGCTAATTTTTTAGGTCCACGAGGTGCCGCGCAGTTGGCATTACTTATGCTTCATCCATCTGATTCTTGCGTGAAATCTTTAACCCGCGCACCGACGGGGGTCTGCGCCAACTTAGTACCGACGGGGGGGGGCGGATGACCGCCCCCCCCCTGAGATCTCGAGAACGAAGCAAGATAGCGACAAGCGGCAAACGGCATCGGATACGCACGGTCAAGATCTACAATTTTTACTAAGGTCATTTTCAGGTCAGGTCAAAGATGACGTCACAGGGGTCGAAAAAGTCAAAATGGCGGCGCTAAATATGGAGAGAGTTTTTCTCGAATAACTTTCGAATTAGTCAAGATAGGAACAAACTAAGGGCATCATCGTGATCCTCTCGTCAATCCGCATCGAATGATATATGTTGACCTCGAAGGGTCAAGGTCAAAGGTTGACCTCAGGTCACGTGACCTCGAGGTCATCATGTATATCATTCGATGCGTCTTGACGAGCTGAACACAATGAGACCATCCACGCGTCTGTATCTTGTTCCTGTACGGAGTTATTGGCCAAAAACCTTTGGTGACCTTTGATGACGTCACATGACCTCACAGCTGCCCAACAGCAAAACAGACCTCAAGGTAGTGAAGGTTGATCGTATATGAAGTCATGTATGGTATATGGGGCCATTCCGACCCGTTTTAGTGGTAAAAACAGGGAGTTGATTTTTCCCCCATTGACTTATAACCCAGGAACGCCCAACTGGACATTTTTGTCCAACCGTGTCTCTCTGCAGTGCAGGGGACCCACAGCGTGCGACAGTGGAGCCATCTTTTAACAGCGGCCGGTACAAGTCGAGAAAGATCCAGCAAAACGTTTTAGAATGATTCCGAGCTTATCGGTCCAGTTTTGAGCGACACGTCGAGCATCCAAGTCGCTCGCTGGATTTAGACCCCAAATCGCGATGACGTCACATGACGAAAGGTAAGATGTCATGGCGCTGGAGTATTAGCCAGGTAAATTAACAGTGTATTCATGTTTGGGAGACTTTGTCCCATGTTTTGATGCGCTAGCTTGTTCTCCCAGTTGCGTTGCATGATCATTAGAAAAGAAATTGCAAAAAATGGACAAAATTGTCCACGTGGGCATTGCTGTGTACAAAATAGAGCTGGCTTGCACAAATGCTTATTTGGTATTATCTGTTACAGCACTTTCAATGGCTCCATTCCTGTTTCAGACACAAGACAAAGACACTGAATGATGTCCTTGACATGGTTGAAGAAGATGCCAGCGGAGATGAAGCGGACGTCATCCTCATCCCTCCAGAAGGTGACGTATCTGACGGCTACTCCGGACCGGAGGACGAAGGCGAGGGCGACCCCGACCATCTTTCTGCCCCCATCCTGAAGTCTGAAGCTGAACTTCAGCGTCGCAGGAGTTCAAGGACTGAGACCACTCACCAGCCTACCGCGCGACGTCATCAAGCTCATCACACTGTGACGTGGATGAAGCCAGCACCTTCATCGGGAAAGCCTACCAGGCTTTTCCCTGAGGCTAGCTTCAGGCAGTTCTCGGGGATGAGTCCAAACGAACTGGTAACACTCTTCCTTGGTGAGGAGATCTTCGACCTCACTATCAAGGAGAGCACCCTCTACGCTCTTCGAAACGGACGCCAAGATCCACAGCTGAGCAGGGAAGACATCGCCATCTTCATCGGCATCCTCGTCCTCACTAGCTACCTGACAGCAGTGAACACCAGGTTCTACTGGCAAGAGGCTGCGGACACTCACAATGAGCTCATATGTCAAGCCATGACGCGCAATCGCTTTGACACGATCAAGCGGAACCTCCACTTCTGCAGCGAGGAAGATCCTGCTGACCGCTACTGGAAGCTCCGTCCGCTCATCAAAATCCTGCAGGTCAAGTATATGGAGCATTTTGTTCCGCAGCAAGCTATCTCCCACGACGAGGCCATGATCGCCTACTTTGGGCGGCACGGTCTGAAACAGGCGATCCGGAACAAACCGATCCGTTTCGGATTCAAGGCCTGGGCACAGAACACGCCAGACGGATATCTCCTGGCGTTCGACTTCTATCAAGGAAGGGGAGTCGCGGAGCACACTGACGACAACGTTCAGCTTGTTGGAAAGAGCGGCGCCACCGTGCTCGATCTGCTGGAGCACATGAAGCAGGAGTTCCGCGAGCTGCCCTTCCAGTTCTTCGTGGACAACTATTTCATGTCCATCCCCCTGGTGCAGGAGATGACGAAGAGAGGATACGACGTGACAGGCACGATCCGGGAGAACCGCATCCCTGGCACGACTGGCCTCAGTGCGACGAAGGAGTTTAGGAAGAAGGAACGAGGCATGCACCAGGCTGTCACCAGTCGGGACGGGAACGTGATTCTCGTCAGGTGGCAAGACAATGCACCCGTCACTCTGGCCTCGACATGCTACGGCGATGTTCCCCCAGGCAAGGTGCGCCGTTACAGCCGTGTGCAGAAGCGACATGTGGAAGTTGACCGCCCTCATGTTGTCGGGAAGTACAACGAGATGATGGGCGGTACTGACAGGATGGATCAAAATGTCAACCACTGCAGGATCGCCGTCAAGGGCAAGAAGTGGTGGTGGCCGATCTTCACATGGCTTGTGGACACGGCAGTCCACAACGCCTGGCATCTTTACTGCCGCGCTGGCGGCACGATGACTTATGTCCAGTTCCGTCGCGAGTACGCCTGCACCATCCTGCGACGATGGGCCAGGGGGAGCAAGCCCATGATGAACCGCAACCTTGCGGCTCCAGGATCCGAAGCCATCCGCTTCGACGGGATGGGACACATCATCATCAAGGCCCCGTCACGGGGGACCTGCCGGAATGAAGGCTGCACGGCGAAGGTGGGAACCAAGTGCGTGAAGTGTGCTGTGTTCCTGTGCGTCAACTGCTTCGCCGGCTTCCATGGCGTCGCCCAGTGAAATGATGTTCAGGCTTCCACTGGTGGACGCCCGGCGATACCCCTGCCAAGCAGCGACAGTGCTGATGGCCCCAATTTGGGTTTTGTCTCAGTTTGCTGCTTGATCTTAAATTCGTTGATTGATAATCTGGAGTGACTGGATGTCACCGGTGTGTTGACAACATGAGCATGGAGAGCAAGTTGACAAGGAGAGCATGTTGACACTCTGGTTGATTTTTTAGAAATACACTTGCTTTTTAGCTGAATGGAGTTTTTTACAGAAAACTTAAGTGGTCTGGTGTGGTTTGATCTAATCTTCCGCAAAGCACCATTTTTGTACATGGTAATGCCCATCTGGACATTTATGTCCAGTGCTATACGTCGAAAACTACAAAAGGTACAGTGATAATTTCTTCGGCTGTTTACAACACAAGTATAGGGGGGCAAACATGTGAATTTTCATTGGAATCGGAAAACTTTTTTTCTCTGGGCACTGGGGGGATAATGGGGAGGTCGCGAAATTGACCTGACCTTAGGTCACCGATATCAAAATTCCGACATATACAAATTGTAGCTACTAATGACCTAATAACATCCTGCGACTTTCAAAGGCCTCCGACATCTACTGTAGCTCTGGCACGGTGACAAAGTTGCAAAAAAGTGACTTGAGGTTGGGTCATTCAAAGTGACCTGGTGACCTGACCTTGAAAGGTAGGAGGTTCAAACTTGCACACCATGTGTAAAATTGATAAGGGAATAGTCATACCAAATTTCGCGGCGCTACGCGCCGCGGTTTTCCCGCTATTCGCGAAAAACCTCAGGGGGGGGGCGGATATCCGCCCCCCCCCCGTCGGTGCGCGGGTTAAGCTCAATTTAAGGCAAAATCACCAGTTCCATTTCCCGTCCCACGGTGCTTCCACCGGTCGGCCCACTGCACCATGACGACGGATCGGTGTAGCATAGGTATACTGGAAGGTCAGGCACGCGGATTCATGACCTTACCACTATGTATAAAACAATTCGGAAAAGTACAGATACCTCTTGCTTTGAACAAGCATGTGAAACCCAGAGAGCATTTTCAGACTATGACATTTACCCATATAGGTAACATACCTAGTTGTGTGGTGTGGCGGGAGAGAGTAGGTACACCGACCTCTGGAGACCCCCCACAGGTTCCGAGCTTTCAAAATTGGCATCTGAGGGCCGCGCGCGACTCCTGCGGGGCTTCGCAACGGCTCTATTGGGGCTCACTCAACCTGCCTAGTCTTACTGCTAAAAAGACTGGCCCTGAGCCCTAAGGACTTCATCAGTCTCTGCCAGCCCCAGGACTCACACCGGCTCATGGGGTCCCGACGTCGAAATATGAGGGAATCTGCGCGGGACCATCAGGACGTAAAGTAATCTCGATCAGGACCAACGTAAGGCTGTGCCGGAGACTGCGTGAGCCCTCTGATCTTCAGAAACCCACCCATGTATGTTTTCACGTAGAGGCCAGTTTAGGGCCCTCAGATACCAGTACAGGGCCTGCAAACTATAAAGGCCAGTAGTCTGAGACAATCAGTGACCGAGTTGGGCTCTCAGAGGCTAATGTGGGTCATTACAGGCCAACATGGGCCCTCAGAGGTCAGCGTGGGGCCCTAAAAGACCGGCATGAGCCGTCGTTGGACCCCAGAGGCCAGCAGAGGGCCCTCAAAGGCTAAGATGGGCCCTCCTCAGAGGCCAATGCAGGCCCTTAAGAGGCCGGCATCGGGTCTTCAGCAGCCAGTGCGGGGCCCTCATTGGCACCTAAAGGTTCGTCTTGGGACACCACAGACAGAAATAAGGCCACCAGAGACCGGTGTGAGACCCTCAGACGCCGGTTGGGACCCCTGAGGCCGGTTAGGGGCCCTCATAGGCCAGATGTGGGGTCTCAGAGGTTGATGTAGGCTCTTAGCGGTCAACGTGGGCGCTTGACCGCCACTGAAGTTCCCTCAGAGGTCAGTGTAGGACACTCAAAGACCGGTGTGGGAGCTATATTAATAGCTGGGCGTGGGTTTTTTGAGCCTCGTGACGATCGAATAATTGCCAGGGCCCCATACACCTATATGGGGGCCCATTGGTTGTTTGAGGTGGGGGGGGGGGCAAATGATATGATGGCCCCCTTTATTGACCTTTGGGGGGGCATGGCCCTGATGCCCCCCCCCCCGCGACTGCCACTGTGTACACATTACAGACATGCCTCTGAGATTACATACTAGCTCATGCAAACTCTATGCAGGCCCCGGAGTTCCCAAGCTAATCCTTAAGAAACCAAGCCGGCATGCGGCGTCACCACCGGGTTTCTGATGTGCACAGCACCAACCCATGAGGTCTTACTTTAGTGTCTTAGAGCCAATCTCCTTTAGCAGGGCCCACCCACCACTGCCGAAGGGGGTCTCATGCCAGCCATTGCTGGGCCTACGAGAGCCTCAAGTAAACCCACGCTGATATTCCATATAAGATCCGGCCATACTCGTGAACCGGTGCCAGCGACGCTGACCGCCAAATTGACAGAATGCGAAACTGAGCCCACTCATGAGTGAAATTTACGTCCTTTGATGGCGCAAGAAAGAAAATGAATCATACGAAAAGCTATTCTAGGACTTTTGTTCGATCTGAAAGGTGGGGCCAAAAGATAGTATGGCCCCACCTTTCAGCACCAAAGGGGGGGCCATGGCCCCCGTGGCCCCCCCCCCTGGGACCGCCAGTGCAAGAAATGCGTTGTAAAATCGTGTAAAATGCATTTCATTGAAAATCATCGATGGGGAAATGTTCTTCAAACACATATTTTGCTATTTGAGGTCACTGATACCAGGTCAGGTCACAGAGGTCAGGTCACTGGGGGGTCACAATATGAAAGTGTCGTGTGATACATGTTTTATGGTCCATTTTACATGACAAATGCGATTATGTGGGTCAGACAGACTTAAGGGCCAGCTTAGGTCACGTTTTGGTCAAGGTCAGGTCAAGGTCAGGTCATGGTCAGGTCAAATTAGGTCAAATTTCAAAGTTGATATTTTTGCATAAAATGGGTATCGATTCGATGCAACTCGTCACGGGGAGTTCAATGGTGGTCTCCGTTTTGCGCTACGAGGTCTAGAATTGCTAAAAATTGAGTTCAAAAATTTGACGTCATCAATTTTTAACAGTTTTTTTCGCTATAACTTGGCCAAAAAAAGAGGTATCGATTTAAAATTTGGTATGTATATCGAAGAGCGCAGGGACTATCACATATATTCCGTTTTTTTTTTTCGAAATTCAAAAAAAAAATAGGAAATTTTTGAGTTTTTTCTAAAAAAATCAATTTTTTTGATTTTTGGGGGTCAAAATCCAAAAATTTCGAAAATCCGAGATAGCAGTTTTGTAGCGCCGTCTTTTCTCTACACAACCACATAAAGAACTTTAAAATTGCTTGTTAACTGTAGAATTGGTGAGCGTTTCAAGATGTCATGTTTTTTGCTCATTTTTACTCGAACATGACCTCAGTTTGACCTCAATAACTCCTGACCTGAGGTGACCTGTGACTTGAAATTTTTTGTGAAGGTGTCAAATTGATGTCCGGAAAGCTACCCAAAATTTGGCGGCGCTGCGCGCCGCCATTTTCTCGCTATTTAAGAAAAACCACAGGGGGGGCCAAAATGGCCCCCCCATCAGGGCGCGGGTTAACAAAAAATGAGCCTAATCTGACTAAGGACGGCGGTCAGAGCCAAAAATGTGAACAAGCCAAAATGCTAATAGTTTTTACTTCGACCTGACCTGTGACGTCATCGATGACCTCGAGGTCAATGAAATTAGGTTTCGCTCGACAGTTTTTCCGGGGCTATCAGACGCCGTTTGAATTTCGATCGAGAGACCGGAGCACCGGACTCGCGCATAAACACCGTTTCAGCGCCTCAAAAGACTCCCTGCACTGCTCGATGAATACATAGGGCACGTTCTTGCCGAGTCTGCCCCAGCTCGTAAACGGCGGGCAGCTGCATATCGTCATCGGTCGGGTTTTGAGCTGGACCCGGATGTAACCAGCCGAGTTCGTTTCAGCAATCATGCTGGGCACCTCCAGAATCGGCTCTGGTGACTGGGAAACAATCTCGGCCAATTTCTCGGACGAGTGCCGGCCTCCCGTATTCAGCTTTACGACGACCACATACGCGTGCCTGGAGGGCAAGGCCCTAATATCATGGAGAGCACCGTCACATCTATGGGGATGCACACCGCTCGCGGGCCTTTTTACTTGCTTTTTACTTACCGTAGGTAGCGATGTTACGTACGACGCGACTGTTCTCAAGGCAAACCAAATGTATTCGGAGAGCTGAGCAAGTTGCGCCATTATCGTGTCCCGGGTTCTTTGCGTGTCCCCAAATCTTGTCCCCAGTAAAGGGAGCTCCAAATACTTTAGGGACAGTCCCTAGTAATTTTTTAAGATTTCAAAACTTCTAGGGGGGGGCATTCCACGATAGATCGACCAAAGCCGTACACCCTCATATTTTATTTTTTGCTTAAAATTGGTCTAATGGGTTGTTATGGGCGGAGAAGCCAGCTGTGCCAGGGATTTTTTTCTTCGAACACCGGTTTCCGAGATATAGCCTCAGGCAATTCCTGGAGGTCACGCTGCAACCCTATGTTTGGCGGCTTATAACTCAGAAACTATTGGTTTTCAATGATAAAAACTTTATATGGTTGAACTTGCAATCAACCAGCGAACGTTTTGGCTATCTCGGATTTTCGATTTTTGAAAATTTCGATCACGTGACATCTTGATCTTTTTTCGAAGAGTGACCTTGATATTTTCCCAACTGAAAGTCGCAATTTTGTCTGATGACGATTAAAGCCTTATCAATTGTCATTCAGATGCGACAATAAAAAAGTGGCTTTCGGCCTGCATTGACCTGAGATCAGGTCATTTTTATGACCTGTCCATAATTACGAGCGGGAGCGACAGCGAGATCTCGAGACTAAAGCAAGATAGCGACAAGTGGTAAGCGATACAGGATTCACACGGATAAGGTCTACAATTTTTACTGAGGTCATTTTCAGGTCAGGTCAAAGATGACGTCACAGGGGTAAAAAGGAAGTCAAAATAGTTTTGGCTGTACCTTTTGATCTAATAAAGAAAGAGACGTAGAATAGGCACCAATCCGTTTGCTTTCGCCTAGCACCAGTTCGCTTTGAATTTCGATACCGATGACCTGAGTTCAGGTCAATTTCTTGACCACCCCATTATAAGTCAATTGGGGAAAAATCAGCTCCCTTATTTTTACACTAAAACGCATCGGAATTGCCTAATATACCATGAGTGACTCCATATGCGACTAACTTTGACTACCTTGAGACCTTTTTTGCTCTTGGTCAACTGTGACGTTGCTCTTGGGTCATGTGACGTCATTAAAGGTCACCAAATGTTTTTTGCTAATAACTCCTTACAGGTTTGAGATACAGCCGCGCGGATAGGCTCATTGTGTTCAGCTCGTCAAGGCCCATCGAATGATATATATGATGACCTTAAGGTCACGTGACCTAAGGTCAACTTTTGACCTTGACCTTTCGAGGTCAACATACACATGTTTCGATGCGGATCGACGAGAGGATCACAATGGTGCTATTAGTTTGTTCCTAGCTGGGATACTTCGAAAGTTATTCGAGAAAAACTTCATATATATGTAGTGCCGCCATTTAGACTTTCTTTTTACCCCTGTGACGTCATCTTTGACCTGACCTGAAAATGACCGAGTGAAAATTGTAGACCTTATCCATGTGTACCCTGTGCCGTTTACCGCTTGTCGCTATCTTGCTTTGTTCTCGAGATCTCGCTGTCGCTCCCGCTCGTAATAATGGGAAGGTCATAAAAATGGCCTGACCCGAGGTCAACGCAGGCCGAAAGCCACTTTTTTATTATCGCATATGAATGACAATTGATAAGGCTTTAATCGTCATCAGACAAAATTGCGACTTTCAGTTGGGAAAATATCAAGGTCACTCTTCGAAAAAAAAGATCAAGATGTCACGTGATCAAAATTTTCAAAATTCGAAAATCCGAGATAGCCAAAACGTTTGTTGGTTGATTGCGAGTTGAACCATATCAAGTTTTTACCATAGAAAATCAATAGTTTCTGAGTTATAAGCCGCCAAACATAGGGTTGCAGCGTGACCTCCAGGAACTGCCCGAGGCTATATCTCGGAAACCGTTGTTCGAAGAAAAAAAAAATCCTTGCCACAGCTGGGTTCCCCGCCCATCACAACCCCGCAGACCAATTTTAAGCAAAAAATAAAATATGCGGGTGTAAATTTTAAGTTTGTTTGGTCGATCTATCGTGGAATGCCCCAGGGACAATGGGCCTGTTCCAGCGCCTCCAGAAACCTCCAGAAACCTCCAGAAAGCTCTAGAATCCTCCAGAGAGCGTTCCAGCGCCTCCAGAAAGCTCCAGAAAGCTCTCCCCAAAGCTCCAGAAACCTCCAGTAGCCTCCAGAGAGTTGGGAGGTCCAAATTTCTCTGGAGGCTCTGGTCTACAATTATGGCACACATGTGACAATCACGAATGTAAACAAAGAACTTTTGACTGAGAGTTTTACAACTTGAATGTAAAGAAAATTACATTGCTATAATTTTGTTAATCTTTTTTAATAAAATTGAAAACAAATTTTGCGTATCAAGAGAGAACAATTGTCATTCTTTTGGTATCTATGACGCCAACCTCCAGAAATCTCCAGATTGCGTTCCAGCGCCTCCAGTAAAACCTCTGGTAGAGCCTCCAGTCAAGAATTTCTACTGGGCCCAGTTTCACCAAGTGGGGTAATTTCGGCATGGGGTAGATTTCCATTCTGCCCCATGGGGTAAAATCCAGTTTCACCAGCTCAAACTACCCCCATGGGGTAGTTTCGGCGTCTCTTGTGAATGTTTGCTAAGCAAGCAGCATCAGCAAAACAACGGAACGTTTTGATTGGTCGAGAATTTCATTTCACGACGGCGTGAAATGAAGAACACATTTCATTTGGCTTCTTGTATTTGTCTACCAATCACCTTGGTAACGATGGCACAATGGCACCTCAGTTTCCAAGATTCACAACTTTATTGAGAAAGGAATGCAAGCAATGCACAACCGCGAATCTTGATGGATAGGTTACAGAACAATGGCATGTTTTATTATCGAATAGTATCGAATGTTTTAAAATTAATTAGTGTTTTAGTAAATTTGATGTTTATATTAGATGTTTGAATTAGATGTTTTAGATTAGAATAGATGTTTAGTATTTTATAATTAGAATGTTTTAGTAAATTAGTGCATGTTTTACTAGTATCGAATACACCTTGCTTGGTATTTTTGACGACTTTTAACTACGAATCTTTTGCACCAGATGCTTTTATTTCTAATGTGCATTACAAAATACATACAGTACCTACAGATGCACGGCACATTTAACGCAACTTTATTGAGATATGCACAACAGCGACAAAAATAAAAAAATAGATATGGAAAGTATCGAATCCACTTGGCCCGGTATTTTTAACAACTGCTTATTACGAATTACTTGCACCATATGCTTTTTATTTCTAATGAGAATTACCTAGGTATGCACGACATTCTCTTGCTGATTTAGGTACGGCATTTTTATTATGATTTCAGTTGTTAGCGTCTTGACATTTGCTGGATATTTGCACATTGACCGTAAGGCATATAGATACCTCGAATGATAATTTGAATAGATCACACAAGTTGAAGTACTATGATCATTTCAACAAGACACATCGTCAGCATGTAACCACCGTGAAGAATGTGCATTTTTATTGTTTATATTTCAAGGCTTCCTCATCCGGTATTCAAGGTCACTGTCGAAGGAAAACCTTTAATAGTTAAAAAAGTAAAAATCTTGGCATTCAGCTATGGTCGACATCTATAATGCTTCTTTTGGGTGTTGCAATGCAGATCACAAGCATAGGTGGTGCAGGCTAGTGAGGCTATACATGCAGTAAAATATTTGGATGAAACTTGAAGTATATGCTATGAATAATGCATACTCAAACATGACAGGTGATTGGACTTCAATAAAATATGTTCTTATTACTATTTTACTGTCAATTCTTGCTCACAATTCGTTTCATATTCACCGATTACCCCACGAATGTCAGCCGTAATTTTTGTCGGATATTTGGGGTAGAATTGCCGGCAAACAGCTGATTGATTGGCTTGTTCAGATGCTCACGGATCGTGAGCATCTGTTTGCATGGCAAATTTGGGGTAAAATAAGAACTGCCCCATGGGGTAGTTTGGAAGTGGCCAATCAGAACCTACCCCATTTGGTGAAACTGGTTTGGGGTAGTTTCGCCGAAACTACCCCAAACAGAGCTTGGTGAAACTGGGCCCAGGAGGCGCTGGAACAGGCCCAATGTCCCTAGTGTCCTTAGTGCCTAGTGGTGGTGACGCCCATGAATAGTGGCTCTTCGAAAAGTGCTATCCCTTACTTTTATTATAGGGCACTGACACTTTAGATGGCCTTGGCATTGACTTATCATATGTTATGTCTGCTTTTTAAGTAAGCCTAAAGTGCGGCATCAACGGCGCTAGCGCTATGATCAAGATTCTGTTCGGAAATAAAAGTGCCAAGGGTTATTGGGCACAAGTAAATAGAAGGTCATTTTGATTGGCTGGATAGACATTTATCTGCTGCCAGCAGCTGAAAATCGCCTATGTCGATCACACTGAAGGACAAAGTTTTTGTGGTGGAGGGTGGCGTGAGTCGGAACTGTGGCGTTCCCCGGGTATTCCGTGATCATTTTATATTCATCTGTTCCGAGGGTAGGTAAGTCTTAAACCTAATCTAGGCTGTTTCACAAAGGGAAGCCTGACTGATAAGGGAAGGGACTTACCTAGATTTTATAATCCGACAGACATGGGCACGGAATACGGATCCCAGACGACCAAACACGAAAATCAACATGACAACTAGATGAGTGGTCTTTAAGCGTGGAATTATTGTGGAAAACAGGGCCAATAGATGTCTCTAAACGAACCAACTACTTTGAATTCCCTCACAGTTCACAGTTTTGAGAAAATCCCTCAAGAACCATTGGATCCATGATTCATGATCATGGATCCAGGATCTGAGATGGATCTTGAAGGATTTTCTCAAAACTGAAACTCTGAGGGAATGCAAAATTAATGGTTCATTGAGAGGCTTCTGTTAGCCATGTTTTGAACCATAATTTCATGTTTGAAGACTGTCAATTTAATGGCCATCTTGATTTCTGTGATTGGCTGTCTGGGATCCGTACCCATGTGACCATGTCGGCTGTTATAATTCTTATATTTTCTAAACCAAGCTATAGCTTGATGCTGCAAAGCGTGCCAAATGCAAATTTGAGATGTCAGTGTGAACTGTGAAAGCACTTTGTCAAAATGAGGTGCTGGGCAGATTTACTTGGTGGGTTGGGTATTTAGGGGGAGGTTGCCTGATGAGGGTGCGTTTTTGAAGATCGCAACACAAATATGGACTTTTATAATAGTATAATAGTGACACTTTTTCAATAATAGTGTTAACAATTCTTGTAGCTCATAATATTTTGGATGTTGTAGGCTATCATTTTCCCAATTTTTATTATTTATTTTTTGGCAATGCAGTGATGCTCGTTGCTGTGGTTGTGAATTACGTCTGGAGGACCCCCTCTCCCGAACTGCCAGGGGCGTCGCCACGGATTTTTGACTGGGGGGGACGGATTGGCTGACTAAAAACCCAAAAGTTAGTTAGTTTACCGTACAATTTCAGGCCTATGCACTACTTGTAACGCATACACAATACACATGTTCTCATGTTCTCGCGTGGAGGAGTTATTAGTCACACTCTTTTGTACCTGTGCATGAATTGGCGGCGCGAAGCGCCGCGAAAATTGGCAAAACTCTTGGCAAAGCAGTCCCAAAACGCATAAATTTTGCATCCCGCGTAATAAGTTTGATACCAGGACAGTTGGAGTCTGGTCACCAAGTCCAGCAGCCCTGCCTCTAAAAAATCGTGTGGTCCTCTGTAAACCGCTGTCAACCATAGGTACAGCTTTTTTGCCAACTTCTGTGCAGTGTAGCTGCAGGACTGCGGGGTCGGAGTCGACTTCGGTCGTAGTCGACGGTTTTGGTCGGATACGGAGTTGGAGTCACCAAAATCGTAACAGACTTCAACTCTGAAGTCAGAGTCAAGTGTCAACGTCATCCCCGAGGATGGGTCGAGTAAGAGCTGGAGATTCTGTTGGCTGTGGTGATTGTAGGGGTCATGGTAAGACCAATGTAGGGGCATACTGAGCATTACGTCCTCCTGGGCTCTCTCAGACCAGGACGAGGTCCTCTCACCCTCAAGCATCAAGCGTTCAAAGGCCATGGTGACCTTCTGACCTTCTGCTGTCGGATGGCCTCGAACGGGAAGAGGGCCGTTTGAGAGTGAGCTGAAGGTCTTGACTATTACGAATATCCTATGTAAAATGTGTGGTCTCTGCAAGCTGTAGTCCTACTGCACTCTGAGACTTTGGGACAGGTCTTCAGCACTTGTTGGATATGGTCGCCCCTACAACTGGAGCTTTGCGCTCCCTATCGAGGACCTGGGACGGACAGTCCAGAGCTGCACCTCGTAGGCAATGTTATCTTTTAATGTGCCAAGAAACGTTCAAAGAGACAAAAGCATTACATCACATGTTTTTCACTCCGATGCGGGCCGAGGGATGCCGTGGTCGGAGATGGAGTGGGGATTCCGAGCGTTTTTTTTTTTTTTAAGCCGGAGTCGGAGTTACCAAAATCATCTACTCCGCAGCCCTGTAAGCAAGGGTACAGTGTCAGCAATTCGCAGCTTCAATTTGTATACGAGTAGGTATCCGCAAATTCATCCCAAAACGACAATACACCAATGTCGTAGGTCACTTTTTAAATCATTCATGGGGATATTTTTGCGGGGGACGTCCCCCCCGGATTCCTCGACTGGGGGGGACGCGTCCCCCCGTCCCCCCCGGTTTCGACGCCCATGCGAACTGCCACCATTTACTGTGATATGGAGCAGTGAAGCCCCACCATCAGGCCTCAAATAACACTGTGCTGAATGACTGTGCTGCCACATTGTTGTTTAAGAAAATGATGAACAGGACACATCATTGGCATGACATTGGCATCAGGCACTGAATAATGAGCATTTCATTGCAATTGCAGTTTTTCATATCAAAAGCATAGATATCTAAAAGCTGGTAAAAGTTGTAAGTTTTGTTCTGTTTATGCTGGTGCAGATTTCCAGTCTGGATGTGGATGGTGTTTGCTGGTTAGGATTTGCCACCCTGCTATCTAGCTATCTTGTCATATATTGTGTTGCCCTGCTTTACAGTGGGCCAATAATTAGAACAATTATTCTGCATATTTTATTATGCTGATTGCTGATTCCACTTTGATGATGATTGATGTTGCAAGAATAAGATGATAAACTAAGACATGGAGTTAGGAGTGAAATGTAACTGAAGAGTAAGAGTAATGTATCTACCTGTGTTTTTCCAATTGAATTATATTTTTGATTGAAAATTGGAAATTCAGAAAAGGATGATTGGAAATGTGGAACTGTTTCCTTACAGGGACATCAGCATTTCATGTATAGGCAATTATTTTACAGCTAATATTAGCGCCATGTAGCAGGTGTGAAAACTGTTCAGTAATGCCTGCTACCTATGTGTTATGCTGCTGTTTTCAGAATCAAGACCTTGCATACCTAACACTAGCCATGAATTTGGAAATCTGGCCTGGAGATTGGGGTCTGCCATCAATTGATTCCAATTGCTTGGAAGTTCTGGTAAGTAGTGAGCTGGCACCTCCTTTCCCATCTTGTCATCAGTCAAGTCAAAAGCAGTCATCTTCATTCTGGTGGGAAGGGATTCCAGTTTGTGTGTGTAATTGTGTATGTTGGTAGTTAATGCCACAGCACTTAGCTTAGCTTGTGATGCATCAATTTTGCGACCCTCATCAGAGTTCTGGCCCCATGTCACCTAAGGGCAGGGCACCAGGACTAGGTACAATGTAAGTAAGGTATCAGGACCCATGCCTCTAAAATTGTCTGATTGTGCTACAGAGTACCTATTTCAAGAAAGTTTTTAATTGGGTGTTCACTATTCATCAGTTTTTTCTTGTTCATAAAAAATGTGGGCTTCAGTTATTGCTACAAATTAACCTGCACAGTGCACTGGAGCAGTGCTTGGTACTTATACCCGCACTGGGCTGGGGATGTGTTTATTTTAAAGGGACCCTCCCACCTTAACATTAGTTTTGAGTTGAGATAGCCAAGTTTGCGGCCAGGCTCAGAAACCACCATTTATCCTGGTCGCAACCCCCGCAGCTTTATGGTGTTCAAGAAATTTCTTCCCTTTACTTGCAGGGTGGGACCAGCGTGGTCCCTATCTCTTAACCATTACGGGAATCTGATGACGTCATCAGGCTTTCGAACGTCCGTTAAATGTTTGACTAAAACGTTTTGTAGCACGCGGTGGTATATGCTGCTTTGCGCGCAACAAATGCCGCACTTTCAAATAAAGTCGCTAGGAACAGCGGAGATCCCAAAAAGTAAACAAAAGTAAAAGTCTAATATCTTTAAAACCGGTGAATATTTTTCGATGAAATTTGGTAGTTATTCGTTTTTGCTCTTTCTGAACCGAGCGACATCACTTTCATGCCAATTCATTAACTTTTTTGAAGGTGGGAGGGTCCCTTTAAGCACCCCTCCTCCGATCTGACTCGGCTCCTGAGTCACGTAGCGACGCGTGGTAGGCGACGTTCGAAAGAGCGTGAAAATCATGAACGTAGTATTTCAGTCAATCTTGAAATGTCATAGGTCAATTCACTAGAGTCTAGACTAGAGGTCATAAAGGTTACATTTCGCTATCTGATTCCTGTTGTATCCCCTCTGTGTAGACCTATTTGAAGATGTGCGGCGCCGAAGCGGAGCTGACTGCCGCCAACAACCCTCTGCGCTCCCCGAGCGGACATTTTCCCGTGCTGCGCCACGAGCAGGCTGTGATCGGCTCGCTAAATGATATCATACTGCATCTGAAACGCCAGGTGAGGGGTCGGACCGCGGCCGGGGGCTCCGCCGTTGGCCGGTGTCGCTGGGTAGTGGGTGCTGACGGGTTAGGAAGTGTCTGCTGACGGGTAGTGTGTGCTGTCAGACTGGATAGCGTTCCCTGTCAGGATGGGTACCTAGCGTCTCCTAATTGACACAGGTAGTCGTTATTGTCTGCTGTTGGGCTGGGTACTGTGTAGACTGTTTCCTGTCAGGCTGTGTAGTGTTTCCTGTCAGGCTGGGTGGTGTCTGCTGGCTGCTGGCCGGAGTGCCCACACCCCCTGAGCCCACCAGTGGACGCCCTGTGTGTGTGATCTGCAGAACTACAACCCGGATTACGCGCTGTCGGCCCGCCAGTGTGCTGACTCGCTGGCCTTCACCAATCTGCTGCGGGACCGCCTGGAGCCGGCTCTGTGGCTCTGCTGGTACGTGCCGGCCGAAACACCGCGCCGCCGCGCTGTGGGGACGCTTCCTTATCATATGATTTCGTCAAATAATCGCATTGTGCTTATTAATTTGATCGAAACCCATTTGTCAATGTTACTCAATACACTGCATTATGCTTGATCATTTCACCAGATACTGAAATTTTATGAGAACACCTCTACTCTTCAACTGTCTTTATGTTGTCTCAGTTCTGTATTTTTATTTTATTTTTTTTTATTATTCAGGCCTTCCCTCCAACGGGCTCATATACTCCCATTTACAGGAGGGCTCCTCCTCCTCCCGGCCCTTTTTCCCCACCCACCCACCTAGGCTACGGCTGAAGTGGGAGCCTACCCCACACCTGGTGACACAGCCGGGGACGACGCCCGCGGAACGGGCGGAACCGGGAATCGAACCCGAACCCGGCACCGCCCGCACCGCGGGTCGACGCCTTAACCGACTGCGCCACCAGGGCCGCTGTATTTATCGTGTCAGACGCGCTGACTCGCTGGGCGGGGTCCGCCGCAGGTGGGTGGATGCCAAGAACAGCACCGAGCTGACGCGCAAGTGGTACGCGTCACACCTGCGATTCCCGCTCAACTTCTACTACCCCTCTGTGTGGGAGGAGGCGGCGCGGCGACGGCTGGCCGCCGTCTGCGACTTCGATGCCACGCCAGAGGCCGTCGAGGCGTATGTAAGTGGAACCAACACGCGCTGCTGTGCTAGTTTAAGGACCCTCGTCGCTGCATATCGGTGGTAATTAATGACGGTTGGGATCCGACTCGTATGCATTACAAGACAGACTTGGGCCGCAGATTGCTAACGGCTGCCGTCCGGCAGGTGTGTCGCCGCGCCGACGAGTGTTTCTCGTCGCTCTCGGAGCAGCTGGGCGACCGGCACTGGTTCCTGGGCGGCAGCGCGCCCACCTCACTGGACGCGCGGGTGTTCGGCCTGCTGGCGCCTCTGCTGCGCGCGCCACTGCCCAGCCACCGACTGCAGGGCCTGCTCAAGGGATACCCCAACCTGGTCACCTTCGTCGGTCGCGTGCAGCAAAAGTTCTTCGTCAAGGAGCGGGATGGTGAGCCAGCGCATCTTTAAGAGACAAAGTTTATGAAATACCGTTGAATGGTTCGTGATTGTTCTTATGCTTTATTTGGAAGGGTCCAGTTTTTTTGTGTACTTTTTGTAATCTCATTATTCATTAACACAAATTATTATACTTGCTCTCGAATTAGTGCAGTATTTTGGTATCAGTGCTGTGAAATCCCTGCGCCACTGCTGCTGTGTGTGACTCTCTGAGTGCGAAGTGCACCAGAAGGACAGGCGGTTGGGCGCTGAAATGTTTGACCCGTATTGCGTCTGTAACGCGTGTGTGCTGCTGTGTGTGACCCCCAGAGTACGAGGCGCAACAGAAGGACAGACGGTCGGGCGAAGGCGGTGGCTCCCGGGCTGATAACTCGGCAGATGACGCAGAGTTTCCGCACAAGCGGCGTAACCAGGTGCTGGCAGGCCTGGTGGCCGCTGTCGTCATGCTGACCTTCGCGCTCACCAACGGCATTGTCAAGGTGCGGGCTACACATGCTGACGCAGGGTGGGGAGGGAAGCCCCCGCTGGGGCGGTCAGATTGTAAGACATCGACACAGGAGGCGTCCTTACCTGCCTCCGCTGAGCTAAATCGGCTCCTGAGTCACGTAGCGACAAGCTGAAAGCGAGAATGAAACATAATAGCGAATGTCCTTTATTAAATTATAGTCAAAGTCACCAGACATCGCGCTGAAGTCAAATTTTACCGGTTTCGAACTTGAAGGAAAGTTCGCTCCAAGCATGCAAACTAATGAAGCTCTCAAAGCGAGTTGGAAATAGGCGAATCGTCTAAGCGGAACTGTTGTTGTGCTGACGCAATCGGGCTTCTGTTTCAGATCGAGACTCAGGACCAGTCTGAATACGACATGTCGGAAATGGATGCCGACTAGGCGCTCGGACCGGCGGCAGACCCTATAGTTTTGCTCCGTATAGTAGGCAGAGAGCCTGTGAGGCTGTTGTGTATGCTGTGTATAACGGATGCGTGTAGGCCCGGCGGGGTTATTTTGTGAGCTGAAATTGTCGAGTCGGTATCGCTGTGACCTATTTTGATGCTGCTACTGATTTGGTGCCAGGGTGTAGCGCGGATGGCACTGCGCTGGAACTGTGGATTTGCAGTGTCCTTGTTTTGTATGGATTAGCTGGGCCGATCGTGCCGGTCATACGACTCACTAAGTAAACACATGGCTGTGTATTTTGTTGCCAGTTTATGGTCATTGATCGGCAGTGGACAGTAGGCCCAGAGAAGGACTCAAAGAACGCCGTCATTTGCGTCTCCATTCGTTTATCCAGTGCAGTTTGTGTTTACTTAGCATTTGTTAGGGTCCCATTTGTAGGTATTTAAACCGGCCTGGTTTTCGACCGTAAGCGTGTTTATTTTTGGGTAAAGATGCATTTTGTGCCATGCAGCGTTGCAAAATAGGTTGGAGTATACAATAAACCCACTTTTTATCCAAATATGCACCCCTTGTTTGGTGACACATCAGACTGTCTACCCACGACTCACGAGTGACTGCTCTCTTAGATGTGGACATTACCTAAAATGCAACTCTTTGTAACTTGTAACGCAGAAACGCGCTATATAGTGGACTCCTTGTCACGTTCGGTGAGCGTCCGCTATCCGTACGGGAAATGGTACAGTGTCCCCAGCCGTCCACAACAGTAGAGTGTGCCACCCGGCACCCAGCACTCAGCAGTCGGCAGTTGCTGAGGTCGTCAGCAGCTCTCCACAGTTGATAACCCCAAGCACTCCCGTCAGCAGTCTCCAGCGGCAGAGATTGTCAGCAGTCGGCAGCTGGCTGCTGAGGTCGTCAGCAGCTCTCCACAGTTGGTAACCCCAAGCACCCCGGTCAGCAATCTCCAGCGGCAGAGATCGTCAGCAGTCGCCAGCTGGCAGCTGAGGTCGTCAGCAGCTCTCCAAAGTTGATAACCCCAAGCACCCGGCCCGGTCAGCAGTTGCCAGCGGCTGAGGCTGCCACGGAGCTTCTGGTGGAGCTGGGTCGGGAGCAGCGCTTGTACTCTGTAGGGGTAAGCATTCCCCTGCAACAGGTCACACACGTGAATGGGACTTATTAACCCGCGCCCTGCTGGGGGGGGTGTTTGAACACCCCCCCTTGTGGTTTTTCGCGAATATCTCAAAAACTGCGGCGCGGAGCGCCGCCGTTTTTGGTACACCTTATCACACATCAATTCTACACATGTTGTGAAAATTTCAGGCCAAGGTCATTCAAGGTCAGGTCACCAGGTCACTTGAAGTGACCTCACCTCATAAAAAGTTTCAATGTCTGTCATAGCTACACCGAGTGACCGATCGCTTTGAAACTTTCAGCGATTGCTAAGAGCAATAGCATGTACAAAATGTATATCTCAGAATTTTGATATCGATGACCTAAGGTCAGGTCAATTTTGCGGCCTCCCCATTATAAGTCAATGGGAGAAAATTGAAATGCGCCTCTTTTGGACGAAAGACATTATAAACACTCCCAAACACCGCATTACAAGTGGTTTAGACACACTGAACATGAAAATGGTGTCCGTGACCCTTGCTTATGCCCTGAGGTCATCTTAGGTCACGAATGGTATCTAACAGTTTTTCGCAAATAACTTTTGATAGAGGCATGCTAGAGCGATGAAAACGCCTTAGATGTGTTCAGCTCGACGATACGGATCGACTGATATGCAACATGACCCTTTCCGGTCAGGTCATGACCTTGACCTGAGGTCAAATTTTCAAGTTGACCTTTCAAGGTCAAGTTATAGTTCATTCGATGCGTCTTGACGAGAGGAACACGATGCCGGTAAAAGTAAGCTCGTACAGGGCTTGGGTCAAAAGTTATTGCAGAAAAACTGTTTCCGAAAAAATCGGCTATTTTTGCAGTTTTTGCCCCCTGCAGGCAAAACCGTTGACGTTAGGTCAAATCTGAGAGAATTACTCAGAAAGGGCGTTAATAGGGCTATCGAATGCGCTTTTCCGCAGCGCTGTAGCTCTATTGGTTCCCGAGTTATGCGTTGGCTTCTTGGAAATTTTCGCCATTCGTCCTGGAAATCGGCGAAATTTTGCCTTCAATGACCTCTGGTGACCTGACCTTTGACCTGACCAAAAAATTGACCGATGTGATTTCGTCATTATTTTTGGCGCTCTTTCGAACGCCGCCTTCCGCGTATCGCTACGTGGCCCAGGAGCCGAGTTACAAGGGGGGGGGGTGTTCAAACACCCCCCCCCCCCAGCAGGGCGTGGAAATCCAGGACCCCCAGCCGGGCGCGGGTTAATGCATGGCGAGAGCAAAAACGTCATTTATAGTAAGCAAATTAAACAATAATTGAGACGACCAGCTAAAAGCTCACTTCAAGTTTAATTTTGGAGGTCCCACTGGATTCGAGCCTGGGCGCTTAATCAATTCAATAGGTGTGATTTATCGAGGCTTAGTAAAACTAGCATTTCTAAGGCTCTGATACCTTTTGATGACGTCATATGACACTACGACCCCGTTGCTCCTCAGTTTCTGGTAGAGCTGCCAGCACTGGTGCTCGTGTGGCTCGCTGTGCTCGTCCGGCGCGTCCTCTGGTTCCGGTGAGCGCGGCCGCAGCGAACGGCGCAGCTCAGACGGCGCCAGTGTCTGGCAGGCTGGGACCGGGTCGCCAGGAGCGAGCGTCGAGAAGTGGGTGGAGTCCCCACCGCCGGCGGGACACCTGACGGTCGGACGGCCGGGAGGAGTCAGACAGTCTGCAGGGTGAGTACAAACACAAGATGGGAGGCGTGTATGGTATTTAGTATTCACCGTGAAGCACAGGCAGGGAGACATCAAAAACCATAGCGTTGCGTGGTATTAATGGCTGGTTGTGGTACCCTAGAATTTATCAGAGTCCTACCAATGACTTTTGGCAAGTGTCGCCCGTGTACTCGACATATCAGCACCACGGTCGTATGCCAGTACAAAGACGGGGTTGACGTTACATTTAATTTGCTGGTACCGAGGCGTTTAGCACTTGGGGAGCACTGATCGTGTTATCACCAGGCGCTGAGGCCAGTGGTCGGTGCTGATGGACTCACGTGCCGGTGGCTGCCGTCGCCGGGCAGACTGCCGTAGCCGACGGACGCTCCGAGTCAGACACCGGGGCGGGGGTGGAGCGGGGCCCCGGGACTCCAGAGACGTCCCCATTCGCCGGCACCGACGCCGTCCTCTCTGCTGAAACAGACGAAAGCGCAGCCGACAGGTGCTTAAACTGGTCAAAAATATTTCAAATCTAAGTAAATATTTCATTTCAAATCAAAGTAAATATATTTCAATATTTCAAGTAAATATGTTTCATATCAAAGTACTCTTTTTCACAGAGGTACACACTTGAATCTTAGGTATGTGTAGTTAGATAACGTGTGATAACGTCACTCCTAAACCCAGTTGCCACGTCTACAGGGTGTTTCACTAAAAGTGTCAAAAAGTAAATGCCTATTAAAGTTATATAAAGTATGCAAATCACGTGGTTGCGCACGTGGATTTGTTGCAAATTTTTGGACATTTATGCTTTGTCCATTTAATATATATTTTACACGCATACGGAGCGAGGGCAGGAGGCCAAAGTTACTAGTCGTTTTTTTTTCCTTATGCAGAACAAGAACAGGTTATTTACACCGCAACAGGAGGGGTGAATTACAGTTACCTTTGGTGCCATCAGAAACATTGAAACCGTATGCCGACTTTTCAGGAAACGTTTTATTCTCTCACCTCGCTACGCTCCAGATTATAAAAGATTCAAAGGGCTTCTTGATAGGTTTAAAAGGGTTCCTTCGATGCCGGTCGCAGTCCAAAAAAGACGGGGTCCCCCACCTCTCGGCGGAAACCGTTGAAAAGGTCAGGGTCTTTCTGAGGGTCTTTGAAGATAACAAGAAGTTAATTTCAACATCAGAAATAGCCAAGGCCTTACAAGTTATCAAAAACAGCCACTATAATGGCTGTAACCACCAGGAACTGGCTGGATTAGAAGTTCCTGCGACGAAAAATCAGCTGCCTCGCCGCCCGCCCCTGGCCAGCGCAAAGCCCCGATCTGTCACCGCTTTACTTCTGGTTTTGGTCAGTAGCTCTCGCAGAGCTGAGGAAGACTCAAGTCGCATCACTTCGGGAGCTGAAGAGCACCATTCAAGGCTTTGCCGACAGTCTGGACGCTGAAGATGAAAACGGGCTGTGATCGAGGCACCTCCGGACACGTGCCGAAACGGTGTATCAAAAGAAGGGTGGATATGAAGAATAGGTTTGAGTGACGGTGCTATCGTTTTTATATATTCAAATGTCCAACAATTGCGGATGAAATGGTATGCAAATTTCCGTAGAAAACATTGTTATTATGTGCATTATGACCTTTTACTTTTTGACACTTTTAGTGAAACACCCTGTATGTGTCTGCGCGGAACATACCAACGATTTTTTCATTTAAACATCAAAGTACATAACGCCGTGTAGTGGAATTCAAACTATCAAGATGCAACAATCAAGATGCAACAGCTTTATTTCATAACTTGGCATCCAGGAAGTTCCCCTGTTCAAATTTATAAGTTTTCTGAAGTATTTATTCTTCCATTCGAACGGTGATTGTGGGAGCGAGGAACGCTGCCGTGTCGGTACAAGGCCGCAGGTCAATACCAGATAACCAATGTGGCCCCGTTCGTGATGATGGGGATGGGGAGGGGGGTGGCAGTTTAATCGATGGACGCTATCTAAACACTCCACACCGCGGGCGGCCAACTGTCACGGACAGTCGGCACGATTGGAAACGCACGCAATGGCAGCAGAGTCGATCAAATAAAACGGACGAACGGGCAGCGGACATGCTGCTTCGGAGAGGGAAGCGAGAGAATCCGAGGTCAGTTATGGCTCAAGCCGAAGGCAGTCTTTTTACGTAGTAAGTTTCACATGTTGCACGTTTTTATGGCGCAATCTGAAAATGGTTCAAGCCCTGCTCACTGAATAAACATTATAAAGTCATGCGCCGATTTTCAAATAAATATCGAAACCGGGAAATTTTGAGTTCGATGATATGTAGTTATCTGACCTTCGACATGAAAACAATTATCAAAGAACATATCCATATTCGTTATGATTTTTTTACTACCATCCTAATGCCTCTTGCGAGATTCATGAGTCGGGCTTTGGAGGGCTGAAGATTACTCCTTCCAACCCATTACTAGGAGTTTTGCGAGGCCCTCGTCACGGTCAGGGCAAGTACAATTTTCTCTTTTTGTGACGATAAATTGTTTTTAGATGGATTTTTACTTCCGTCAGAAAAAAAACGTGAAACGTTAGTGGCGTAACTGAGCGTGAAAGCTGAACAAACACCTAAGATCTCACCATTCAAATTGCGGCCATTTGTCGCCTTCTTCTGATCGGTGCTGCCATCCGCCGCCGGCTGACCGGCAGTCCCTCCTTCCGCGGCGGTCTTCTGAGCTCCACTCTCCTTGAGAGGTCGTCCGCCAGTCTCTCCAGCCGCGGCCGACTTCAGTGCACCGATTGCCCGCTGAGCGAGCACGGGTCGCCGGAACGCTGAGCGTACCTGGCTGCGGCGCGGACTGACCCGGTTGGCAACCTCTGTGGCTGGCTCGGGGTCTGGGTCGTGGTCTAGGTCATGGTCCGGGTCATGTTCCACGTCACGGTCCGGCTCGGACCCGGCACGGCTCACCTGGGTCACTACATCGCTGGCTCGCCGTGCCGTGCGCCGCCGGCCGGGTTTTGCGGCGCCCAGTGTCACCTTCTTGGTGACGGGAGCAGCTCTTGCGGCCTGGATCGAAGTGGTGTGCGGCTGGGGACCAGCGCTGTCCTGATGACCGGTCGGCTGGTCGGGCCGGGGGGCAGTTTTAGATGCCGGCGCGATGGGTGTGCGGACCACCGAGTTGGGTTGTATCAGACGACACGCGCTGAGTACGGAGCGCTCATCGTCGCTGGCTGCGTCAGTCCGGAGGTCCGGCACGCCCAGGTAGATGTTGACGTTCTTCCGCCGTCCGGACATCAGCAGGCCCCAGCTACTGATCAGTTCGGCTGGACCCTCCGACCGGGCGGTCTCGGCGGCAGGATCAGCTGGAGCCGGTACCGGCGCTAGGGCCGGAGCCGGAGCAGGAGCAGGGGCCGGAGCCGGCGGAACGACAGCCGACTCGAGCGAGCGCCGCCGGCCCGCCTGGATGAGCTGCCGCAGGGCCTGTCGGATCAGCTGCGGGGTGACCTCGACTGCGGTATCTCGCGCGGGGCGCGCTGGTCTCCCCGGCCGGCCGCCGGTCAGAGTAATCTCAGTGTTCACCTGCTGGTCGCGCCGCGGTACCGGCCGGGGCCGCTCGAGGCCGTGCCCGGGCGGCGACCTCCGCACCAGTGTGAGTGTCACCTGTCCCCCGGAGCCGCGCCCGGAGCCGGTGCCGGAGCCGGAGCCGGAGCCGGAGCCGGAGTCGGCGGCATTCTCACCGGGCAGCGGAGGCAGACTGGGTAGCGCCACCTGCAGCCGCTCCATGGGGTCGATCGGACGCGCGCCGCCCGGCCGTCTCGCCCTGCTGGCA
Organism: Amphibalanus amphitrite; assembly: GCF_019059575.1. NCBI lineage: Eukaryota > Metazoa > Arthropoda > Thecostraca > Balanomorpha > Balanidae > Amphibalanus > Amphibalanus amphitrite. Next base: position 314,361 of record NW_024881841.1, read on the forward strand.
TAGCGGGGGAGGAGTCAATGATGATATATCGGCATGATGCGATACAGATAGATTCAATAAATAGTCATACAAATAACCATTTATTTCACATGTCAAACAGTCACTAGTAAACAAACATGTCAGGTCATGTATCGTGAGCACTAATTAATTATTTTCACCTTTTGCACTCAATTGTGAAACAGCGTACTAATCGTACAGCAGGGAAGGCTAGTGCGCTCACTTCTGTTCCAATCATGCTTTCTTGTTCGTCCCCAGACCCTAATCATAAACAGGTGATAATCATAACCAGGCCACGTCAATGATTGAGGCGAACCGTGTTTGAAAATGGTAGTACGCATGAATTACGGCTTCTTGATTGTCCCGATAACTCAAAACATCCGAATTGGTTGATGAAGTTTAGAGTCTACATAGGGCTTTGGTCTCATCAATTGAATTAATTAATTCAATCATTTGACCTGATTTTGAAAAACTGAAATTATAACCTTATGTGTAATTGATCACTCTAAATAATAAATTATCACCGGACCGCTACCCTCGATCCCACAAAATACGTGTCAGGTCAAAGCTGGAAAATCACAAAGTCACTGTCCATGTTCGCGAATCGCGGCAGGATTGAATATTTGCATGTTAAATATTTGCAACGCACATTCAAAATAGCCTGGTTACCTCATTGTCCAGCTGTGCCGCCCACTCGTTCGATTGTTCATCTACCGAACACAGAACAGTTGTTTGGCGCGGTATCCTGTCCGCTGTGCTGGCCTCAGGAGTCTCGTGCTGTGCGCCGCTCTGGCCCCGCCACCGGAGAGTGACCCGTCCCAGACCGGTGGCCAGCCTAAAAGGCCCCGACGGCCCGTCGATCGGGCCGGATTTAATTTCCAATCGAAGTTGACTGATGGAAAGCGGCGCTACACGGCCAGGTAATCGGCCGTGCGGCTGGCACCGGTCGGCCCGCCGATGGCCCGGCCGGGTCGGTCCGCGGCAGCTGGACGGGGCCGAGCCAGGCGCTGGCCGCCGACCGATCTCCCCGGTCACCTATCCGGCTAACCAGCGTGCTAAGTGTGGCGTCAGTGTGATCAGCTTCGCCCTCCCCCTCCCATCCAAATCGGGTTTATTTATTAGAGTGACCTCCCTAGTACCAGATGTAATGTCCTGCTGGTTATTTTCAGTTATTAAAAGGCCCACTAACCCTTCAATCGCCCTATATTGGCGTCAGAAGTCGTCGTGTCATGCTGTTTTACGTTACTAACGTTAGTTTGCTGCGCTGGACTCGTGTAGCTGTTTGATCGGGCGACAGGCCTGCTTATGGTGGTGAAATGTAACAAGTTACTTGCACGGTTTTCTGCTGGTGAGCTTATGTTGCGTGGTCGACGGCCATGCTGCCAAATACAGTAGAGTTCATGTTTCTGATGTTCATATAGGGAGGCGGGCGGCAGTGTGGTAAAAGTGACGGTGGCGGTGGCCGGTGACGGTAATTTGTTGGGCTTATGGGGCGGGTTGAGAGCGGGATCACTATGCGCCGATGTAATGGCAAGTATTCTCGCTTATCGTCGCTACGCTCGTCACTCGCTACGTGTGATCCTTCGTCACATGTGACACTCATCGGTGACCACTGATATTCTCAGCTGCATTGCTCGCCTCTTCGCCAACCGTCGGCAATCGATTCTCGTCTTCCGTTACAAATTACACTCGAGTGCGAATTGCAGAAGTCATCTGACACTATGATGCTTCAGACACCGGATTGTCTCACCTTTCTCTGCTCCTGACGTTAGTGCTGAGTAGTGTCCGCTGAGCCGGGTCGGGTGGCCGGTCACACAGACCCGTCGGCTGGCGCGGTCGGTAGCGGTGGCATCACTGACTCGGAAACCTGATGAACTGTGGGACCAGGCCGGACGAGGCCGGACCAGTGTAGTGACACACCAAAGGGCCGGTGCCCACATCGGTGCCGGCCCCTCACTGTGCACAGGGGTGCCGAATTGATCAAACGGTGGCCGCTCCAGTGCGGCTTGTGTGCGGGGGTGGCTCGTCTCCGGCACCGCTCACCAGCTGCTGAGTCACACCATCGACTATCGAGTCACACCGCGAGTTACACTATCGAGTCACACCATCGCCAGTTACTCCGCCGAGTCACACTATCGAGTCACACAATCGCCAGCTACACCGGAAGTCACAACGGTGCGTCATAGCCAAGTCTACTGAATTTGGGAAACAATACGGGGTCACGAGACGTTCCCTGGCATCATCCAGCCGCAGTGGCAACAAGACGATATTCAGACGCACCGAGTTGGGCTGCCGCGGACCGGACCATATGGATACCTAATCGCCAATCGGTTATTTCATCGCCTCCAAGTGCCAGTAGGCTGGAGAACGGCATCCCGCTGTCTGAAGTTTATATATTACTTTTCGTTCATTCTGTGGGGAATTGGCAATGGAATGTTAGCCAGCATCATCAATCATGCTTCTTATCTTTACGAGTCGCGCGTTGCAATTATAGGTACCGTTTGATCTCGCATCAAAACACGAGCCATTGTCTAGTTCTACTGCTTATTTTAGATCGAAAACATCAATATAATGTCGCAACTGATGATAAAGCGTCTTTAAACCACAAATAGCATAAGTACGCGTCACTCGGCTCCATTACCCCACCTCCCGGCTACTTAGGGTAAGGGCGGGTAAGAGTACGCGGGCGATAAGAGTACGCATCAGCTGTTTCGGTTGCTTAGCAACGCGGGTTTGTCGAGTTCATGAAGTGACATGAAGCCGCCAGTGCGTGCTTGTCACCAACGGAACGTGGGCGTTGATCGGCGACGCTGTTGAGTTTAAGGCGATGAATATTATTTTCGAGCGTTATGATATTATTACGGTATGGTACAATAATTTTGATACTTGGCAGTTGAGATAAGGTACGTTTCCGTGATTGTTGTGGGAAACTTGTGAGGTTATCTGGGGAAATACTGTGCAGTGCAATAGGTATTCTGTTTGCGAAGTTTTGCACATGACGTTTCGGGGTTGTTTTGTGCGCGAATTGCGTGTACGGTAAGAGGACGCACTGTTCAGGAGGGTAAGAGTACGCAGAATTATACATTAAATCGTATATACAGAAATATAAAATTATTAATCTATCGCTCAATGACGTTTGTTTTGTAGGTATATCATCAATGGAGCACTGTGATGCAGATGCGTACCCGAAATTCTTCCAAATACGAGTTATTCTCCCTTTTGATTGTGCATTTTTTAAGAAACACACGACATGATTATTTCCTGATTTATAGACTTGAAAGATTTATTTTATGTTTTTCTTTTTGGATACTAGAATTAACTTAAATGCCTTCTGAGTTTGAAGTTAAGCATTTGGACAGTACAAGCTGCATAGGTGTGTGTTCATATGCTTGCGTACTCCACCCGCCTGGCGTGCGTACTCTTACACACCCCGTATGGTAAGAGTACGCAACTGCAGCGGTTCAGAAAATGTCAGTTTTTGACCACTTCCGTTTACGCTGAAGGATCGTTGCCCCATGGGTTGATGGCTAATTCAATTAACTTTAATATCCTCTTGGTTCTTTTTGTATACTGGGGTATACATCGTCTTAAGTCGATCTCTACGGAATTCACTAATGGCTAGGCTATTTCATGGCCATGCGTTGCATTCTTCATGCCATGGTCCGCCACCTGGTGGCTGAATTTATATCCTCAAGTTGAATTTGTTGACGCCTCAGCGCTTCAATCTTCCCGGTATCTCGGCGGTCGCAGCATAGAGGTACGTCTCCTAATTATTTTCCTGTTATTTCTTTTTAAGAGAATGACTCATCGAAAACTGTTGTTTTGCTAACATAACCATTCGTTGTTGATCATTGCTTGCAGGTTTTGTAAACAAAATTGTGTTTTTGGAACTTTTCCAGAAAGAATTAAAGTTCATGTATAGGTACTAAGGTATACAAATGTCCTTGGCCCGAAAAATTTTGAGACGTGCTTAAGAAGTAGCACTACAATTATTCGGAGGAATTGACCTCTGAAAAAATAAATGTACACCCGAGTGACCAACGGGATCCTGCACGACGGAGAAATGTAAACGTCAGTATACAACGGACTGTGCCTAGGACTAGTCATGTATACTGTAGTATACATGGTTGCTGGGTTAGTTAAAGCCATTTTTGTGGCTCACAAACAACATTATGCCTTCAAATGGCTCTGTGGTTGAGCGTTAACATTCTTCGAATCGTTGGCGACCTCAATGACCGTAGATCCTCACTCAAAGTTTGATAAATCGCCCGATGAATTAGAATCCGACCCCTAAGCACAATGACATAGGCAAGCACCTCTCTAAAACACACCATACGGCGAATTTTTTAGAGATGTCGCTTCAGATAATGCTGCAAGGTCTTCCTCTACTGTTTATCGATTCGCAACAGGTGCTACAAGTTCCATATCTTCAAAGGAAATGGCAACTTAAGACCTAAGAGCAGTGGGCAAGGGGCAGAAGAAGCGGAAGTTAAGGGCGAGTGGTGTTGATAATTAAACGTGTCAATACTATTAGCCATTTTACGTCCTAAACAAACGAAAAAATACGCTTTGGTGTTTGTATGGAAGTTTTCATGGATTGCATTTCAGTCAGATTTTATAGGCTTTGAGTATTTTTGTATATCCCAGTATACATGTCACTGCGCATGCGCGATGACCTTCACGGCTGAAATGTCACCAATCTGGTCATTATTGGCACCAAAGCTCTCAGCCAAAAAAGTTTCGTTGCTCTCCATTCATGGGCGAATTGGCGGGACTCAAGAGGATATTCCCTCTTTGCGATTTCTTTCTTTCAAATATTAAACAAATGAGAGCAAGAAATCCACTTAGTGCGTACTCTTATACGACTTCACCCTAAGCCGGAGAACCCGATTCCGTGTTATGCGGTGCAGCATACTTTCAGGCGTATACCACTAGCGCCACCTAGGGACTAGTGTATAAGCTGAACTAGCATCGTGGAAGGCAGAGGTCGCTCGCAACTTGCGTTGCTCCTATTTTATTCACGATCATAGCTGCTTATCACAAGAGCCACACATGATAGATTAACAACAGACATGGCCGTTAAATCACGTTTGTATTGTCACGTCCGCGGTTCAACACTCGTACACGGTACATAAATGTCAAGACAAAGCCACACACATGACTGATTTTATTTAGACTAGCGGCGAGTGGGGTGCAAGCAAATTGTGCTTGTCTGTGGTGGGACTGAGCAAGGGACTCGCAAGTCGCAAGTCAGGTCAAGGCACGCTATACCACAGGTCAAAGCGGCGTGCTCCCGTCTCCGTCGCCATCTCCTCTCCAGTCAGAGGTCAGGTCAGGGCAGTCCGAGACTGCCGTCCGCCGGCAACTGGTCCAGACACGCATGGTGGTGGTTGGGGCACGCCGGCCACACACCGGCCACGTACCGGCTGTACTCACCCACCAGTTCATCATTGGCGTACCGCCAGTGCACGGCGTGCTTCAGACAGTCGTAGCCGTAGCGGTTGCGGGCGTACCGGCCGGGGTTGGCGTGCCCGGGCAGCCAGACGCCGCCCAGCCGCACCAGGGTGGGTCGGCGGCGCAGCTCAGCTGGCAGCTGATCGGTGCTGAAGTGATGCTCGGGTCGCAGCGTGATCAACATTGCCGGGGTATGCACACGCAGCACGGTGGCCAGCCGTGCCTCGGAGTTTGTGGCGTTGGCCGGCACAGGCTCCGTCACCGGCTCCAACACGAGACCGTACCGCCGCAGACGAGACATCCGCGAGCTGACAAGCTCAAAGTCGTCCGCGTTGATGGCGATTTGCGTGTTGATGCCCCAGGGCAGAGGTTCGCCCAGTTTGATGGCAGCTAGTAGGGCGCCCGCCTCCAGTTCGTGTTTGACGCCCGACTCAGCCAGGGCGGCGGTCACCAGCCGGAGAGCACGCTCTAGCTGGTCCTGACAGCACGGCGGCTGGCTGTAGAACCGTGCCGTGCGCAGCGGGTTACACTGAATGGCCACGTCTCGACACCGGAACTTATGCTGCGTGCCGCCGGCCAGTGACAGGGAGCTCAGCTGCCACTTGGTGGCCAGCTGGCGCCAGGCGTCGACGGCGCGCTCCTCGGCGGTGGGCCGGCGCGCCGACTCGTACATGATATCGGGACAGAGCGCCGCCAGTCGCGCGCCGCGCCGCAGTCGCAGGAACCAGTCGTGCACGACCACAGCATCAGGCAACGTGGTGTCCAGCGGCAGATCGCGCAGCGTGGCCGTGCGCGTAGCGAACGACTCGTCCAGGTGGTCGCAGAGCATGCACTCGAGCGCCGAGTGCCGGTAGCCGGCGCTGTAGCTGAGACGGTGTCCGGACATCGTGGTCTGCAGGCAGCCGGCACGCCAGTGACCGGAGCGGTTGCGCGCCGCTCCGCCCACCGCGTCCACCATGGCCAGTCCGCCCAGCACGCGAACGTGCCGCTCCAGAAGCAGTTCGCCGGTAGCATGGCTGAGCTGACGCGCCACCAGCACGTACGGCGTGCTAGCTGCGGCCGCCGCTTTATTCAGCAGCGTTCCGAGCCGCGCGCTGCCGGACAACTCTGCCGGTACCAGTTTCACAGAGGGCTCTCCCCGCGGCAGAAGCGCCCGCAGAGCCCCCGTCTCGGCGGCGGCAGCGGCCACGATCACCGGCAGGCGCGGGTACAGCTGGAGCAGCTGGGTGACGACTCTGGCGGCGTCAGGGGCCGCACTGGAGTCTGTGACGGGCATCAGCACCGAGATGACTGTGTAGAGTGGCGGGGCTTCCTGAGAAGATACGGACACGGCCCAAAACGGTGTATTTATTTAGGATGCGCCGTCCACTGTCATAGAGATCTTTCACTGCAAGCAAAGTGTCACTTGGTGTCGCGTGTTTACCAGGCGAATATGATCGACAAAGTCCATTGTAAAAGTAAAGCCGGACACAATATCACGCTTTCATTGAAGTTTTGCCCACAATATTTTGTCAATGCGAAACGCACCTATCTGTTTGAGCAGCGTTTGAGCAAGCACACTACCCTTTCCGCAAGTACGAATCTCTGTGGCCTGTGTTATTACCTTACACTCCTCCGTAACAAATCCGTTGTTGTGCAGGGGCGCGTCGTCCGCTGCTCCGTGGTACAGTTCCGGACAGACCTCCGGCCGCGCCGACTCCGACTCCGACTCCGACTCCGACTCCGAGTCCTGGTCGAGGCCGAACGTCTTGTCGAGCTCGTCGGGGTCGAGCTGCGCCAGCGCCGCTCGGGCGTCCAGCCGCTGCGCCAGCTCTGTGAGCTGAGACAGCACCGCCGGGTCCGGCTGACGGTTCAGCTCTGCGGCACAGATAATGTGGCATTGATTCAGGGCATGCCAAGTCGACTATACAGTACACAACTATATGCAATGCGTTCATTGCATTGGTTAACGAACATTATCTGGCGGTGCAGCACTCAATTGCGACAAAATACATTTTTTGCCCCAGTATCTCAGCATAAGGTCTGTGATGAGCTGGAGCAGTTGCTCTGGAGTTACTCGGGAGCACTTATATCTCGACAATCACGCATAATGTCTGAGTGACTGACACGGCTCCTACCTGCAGCGGTGGCCAGCTCTGTCCGGATGCGGTCCAGCCGCGCTGCCATCGTCCGGCGCAGCTCCACACTGTCACCACAGAGCACGTGACGGTGCAGGCTGCTCTCGGAGAACAGAGCGGACCGCTCCGGCAGCAGGTCTGTAGGTCAGAGTGGAGACGACAGAGGTGACAACGGTAGCGATCCGCCGTATCTGTGCATCCAGTCAGGGTGGTATTCACCGTTTCCAGCACTCCGATTGGAAATGTATGACAACGTAGATACGGAAGAACTTATTCCAATCCTAACTCTAGATATCGGTACGCAGTACGCACACACTGTAAAACTCCGACTCTCCCTTATTTATTCCATTCTCTCCTACGCCAAACACAGATGCGGGCTTAACAGCACAACAAATAGGTAGGGTTCGATGATCAGTTTTGCAAAGTGGACCAGTTTCCAGATGTCCTCGCGCCGCGGAGTCGGACGGCACCGTCTTACCGTCACCTGAAGGACTGGTGAGCAGAAGGGTGGCCAGCGCACCCAGTACGGCGCTGGCGGCCAGCGGGGAGCCGAGCCGTACCAGCGCGCGCCAACGGGGCATCTCTGATGGCACCACCGACCCGTGTGTACTGCACGGTCGTACCCAGGCGGCGGGGTACAGCCGACATCGAACGGCCCGTGGGAGATTCCCGCGCGGCGGCAATCAATGGGACGACCTGCGCCGGTCCCACGCCCGCACACCGATACCGCTGATCGGGGCAGTAGCCACTGGAGGTGATTTACCATTAGTGTCGGCTGTACGGAACAAACGGGCGATTTACGATTAGTGTCGGCTGGACGGAACAACGGCCACGGAACATCACAATAGAATAGATACATTCACGATCACTACTTTGATCTTTGGAGATGGAGACGTTGCATTGAGGTGAATGTCACATAACGATATGGGGCCCAATAAGATACTTTGCCACGCTGTTGTAGCTGCATTGGACGTCATTCACTGCTGTCGGTACTCGGTTGTCTACCCAGAAACCGATTGGGGAGGGGGGAGGCGGTTATACAATACGTTACAACATATGCATATGTTTGTGCAATTTCATTTTATTCGTAGATAGCATAACAATTAAGCAAACATAACATTGTACGATCCAATGTGGTGAGGTGATTGGTGAATTCATTGAGTTTAAACGATGCGCGATGCATGTACCAACTATCGCGAAGTTTCGAACAATAATAACACAACGTGTTATGTGTGACGGAGAGGACACACATGCTGTCACTTCAGTACCTACTTCACCGAAACGTTTTGTGCAATGTAACAAAGAAGTTTCGTTGAGTAACGCAAAACAAAAGGAAATAGCATTAGTCAAACATCATTGAAATAAAAACCGCATTCAAGTACCAACAAAACAAAACAAATATATCGCGGGATGAAAACACGAACCCAACCGCGAGAGATCTGATAGTACTAATATGCGATAACTGCAAAATGATGATTATATACAATGAGCCAAGCACAACCACCTACACGAACCCACACACAAGTCGATTTCCTAGGGCTTTCGGCTTTGTGATGTATCGACCTCCACAGCCTCTACAGGTCAATGGTGTGATAGTTGGAGATAGTTAGAGTTGGAGATGAATGACAGTCATAAACAATGCATACAATACAATCAATGCGTGCGCATTGTAACAGTATTTGGTATCCGTAATGTTTCATGAGTACGATTATTCATGAGCACGAGGAGCAGCTACGTGATAGTACCGCACCCAACCCAATAAAACAGAATAGACAGGCCTGTGGCCTGTCCAATTTGCACTTAAAAAGTTACCCACGTAAAGCAAACAGGCCAACGGGCCACCCGATTGTACAGGTCAGTCCGTTCGTGTCGGCAGTCTGACAGACTGGCAGCAGTCCAGTCTGTCAGGACCAGTCACTGGTAAGGCAGACTGTCTGAACCAGCAGTCAGCGCTACAGGCAGACTGCCACTCTCCAGGTCAGTCTTCGTTCGCAGAGGGCAGGCCAGTCCGCCCATCCCGCCTCGCCGGACGCTCAGTAGCGGCCGCTGAACATCACATCCACCACCAGGTCCCTGTCCAGGTCCAGGTACCACAGCTGCTCGCCGAGATGGTGCAGCGCGGCGCGGCCCGCCGCTGCCGCCGGCGGCCGCCGCAGCAGTTCCGGACTGGCCTCCAGTCGGTCCAGCGCCGTCAGCAGGTCGCACCCGGCCGTCACCGGCGGCCAGCCGGGCCGGCAGCCCAGCGTCACGTGCGCGCGCCGGCCGCACTCGGTCCGTGCCGGCCGCTTCGAGCCGGAGACGGCCAGAGAGGGCTGGGCGGCGCCCACCTGCCAGCCGGCGGGTGGCGGTCGGGGCCGCTCGGGCCGCGCCGGCGGCGGCGGGCCCGCCTCCCGGTCCGGCTGGTGCCACAGCGCCAGCTGCTCGGCGTCCAGCGTCACCCGGCCGCAGACAGTGCGAGGTGTGATCAGGACGGCTGTCAGGCGCGCCGTGGAGAGGGCGCCCAGCGCGCGCCGCACCTCGGCCCGCTCGCCGTACTGGCGGCCGGCGGCGGCGCGCGCCCGGCCGCCGCAGAAGAACGCCGTGCAGTGGAGCAGCTCGGCAGGCGGCTGGTACAGCGAGCCCAGGTCTGGCGGTCACACAGTGGGACGGTTACCGGCACGGAACACACTACACCGTTTCACATCAGCGCCGATGACAGTGCACACTCAACAACATCACTTACTAATATTGGCCATGCTAGAGCAGGCTGCCAATGACAGGCAACTGGCAACGCATCGCAGTACGACTTTCTGTCGCCCAGCAGGCTACGGGAGGCTCACCCGAGATGCTGTCACTGCCAGTCATCAGGGTCAACTCCTCTCTGAACTGGTCGCTGGCACGGTGCATCGTCTGCAGGAGGCTCCAAACTCGGTCCAGCAGATCGCGACAATCGGCGGCGTTCAGAAACCAGCCATAATACTTTGGTACCGGCTCCTGTATCGACTTCAGCTTCTTCCTGAAACCATGAGAAAACAGGGGTGGTAAGGTCTCGCTTGATAATAACGGTCGAAACCGTGAATAGCATTCTATTCAGAACAGTTCGTCTATGGCTTTCTAGTTTCTAGTATGCACAAAAAGGATAATCTCCAGTGCGTGTAAACGCTTCTGTAATATAGGATGTCGAAACATTAATAGCGAATTATCCTTACCTATCTGCTAAATATCGCATCAGTAAGTCCTACATTTTCCATGACATGCTTTGCACATACCGATGTGTAATATGTTGGTACAAACTAGCGCACTGGTAAGTACGCTTCACCAACACACAGCTGCTTAGGTAGGGTGTGACCGTCTGCCCCGAGTAATTTACGCGGCCTGTCGGCGTACGTCCCCGCCCGTCGCCTCCGGCTGCTGAGCGGTACCTGATCTCCTGTTCGGTGACGCCGTGGCAGTTGGTGATGGCCAGCCGGTGCGGGTCGCGGCGCCAGGCCGTCGCCGGCTCCTGCACCAGCACCAGGTAGTGGTGACGCGCCGCCAGCTTGGCGTACTCGGACCACTCCCAGTAGCGCAGGTTGGTGTTGTCCACGACGATGTGACTGCGCTGCTCCAGACAGGCGTGTTCGGCGCGCTGCTTACACGACTCGTGCGCCGCCGACAGCTGCTCACGATCGAACTGGTAGCTGGCGACAGACAGATAAAACCCGAACACGGTGTATCAACTGACAGCTTATCAGACCTGGAGACACCAAGACGCATTCACAAAAACAGACTTGGAATATCGTGCCTTTACCTGTATCAGCATAGAACGTTCACCAAAACCAGGACCAATGTCATTACCAAAGAAACGTAAAAAAAAATCCGAGAAAGAAACATCGGTAACTAACGAGCACATAAACCACGCAAAGCAGCTGAGAAACAGCTTACCAATAATGCAACATGAAAATAATAACAGCTCTGTTCCCACACCTTTCATAGGTAGTAAATTAAGATGTACTTTACCAGTTTCCTGCCTAGTACCTACTCACCTGCCATCTTTCATGAAGAAGTGATCGGCCGAGCACAGGACGGCGCCCGGGTAGGTGGTCGCTATCTTGTCGGCCAGATAGGTTTTGCCGCAGCCGGGCAGACCGCGCAGTACGAACAACACCTTGGAGGTGCGCAGATAGTCCACCGTCTCTGGGTCGTCCAGGAACGAGTACTGACAGCGGATCAGGGTGCCCAGCTCGGCCGGCAGCCGCCGCTTGGACTCCGTCTGCTCGGAGGCCGGCGGCGGCGGCCGCTTGACCGGCAGCACTTGGCCAGCCGGCTCGGCGGGCTGCACCAGGAGCACACCATTGGGCTGGTGTTCGAGGAGCACAGCCTCGCTGTGGTGCTCCTGCCGCGTGCCGTTTTCGACCTTCTCTCGGATCACCATCTCCTCGTCATCGTGCAGCGCCACGCGGTGCAGGCCGCGAGCGGGCGCGTGCAGCCGGCCGCCGCACTCGTCCTGACCGCGGGCGTCGGCCGCTGCGGGGCCATCCGTCGCACCCCGCCAGTCCGGAGCTAGCCGCGCCAACACCTGACCCATGACCTGCTCCAAGCACCGCGACACCAGGTACAGAGCGACCGTGAGCGAGCCTAGCATTCGGCCGCAGACGACGCCCGACAGCGTCCACCAGACTGTACGGCAGTAGACAGCTCCGTGGCCCAGACTCTCAGATTGAGGGGCACTCTGCAATCTGCCAATGATTAGTCCCAAGGCCCAAGGGCCAAGCTGGAAACAGAAAAAAAAACAATCAGCATCTATAAAACCTATCAACAAGGAAAAACAAGGAATTACAAATGGTTCTGCCAAAATATTCATTTTTATAGCAAGCCAAAAACATAGGTAGGTAACTATGAAAGAAGAAAGCAAATTTACCAAAATATTTAAGACAACTGAAAGCCTTCCCCAAATGGGGCAGCTGGTGGTGTGGCACCACCAAGGGCACACTGAGGCTCAAGGCTTTCAGTGCTGAGGGGCAGGCATGGCCCACACAAGATTCCTTTACTACTCAGGTTGGAGCTCGTGAACGGGGGCTGGGCCCACGTGCCCAGTGCCCTTCCCCCTTTGGCTGCTAGCGTCCCACCACACTTCTTAAAAATTGACATTACATGATTACCAGAAATAAAGAATCAATAGTTATCAATAGGGGTCACACATTATTTGGAATTTGAATTGTTGTTCATCAATGGCCAAATTAGTGATGTGTTCTTAGTTCTTAAGAGGTACCTACCTATAAAAAAGGCTGTCATCTCTCAACTAAAAGGCCCCTCGTCGCTTGAGGAGCCCTTGGTAACCTATGAAACCCCTGCTACCCTGAGGGGTCTGGGGTCCCTAGGGGTGTTCACGGGCACCGCACACTGCTGCGTGCGGTGTGTGCGGTACGTCCAGCAGGCGTGGGGGTAGGGGATGGGTAGGCGACTCTGACGTCACGGCTGCGTGCGGTGGACGGTCCGCTGTGGCCAGTCCCGACCAGCCACAGCGATCGCTGTGTGCGGTGACGGAATGCTGACGTAGGGACGCAGTGGGCGGAGCTTGGAGGCTGTGTGCGGTCCGACCGCACACAGGGCCGTTGAACAGCCCTCCTGTTACCTTAGGGCAAGGCCCTATCCTTAGGGGAACCTACTGACTGCAGACTGCTCACCCTGGTTCCAAGGTCCAGTTATTTTCAAAAATAAATTTGAAATAATTTTTTTTTCATTTAGCTATAATGCAATCATCAAAATGACTTATTTCAGATCACTTTTTAATGACTGAAAAAAGCTTCTTCATTCAGATTCCATGAAAGGGAGGAATATCATCAACACGCAAAACGTCAAATACTTGCAAAAAAACACAATTTTTATTAATTTTACGTACCGTAACGGCCAGCAGACCTCAAGTAATGCACGATATAATGGTAAGCAATCTATAGGTATTTGTCCCATAAATTATGTTGAAATTATACTAAAACGCTGCAAAATTTAGACGGAAAGTTGTAAGTGATATGTTCCCTCTTAGTAGCCTTTACATGTTAGATAAGTAGTTTTTAGGTACCTAGGTTGTAAGGTCATTTATTTAAGCTCATGAGGTAGAATTAAGTCAGGTTATATTAGTTTTTGGTCCTAAAGAGGCATGAATTCAAGAGTTATATCTTTGCATAAAAGTTCACTGCGTTTTTGGTACTACAATTATGCCGCACTACATACGTTTCTGGCGCAAACATTGACCCCGCGTTCGATGTCTCTCGGACGACGAAGATTCTACGTCGTCCGGCCAATCCCGTCCAAGGTCAGCGGGGGCTCGGCTGCGGTTATAGAACGTGATTGGCCGGACGGCGTAGAATCTTCGCCGTCCGAGAGACATCGAACGCGGGGTAAAGCCGCGTGGGTTGTTGGGGTTGGATGTAACGGAAGTTAGCCCACATTCAGCCCACATTCGGCCCAGCCCAGATTGGGGCTGCCAAATCTAGGGAAAAATATAGAAATCTAGGGAAAAATCTAGAAATCTAGCGAAAAATCTAAAAACCGTTTTACGCCTAAACGGCTGGACGAAACTGAAAAATAAGACGACCATTTGAAAGATCTCTTCACCCCGGACCTAATGATATGGTTAAATACCGGATCAATTTAACCAAAAGCATGATTTAACCAGGATGAAAATTTTCGGTCAATGGGGCGGCCCCTACGATTTTCTTCAAAATCGGCATGGTGATACTACAGGCCCAGATGACCAATCTGGCTGAAGAAACCCCTATGGGCATTGAAATCTATGGGGTAAAAACGCCCTTGGAAAGTTTTACCTACGCATTTCTGGCAAGACTATCGCACGCATCCCCCTAATATGGGTATCATATGAAAGCTCATGAAAACCCAAACAAAATGGTGGGGTAAAATTTACCCATTACCCCATCCAGGGTAAAGTTTACCCAAGATGAAAATTTTCGGTCAATGGGGCGGCCCCTACGATTTTCTTCAAAATCGGCATGGTGATACTACAGGCCCAGATGACCAATCTGGCTGAAGAAACCCCTATGGGCATTGAAATCTATGGGGTAAAAACGCCCTTGGAAAGTTTTACCCACGCATTTCTGGCAAGACTATCGCACGCATCCCCCCAATATGGGTATCATATGAAAGCCCATAAAACCCAAACAAAATGGTGGGGTAAAATTTACCCATTACCCCATCCAGGGTAAAGTTTACCCAAGATGAAAATTTTCGGTCAATGGGGCGGCCCCTACGATTTTCTTCAAAATCGGCATGGTGATACTACAGGCCCAGATGACCAATCTGGCTGAAGAAACCCCTATGGGCATTAAAATCTATGGGGTAAAAACGCCCTTGGAAAGTTTTACCCACGCATTTCTGGCAAGACTATCGCACGCATCCCCCCAATATGGGTATCATATGAAAGCTCATGAAAACCCAAACAAAATGGTGGGGTAAAATTTACCCATTACCCCATCCAGGGTAAAGTTTACCCAAGATGAAAATTTTCGGTC
Source organism: Amphibalanus amphitrite (assembly GCF_019059575.1). Lineage (NCBI taxonomy): Eukaryota > Metazoa > Arthropoda > Thecostraca > Balanomorpha > Balanidae > Amphibalanus > Amphibalanus amphitrite. The sequence goes on from NW_024881841.1 coordinate 329,413, forward strand.
AATGGGGCGGCCCCTACGATTTTCTTCAAAATCGGCATGGTGATACTACAGGCCCAGATGACCAATCTGGCTGAAGAAACCCCTATGGGCATTGAAATCTATGGGGTAAAAACGCCCTTGGAAAGTTTTACCCACGCATTTCTGGCAAGAATATCGCACGCATCCCCCTAATATGGGTATCATATGAAAGCTCATGAAAACCCAAACAAAATGGTGGGGTAAAATTTACCCATTACCCCATCCAGGGTAAAGTTTACCCAAGATGAAAATTTTCGGTCAATGGGGCGGCCCCTACGATTTTCTTCAAAATCGGCATGGTGGTACTACAGGCCCAGATGATCAATCTGGCTGAAGAAACCCCTATGGGCATTGAAATCTATGGGGTAAAAACGCCCTTGGAAAGTTTTACCCACGCATTTCTGGCAAGACTATCGCACGCATCCCCCCAATATGGGTATCATATGAAAGCTCATGAAAACCCAAACAAAATGGTGGGGTAAAATTTACCCATTACCCCATCCAGGGTAAAGTTTACCCAAGATGAAAATTTTCGGTCAATGGGGCGGCCCCTACGATTTTCTTCAAAATCGGCATGGTGATACTACAGGCCCAGATGACCAATCTGGCTGAAGAAACCCCTATGGGCATTGAAATCTATGGGGTAAAAACGCCCTTGGAAAGTTTTACCCACGCATTTCTGGCAAGACTATCGCACGCATCCCCCAAATATGGGTATCATATGAAAGCCCATAAAAACCCAAACAAAATGGTGGGGTAAAATTTACCCATTACCCCATCCAGGGTAAAGTTTACCCAAGATGAAAATTTTCGGTCAATGGGGCGGCCCCTACGATTTTCTTCAAAATCGGCATGGTGGTACTACAGGCCCAGATGATCAATCTGGCTGAAGAAACCCCTATGGGCATTGAAATCTATGGGGTAAAAACGCCCTTGGAAAGTTTTACCCACGCATTTCTGGCAAGACTATCGCACGCATCCCCCCAATATGGGTATCATATGAAAGCTCATGAAAACCCAAACAAAATGGTGGGGTAAAATTTACCCATTACCCCATCCAGGGTAAAGTTTACCCAAGATGAAAATTTTCGGTCAATGGGGCGGCCCCTACGATTTTCTTCAAAATCGGCATGGTGATACTACAGGCCCGGATGACCAATCTGGCTGAAGAAACCCCTATGGGCATTGAAATCTATGGGGTAAAAACGCCCTTGGAAAGTTTTACCCACGCATTTCTGGCAAGACTATCGCACGCATCCCCCCAATATGGGTATCATATGAAAGCCCATAAAAACCCAAACAAAATGGTGGGGTAAAATTTACCCATTACCCCATCCAGGGTAAAGTTTACCCAAGATGAAAATTTTCGGTCAATGGGGCGGCCCCTACGATTTTCTTCAAAATCGGCATGGTGATACTACAGGCCCAGATGACCAATCTGGCTGAAGAAACCCCTATGGGCATTGAAATCTATGGGGTAAAAACGCCCTTGGAAAGTTTTACCCACGCATTTCTGGCAAGACTATCGCACGCATCCCCCCAATATGGGTATCATATGAAAGCCCATAAAAACCCAAACAAAATGGTGGGGTAAAATTTACCCATTACCCCATCCAGGGTAAAGTTAACCCCATCATTTTGTTTGGGTTTTCATGAGCTTTCATATGATACCCATATTGGGGGGATGCGTGCGATAGTCTTGCCAGAAATGCGTGGGTAAAACTTTCCAAGGGCGTTTTTACCCCATAGATTTCAATGCCCATAGGGAATTCTTCAGCCAGATTGGTCATCTGGGCCTGTAGTATCACCATGCCGATTTTGAAGAAAATCGTATTGACCGAAAATTTTCATCTTGGGTAAACTTTACCCTGGATGGGGTAATGGGTAAATTTTACCCCACCATTTTTGTTTGGGTTTTCATGAGCTTTCATATGATACCCATATTAGGGGGATGCGTGCGATATTCTTGCCAGAAATGCGTGGGTAAAACTTTCCAAGGGCGTTTTTACCCCATAGATTTCAATGCCCATAGGGGTTTCTTCAGCCAGATTGGTCATCTGGGCCTGTAGTATCACCATGCCGATTTTGAAGAAAATCGTAGGGGCCGCCCCATTGACTAAAAATTTTCATCTTGGGTAAACTTTACCCTGGATGGGGTAATGGGTAAATTTTACCCCACCATTTTGTTTGGGTTTTCATGAGCTTTCATATGATACCCATATTGGGGGGATGCGTGCGATAGTCTTGCCAGAAATGCGTGGGTAAAACTTTCCAAGGGCGTTTTTACCCCATAGAATTCAATGCCCATAGGGGTTTCTTCAGCCAGATTGGTCATCTGGGCCTGTAGTATCACCATGCCGATTTTGAAGAAAATCGTAGGGGCCGCCCCATTGACCGAAAATTTTCATCTTGGGTAAACTTTAACCTGGATGGGGTAATGGGTAAATTTTACCCCACCATTTTGTTTGGGTTTTTATGGGCTTTCATATGATACCCATATTGGGGGATGCGTGCGATAGTCTTGCCAGAAATGCGTGGGTAAAACTTTCCAAGGGCGTTTTTACCCCATAGATTTCAATGCCCATAGGGGTTTCTTCAGCCAGATTGGTCATCTGGGCCTGTAGTATCACCATGCCGATTTTGAAGAAAATCGTAGGGGCCGCCCCATTGACCGAAAATTTTCATCTTGGGTAAACTTTACCCTGGATGGGGTAATGGGTAAATTTTACCCCACCATTTTGTTTGGGTTTTCATGAGCTTTCATATGATACCCATATTGGGGGGATGCGTGCGATAGTCTTGCCAGAAATGCGTGGGTAAAACTTTCCAAGGGCGTTTTTACCCCATAGATTTCAATGCCCATAGGGGTTTCTTCAGCCAGATTGGTCATCTGGGCCTGTAGTATCACCATGCCGATTTTGAAGAAAATCGTAGGGGCCGCCCCATTGACCGAAAATTTTCATCTTGGGTAAACTTTACCCTGGATGGGGTAATGGGTAAATTTTACCCCACCATTTTGTTTGGGTTTTCATGAGCTTTCATATGATACCCATATTAAGGGGATGCGTGCGATAGTCTTGCCAGAAATGCGTGGGTAAAACTTTCCAAGGGCGTTTTTACCCCATAGATTTCAATGCCCATAGGGGTTTCTTCAGCCAGATTGGTCATCTGGGCCTGTAGTATCACCATGCCGATTTTGAAGAAAATCGTAGGGGCCGCCCCATTGACCGAAAATTTTCATCTTGGGTAAACTTTACCCTGGATGGGGTAATGGGTAAATTTTTTTCATGAGCTTTCATATGATACCCATATTGGGGGGATGCGTGCTATAGTCTTGCCAGAAATGCGTGGGTAAAACTTTCCAAGGGCGTTTTTACCCCATAGATTTCAATGCCCATAGGGGTTTCTTCAGCCAGATTGGTCATCTGGGCCTGTAGTATCACCATGCCGATTTTGAAGAAAATCGTAGGGGCCGCCCCATTGACCGAAAAATTTCATCTTGGGTAAACTTTAACCTGGATGGGGTAATGGGTAAATTTTACCCCACCATTTTGTTTGGGTTTTTATGGGCTTTCATATGATACCCATATTGGGGGGATGCGTGCGATAGTCTTGCCAGAAATGCGTGGGTAAAACTTTCCAAGGGCGTTTTTACCCCATAGATTTCAATGCCCATAGGGGTTTCTTCAGCCAGATTGGTCATCTGGGCCTGTAGTATCACCATGCCGATTTTGAAGAAAATCGTAGGGGCCGCCCCATTGACCGAAAATTTTCATCTTGGGTAAACTTTACCCTGGATGGGGTAATGGGTAAATTTTACCCCACCATTTTGTTTGGGTTTTCATGAGCTTTCATATGATACCCATATTGGGGGGATGCGTGCGATAGTCTTGCCAGAAATGCGTGGGTAAAACTTTCCAAGGGCGTTTTTACCCCATAGATTTCAATGCCCATAGGGGTTTCTTCAGCCAGATTGGTCATCTGGGCCTGTAGTATCACCATGCCGATTTTGAAGAAAATCGTAGGGGCCGCCCCATTGACCGAAAATTTTCATCTTGGGTAAACTTTACCCTGGATGGGGTAATGGGTAAATTTTACCCCACCATTTTGTTTGGGTTTTCATGAGCTTTCATATGATACCCATATTAAGGGGATGCGTGCGATAGTCTTGCCAGAAATGCGTGGGTAAAACTTTCCAAGGGCGTTTTTACCCCATAGATTTCAATGCCCATAGGGGTTTCTTCAGCCAGATTGGTCATCTGGGCCTGTAGTATCACCATGCCGATTTTGAAGAAAATCGTAGGGGCCGCCCCATTGACCGAAAATTTTCATCTTGGGTAAACTTTACCCTGGATTGGTAAATTTTACCCCACCATTTTGTTTGGGTTTTATGGGCTTTCATATGATACCCATATTGGGGGGATGCGTGCTATAGTCTTGCCAGAAATGCGTGGGTAAAACTTTCCAAGGGCGTTTTTACCCCATAGATTTCAATGCCCATAGGGGTTTCTTCAGCCAGATTGGTCATTAGAGTGTATCGATAACCGAAATTTGCAAGGAAACTGGCATATTATTTGGCGCAAGGACATAAAAATAATATCTGTGCGCAACATTTTCCTCAAAACTCAAAATTGACTGACCCGGAACGGTTTTTGTAAACCCCATTCCAACTCCTGCGGACGTAGGATGAAGCTTTAGTTCTCCCCTTTTGACGCTAGATGGCAGTGATTCCAGACTGTCTCTAACTTAATTTCAGACATCTGTAAACGTAAAAAAAGCCATTCGGATTAAATTATGCACATTTTTTTACATCATTGGTGTTGGTATATTGCTGTTTTTTCCATTGCAAGTGTTTTTCCATTGCAAACGCATAGCTTTCCACACATTATCACACATAACACAATACACATTACCTATGCATTAGCGCCCTGAGCTCTTAAACACGAACAAGTAAATAGCAGATTAGGCAACTATTAGCAACTGAGCTCCTGCCGCATCGTACTTTAAGGACTACATATAGCCGGTACAATTGTGTTACCAGCGACCAAATGTCAAAGTGGACACTGGTCAGGTCACTCGGTAACTGGTGACTGGTGAGCCAGTTTGCTTTCTGTCGTATATTACGACTAATTCACCATCATCCTTGCTTGCACTTCTCCGTGTTCCGGATTAACGGTCCGCCTAGCAGACAACTGATGGAAGTCAGCTTCGGAGTGACCATTTCAACAAATGTATGCTCTAGTCTGTCCCGTTGTGACTTGCCGTCAAAACAGTATGTCCCGGCGCTGAAATGCCGTCCCAGCGGTACAGCGGACTAGTCGTCAGTGGTTGATTGAACCGATTGAGCCTTGGTTGATTGAACATTACATTGCCCTCTCCCTCTCGTGTTTTATCATCCCAGCATAGCCTGACTCAGAGCATTGCAGCCATTATGGTGTCTTTTGACTGAGACGCTGCGGCACACAGCCGGTGCCCGATGGTCGACTTTATTCTGATATTGCCCTCTCCCCGCTAATTCATTTATTCATCATACCACGGCCCTAAAATGTTCTCGAATAGACTAACCTATAGGCTCTAACCAAGCATAACGAACAAACCCACTTAGCAGTCTCCGAACGTCTGCTGTTAAAATTAGTAGCCAGTAGGTGAAACCGAAACCGACGAGTGGCCACGTCAAGCGGTCCCTCAGTGCCCCAAAGGTGGTCACTTTCGGGGTAGAACTTGTCACAACTCAGCCTATCCTACCGGACTGCCGTGGGCTCCTCTCTTACCGCGCGGCGAAGACGGTGAATATTGTGCGTTGGTAGTATTACATACAGCTCGCATCCCAAATAAATAGTTACTGCCGGCGAAGGCCCAACCATTCACCGTACTATGGTGCAGGTCCGGTGACTTTCCCGCCGCCCGTGTCACCGCGACCAACGGCGGCGACAGTGCCGTCACCGGTCCCCTCGAGACCCGGCGATGCCGTCTGTATTTGTTTGTCTGTTTGTTTTGTTGGGTTAGGCTCTTTCGGTCCGACAAGACCATTTCAGAGCCGGAAGGATGATAGGAATTAGGGGGTGACATTGGTCTGGGCAGGCACCCTAGTGAGTCGCCGGGGCTGAGCCCGTCCAGAGGACAGGCCACCCATCCCCAAAGTACTCACTGCACCCGGCTACGGGGTGCGCTCCCTCGGGAGCCGCGGTGCCGCTCCAAGGGAGCAGCCCGCATGAGATAAAGTTGCCTGTCCAGCCCGGAGGGGGTTTCGGCGTGGAGGAGAAGGATTTCAGTATCCTGAGGATGGAAGCACGGAACGGGTGCCGTCTGTACCGGAACAGCGCACTATCTGTACCCGAACAGGTGCGTCTATGTAGGTGGAATAGGCATACTACCAAACTGAACTGCCGCATGCGAGAGACGGCTACAGTCAACCAGGACTCGTGAGTCTGCGGTGTTTTAATACAGGATCACATGCAAGAGCCCGGTCACCGGCACAGATTGACTGTCAACCAGTCCGTGATATGACCCCTGCTGTAGCTAGCTCACGTTCGGGCCCTGCTCGGCGCACTTGCCGAGGCCAATGACGAGACCGACTTTTACGTCGGTCCTTCTCCGCCGCGCCAACCGAGTTAATAAAATACCTTTCACCATTGCTTTCATACATAATCCAGAATCCTATTATTTGACTCATGTGCCGAAGCAATGGCCATTTGTGACCCAGACAAACATACAGTGATCATAGAACAGGAGACATGAGAACAGCACGAAAACATAGCGTAGGAGAAAAGTGCATAGATGCGGTTTGATACTGTTAATGATAATGATACAGATATGGGCATTCAAAGTCCATTCAAGCCTTCCAACGCATGTAACGCTCTCCTATACACACCAAGGTATAAGATAGGTTTCGATCTGCCCCAGACAGAACAGGGCCTAGGCCGAGAGCCGAGAGCAAAACTAGGGCAAAATAGGCACATGTGTAGCTAAAACTCCACACTCCCTGTATGTTTTGTTATTTTATACTATGAAATATGTCAAAGGAACCTCTAACTGTCATTTGAAGTTGTTAAACTAGACGTCTGAAACAAATTATTATGGGCAATTAAGGAAAACAAACGCTATTAAGTGAGTAAGATCAGCATCAGACACCACAAACTGTGTTAAAACGCCATGCCGACGCTAGCGCCACCTACAATTCTAGATGTCGCTAGTAGGTTATCCCATAGGAGCCCGTGTTACGGCGAGATGGTCTTAAAGAAGTGGGCGCGGACCAGAGAATACTGACCGCAGGACACCGATTTTGTGTTTTTCTTACTTACAAATGTATAGCGCCACTTTATCTGACAGTTTCCTCTCAATCTGGAATAAAAACCCTCAAATCGATACACTCTATTGGTCATCTGGGCCTGTAGTATCACCATGCCGATTTTGAAGAAAATCGTAGGGGCCGCCCCATTGACCGAAAATTTTCATCTTGGGTAAACTTTACCCTGGATGGGGTAATGGGTAAATTTTACCCCACCATTTTGTTTGGGTTTTCATGAGCTTTCATATGATACCCATATTGGGGGGATGCGTGCTATAGTCTTGCCAGAAATGCGTGGGTAAAACTTTCCAAGGGCGTTTTTACCCCATAGATTTCAATGCCCATAGGGGTTTCTTCAGCCAGATTGGTCATCTGGGCCTGTAGTATCACCATGCCGATTTTGAAGAAAATCGTAGGGGCCGCCCCATTGACCGAAAATTTTCATCTTGGGTAAACTTTACCCTGGATGGGGTAATGGGTAAATTTTACCCCACCATTTTGTTTGGGTTTTTATGGGCTTTCATATGATACCCATATTGGGGGGATGCGTGCGATAGTCTTGCCAGAAATGCGTGGGTAAAACTTTCCAAGGGCGTTTTTACCCCATAGATTTCAATGCCCATAGGGGTTTCTTCAGCCAGATTGGTCATCTGGGCCTGTAGTATCACCATGCCGATTTTGAAGAAAATCGTAGGGGCCGCCCCATTGACCGAAAATTTTCATCCTGGTTAAATCATGCTTTTGGTTAAATTGATCCGGTATTTAACCATATCATTAGGTCCGGGGTGAAGAGATCTTTCAAATGGTGGTCTTATTTTTCAGTTTCGCTCAGCCGTTTAGGCGTAAAACGGTTTTTAGATTTTTCCCTAGATTTTTAGATTTTTCCCTAGATTTGGCAGCCCCAATCTGGGCTGGGCCGAATGTGGGCTGAATGTGGGCTAACTTCCGTTACATTGGGGTTGGTTGGGTTGGGGTTTGTGGTGTTGTCTATAGATGGCCTTGGGTGTTGTGGTGTCAGTATAGAACTCGCCATTATATCGAAAATAATAATCGATTTAAGCATTTTTATATCAATTTCCATGTAATTTGAAAGGGAGAAGTATATTCAGACCTTAGAAAATATTTATTTTGATTGTTAAAAAGTCATGTATTGTCACCTTGCCTGTTACCAGTGTAGGCTCTATCATGGTATAGGTAGGTAGGTAGTAGGTACGGGTACCTCATATTTTTTTAATAAATAGGAACAAATATTTTGTGTGCATGCAAAACAACAGCTTCCAAAATCAAGCGAGACATGTATTAGCCTCGTAAGCCGGAGAGCCTTTGTCCATGTAAAAGCTGCTTTGAGAAAATCGCAAAGTAAGCATGTCATTATGGGTATTGTGAGTTATGTATTCATTATTTTTTGTCTGGTGTAGGATAATTAAATTGTTTCTAGTTTAAGTTTCAGTGTTACAATACATAAATATATGCTACAAGCATAAGCGTAGGAACAATGGGTGCAAGGGTGCAGCTGCACCCACAATATATATCCAGTGGGTGCAGACAATGTATTCTGCACCCACAATAATCTGAACCAAAAACCCCTTTTTCATCAACACTACTTCCCATGCAGCATGGCAAATTCAGGATATGTTGCCTACTATTCATCTTTCGAAGCATTTGCTACTGTGATCAGTGATGGTCTTCAAAACTTACATTTGTGCTGAAAAAGGGAAATGGAGCATGTGATTGAACACATACCGAACCGATGACCCACTGTCAAAAATGTTAGCCCGATATCTTCGAAAATGGCTAAGTTGGCCGCTTTTACTTTTTGCGGTAGTCAATATTGACAATATTAGCCCTCGAATGTGTGCAGCGTTTTCCAGCTTCTAATGTGTAGGGGGAGGGGGAGGGGGTCGGTCGGACCCCCTGCCGTTCGGCTCCTGATCGAGCTAGAGCCCCGCGGAAAAAAAACGAGGGTGTTGCCCGTGACGAGAGGAAGCTGATGATACCCAATTTTAAGGTCTTACTTCATTGGTTGACCTTCCAGACCAGGTCAGGTCAATATTCCAAAAGTCGGGAAAATGGGGACCTGCTAGAACTGCGTAAAGTGAAGCTGTTATCGGTTTTTTTCGGGGTGCTGATCACAAATATCTGATGTTAGTTTTGATCACAGATCCAGATGATTTCTTCATTCATTTAGGCCAGATCGGGTCAGGTCAGGTCAGGTCAACCATTAGGCGTCCTACCGGCTATCCATAGTAGGTGTCAACTACCACTGACGGCGTCGTATATATACGACGTATATTCGTGACATGCTATAGCATGTCACGAAAGCACTAAAACTACTTCGTAAACGTTCAAATGGATGCTAAATTCGAAATCAGCCCTATAAACTACCCTAGAAACATGTAAAACTCGAAAAAGTGAACCGAGGTCATCAAAGGTCAATGACCTGACCTGACCTTCAGGTTATCTTCACACCCACCGTGATGCATGGGAAGAACATCATTTCACATGTTTGGACGTCTACAATCACAATAAGACTGGAAACGCGCGGATAATGTGAGCTGACATACGCCAAATCGCGATTCCGGCCGAACATGGTCTCGAGAATCAGGTCACAGGTCAAAGGTCCTTTGGGTCAGGGTCATGAAATTTCTAGAGTAGGTGTAAAACTGATCAACTCGAGGGTACTAAAAGTTTCTTCGCGATCGGCCGCTTTTTGCGCGAGTTATTTGCGAACAACCATGGGGGGGGGGGGGTTCATCCGACCTCCGTACACATGCGAGGGTCAATGCTTCCAAATGCACTTATCGGTTGGTACCTTTTCGACATGGTATTATTGCTTCCAAATTAAGCTTGATCCTCACTTCGCTCCAGTACTGCATGTAGTGAATACCCTACCGAAGACCGAGTTTTACCGAGATACCCGGCCGGCGAGCCGTGCGATAGACCAGAGGTTTGACATCCGGGGCCTTGTGTCATCCGGGAGTTTCAAACGCGCGGGTAGGGATGCGGACGTGACCTGTGGTCGGTCAGCGTTCTGCGATTTTGGCCTCGGGCGTCTCTGACGTCAGAGGCATGACCCGGCGCTCGGGCGCAGCGCCCGGCGAGAGACGGGCCGCGCGGTCGCAACCGGGTGCAGCTGGACGCGCGATCGGAACGGAATTCAGCCAGGACCCGCATCGTAGGTCAAAGGTCAAGGGCACATATGGCCGGCGGGCGAGACCAGCGGCCGAAACAGCAGTCGCTGTGAGGCGAGGGCAGTGATCCGACGCAGGCCCGGGCCTGCACGGTTTCTGATAATGTTTTTTGCTCTACTGCGGGGTGCTAAAACAATAATGTCAATATAATCTGAACATGTACCTATTATAAATATTTATCAGATAATTATTAACCCGCGCCAAGCAGGTGCTCGGTGCCAACCACCTCGCCCCCCCCCCCCCCTTCCCCTAACTCGGCTCCTGGGCCACGTATGCGACACGTGGTAAGCGGCATTCGAAAAGCTCGAAAATATAAAGAAAAGCTATTGTTTGCTTGCTTCGTGCAATTGGGAAAAATTATGTCTGAGAAAGCACTCTCCTCGGCCAGCGACGTCTAGGACATAAATTGATTCCCCGCTTCAAAAAATGTGAAAAGGTTTAGCATAAGTCCGTGTAGCACTTAAGTTGCCAAGCGTGCCAAATATTTTCTCATCCGTAACACGCCCATCCAGCGCTCCCCACCCGATCATCGGCCTGACCACTGCACTGTGGCGCTCTCATCATCCCTGATTGGATAGAATGTGACCCAGCTATGCGTCAAGCTCACGTGCCCGCCATTATCACAGGTCACACCCGTGTCCCTGCCCCAGGCGCGGATTGACAGTCACAAGGTCCACGCACTGCTTCAGTCTGACACGCACCTCATCGGGACAGCTACCCTGGCGATACGGGAGGGGTTCGGGAGGGTATTCAATGCAGTACTAGAGCCAGGCGCGAATCAAGCTTAATTTGGAAGCAATACACCTTTTTGCGTTGTTCGATGGCCTATCAGCAAAAACCATTCGTCCGATCAGCACATAGGTGGCGCCAGTGAGAGGCATTCCGGCAAAACCTTCAGCATATGGGCAAAACGGAATGCTGATCCCACTCCACAGTTCGTCAGTTGGTAAAACATTGGCTATTCGCCATAACTGATTGAATTCCGGCAAAACCTTTGACGATTTGGATAAATGCTTCGTCATTCAGTAACAACCCTTCGTCGTTCGCCAAAACATCACCATGCTAATTTCGGCATTCATCATAACATTTCGTCAAAACTAAAAACAGATCGCCCCTTTACAGAGAAGTATAAATATGACTTATACAGTGCAGTGCGAGGCATATGTAGGTTGTTGTTGTTGTTCGTCCTCTCGGCGTCTAGCGACGCGAAGCCTCGCGGCTTAGCATCCCTCTGCGCGCGGCCGCCATGGCCGCGATGTAACTTGTGCTCCTTGCAGTCTCTCTGGTTGGGGCGTGTATGCTTCCCGTCAGGCGGAACCGAAGCCCCATCTGCGCTGGGCACCGCAATAGAATGTGATCTGGGGTGTCGGCTTCCTCCTTACAGAGTGGGCAGAGGGCTCCGCCGCATGCTCGTTCATTGCAGGCGTCGCACTGCCGTGTGGGGCTCTTGCCGATGCGATGCAGGTACTGTTGCGACCCTGACCAGTGTCCGGCTCTCAGCTGGTGGACGTCGATAGCCGTCAGACGGTCCAGGCCAGACACTGTGGGTGGGCGCGTTGTCCCCATCAGGGTTCGGAACCAGCCTGGGGGTCGCTGCTCTCGTGTGCGAGCGTCCGCCGCTCGCGCCGCTGCTCTATGCACTGTGCGCGTGTCCACCGGTACCTGCTCTTGGGGGAGAGATGCCGCCTCCTTGGCTAGGCTGTCGGCCATCTCATTCCCAGGCAGCCCGCAGTGGGACGGGACCCATTGAAGGCGCACCTGCCGCTCTCCATTGTCGGACACCAGGGCCAGAGCGTCCCAGACAGCTCGGTTCAGCTGCGTCCTTTGCTCGGCCGGGCCACTCCGTAGGGCAGATAGAGCTGCTTGCGAGTCGGTACACAGTATGATGGGGTCCTCCTCATGATCAGTGTGGTTGCCGATGTAGTTTAGTGTCTCGCGGAGTGCCACCATCTCCGCTCGGTAACTCGAGCAGAGCTTGCCCGCTGGTGCGCGGAGCTCGTGGCTCTCCCCGTCGGGCCACTCGATATAGCCGCCCGCTCCACCGTCCAGCACTCCTCCCGTGGCGGATCCGTCCGTCCAGGCCCAGGTCGCGCACTGGGGGAGGGACGCCAGGTGCAGGGCGGCCGCCTGTCGGCGGGTCTCCGCGGACGCTCCGGAGGGGGGTGTGGCTCCTATCCCCAGGTCAAAGACCACCGGGGGGGCCTCCTCCCACGGGGCGACGCTGGGCGGCAGCACCGGCTCGATCGGGGCCACGACACCTGCCATGTGCCAGGCCTCCAGACCCACCGTGCGCCAGCCCGTCACCGCCTTCAACCGTGGGTTGACGGTCGCGTCCGCTACTCGGCGTAGTGGGTCCTCTTCTGGGAGGGCTCTTGCCTTCGCGAGAAATCGCGCCGCCAGGGTGGTTTTCCGGGCCGTCACCGGAGCCAGTCCTGCCTCCGCCATCAGGGCTTCGGTGGGGGTTGAGCGCGTGCAGCCCGTTATGACGCGGGCGGCCTCCCTCATCTCCCTCTCCAGTACTTCCACGTGGGAGGGGGACGCGGCCGGTAGCCACGCAGCGGCGGCGTGCTCCAGCGCGCCTCTGACGTAGCCGTTGGCCACGATGCGGAGTTGCCGCTCTTCCAGCCCCCAGTCCCTGCCCGTCAGTCTCCTGAGGTGTTGCAGTCTCGGTCGGGTTCTCTGTCGCATCCTCTTGCAGTGCGGGCCGAAGTGGAGGAGGCGATCCAGCGTTACTCCGAGCAGGTTGAGAGTCTCGCGGGCCTCAACTCTCGCTCCAGCCACCCTGATGGACAGGTCCACTGCGTCCTTCGGCCACTGCGAGAGCACCAGGACCTGGGTTTTCTCTCCCGAGACGACCATCTTCGATGTCCTGGCCCATCTTGTCAGCGTGTCAGCGGCTTGCTGGGCTCGGTGTCTGGCCGTCTCGATACTCGCACCCGCGCACAGGGTTGCAGTGTCGTCGGCGTACATATAGGGTGTGCATCCTTGGATCGCCTTGAGGGAGTGTGCGAGGGGTGCCGCCCACAACAAAAACAAGAGCGGGGACAGGACGCTACCTTGCGGTAGGCCCGCCCGAAACACCCGTTCGCCACTCTTCACTCCGTTCACCTCGACGGCGACTTGTCGGTCTCGGAGCCACTGCCACGTCCACTGCACCATGCAGCGCGGGAGTCCCAGCTCTAGCAGTCTCAGACGTAGGAGGCGATGGTCCACCACGTCATAGGCGCGCGCGAAGTCATACGCGACCAGGACGTACTTCTGGGCGGTGGTGCCTTCTGGTGGGTCTGCACGTCTGGACGTCAGGCATATGTAGGTGGCGAAACTTGTAGGTCATTTATCCACATAAGAATCGGTAGCTGTTCATGAGCGCCATAGGTACAATGCACATGGACGTAGCTGACACGATATCGACTGGTTGAACAATGAACAGGCAACAACAGAGCGTTTGATAAGTCCACCCCGCCTCAAACAAAGGTGTTGGGCGGTGGGCCGGCCGGGCCCGGCTCGCCATCTGTCAGCCGTTCCCCGCGAGTCCGGCCGGCGAGGCCGCCCGAGGCGTCGTCCCATGACATCGCTCGGACAGTGACGCGATAATGACGGCCGACTTCGTGGTTTGTATCCGAAGGTTGGGACTTTTCAATTAAGACAAATCACTATTCTTTAGAATTGTGATTTTCTATTGAAAATCCCAACCTGAGCTACCTCTCTAGGGGGGTGTTTAGCGTTTCTGCCGCGATTTGGGTCATCTTGATACCCTCGAAAACGGATAGTTAGATTTTCTTGCCATTTTCACCGTTTGGTCCCGTGTGGGGGAGCTACCTGCTGGCAAAGTTACAAAAAATATAATTGACACGTTTTGGGGTAATCGGCACGTGCATTTTCCCATAGGGTTAACATGGGGGAAAATTTAAAATGCGATTTGCGGAAAAACTCCACGTTAGAAATGAATTATATTTTTAGGGTCGAATCTCGGGCCGGGACCCCACTTCATGGTGGTAATTATTCAAAATATAAATGACAAAATTTCGGGTAATCGGGACGGACAGTTACCCCATGCTAAGCCTATGGCGATTTCGAAAAATTATTTTCAAATCGATTTTGCAAAAAATTTCCACGTTAGATTTTGAAAATGTTTCAATATGTTGTGCCCCGGGGTGTCGGCTACCACATGGTATGGGTCAGATATGGGGCGATTGAAAAGCACGTGCCACGTGCAAACGTGTTTGATGGGGGAACCTCCAGGAAAATCCGACATTGGCCAGCTTGGGGCCCTATGGCTCCGAAACCACTCCACCCAGCGACACCAAATCAGTGCAGCCGGTGAGCAGACGAGTCCAGCTTGTCGCACCAGTGATCACGTGGCGCACGTGCTATTGCACGTGCCGTGGCACGGGGTCAATTTTGGTGCTTAAATATACTAGCATTGTGAAATGCAAGGAATGGGGGAAATAGCCGTCAGGCCGTCAGTTTTTATGATAGGGTCGATCTGAAAACGGGTATAGACACAGAATGAAGGGGGCTAAAAAACTGCTATCTCGGATTTTGTGTAAAATGAAAAATTCAAAATTCTGGGGAAATTATATATTCGAAAGGTGAAATTTCACTAAATTTTCCCGTTTTTCTAGTTTAGCCGTCCACTGTTCAGGGACGGTGACACCGGCCGGGGTCATCTTTTATATGCTGATGGCCACGTCGATGGGTCATCACGTGGCGTGAACGGTGAAGCTATGAAAGGTCCGGCACGTGTCACGTGGCCACGTGTTTGTGTCGCGTACCTCCCAGATTATCGTGTTTTTGCCGATTTGTGGCCTTATAGCACGAAAACAGCACAAGTCAGGAACACTGAAATGGTGCAGTCAGTGAGGGGACAAGTCCTGCTTGCACCACCGGTGGTCACTTGGCACACGTGCAAATCTGGGCACCTCCGTTGCGGAGATATTTTATAGTGAAATATTCAAATGTACATAACTTTTTCAGTTTAAGTCCGATTGGGCTAGAATTTGGTGGGTGGATGAACTGTTAAGCGACATGAACGAATGCGCCATGTTTGTTGCAGTGCGCCACGTTTGTCTCAAAGCGCCATTTTTGCCGCAAAGCGCAGAATGTGCGCAACTTTGTCGAACATTGGACGATTAGGATGCGCTGTAATTAAGGGATGGCTGCTTACACGGCAGATATGAATGTACCACATATGCCGCAGGGCGCCATATTTGTCTTAATGCGTCAGTGTTAGCGTTTTGCCTACGGCGGGCGTTTTTTTTGCGGCGGTGTTTGCGTTTTTCGGGGTTTGCGTTTGACGGCGGGCGGCCGTTTTTGCGTTTTTGGCGGTGTTTGCGTTTGGCGGCGGGCGGCCGTTTTTTGCGGCGTTTTGCGGTTGGCGGCGGGCGTGCGTGCGTTGCGGGCGTTTTTTTTGCGGCGGTGTTTGCGTTTTTTGCGGTTTTTGTGTTTGGCGGCGGGCGGGCGGGCGATGCGGGTGTTTTTGCTGTTTGCGTTTGGCGGCGGGCGGCCGTTTTAGCGGCGGTTTGCGGCGGGCGGCCGTTTTTTGCGTCGTTTTGCGGTTTGCGGCGGGCGGCCGTTTTTTGCGGCGTTTTGTGGTTTGCGGCGGGTTGCCGTTTTCTACGGCGTTTTGCGGTTTCCGGCGGCCGGCCGTTATTTGCGGTTAGCGGCGGGCGGCGGGCGGTCGTTTTTTGCGGCGTTTAGCGGTTTGCGGCGGGCGGCCGTTTTTGCGGCGTTTTGCGGTTCGCGGCGTGCTGCCGTTTTTTGCGGCGTTTCGCGGTTGGCGGCGGGCGATGCGGGCGTTTTTTTTGCGGCGGCGGTGTTTGCGTTTTTGCGATGTTTGTGTTTTGCGGCGGACGCGCGTTTTTTTGCGGCATTTTGTGCGTTTTTTTCTGCGGTTTTCGGCGGGCGGGCGATTGTTTTTTTTTTGCGAAGTTTGCGTTTGCGTTTTGGGCGTGCGTTTTGCGGTGTTTGCGTTTGGCGGCGGGCGGGCGGTTTTTCACAATTAAAGTCCCAACCTTCGGATCCGCAGTGCTGTTCGACAAGCGCTGCCCGGGCCTATCCGAAGGTTGGGACTTTTCAATTAAGAACAATCACTATTCTTTAGAATTGTGATTTTCTATTGAAAATCCCAACCTGAGCTACCTCTCTAGGGGGGTGTTTAGCGTTTCTGCCGCGATTTTGGACATTTTGACAGGGAAGAAAACGGCACGGTAGAATTTCTTGCAATTTTCAGCGTTTGGTCCCGTGTGGGGGAGCTACCTTCTGGCAAAGTTGCAAAAAATATAATTGACACGTTTTGGGGTAATCGGCACGTGCATTTTCCCATAGGGTTAACATGGGGAAAAATTTAAAATTCGATTTGCGCAAAAACTCCACGTTAGAAATGAATTATATTTTTAGGGTCGAATCTCGGGCCGGGACCCCACCTCATGGTGGTAATTATTTAAAATATAAATGACAAAATTTCGGGTAATCGGGACGGATAGTTACCCCATGTTGAGCCTATGGCAATTTCGAAAAATTATATTCAAATCGATTTTGCAAAAAATTTCCACGTTAGATTTTGAAAATGTTCCAATATGTTGTGCCCCGGGGTGTCGGCTACCACATGATATGGGTCAGATATGGGGCGATTGAAAAGCACGTGCCACGTGCAAACGTGTTTGATGGGGGAACCTCCGGGAAAATCCGACATTGGCCAACTGGGGGTCCTATGGCGTGGAAACCACTCTACCTAGCGACACCAAATCAACGCAGCCGGTGAGCAGATGAGTCCAGCTTGTCGCACTAGTGGTCACGTGGCGCACGTGCTATTGCACGTGCCGTGGCACGGGGTCAATTTTGGTGCTTAAATATACTAGCATTGTAAAATGCAAGGAATGGGGGAAATAGCCGTCAGGCCGTCAGATTTTATGATAGGGTCGATCTGAAAACGGGTGTAGGCACAGAATGAAGGAGGCTAAAAAACTGCTATCTCGGATTTTTTGTAAAATGAAAAATTCAAAATTCTGGGGAAATTATATATTCGAAAGGTGAAATTTCCCTAAATTTTCCCGTTTTTCGACTTTAGCCGTTCACTGTTCAGGGACGGTGACACCGGCCGGGGTCATCTTTTATATGCTGATGGCCACGTCGATGGGTCATCACGTGGCGTGAACGGTGAAGCTATCAAAGGTCCGGCACGTGCCACGTGGCCACGTGTTTGAGTCGCGTACCTCCCAGATTATCGTGTGTTTGCCGACTTGTGGCATTATAGCACGAAAACAGCACCAGTCAGGAAGCCTGTAATGGAACAATCGGTGAGGGGACAAGTCCTGCTTGCACCACCGGTGGTCACGTGGCACATGTAAAAATCTGGGCACCTCCGTTGCGGAGATATTTTATAGTGAAATATTGAAATGTACATAACTTTGTAAGTATAAGTCCGATTGGGCTAGAATTTGGTGGGTGGATGAATTGTTAAGCGACGTGAACGAATGCGCCATGTTTGTTGCAGTGCGCCACGTTTGTCTCAAAGCGCCATTTTTGCCGAAAAGCGCAGAATGTGCGTAACTTTGTCGAACATTTGACGATTAGGATGCGCTGTAATTAAGAGATGGCTGCTTAAACGGCAGATATGAATGCACCACATTTGCCGCAGGGCGCCATATTTGTCTTAATGCGTCAGTGTTTGCGTTTTGCCTACGGCGGGCGTTTTTTGCGGCGGTGTTTGCGTTTTTTTTCGGTGTTTGCGTTTGACGGCGGGCGGCCGTTTTTGCGTTTTTGGCGGTGTTTGCGTTTGGCGGCGGGCGGCCGTTTTTTGCAGCGGTTTGCGGTTGGCGGCGGGCGTGCGTGCGTTGCGGGCGTTTTTTTGCGGCGGTGTTTGCGTTTTTTGCGGTTTTTGTGTTTGGCGGCGGGCGGGCGGGCGATGCGGATGTTTTTTATGTTTGCGTTTGGCGGCGTGCGGCCGTTTTGGCGGCGGTTTGCGGCGGGCGGCCGTTTTTTGCGGCGTTTTGCGGTTTGCGGCGGTTGGCCGTTTTTTTTGCGGCGTTTTGTGGTTTGCGGCGGGCGGCCGTTATTTGCGGTTAGCGGCGGGCGGCGGGCGGTCGTTTTTTGCGGCGTTTAGCGGTTTGCGGCGGGCGGCCGTTTTAGCGGCGGTTTGCAGCGGGCGGCCGTTTTTTGCGGCGTTTTTTTTGTGGTTTGCGGCGGGCGGCCGTTTTTTTGCGGCGTTTGCGGTTGACGGCGGCCGGGCGTTATTTGCGTTGTTGCGGTTTGCGGCGGGCGGGCGTTTTTTTTTGCGGCGTTTTTTGCGTTTTTTTCTGCGGTTTTCGGCGGGCGGGCGATTGTTTTTTTTTGCGAAGTTTGCGTTTGCGTTTTGGGCGTGCGTTTTGCGGTGTTTGCGTTTGGCGGCGGGCGGGCGGTTTTTCACAATTAAAGTCCCAACCTTCGGATCCGCAGAGCTGTTCGACAAGCGCTGCCCGGGCCTATCCGAAGGTTGGGACTTTTCAATTAAGAACAATCACTACGGGCGGGCGGTTTTTCACAATTAAAGTCCCAACCTTCGGATCCGCAGTGCTGTTCGACAAGCGCTGCCCGGGCCTATCCGAAGGTTGGGACTTTTCAATTAAGAACAATCACTATTCTTTAGAATTGTGATTTTCTATTGAAAATCCCAACCTGAGCTACCTCTCTAGGGGGGTGTTTAGCGTTTCTGCCGCGATTTTGGACATTTTGATTGGGGCAAAAACGGCTAGTTAGATTTTCTTGCCATTTTCAGCGTTTGGTCCCGTGTGGGGGAGCTACCTTGTGGCAAAGTTACAAAAAATATAATTGACACGTTTTGGGGTAATCGGCACGTGCATTTTCCCATAGGGTTAACATGGGGTAAAATTTAAAATTCGATTTGCGAAAAATTTCGTCAATTATATTTGCTGATATTTTTAGGATCGGATCTAGGGCTGGCACCTCAACTTTTGGTGTTAATTATTTAAAAATCATAGGATACAATTTCGGGTATTCTTGACGGACAGTTACCCCATGCTGAGCCTATGGCGATTTCGAAAAATTATTTTCAAATCAATTTTGCCAAAAATTTCCACGTTAGATTTTGAAAAAGTTCCAATATGTTGTGCACCGGGGTGTCGGCTACCACGTGGTATGGGTCAGATATGGGGCGATTGAAAAGCACGTGCCACGTGCAAACGTGTTTGATGGGGTAACCTCCGGGAAAATCCGACATTGGCCAACTGGGGGTCCTATGGCGTGGAAACCACTCCACCTAGCGACACCAAATCAACGCAGCCGGTGAGCAGATGAGTCCAGCTTGTCGCACTAGTGGTCACGTGTCGCACGTGCTATTGCATGTGCCGTGGCACGGGGTCAATTTTGGTGCTTAAATATACTAGCATTGTGAAATGCAAGGAATGGGGGAAATAGCCGTCAGGCCGTCAGTTTTTATGATAGGGTCGATCTGAAAACGGGTTTAGGCACAGATTGAAGGGGGCTAAAAAACTGCTATCTCGGATTTTTTGTAAAATGAAAAATTTAAAATTCTGGGGAAATTATATATTCGAAAGGTGAAATTTCCCTAAATTTTCCCGTTTTTCGAGTTTAGCCGTCCACTGTTCAGAGACGGTGACACCGGCCGGGGTCATCTTTTACATGCTGATGGCCACGTCGATGGGTCATCACGTGGCGTGAGCGGTGAAGCTATCAGAGGTCCGGCACGTGCCACGTGGCCACGTGTTTGAGTCGCGTACCTCCCAGATTATCGTGTGTTTGCCGATTTGTGGCCTTATAGCACGAAAACAGCACAAGCCAGGAACACTGAAATGGTGCAATCAGTGAGGAGACAAGTCCTGCTTACACCACCGGCGGTCACGTGGCACACGTGCAAATTTGGGCACCTCCTTTGCGGAGATATCTTATAGTAAAATATTCAAATGTGCATAACATTGTCAGTTTAAGTCCGATTCGGCTAGAATTTGGTGGGTGGATGAATTGTTAAGCAACAGAAACAAATGCGCCACGTTTGACTCAATGCGCCACGTTTGTCTCAAAGCGCCATTTTTGCCGCAAATCGCAGAATGTGCGTATCTTTGTCGAACATTGGACGATAAGGATGCGCTGTAATTAAGGGATGGCTGCTTAAACGGCAGATATGAATGCACCACATTTGCCGCAGAGCGCCATATTTGTCTTAATGCGTCAGTGTTTGCGTTTAACGGACGGCGGGCGTTTTTTGCGGCGGTGTTTGCGTTTTTTCCGGTGTTTGCGTTAGGCGGCGGGCGGCCGTTTTTGCGTTTTTTTGCGGTGTTTGTGTTTGGCGGCGGGCGGCCGTTTTTTTGCGGCGTTTTGCGGTTGGCGACGGGCGGGCGGGCGTTGCGGGCGTTTTTTGCGGCGGTGTTTGCGTTTTTTGCGGTTTTTGGGTTTGGCGGCGGGCGGGCGGGCGATGCGGGTGTTTTTGCGGTGTTTGCGTTTGGCGGCGGGCGGCCGTTTTTGCGGCGGTGTGTGGCGGGCGGCCGTTTCTTTTGCGGCCTTTTGCGGTTTGCGGCGGGCGGCTTTTTGCGGCGTTTTGCGGTCGCCGGCGGCCGGCCGTTATTTGCGGTGTTGCGGTTTGCGGCGGGCGGTCGTTTTTTGCGGCGTTTCGCGGTTGGCGGCGGGCGATGCGGGCTTTTTTTGCGGCGGCGGGGTTTGCGTTTTTTGCGGTGATCGCGTTTTGCGGCGGACGGGCGTTTTTTGGCGTTTGGCGTGCGTGCGATGCGGGCGGTTTTGATTTTTTGCTGCGTTTTTTTGAGTTTTTTGCGGTTTTCGCGGGCGATTTTTTTTGCGGCATTTGCGTTGGCGTTTTGGCGTCCGTTTTGCGCGTTTTGCGGTTTTGCGCGTTTTGCGGCGGGCGGGCGGTTTTTCACAATTAAAGTCCCAACCTTCGGATCCGCAGTGCTGTTCGACAAGCGCTGCCCGGGCCTATCCGAAGGTTGGGACTTTTCAATTAAGAACAATCACTATTCTTTAGAATTGTGATTTTCTATTGAAAATCCCAACCTGAGCTACCTCTCTAGGGGGGTGTTTAGCGTTTCGGCCGCGATTTAGGACATTTTGATTCCGAGAAAAACGGCACGGTAGAATTTCTTGCCATTTTCAGCGTTTGGTCCCGTATCGGGGAGCTACTGGCTGGCATCGGTCGCTTGAAATATAATTAACCCGTTTTGGGGTAATCGGCACGTGCATTTTCCCATAGGGTTAACATGGGGGAAAATTGGAAATTCGATTTGCGAAAAATTTCGTCAATTATATTTGCTGATATTTTTAGGATCGGATCTCGGCCTGGCACCTCACCTTTTGATGTTAATTATTTAAAAATCATAGGGTACAATTTCGGGTAATCGGGACGGATAGTTACCCCATGTTGAGCCTATGGCAATTTTGAAAAATTATTTTCAAATCGATTTTGCATAAAATTTCCACGTTAGATTTTGAAAAAGTTCCAATATGTTGTGCACCGTGGTGTTGGCTACCACGTGGTATGGGTCAGATATGGGGCGATTGAAAAGCACGTGCCACGTGCAAACGTGTTTGATGGGGTAACCTCCGGGAAAATCCGACATTGGCCTACTCGGGGTTCTATGGCGCGGAAACGACTTCATCTAGCGACACCAAATCAGTGTAGCCGGTGAGCAGATGAGTCCAGCTTGTCGCACTAGTGGTCACGTGGCGCACGTGCAATTGCACGTGCCGTGGCACGTGGTCAATTTTGGTGCTTAAATATACTAGCATTGTGAAATGCAAGGAATGGGGGAAATAGCCGTCAGGCCGTCAGTTTTTATGATAGGGTCGATCTGAAAACGGGTATAGGCACAGAATGAAGGAGGCTAAAAAACTGCTATCTCGGATTTTTTGTAAAATGAAAAATTTAAAATTCTGGGGAAATTATATATTCGAAAGGTGAAATTTCCCTAAATTTTCCCGTTTTTCGAGTTTAGCCGTCCACTGTTCAGAGACGGTGACACCGGCCGGGGTCATCTTTTACATGCTGGTGGCCACGTCGATGGGTCATCACGTGGCCTGAGCGGTGAAGCTATCAGAGGTCCGGCACGTGCCACGTGGCCACGTGTTTGAGTCGCGTACCTCCCAGATTATCGTGTGTTTGCCGATTTGTGGCGTTATAGCACGAAAACAGCACCAGTCAGGAAGCCTGAAATGGTGCAACCGGCGAGGGGACAAGTCCTGCTTACACCACCAGTGGTTACGTGGCACACGTGTGAAGATGGGCACCTTCGTGGCGGAGATATTTTATAGTGAAATATTCAAATGTGCATAACTTTGTAAGTTTAAGTCCGATTGGGCTAGAATTTGGTGGGTGGATGAATTGTTAAGCGACATGAACGAATGCGCCATGTCTGTTGCAGTGCGCCACGTTTGTCTCAAAGCGCCATTTTTGCCGCAAAGCGCAGAATGTGCTTAACTTTGTCGAACATTGGACGATTAGGATGCGCTGTAATTAAGGGATGGCTGCTTAAACGGCAGATATGAATGCACCACATTTGCCGCAGGGCGCCATATTTGTCTTAATGCGTCAGTGTTTGCGTTTTGCCTACGGCGGGCGTTTTTTTGCGGCGGCGTTTGCGTTTTTTTTCGGGGTTTGCGTTTGACGGCGGGCGGCCGTTTTTGCGTTTTTGGCGGTGTTTGCGTTTGGCGGCGGGCGGCCGTTTTTTGCGGTGTTTTGCGGTTGGCAGCGGGCGTGCGTGCGTTGCGGGCGTTTTTTTTTGCGGTGGTGTTTGCGGTTTTTGTGTTTGGCGGTGGGCGGACGGGCGATGCGGGTGTTTTTGCGGTGTTTGCGTTTGGCGGCGGGCGGCCGTTTTAGCGGCGGTTTGCGGTGGGTGGCCGTTTTTTGCGGCGTTTTGCGGTTTGCGGCGGCGGCCGTTTTTTGCGGCGGTTTGCGGCGGGCGGCCGTTTTTTGCGGCGTTTTGCGGTTTGCGGTGGGCGGCCGTTTTTTGCGGCGTTTTGCGGTTGCCGGCGGCCGGCCGTTATTTGCGAATTTGCGTTTTGCGGCGGGCGTCCGTTTTTTTGCGGCGTTGCGCGGTTGGCGGCGGGCGATGCGTTTTTTGCGGAGGCGGTGTTTGCGTTTTGCGGCGGACGGGCGTTTTTTGCGGCGTTTTTTTTCTGCGGTTTTTGGCGGGCGGGCGATTGTTTTTTTGCGAAGTTTGCGTTTGCGTTTTAGGCGTCGTTTTGCGGTTTTGCGTTTGGCGGCGGGCGGGCGGTTTTTCACAATTAAAGTCCCAACCTTCGGATCCGCAGTGCTGTTCGACAAGCGCTGCCCGGGTATCCGAAGGTTGGGACTTTTCAATTAAGAACAATCACTATTCTTTAGAATTGTGATTTTCTATTGAAAATCCCAACCTGAGCTACCTCTCTAGGGGGGTGTTTAGCGTTTCTGCCGCGATTTTGGACATTTTGATTGGGGCAAAAACGGCTAGTTAGATTTTCTTGCCATTTTCAGCGTTTGGTCCCGTGTGGGGGAGCTACCTTGTGGCAAAGTTACAAAAAATATAATTGACACGTTTTGGGGTAATCGGCACGTGCATTTTCCCATAGGGTTAACATGGGGTAAAATTTAAAATTCGATTTGCGAAAAATTTCGTCAATTATATTTGCTGATATTTTTAGGATCGGATCTAGGGCTGGCACCTCAACTTTTGGTGTTAATTATTTAAAAATCATAGGATACAATTTCGGGTATTCTTGACGGACAGTTACCCCATGCTGAGCCTATGGCGATTTCGAAAAATTATTTTCAAATCAATTTTGCCAAAAATTTCCACGTTAGATTTTGAAAAAGTTCCAATATGTTGTGCACCGGGGTGTCGGCTACCACGTGGTATGGGTCAGATATGGGGCGATTGAAAAGCACGTGCCACGTGCAAACGTGTTTGATGGGGTAACCTCCGGGAAAATCCGACATTGGCCAACTGGGGGTCCTATGGCGTGGAAACCACTCCACCTAGCGACACCAAATCAACGCAGCCGGTGAGCAGATGAGTCCAGCTTGTCGCACTAGTGGTCACGTGTCGCACGTGCTATTGCATGTGCCGTGGCACGGGGTCAATTTTGGTGCTTAAATATACTAGCATTGTGAAATGCAAGGAATGGGGGAAATAGCCGTCAGGCCGTCAGTTTTTATGATAGGGTCGATCTGAAAACGGGTTTAGGCACAGATTGAAGGGGGCTAAAAAACTGCTATCTCGGATTTTTTGTAAAATGAAAAATTTAAAATTCTGGGGAAATTATATATTCGAAAGGTGAAATTTCCCTAAATTTTCCCGTTTTTCGAGTTTAGCCGTCCACTGTTCAGAGACGGTGACACCGGCCGGGGTCATCTTTTACATGCTGATGGCCACGTCGATGGGTCATCACGTGGCGTGAGCGGTGAAGCTATCAGAGGTCCGGCACGTGCCACGTGGCCACGTGTTTGAGTCGCGTACCTCCCAGATTATCGTGTGTTTGCCGATTTGTGGCCTTATAGCACGAAAACAGCACAAGCCAGGAACACTGAAATGGTGCAATCAGTGAGGAGACAAGTCCTGCTTACACCACCGGCGGTCACGTGGCACACGTGCAAATTTGGGCACCTCCTTTGCGGAGATATCTTATAGTAAAATATTCAAATGTGCATAACATTGTCAGTTTAAGTCCGATTCGGCTAGAATTTGGTGGGTGGATGAATTGTTAAGCAACAGAAACAAATGCGCCACGTTTGACTCAATGCGCCACGTTTGTCTCAAAGCGCCATTTTTGCCGCAAATCGCAGAATGTGCGTATCTTTGTCGAACATTGGACGATAAGGATGCGCTGTAATTAAGGGATGGCTGCTTAAACGGCAGATATGAATGCACCACATTTGCCGCAGAGCGCCATATTTGTCTTAATGCGTCAGTGTTTGCGTTTAACGGACGGCGGGCGTTTTTTGCGGCGGTGTTTGCGTTTTTTCCGGTGTTTGCGTTAGGCGGCGGGCGGCCGTTTTTGCGTTTTTTTGCGGTGTTTGTGTTTGGCGGCGGGCGGCCGTTTTTTTTGCGGCGTTTTGCGGTTGGCGACGGGCGGGCGGGCGTTGCGGGCGTTTTTTGCGGCGGTGTTTGCGTTTTTTGCGGTTTTTGGGTTTGGCGGCGGGCGGGCGGGCGATGCGGGTGTTTTTGCGGTGTTTGCGTTTGGCGGCGGGCGGCCGTTTTTGCGGCGGTGTGTGGCGGGCGGCCGTTTCTTTTGCGGCCTTTTGCGGTTTGCGGCGGGCGGCTTTTTGCGGCGTTTTGCGGTCGCCGGCGGCCGGCCGTTATTTGCGGTGTTGCGGTTTGCGGCGGGCGGTCGTTTTTTGCGGCGTTTCGCGGTTGGCGGCGGGCGATGCGGGCTTTTTTTTGCGGCGGCGGGGTTTGCGTTTTTTGCGGTGATCGCGTTTTGCGGCGGACGGGCGTTTTTTGGCGTTTGGCGTGCGTGCGATGCGGGCGGTTTTGATTTTTTGCTGCGTTTTTTTGAGTTTTTTGCGGTTTTCGCGGGCGATTTTTTTTGCGGCATTTGCGTTGGCGTTTTGGCGTCCGTTTTGCGCGTTTTGCGGTTTTGCGCGTTTTGCGGCGGGCGGGCGGTTTTTCACAATTAAAGTCCCAACCTTCGGATCCGCAGTGCTGTTCGACAAGCGCTGCCCGGGCCTACCGAAACGCTTAGGAGTCTGACGTTCGACCGTCTAAATTCTACTCGATATTGCACCGGCAGTCTCCTCGTAGCTATCGTATACTGCCTTTTTCGGAATCTAATGGTTGATTAGTTAATTGGTCAGAGGCCAATTAATGCAAATTGCGCTGGAACATGTCGCAAGCCTCATCCATGAATGTGTGATAAACGTTCAACATCTAATATGGCTAGATAAGCACTACCTCATTGACATTTTGATCATTGACGAAAGTTTTACATCAACAGTCATTGTTTACGCACAGTACCGATGAATTTTGCACATCGACTAACCATTTTGTGAAATGTTGAAGCATTATCACAATCTGACAAAGTGTTTCGCCCGTGACGAACATTCCGCCCAAGGACAATGAGTTATGCAGAATAGTTAAATGGAGTCCAGCCTGTTTTGCCGACCGTCAAACAGTGATGCACATCGCCGATGGGTTATGCTGAATGACGCTTGTCCAAACTGATGCCGAAGTGGTTATGACGATTGGCCATCGAACAACGCAAAAAGGTGTAGTACACCCTCAAAGCTCGTAACGAGCCTTCGCTCGGGTGTCGCCCCCCCCCCCCCCCCCGCTTCACCGGCCATGGCTGGATTTCTGCATCCATGCACCCACAATGTTCCAGCCGTTCCTACGCCCATGGCTACAAGGTTACAACCTTGTCTTATAATACAAGGTTCTTACCCATTGCTTCTGTTTTTTATTGACATTTTTAAATTGTGAAGTGTGAGGAGGTCGTTTAGGAGAGGTGGCCACGGGGCATGCACAGTGGCGTTTCCAGGATCTTGAAAAGGGGGAGGCCAAACCTGCTCAAGGGGCCCCACCCTTACCTTAGGGGCCCCAGTAGTGGCGTACTTAACCCACGCCCAGGTGTGGTTCTTTGCCACTTTCACCCATGTGAGGGAGCCTTTTTAGGCACACTCAGCAATCTAAAAAAGAAAAGAAAAATATGAAAAAGCCATTGATATCGATAGCTCTGTATGTATAGTGCACAATTTAGAAGAGTCAGACATTTTGTTTTTCTCACTGACAATGACAATATTACATTGTTTTTGTATTGTCATTACCTGTGAAAAAGCGGTGCACAATTTATTTCAGCAGTAGGCATAGTTATAGTTTTTTTGCTTTGGTCGTTGCCGTGGCCACAAAAAATGATCAAAAGCAAAATGTTTTGTCATTTTTTACGATTGTAACATTTTTCAAAGGGCAGATGTCAATCTCTTAGTGTCTTGCGCTGGTTGAGGGCTGATACCCTTAACTTTACTAACTTTAGATTTATCACTCGCTCGTTTGTCGCCCGAAAAGTCGTTTTGCAGATAATCCTAATGCTGAAAAAAAATGGCGCGATCTGCCGCTGTTTACGCGGGCTATACGTGGGGGGAAAAAACAAGAGGGGGCCCATCCGACCGCTACAAATGCATGGGTCAAAAACTGACTGTTTTAGGACACTGATGCTAATTGTGCTAATTGTACCTGTGTTTGTAATTCAACATACCGGTATAACTGTTTTCTCTTTATACAGGCAGAACAATGGCTGTAAACCTGAATCATGAAGAGGAAATTGGTGAAAATTCAGCAAACAGTGAGGAGGATACGAGAACAGAAATCCGCAAAGAGCTCGCTAATATGTCTTTCGAGGAGATTCAGAAGTTGAAAGAGAAGCTGGGTGCTAAGGTTTTTAATGAGGCTTACCACGGAAGACCCTTACGAGCTCGAACTGGGAGCAAGGCCCTGCTGAAATCGGGTCGTGTGCATGGTCAGCCGTATGGCAAGAGAGGCAAACACGCCCCGCGGGAAGAATCGTCCAAGATGCGCGTTCCATCTGTAAGAGATGTGATCGCTGTGCCAAAAGTAGTCCGGAGGGATCCTCGATTTGATGGTGTGTCTGGAACTTACGACGAAAAAGCGTGGAAGAAAAATTACAAATTTGTCGGCGACATCAAGACCTCAGAGAAAACGCAGTTGAAAGAACAACTTCGAAAGGAAAGTGACCCAAGCGAGAAGAAAAAGCTCAAAGTACTTCTGCAAAGGTTACAAAATCAAGAGAAGGCAGAGAAGGAAAAAGAAAAGAAAGAAGCTGAGGCGAAGATGGAACGCGAGGAAAATATCGCTCGTTTGAAGCAGGGCAAGAAACCCATCTATAAAGCAAAATCGGTCAAGAAAAAGGAGGAACTTGCCGAAAAGTTCATCGAGTTGAAGGAAAGTGGAAGGCTAGATAAGTACTTGCAAAAGAAGAGGAAGAAGATGGCTGGCAAGTCGAAAAAGCAGTTGATGTCATCGTGAGTAACGACGCCTGTCAAATGATGTGTTTTGTAGCGCTCGATTGCAATTGTAACTGATTGATCCCCCGGTCTCCAGCGAACGTATCGTCTGCCATTTCCACTGCTGCATCTGTTTGTGTTTGATACTGCAGAGCGATGCTTCCGAGCATAGCATTTCTGAACACTTTTGTTGTCATTTAAGTACTTCCGGCTCTTTCAACCAGTCACCGAAATTAACTAGTTTTCACTTCTAATGTAATGTCGCAAATGTATATACGCTGGATGATTCGCCTTCGCTGATGGTTGCTGATTGGATCAATCGTTGTCATAAGTGATCCGCCCTCTGCAGCCACCTGCGGCTCAGGCTGCCGGCCTCATGTGGTAGGTACCTAAACATTATAGTTGTTATGGTGCATTTCGGTACCGTTTATGAGAATCGAAGCGGTACTGTTTTCTTCTGCCGTAAAACAGGCAAATAAATGAATTTGAAATGTACCTACTATCTACTGCCTGCGGGTATTATATGTACCTACAGTATGTAGTAAAGATAGCGTCATTAGATGAGATAGCTACATGAGGACATTGCACGGCCTTTGAGCTCAATATACTCAAAGATGACCCCCGCCTGATGCGGGGATGCGATGGTGGATGCCATTCATCTGATTGTTTAGGTATGTAGGTCCTAAATGAGCCAATTAGCTCGTCAAATATTTGCAGCCTCAGGCCATTCTTGCCGCATCTTTAAAAAAAAATGACTTCAAGTCCGGTTAGGTTAACGACCTACTCGTATATATCAAAGGATGAGGGCAAAATATTCGGTATTTTCCCAATGCCCGCTAAAACCCGTATATAATGGTACCTGTACTTCGTAATGCTACGAAGCTGGTAGATAGGTAAATAGTTGTTATTTAGGGTAAGAGGCATCCATGGGGGGCATGAAGTGATATTTACCGGGCATCGCCTGCAATGCATGATAAACACTTGGTAACGTATAATAAAAACTCTGATTTGAATCACGCAGCACCGCATGGGCGGCGAGACCAGCATTGTTAATCTGTATATGTTTTAACCCTCGCCCGTAAACGGTGTTTTGCCACCTTCGCCCATGCAGGGGGGGTTGGTGTGACCCCCCCCCCCCTGGCGTTTGAAAATGGAGCGTCGTAGAGCTTAGCGGAAAAGACGAACGGATTGCTCTCAACGAGATCTCGCGATTGGTGGTATAATTTTTGGTCCTAGGTCAACATTTGACCTACGTATGACCGTTCAAAGGTCAAATTTTCTAAAAAAAACTAACTTTTCTTATTTCCGCGCCGATTGCGGCAAAACGGTAAGAGATATCGACTTGAAACCTTCACTATCGTGATCCTTGATCAATTCTCCATCGTTTGGTGTGTGTTTCGATGTCATAACTCTAAAAATGATGCGTTGGGAGCATCGGAAGTCTGCAAGGTCATTTGTGCATTGGGTCACGTCAGGCGTGTGACGTCACTGACCTGACCCTGACCCAAAATGAACCACAAGAAACAACCGAAGATGCCTGAAATGGATAGCAAATTCGAATTCAGGGCATCAAAATACCCCGAAAAGGCATACAAGTGCAAGAAGTCATTACAGGTCAACCGAGGTCACTGACCTTACCTTGACCTTTAGTAACCTTCAAAGGGTCAACGGACATTGTGCCAATGTCAAATCAGCCATTTGTGATTCTAAAACAATCCATCAGTGTGTCAGGTCAGTCGGCATTTATACCAATGTGAAGCAATCTCCAATTTAGCGTAAATCTGGCCGGAGGTTGTTCCCTTTATGACGTCATAACTCCGTGACCTGACATAACCTTGACAAAAAAAAATACCAAAAGTTGCGCAAAGGATGCCCCAAAGGGTACTGAAAATTTGAGCAGGCTATCTGAAACGGTTCGGCGTGTTGCTAAGAAAAACCTCAGGGGGGTTGCATCAAACCCCCCCCCCCCCTACATGGGCGAGGGTTAAAGTATGCCCCCTCCGCAGTAGCTATATAAGCAGCAGCTGCCGGCAATGGTGGCCCGGGTGCTCGAGACCAAAGCCGATGCTCTGTTTCCCAGTGGGCCTCCACCATCCCCACCAATCGAAAACGGTCATGCATGCAGAATGGCTGCTGGGGCTGCTGCCTAATAAAGGTTTCCGTCTTTTCCACGATTTTCGGTAATAATAACCGTTTCCAAGAAGAAAGCGGCCATCTGCTTCGGTTCTTGTTAAAAGAGGCTTATTGCTTTTGTTACAGTAGAATTGTTTATGGACACAGCACCCAACTCAGAAACTTATTTCAATCACACTATGACTACACGCAATGGAAACTTGAAAATTGGAAGGCGGCTCAGATAGTCTTCGGTGAACAGGTAATATGCAAAACATGACGACTCGTGGAAAGCATCGATATGCAGGGGAACTACGTCAATTAGCACTGCATAGAAGGTTGATTGGAGGCAATAAAAACAGCGCGGGCGGCGGCACTGGGCCAGGCCCTGACAACCATGCAGCATGGGCGTCAGAACGAACCATGGCCACTGGCGGATCCAGAAAGGCAGTCTTGGACGCTGCGGAGGGCATATCCTCCAAAAAAGCTTCTCCAAATTAAAAAAAAACCTCATCGGATTTCGAATCCTTACGCACTGTTGTGCCGTTGAAAATTCACTTTTCCCAATAGAAGTTGGTAAGTTTGCGTTGTTTATCGCAAAACCGCAAATTTTCGTCGATTTCGGGCGCTGCGGGGGGCATTTGACCCAAATCCGCTATGGATCCCCCAGTGACCATTGTTGGGAAGGTACATCCATGCATCATACTTACGTTTAGGTCTTTTTAAAGTTCCCGTGTACGTATGGGGCTGTCATGTGGTGTCCGGGACTGGATGGCGCTGTGTGTGGTGGCCCCATTTCCTCCCCATGCCGAGAATCGTTCTGGCAGTAATGTGGATATATCAGCGAAACACCGTCGATGGTTTGTACAGTTGTGTAAATTGTATAGGTCCAGTCTCTACTTTGTGTCATGTGTGGCCCGGTGAGCGAGGTTTGGTGCGACCCTCGCCGTGTCTATTTGAGCTAGAACTTGGCGGAAAAATGAACGTATATGCGCCGTTACTAAACGGAGCGAGTCAGCGACTGGTAGGTACATGATTGTAAGATCTTGAGTAAGCAGGTGACATCCAAGATCAGGTCAAGTACTCCAAGGCACGCAACCTTTTCCGCTCAGGTCATCACCTTGACCTTCGGACAACTTTCTAAAATGATTTTCAGGTATAGGTCAAATTATTGATCTTTCGACACGTCTCGACGAGAGGAACACTAAGCACTCAAACATTGGGCACCAGGTGAAAATGGCACATTGAATCAGAAAATTGCACTCGTGAGTCGTGACCTTTCTTTATGCCCCTGAGGTCATATCGGTTCGTGAAAGGTCTCTGTCAGTTTTTCACAACGTCTAACTTTTGCTAAAGACATGTTGGAGCGATGAAAATACCTTGGATGTGTTCAGCTCAACAATACGGATTGGATCCACTGATACACAATTTCACGACGAGCTATCTGGCGAATACACATAGGTACCTAATTTGAACAAATCTTCACCAAATCTCTTTTACAACAAACATCTTCATCCAGTGAACATTTTTCGGTGAAATTTGGTAGATGTTCATTTTCTTATCTTTCTGAACCACGGTACATCACTTTTATGCCAATTCAAATTCATTAAGATTTTTGAAGGTGGGAGGGTCCCTTTAACCCTCGCCGGCACAGGCCATTTTGCGTCCTTCGACGGCACAAGGGTACGACCCCCCTCGCGTTTGGCCCCTAATCGAGCTAGAGATTCGCGGAAAAACGAGCGTGTTGCCCGTCACGAGAGGAAGCCGATGATACCCAATTTTAAGGTCCTAGGTCATCGTGTCAGGTCAATGACCCGAAAATCGGGAAAATCGGGACCTGTTAGAAAGTCGTAAAGTGTGGCTGCTATAGGGTTTTCCGGGGTGCTGTTCACGAATATCGTGTTAGTTTTGATCAGAGATGATGTCTTTAAGCATTTAGACCAGGTCGGGTCAGGTCAGGTCAACCGGTAGGGGTCGTGACGGGTATTCGTAATACGTGTCAACCGCCTCTGACAGCTTCGTAACATGTTTTGAAGGCACCAAAACTACTTCGTAAATGTTCAAATGGTTGCTAAATTTCGAATTCAGCTAAAAAGAAAACTAGCCTAGAAGCATGTAAAACTCGAAAAAGTGAACCGAGGTCACCAAAGGTCAATGACCTGACCTGACCTTCAGGTGACCTTGACACCCACCCTAATGTATGGGAGCTACATCAAATCACATGTTTGAACGTTTGAAACCACAAAAAGCTTGCAAACGCGCGGCTAATGCGAGCCGACATACGCCGAATCGCGATTCCGGCCAAGCATGGTCTCGGAAAAGATTTGAAAGGGTCATGGTCATGGTTTTCAAAAAGGGTCATGAAATTTTTAGGGTAGGTGTAACATTAACCTTCGCCCCAGTGGGGGGGGGGGCATATGTTACCACCCTGTCGCGTTTTTCGCGTGTGAATAAAAAACCGCGGCGCGTAGCGCCGCGCCGCTTGGGGTAGCTTTTGGTACATCAATTTTGGACAATGTGTGAAATTTTTTACCTCAGGTCATGTCAGGTCAGGTCACCAGGTCAAGTTAACTGACCAACCCTTAAACAAAGTTTGCAATCATGTCCAGCCTGCAGTGTTTGTCAGAAAGGTTTTAAACTTGGTGGATTGCATGCTGTTATGGGAGCCTACAATTTGTATATCTCGGATTTTTTTATATCCGTGACCTAAGGTCAGGTCAGTGGCATGACCTTTCCATTACAAGTCAATGGAGAAAAATGAAAATGCCTCTAGATCCGTGTGTACGCATAGGAACGGTCCAAATATTTCAGAATCACAATGATTTAGTCCACTCGTGATGACCAAGGTGTCATTTTTGCTGATAGCCTCTAGAAAGGTCATCCGAGGTCATTTGAGGCTACAAACAGTTTTTGCCAATAACTCGCGATTGGAAAGAGATAGAACGCTGGGGATGGTCTCATTGTGTTTGTCTTGTTGAGACGCATCGACTGATATGCAACATGACCTTTTCCGGTCAGGTCATGACCTTGACCTGAGGTCAAATTTTTAAGTTGACCTTTCAAGGTCAAATTATAGTTCATTCGACGCGTCTCGGTGAGGGGAACACGATTCTGGCAATAGAAATGTCGTGGCTTTTTGTAGTCGAAAGTTATTGTCGAAAAACACTTTTCGTAAAAATAGCTATTTTTGGAGTTTTTGCCCTCTGGAGGCTAAACCGTTGACCTGAGGACAATATTGATAATGACCTTTTCAAAAGAAGAGTTCAAAAACTATCGATTGCTTTTCCATGCATTTTTCTAGCTACCATAGTTCCTGAGATAGCTGCATGTTTTCTGAAAAATATAATGACAATTGGCAAATTTTGACCTTTGATGACCTCTGGTGACCCCAATATTGCTCTAAGGTGAAAAATGACTGAAATACTTTCAAACGTACGTATTGAGAGCTATCGACTGCTTTTTACCGCGTCTTTCTAGCCCTCTTAGTTTTTGAGTTAGAGGTGGGTGGTAACATATGCCCCCCCTCACTAGGGCGAAGTTGGCCGAGACCGCCACTGGGGCGCGGGTTAATCAATGCGAGGGTATTAAAAGTTTCGTCGCGATCGGCCGCTTTTTACGCGAGTTATTCGCGAAAAGCTAACCCCCCCCCCCCCCTGTGCCGGCGAGGGTTAAAGCACTTGTAGAATTAAATAACTTCTGTGATAATTTGCTCGAGACATTTCTTTTTTTTTTTGCTGAGTGACTGAGTCTGTGCTTAAAGGAACTATCCCACCTTCTAAAATGTTGTTAAAACCAGTTAAATTGTGCCCGACTTTATAGATTGGATGACCAGGAACACGGTTCTGGCATTTATTTTTCATTAAACATCTTAGGCTTCCCATATTCCAAACACAAACTTTCAAATATGTGACGTCAGGCAGCCCAAAATTACCTGCTTCCCCAGGCCACATTACTGTCATAAAGCTGATTCTTTTTACTCTGTAGGCACCACAACAAAGTTCAGACCAAGTTTTAAGCGATTTTTCAACGAACAAACCCATTTAAATCAGAATGACTAAACGAGGTGACATCACACTAACGGTCGCTCCATGTTGAAGATAGGGCCTTGCGCAAGGCCCATTTTCAAATGAAGGGAACGAATTTCTTCAACACCAAGAGGCCGCGGGGGCTGCAACCTAGATAGATAGTGGTTTCTGAACCTCGCCGCAAACTTGGCTATCTCAACTCAAACCCCATGTTAAAGGTGGGATAGTCCCTTTAAGGCAGAGAAACGTGTTGCACACATTTTCCCGTGTGAGTTTTTGCTGATCCCTCTACATAGGAACAGTGTGTAGGGTTGATTAGTTTTAGACGGGGACGGGGGGAAGGCAATCGAAAGCTCTCAACAAGGCGGATCTTAACCCGCGCGGGGCTGGGGGGGTAAATTTTACCCCCCCCCCCTCGCGAATTTTTGCGATATCTCAAAAACGGCGGCGCGCAGCGCCGCCAAACTTTCAGTACCTTTTCTTACATCAATTTGACACGTTCCCTGAAAATTTGAGCGAAATCCGTCGCAAAATTTTGGAGAAATTTACGTTTTAGTGACGTCATGTTCGCCATTTTCGCCTGAAAAACGGCAGAAGTTCAAACGCCGCTAACATCTTCATTTTTAAAGGAATCAAGACGTAACAAAAAAGGTTATACGTAATTTTAGTTTGTCTATCAAATGGCTATCTCGGTTTTTTGAAACTTTTGGATTTTGGCCTAAATTTTTTTCAAAAAACTGATTTTTTTGGGAAAATGATTATAAAATCCAAAATTTTGAGTCTATCGAAAAAACCGGAATATATGTCAGAGAAGTGGTCTATGTGCGCCTACATACCAAATTTTAGAAGAATCGGTTCAAAAATGTGGGAGTTATTCAAAATTTTATGACGTCACGACACACAAAATTTTTGAAAAATGACTTTTTTGGAAGTTCTAGACCTCGTACGGAAACCAAAATAGCACCATTCGATTCGCCGTGAAAAACTGCATCGGATAGACACCTTTTAGGACTTATCAACCAACTTCAAAATTTGACCTCACTTGACCTGACCTTGACCTGACCTCGACCTGAAATTCATCCAGAGGTGGTCCATATCACTTATTGAGTGTGCCTATTGAATTCTATGAGTAAAATGACCCATAAAACATGTGTCGCACGTGCCCTTTTCTATATTTGGTTTTTTGGTGACCTGACCTGACCTAACCTGACCATGACCTTGACCTCTGAATGATATTGTATGCAACGAATATTGTCTTGGTAGCCTAAGAACACGTTTTGGGCGATCAGTCTCAGTCCATGACTCCATTCTTCGGCAACTACGGTGCAAGGCCGATACTGTAGAAACTTGCAATTTGTACCCTTGACCTGACCTTGACCTTGACCTCAAACTTTAAATTAAGCACATGTTTTTAGTTGTTCGTGATGAGAGCTTTCGACTGGCGTTTGAATTTTCCAAATCGAATCATTAGTTCGGGAGATAACAGGGGGGGGGGGTAAAATTTACACCCCCCCCCCCCAGCCCCGCGCGTTCGGCTGGAGACCCCAGCCCCGCGCGGGTTAAGAGCTCATTTTTTTGCTTAAGTAGGTCAGAGGTCAGGTCAAGGTGAGGTCAAGGGTACAAAATGCAAGTTTCTACATTATCGGCCTTGCACCGTAGTTGCCGAAGAATGGACTGAGACTGATTGCCCAAAACGTGTTCTTAGGCTACCAGGACAATATTCGTTGCATACAACATCATTCAAAGGTCAAGGTCAGGTCAGGTCAGGTCACCAAAAACAAAATATAGAAAAGGGCATGTGCGACACATGTTCTATGGGCCATTTTATTGATGAAATCAATAGGCACACTCAATTAGTGATATTGACCACCTCTGGATGAATTTCAGGTCGAGGTCGGGTCAAGGTCAGGTCAAGTGAGGTCAAATATTGAAGTTGGTTGTTAAGGCCTAAAAAGGTGTCTATCTGAAGTAGTTTTTCACGGCGAATCGAATGGTGCTATTTTTGTTTCCGTACGAGGTCTAGAATTTCTAAAAAAAAAATCATTTTTGAAAAATTGTGTGTGTCGTGACGTCATAAATTTTTAATAACTCCCACATTTTTGAACCGATTCTTCTGAAAATTGGTATGTAGGTGCACATAGACCACTTCTCTGACATATATTTCGTTTTTTTCTATACACTAAAAATTTTGGATTTTATAATTATTTTCCCAAAAAAGTCAGTTTTTTATTTAAAAAAAGGGCCAAAACCCAAAATTTTCAAAAAAAAACGAGATACCCATTTCATAGACAACGTAGAATTACGTATAACTTTTTTGTTACGTCTTGATTCCTTTAAAAATGAAGATGTTAGCGGCGTTTGAAATTTTGCTGTTTTTGAGTCGAAAATGGTGAACATGACGTCACTTAAACGTCATTTTCTCAAAACTCTTCCGACGGATTTCGCTCAAATTTTCAGGGAACGTGTCAAATTGATGTATGATAAGGTACTGAAAGTTTGTTGTCGCTGGCCTAACACGTTTAGAAGTTATTGGCGAAAAAAGGAGGGGGGCAGATTCTGCCCCCCCGCAGCGGGGCGCGGGTTAACACTAACTGTCCGTATTCTAACAAAACTAACACGTGGATCCTTATCCGACCAATCCCGTTTGACAGTGCCATAAATTATAAATTGTTCAATGTGTGATCCCAAATTATATTCTAAACAGAATATAATTTCTATACGGAACAATAAACGGAACGGAACGGAAAAAAATTGAGCTACCGATCACATTCCTCGCCTTCCTTGTGTTGTGACTTGTGACAGTAGACCGAAGGCCTTTCCGAATTCGTGCCCGGACACATTATTCGCCGCTATTACGAGTCTGATCGATGAGAAGCCGCCCGGCTGCGGACGGGAGCCGGTTTTTCTGCGGAACACAGACCGCATCGTGACGTCAGGGACGTGCTTAGGATAAAGGAGCTGCGAGCGGGGGCCGTGGGCATTGGTGCCTCGTTCGTCCTTCTGCCCGTCCGTCCGTCTGCCTGCAGTTACAGATGACCTCCGCCGCTACACTCCGCGTGCTGGCCGCACTGTTAGCCTGTGTGGCCCTCAGCTCGGCAGCCACCCACCTGGAGCGGGTGGATATTGTGCCCGGTAAGTGGACACGGGATAAACACGACGTCGTTGTAAGCGGTTAGTGGACACGGACAGCCGTCATTCTGACGTCGTTTGTGACCAACCTATCGTAGCGTCAGGAAAAAATGGCAACAATGTGTAAAATTAATGACCGAAGGGGTCCTGAAAGTTTGGTGGCGATATCTGCGGTACTTTAGGAAATATCGACGGAAAAGGAGATGTGGCGTTTCGCCCCCCCCCCCCCTACGGGGCGCGGGTTAAGAAACCAACCCAATTTCTGAAACAGTTTGCAAGTCTCACCGCTGCCAGAGTTGCGAACAGATCAAACTGAAGATTTCAGGATTTCATTTAATGACTTTTATCTGCACTTAGCATATAATATTTGCCCCGGAGGTCATCGCAAGCCATGAAAAGTTTTCGGCAGTTTTTGGACAATATACCTAAGTTTTGATAGACATGCTAGACTAATGACTAGGTACACCTTGGATGTTGATAAGTGAAGAACTAAGCCTTAAATGTGTTCAGCTCAATAATACGAAACGTCTGACATACAGCATGATCTTTTCGGTCAGGTCATGGGCTTGACCTTATGTCAGTTTTCAAGGTGACCTTTTTGGTTTAATCTACGCGTCGCGACAAGAGGAGCGTGCTGTCGGCCGCCGGGAACATCAATGTCGTGCGAGTTTTGAGCATAAAAAAGAATAAGATAAAGACGCTCTCCGCGAAACCGTCGATTGGGAAAGTTTTCTCCTCTGGACTGGAGGCAGCAACCTCTTGAACTAAGGTCAAATCTGAAAACAACATTCGGAAAGAGTGTTTGCAGAGCTATCACTTTTCCGCAGTGCTATAACCCGCGAGTTGCTGGGGGGGGGGAGCGTTAAACGCCCCCGGCCCCCACTTTTTTCGCCGGGCCATAGCATAAAAACGGTGCGCCGCAGGCGCGCCAAATTTTGGGTACCTGTAGGGAATTGATTGAAGTGTATTGTGACAAAGTTTCAAAAAATATCGGTCGGAAAATTTTTGAGATATCGAGGTTTTAGTGACGTCATGATTTCTGAGTTTTCGGCCAAAAACGGCATATGTTCAAAAAATCATATAAAATCACAGAATAGACATACAGACATGCCGTAATCGCCATTAGACTGCCAATACCATGAACAATCAAATGGCTATCTTCGATTATTGATTATCTTTTCGCATTTTCCAAAATCTTGAACTGAATCTTGGCAATTTCTCGTGACTACTTCACGACCATGATACATGCATTTCTTAAATTGAACTTTTTAAGCCAAACACGTACACATATGATAAAATGAATGTCACCATCGTGTTCTACGCTCCAAATTACGCATAAAACATGTGTCACAGGCTGCGAATATCAGTTTTGATTTTCGGGGATATGTGCCTACCCGGTTGACCTGACCTTGACCCTGACCTATGCTTTACTGACCCCTACATGGAGCTGACACTCTTGTAGGCCTTATATGGGGCGTTCCACGACAAATCGACAAGTGCCCTGCACCCTCATATTTTATTTTTTGCTTAAAATTGGTCTAATGGGTTGTGATGGGCGGGGAAGCCAGCTGTGGCAAGGATTTTTTTCTTCGAACAACGGTTTCCGAGATATAGCCTCGGGCAATTCCTGGAGTTCGCGCTGCAGCCCTATGTTTGGCGGCCTATAACTCAGAAACTATTGGTTTTTTACGGTAAAAACTTTATATGGTTCAACTCACAGTCAACCAACAAACATTTTGGCTATCTCGGATTTTCAATTTTTGAAAATTTTGATCACGTGAGCTTTTGTCCTATTTTTCGAAGAGTGACCTTGATATTTTCCCCACTTAAAGTTGCAATTTTGTCTGATGACGATTAAAGCCTTATCGAATTTCATTCATATGCGATAATAAAAAAAAAGTGGTTATCGCCCTGCGTTGACCTCAGGTCAGGTCATTTTTATGATCTGTCCATTATTACGAGCGGGAGCGACAGCGA
Source organism: Amphibalanus amphitrite (assembly GCF_019059575.1). Lineage (NCBI taxonomy): Eukaryota > Metazoa > Arthropoda > Thecostraca > Balanomorpha > Balanidae > Amphibalanus > Amphibalanus amphitrite. The sequence continues at coordinate 369,112 of NW_024881841.1, forward strand.
GATCTCGAGAATAAAGCAAGATAGCGACAAGCGGTAAACGGTAAAGGGTACACACGGATAAGGTCTATAATTTTTACTGAGGTCATTTTCAGGTCAGGTCAAAGATGACGTCACAGGAGCTAAAAGGAAGTCAAAATAGCGGCGCTATACATATATATGAAGTTTTTCTCGAATAACTTTCAAGGTATCCCAGCTAGGAACAAACTAATAGCACCATCGTGATCCGCTCGTCGATCCGCATCGAAACATATGTATGTTGACCTCGAAAGGTCGAAAGGTCAAAAGTTGACCTTAGATCACGTGACCTAAGGTCAACTTTTGACCTTTCGACCTTTCGAGGTCAACATACATATGTTTCGATGCGGATCGACGAGCGGATCACGATGGTGCTATTAGTTTGTTCCTAGCTGGGATACCTTGAAAGTTATTCGAGAAAAACTTCATATATATGTATACCTAGTGCCGCTATTTTGACTTCCTTTTAGCTCCTGTGACGTCATCTTTGAACTGACCTGAAAATGACCTCAGTAAAAATTATAGACCTTATCCGTGTGTACCCTTTACCGTTTACCGCTTGTCGCTATCTTGCTTTATTCTCGAGATCTCGCTGTCGCTCCCGCTCGTAATAATGGACAGGTCATAAAAATGACCTGACCTGAGGTCAACGCAGGGCGATAACCACTTTTTTATTATCGCATATGAATGACAATCGATAAGGCTTTAATCGTCATCAGACAAAATTGCAACTTTCAGTGGGGAAAATATCAAGGTCATTCTTCGAAAAATAGGACAAAAGCTCACGTGATCAAAATTTTCAAAAATTGAAAATCCGAGATAGCCAAAATGTTCGTTGGTTGATTGTGAGTTGAACCATATAAAGTTTTTATCGTAAAACACCAATAGTTTCTGAGTTATAGGCCGCCAAGCATAGGGCTGCAGCGCGAACTCCAGGAATTGCCCGAGGCTATATCTCGGAAACCGTTGTTCGAAGAAAAAAATCCTTGCCACAGCTGGCTTCCCCGCCCATCACAACCCATTAGACCAATTTTAAGCAAAAAATAAAATATGAGGGTGCAAATTTAATTTTTTATTTGTCGATTTGTCGTGGAACGCCCCATATGATGGATTGTGCACCGTTTTGACAGAGTTTATGACGAGAGGCGCCCATTGCGAAGTCCTGAAGTCCATGCTACTGAAAGCCCGATTTTAGGTGTTTGACCTGACCTTGACCCGACCTGTGACCTCAAAATTCAACTTTAAAAGTACTCATCTGAAGCGTCTCGTCGCGTTCTTTCGTTTACCGCCTCGTGCGTTTCGCTGCGCCTATTGGTTCTCGAGTTATCGGCTGGGGGCGTTTAACGGCCCCCCCCCCTCCCCCAGCAAACGGTGGGTGGCGAAATACCCCAGCAACTGCCGGGATAACACTGTCGGATCCCAAGTTGTGCGCCGTTTTGTCAAAGTTGTTGAAATTGGCAAGACGACCTTTTATGACCTCCGGTGACCTGACCTTTGGGATGATGTAGAACATCACTGCAGTGCTTTGCTCATTATTTTGACGCTCTTTCGAAAACTGCATGTTGGCTATCTATATGACCCGTATTGTGCTCTTAGTTCAGAAATCTTACGCAGCGGAAATTAGTATTATTTATTTGCTTCACCTATCTTGTATCAGATTTCACTCCGCTGTATTTGGTCTAAACATACCTATTTGTAAGTCAGGGCTGCGTACCTATACCTTGGCGGTCATCTAATGGAACGAGGCGCCGCAAATTCAGAGGTCGGGATTGGCGGACGGGCTGCCCTGCTGACTGCTGCACGCGACGGTCCGGCCGGCCCCCCGTTGTGGCCGGTTCCAGGTACCGATGGCACTACACGCCGTCAAATACGATTTCCTCACGAAATGACCGTATATAATGACTAAGCCGGTGAGGTTCTGCGTGATTTGCATAATTCCGCCGACCAGCCGCGAAATGTCAGTGTTGTTAGAGGCGGCCTCACACACAAACAGACGTTAGATGAGTGTGTGCCTGCGCTATGTAGTGAGTTGCAGCACTTATGTACACAGCAACACGATGCTTTTGTTTGCAGGTGGCTGATTGTTACGTCTCCAGGGCATAACCGATACGTCTCCTCGTGTGTATGCTGGTGCAATAATAATAAATTTTGCATCTCTCCCAGGCGCAACCCTGACCAAATAGTCTACAGCAGCAGTCAGCACTGACACTGAGTGCTGGGCCTACGCCAGTCAGATGCCCTCACTCTGTTCTTGATGCACTCCGTCGCTGGCTTGTCTCATCAGGCATCAGTGCCAGAGATGGTTACCCGACTAGCTCGTCCGACTCCTCGGGGCTGCTCAGCTGATCCCCCCTCATCGACGAACCATTTCGTACAATTTTGATCGCGTTTTAGGATTTCCTCCTTCCGAACTTACTTTCTATACGTTCAAAAAACACTCTAGCACTGATGCTCAGGCATGAGATAAACATTTTTTTACCAACTTGAATGATCGCTTCTCTTGGCAGGCCACGAGAACCAGTGTTATGTGAAGGATCAGGATAAATTCTACGACTCCGGCTCAACATGGACCGAGCCCGGCTGCATCAGGGGAATCTGCTCCGGAAAAGGAACGATGATTGAGCGCCAGAGGTATGCATTTTTTGTCACATTTATCCATTTCTTGTAATAGATAGGGGTCGATAAATGTTTGGGAAGTTTTCAATAAACTTATCCTAACGTTCTGAGTTGAATTAAACCTTATCTAGAGAGAGTAAACAATGAATTTTAACTCATTACTTTTCATTATTTGCCATATACATATATCATGCACAAGTGGCATGATAAAAGTTTTCGTTTATGACTCTTTTTCAAGACGGCACTCTGTGCATCTATTTGTTCGATTTTGGAAAAGCGAGGCAATCGACATATCATTCGAAAGCTAGAAGCCCAAACTAAGAAGAAAAACAACTAAATTATATCGGGTACGAAACGGTTTCAACGGATCAAATAGGTGGCCAATGTTCCGTGGTCAAAAGGACACGGATGTGTTGTCCAGTTTAGCCTTATCAGCAATGCACCTGTCAGTATTTGCAATTGTTGAACATTTGGTGTAAATGGTGTATGTTGGCAGCTGTGGACGCGGCTGTGAACGATTTACTGCAGTTGTACTGTTACTTATTCTAGCGCTCTTCAGTGGACTGTTTTCGGTGTTTTGGTTCAGTACCTACAGCAAGCTGCGTTTTGGTGCCCTAGGTATGTAGGATATGTAGTCTCCTAAAGCAGTTTTCGCGACGGACTATCCGGCGAATGCACTTCGTTTGAATAAATTTGCACCAAATCTCTAAATTACAATAAATATCTTCGTATCATTAATTTATTTCAGTGTTTTAATCGAAAATAATGTCTGATAGGTAAGTTAAAAATGAGGCATGTACCTAGGTATAGGCATCTGTGCAGCCCAAACTCATAACTGTTAAGAAACACACTGAACCTAATTTGACCAAATCTGCACCAAATCTGCGCCTAAGCTGCACCAAACGTGTACCAGATGGCCGTCGTGAAAACGGCTTCTGTTTACCTAATACCTAATCAACACTATGACGTTGCGTGTTACGCGTTATATAAACACAACGTTGTGCGCCCTTTTCGCTCGTAAGCTTTCGTCTGATAAATGCCAAATACCAACATGGCAGAAGCATGCGCCGCTCAGACATTAATGACGATCCCCTACTTTAGAAATTTATATAATAGAGGAGCTGGCCGGTTGGACTGATCGTGGTGCGTTGTCCTGTTACAGCTGCGGCAAGGTCAGCTGCGGCCCGAACCTGAGGCTGGTGGAAGGTGACTCGGACGCACCGTACCCCGACTGCTGCCCCTCCGGCTGTGTGCCCGTCACTCCGCCGGCCGCCGCCGCCGGCCTGTGAGGGCTGTGACCCTCGCCGCCGCGGGCCTGTGAGGGCTGAGACCTCCGGCCGCCGCCGCCGGCCTGTGAGGGCTGTGAGTCTGTGACCCTCAGCCCGCCGCCGCCGGCCTGTGAGGGCCACCGACTGCGCTGACCCCCGGCCGCCGCCGTGCCGGCCCAGTGACCGACTGCTGTGACCCCGCCGTGCGCTGCTCCCCACTTCCGTCTCGGTGCGATACCGAACAATGTGCGTGTCATGTGTCGCATTTGCGAAACGTCTGTCACTTAGAGGGCATTTTGCTTGAGGGCATCGTGACCCGGACTGTCCTTGCAGTCTAAGCAATGCCAGTGTTTGCGTTGTTACGTCTCGTCTATCGTCACTTCCATACATCTTCGTGCTTTTCTAGTTAAAAAGGTATATTTATGGTGGCTGTGAGATTGAATTATGCTTTCTGTTACCGTTTCTGCTTATAAAGATACACTGACCTTGCAATGAATAAATTGACTTAACTGCTCTTGAAGTGCGTCTTTTATTTGATATAATTATTTGATTGACCTTCGTCTTGAATAAATAGGTGCTACCTATTACCTATCTTTGCTACCTAATAGTTAAAATTGTTGTTTAGAAGTTTTATTTTTTCCTTTTGTTACATGTCCGTCTGCCGCAGTTCTTTTACAGGCCAGATTACATATCTGTCAGTGCACCACAAGGAGATGACTCTTGCACATTGGTCATTGCCTGTTTTCAGCCAAAGCCCTGTGGATGCCTGTGGGTCTCCTAGGAGACCCACAGGATCTCCTAGGTCTCCTAGTAGATCCTAGGTCTCCTAGTAGATCCTAGGTCTCCTAGGATCTACTTCGCTGCGCCATAGCCACGGTCGAGCTCGTCCGTGGCTATGGCGCAGCGAAGTAGATGGACCTGCTACTAACAGTGCATAGACCCGCCGCTAGACGTCGCTACCAGTTACCTTTTGTCTGTTTGGTGGGTCCAATACGACAATTGTGGTTTGTGGACACGAAGTTCTGTCAAAGCCTCGTGTTAGATAACTGGTCGAGGCAATACGAAAATTTTCAGTTTCGCGATGTTATGACCTCCGGACTGCCCGTTTGAGGAGCTCGGTGACCTGCCGCCTCGGGAGCCGGAACACGTCCTACCTAGGTAGGTATACCTAATGACATCCCAGCGAAATGGCCATAGCCCTAAGAGGCTTTGTGCAGACAACTCTGCTGATTTCCGACTTCTCTCAATTTATGGTCCTGAAATAATCATCAACCTTCGCCCAAGTGGGGGGGGGGGGCATATGTTACCACCCTGTCGCGTTTTACGCGTGCGAATAAAAAACCGCGGCGCGTAGCGCCGCGCCGCTTGGAGTAGCTTTCTGTACATCAATTTTGGACAATGTGTGTTTTTTTTTTGCCCCAGGTCATGTCAGGTCAGGTCACCAGGTCAAGTTAACTGACCAAGCCTAAGAAAAAGTTTGCAATCATGTCCAGCCTGCAGTGTTTGTCAGAGAGGTTTTAAACTCGGTGGATTTCCTACATGATGTTATGGGCACCGATAATTTATATACGTCGCAGGCATCAGGTGAAATCCGGCATTTCTTGAAATGTCCAGGCTTTACGTGGAAAGCCTAGGCTTTTCATGAAATGTCGGATTTCATCCCATGTTTGGGTTGCATTATTTGGCGCTGGCTCAGCACCAAACCTAAACAACAACACCTAACCCGACCTTACCTAATGTAATCTAACCTTATCTAACCAATTTACTTTTCACATAACACGTAAGGCTAGGTCTAATGGTTTGATATGCTATGTAGGTGCAAGCAGGTTCAAGGTTAGGCATTTCATGAAATGCCGGATTTCAGCCGATGCCTACGACATATTATCTCGAATTTTTTATATTCGTGACCTAAGGTCAGGCCAGTGGCGTGACTTTTCCATTCTAAGTCAATGGAGAAAAATGAAATGCCTCTAGATCCGTGTGTAGGTACGCATAGGAACAGTCCAAATATTTCAGAATCACAATGATTTGGACCACTCGTGACGACCAAGGTGTCTGTTTTGCTGATAGTCTCTAGAAAGGTCATCCGAGGTCATTTGAGGCTACAAACAGATTTTTGCCAATAACTCTCAATTGGGAAGAGAAGAACGCTGGGGATGGCTTCGTTGTGTTTGTCTTGTTGAGATGCATCGACTGATATGCAGCATGACCTTTTCCGGTCAGGTCATGACCTTGACCTGAGGTCAAATTTGTAAGTTGACCTTTCAAGGTCAAGTTATAGTTCATTCGACGCGTCTCGGCGAGAGGAACACGATTCTGGCAATAGAAATGTGGCTTTTTAGTAGAAATTTATTGTCAAATACCGCTTTCCGTAAAAGCAGCTATTTTTTGAGTTTTTGCCCTCTGGAGGCTAAACCGTTGACCTGAGGTCAATTCTGATGCATTTCATGTTGCATTTCATGTGTCAAGGTCAACCAAAGGTCATTCGAGGTCACATGAGGTCAACATAAAACTTGACCTTTTCCAAACAAAACATATATCATTCGACGCGGCTTGAGAAGGCGAATGTGATGGTACCACTGCCGTAGCTCTAGGACCATTTTTGTCGAAGTTATTTGCGAAAAACTAAAACCACATTTCGGGGTTGTTGACCTGACCTCTGACCTCAGGTCACCAAAACTATTTTTCTATTTTTCTCTAGGTCAAACGCTACACAACCGTCTCGTAATGTGTCTTTATCTCTAAAACTCTATTTTTAGCAGGTATTTGAAGTTCGCGTCTGTGACGCCGAAGTTTGCCGTGCAGGGGTCTTGAAAAATCGACCCTGTGACGTCATCAAGGGGGCTAGGTCCAAATGTTTTGCTACAGAAGATGACTAATTGATGGGAAAAAATGTACTGAAAGTTTCGCTTTCCTATCCCTAAGCGTTCGAGAGCTATCGCAAATATTCGCCAGGGGGGGGGGCGAAAAACGCCCCCGGGCCCGCGAGGGTTAACCCTATTCCTGGCGGGGGGGGGGGCCTCAGGAGCCCCCCCCCCCTGAGGTTTTTTGGTTATTTCTCCCAAACGCGTTGAGCTAGGAAGCTCAAATTTTCTGACTTTTCCTAAAAGGCTTCTACGCAACATGTCTGAAAATTTTGAGTTGATCTGACCTCAGGTCAGGTCACCAGAGGCGGTTTGGTGACCCTACCTCAAAAAAGTTTGCAATCACGCCAGAGCTAGAGTTTTTGACCGATCGATTTCTTCTCTTCAGGCTTTAGTTAGGATACCAGTATGTGCAATTTGTATATCTCGGAATTTTGATATCGGTGACCTAAGGTCAGGTCAGTTTCGCGACCTCCCCATTATAAGTCAATGGGGGAAAAATCAACTCCCTGTTTTTACCACTAAAACGGGTCGGAATGGTCCCATATACCATACATGACTTCATTTACGATCAACCTTCACTACCTTGAGGTCTGTTTTGCTGTTGGGCAGCTGTGAGGTCATGTGACGTCATCAAAGGTCACCAAAAGTTTTTGGCCAATAACTCCGTACAGGAACAACATACAGACGCGTGGATGGTCTCATTGTGTTCAGCTCGTCAAGACGCATCGAATGATATACATGATGACCTTGAGGTCACGTGACCTGAGGTCAACCTTTGACCTTGGCCTTGCGAGGTCAACATATATATCATTCGATGCGGATTGACGTGAGGATCACGATGATGCCCTTAGTTTGTTCCTATCTTGACTAATTCGAAAGTTATTCGAGAAAAACTCTCTCCATATCTAGCGCCGCCATTTTGACTTTTTCGACCCCTGTGACGTCATCTTTGACCTGACCTGAAAATGACCTTAGTAAAAATTGTAGATCTTGACCGTGCGTATCCGATGCCGTTTACCGTTTGTCGCTACCTTGCTTCGTTCTCGAGATCTCAGGGGGGGGGCCGAATCGGCCCCCCCCCGCCAGTTTCTTGTCCCGGCGGAGCCCGCCAGGAATAGGGTTAAACTGTTTTACGGTTTAACTTTCGCACCTAGCCTGACCCTTTTTCATTAGGTACATACGTAGCAGGCTAGGATCAAAAGGGGTTGATCGTCCTAAGACCGCTACCAAATGGCGATTGATATGCTTACTCATATCAAATTACGGGTAATATCACTGAGGCACACTGCACGGATGCCAAAATCAACAATAGCCTTGGCAGATCTTTTCGTAATGCCTCACTAGTTTTGAACCCATGTTTGACTTTCCTGATATCTAATTATTAGCTTCGCTTCATCTCCCTTTCTGTTCATTTCCGTTTCGTTTCATTTCGCTCAATTCGTTCCGTTCCGTTTGAAATTAATCCCGTTTCTGTTAATTCGTGTCAGTTCCATTTTGGCTCCATTATGAAAATGCGCAATGAAAAGACCCTATCATTCTATCATCTTTACAAAACTGGTATTGTTTCAACTCGCTAAAAATGAACCCTCAGAAAAAAAAACTCATTTTGATAGGATCTCGTCAGAACATCAAAGAGACTGAGGGCTTTCATTTACCTACTTATCGACGATGTCCGAGTGACACCACCATAGGCGTCGCCAGAGATTTTCGGTTGGGGGGGGGGGGCAAAATCAACATTTGTGCTAAAACTTGCCTTTCCCCAGTCTTTACTCACTCGTTTTACATATCATTCGACGTGCAATGGTGAGAGGAATCCGATGGTGACAAAGGTTTCCTTCTAGCTATGACATGTAATTTTTTTACAGAAAAATTCGAAATTTTGAAATTTCATGACAAAAACGACTGGTAGAATTATAGTATATAGTGGCTGCGATTGCCGACGCACTGCAGAGGGCCCCTGTGCAGACGCTCGACGCTCATGATCATTGCCCAGAAAAAGGTGAAAAACGCTCCATTTAATCGGATCACCCTGCTAAAACCTCCATTCACGCATGCATGCAGAGGTTTTACGTGAAATGCATAGGACTTATCCCAGCCGCCGATCGTAGCTAAGTTGGGCATTCGGCGGAGAGTGAATGTCGGAAGTATGAATCGGAAGTAATTCATCTTTGCTCCAGTGAGAGGAAGTGTTTTGTTCACTCGAGTGTGAACAAAAGTTTCTCGTTTTTCGTGTGAAGGGAAGCGCTGCAAACGCGAACAAAAACTGTTCAACGGAACCAAAAGCTACGCAGTACGCACGGCATAGCGGCAAGGGATCCCTTAGAGATACATTTGGGACTTCCAGGCTATTTTAGGCCACTCAGGGTCGGTGCTGACTCTCAGAAGCATGCTTAGGATTCCGGAGATCGGCGTGGGTCACCTCAAATATTTACGTGTACGTGGTGCTTTAGGGCTTTCCGAGCCCAAGGTGGGGCCCTCAGAAGCCAGTGTGGGCGGCGGGCGCTAAGAGACCAGGCCCAGGGTGAGCCGGGAGCCCTCAGATAGCGGTGTGAACCCTGGAGGTCTGTGTCGAATCCCTATGGACCCTACGTAGGGACATAATTAACATGTGTTGCGGACCTCAGAGGGACACGTGAGCTGTGACCCCTCAGATGCCGGCTTGGGGTTAGCAAAGTCTGTCGCCTCAAAAGTTTGGCTGAACTATCAGAGGCCAGGTTCTCAGAAATGTTCGAAGGCTCAAATATCCCTGTATGGGCCCTCAGAGAACATGGACACCAGTGGGACTTTAAGAGGCCGGTTTGGGCCCTCTGAAGGCTTCTTTAGGGCTCAGTGGAGCTCCTTAGGAGCCCTTGAGGTTAAAGCAAGCTCATGAGCCCTGCAACACTTGTACTGTACTTGAGCCTGTCGCAGACATTTGACGAGAGTTGAGAAAGGCCCCGAAGATTTCGTTTCACGCTTTGAACGAAAATTGTATCAGCACTCCAAAACTTATGAAAAAAACTTATGTAAAATGTAATAAAGAACGAACTAGGAACATGGAATGAATCACAGCATTGACATTTCCGAGTCTGGAATCGGAGTCTTCAAGACTTTGGCGACTCCGAGTCAGACTCTGGTTTGAACTGCTTGCTGCAACCGAGTCTGACCTCACAGGCATTCTCAGAAAGGTACCCCCCATTTTTTCCCGACTCCAAAATCTCATCGGATCTGTATCGATCTCAGGGGGTGCCCGGTCCGAGGTTGGGGGGGCAAGCTGCCCCGCTTGCCCCCCGTGGCGACGCTAATGGACACCACTCAGCTCCATTTGAGTTTTGGGTCTCGTGCTCGATCCCACACTGTCCCGGGAGGATCACATCGGCAATGTGGTCCAGAAATGCAACTCACTCCCATAGGCGGCGGAACGGGGAGGGCACCGGGGCACCGTGCCCCCCTTTGATTTTGACATTTCAACATTAGCCCTATGGGCGTTGCATGGAAAGAATGGGACCAAAAGTCGGCAGTGCCCCCTCTTAACTGAAGGTGTTCCGCCGCTACTGCTCACTCCTCATCTCTCTTTTTCCTTTTTGGGCATCATTTTCCCCAGGACATTTTACGAAGTCTGATAGGAAAACATTCATGCTCCACTCGCTCCACAGACACAGGCCTGCTCGAGCTGCCGCCGCGCAGACTGACATCTACCCAGCCACAGACTTCTCTCTATACTTAGAGAAGTCTATGGGACCCAGCGTATGTGTTCAGAATAGATATCGTGCAGCTGTCACCTGGAATTATCTGCCGGCTGGGGTCACTCAAATGCGATCCATCCGGGATTATTAGCGCGCTATTCTTTAGTTTCTGCTCCGAACAGTTCACCTTCCTTATCTTGTATCATTTTTTATCGTTTTATCACTTTTATCTTTTATCAATTTTTATACTGTGTTTGATGCCTCGTGTAATGTTGTACTACTGGTAAGGACGCAAGTCCCGAAAAGCCACTCAGTGGACGGATTTTAGACCAATACATACACCACCAGGTCATGCTGGTTCTAGCCCGTTTGCATTTCTTTCCATTTCCGTTCTACTCCGTCAGTACCTATCCCATTCTGTTTTAGTCAGTTTACCTTTTTTGCTTCATTTAGTCAATGTTCCATTCCGTTACCTATCGTCATTTTACGTTACTGTTTCATTCCATTTTCGCTCCATTCCGTTGTCATTCTCTTCCATTTTGGTCAATTCCGTTTTCATTTCATATTTCTGATCTATTCCGTATTCGTCCCATTTCGTTTTGTTCCATTCCATTTACTTTCCGTTCCACTCAGTTTCCGTTCTATTTCACTTTCGTTCCATTCCGTTCCCGTTTCATTCCGTTTCTGTTCAATTCCGTTTCCGTTGAATTCCGTTTCCGATCCAGTCCGTGTCCGTGCCATTCCGTTACCGCTCCGTTTCCGTTCGCGTGGCGCTCGGTGGTCTGGCACTGTCGCGTCTCCTCCGCCGCGGCGGCGGGGGTGGAATGGGGTTGGTTGGGGGCGGGAGGACGATGGCGGAGGAGGTCGGGGGTGGAGCAGCGGGGGGGGGGGGGTGATGGCGGGGGGGGGCGGTGGAGCGGCGGAGGAGGCTGGCCTCTGTATGGATCGTCCGGCAGGCCGGCGCGGCGGCGACCTGCGCCCGCCCGCCGCCGGCTAATGATGATCCATCGGCGGCCGGCCACAATCAGGCTGCCGCCGGGCCCGCCGCCGCCGATTGTGGTGATCTCATTTCTGCCGGCGGCAGCGCCACTTCCGCTTCCTGGCGCACCGCCGCCATTAACGAAAACCCTTTCTTCATTTATATGCCGGATAGAGGCGGACAAAACGACGCAATCAGTGGTGTGTGGCGCCATCGGCGATGGGAGAAGAATGAGAGAATCATTAGCCGTTCTTGTCACTTTCTGTGTGGCGTGTATGCCGCATCCCTCTTAGCCTCCCTTTTAGTGTTATTCATTCACCATCATCCATCGAAAACTAAGGGGCCACGCCCACATGGGTGGTGCTGGATCCCCATATGGATAAAAATCCAATAAGATAACCTACCTGACAGTAAAAAAGACGCATTCTAAAACCTAAAAAAGTGTAAATGAAACATTGCTTGCTCTTCTCCGATGTCATTGAAAATAGCCAAATAAAAAAAGATTGGTATGTACGAGACTACTAGGTAATTTCTTAATACTAGGTAAGGTCTTGTCCAGTACGCCGATGACTGTCAGGTGGCAGTGTTTGGACGACCCAGTGACAGTGCCGCCCTTGTCCGGTCGATGGAGCTCAACTTAGACTCGCTTTCGAAATGGTTCTGCAAAAATGGCATGAAAATTAACGCAGACAAAACTCAACTCATTGTATTTGGCTCACGACAAATTCTGAAACAACTACCCACCATCTCCGTTCATTTCATGGGATCCACCGTCACCGGCTGCCCCAGTTTGAAGAACCTGGGAGTGGTTTTCGACCAGCAAATGACGTTCGCTTCACATGTTGACGATGTCGTTCGGCGCTGTACCGGCATGCTCGTCGGATTGAGTCACTGTCGCCATAGCCTGCCGCGGCAGGCGCTTGTAACGATCGTGGAGGCGCTGGTTGTATCGGTGATCCGGTATTGTATTAGTGTCTATGGTTCCTGCGACCAGACACGGATGGCTCGCATCCAGAGGCTGATGAATTTTGGCGCGAGGGTTGTGTCGGGTCGAAGGAAGCATGAGCATATCAGTGACGTCATTAGGGACTTGGGGTGGTTGTCTGCGCACAACCTGTACCGGTATCACTCCCTTATGCTCCTGAAGCGGATCATGCTGACAGGCTATCCAGACACATTGTATGGGCTGACAGTGACGCGTGGTTGCACTCGCGGCAGACGAGGCAAGTACAGCAGCTTCACACCCCGGCCATTCGCACTGAGTCGGGACGGCGGCGTTTCATGTATTCTGTCGTGAAGGAATTCAATGAACTGCCCCATGATATACGTGAGCTAGGCCTGCCCCGCTTCAAGTCGGAGCTGCGCCGGTACCTGCTGAGCGCTCAGGTCACATAGTGCATCGTGTAGTGAACGGAGCATGGTTTGTCACCGAATGTGGTATGTGTGCTACTCCCTGTGTAACCTTGTGTACTGCTGACGTACTACCCGGAATAGCCACGGTGTCCGTGGATGGGTAGCGAACTGTGAAATAAATAAATAAATAAATAAATTTTCACATTATCTTACCTTATTTACTGTATTGGTAACTGCGTGTAGGATTTTATATGTATGGGGTGCAGGTGCATGCCAATTCACCCTTTAAGTGAACCCTCACTCAGAAAAATGCACCTCCACCCATGGACGACCCAGTCGCGCACTGCAGTCGCCGTCCTATACCGTAGAGCTCCCAATCAGAACGCAAGGGCGTTTTTACCTATTGCATTTAAACATATAACATTTTATCACTTCTCTTCACTTGTGGCCTGACCTTCGATTACCCTCGTAAATAAACAAAAGCATTTTTAGCAGTTATACCATATCACCTACTGCTTTTTTCATTGCCGCTTATCTCGTTCATGGGCTTCAGCTAAAAGGGGTATAGGATCGGAAACATTTCCCTCTCTTGGATGTGCTCAACTTTATTTGAACTAAAGGCTTTATTAAACTTTATTTGAAAATAAGGTTTGGGAAATGACGCCTATAGCCCCTGTGGGGCGTTCCACGACAAATCGACAAATACAAAATTAAATTTGCACCCTCATATTTTATTCTTCGTTGAAAACTGGTGTAAGGGGTTGTGATGGGCGGGGAAGCCAGCTGTGGAGTGCGTCTAGCGGCTGGTAGGGACAATTATGAGACAGTGGTTGCGCGCTTTATACAAACTGAATTATCGCAAGGCTACTAAATCAAATTGTATTTGCGCGTTGGTACCTTCGGTCTTTGTTATTGTTTTGGCTGGCTGGCTACCGACAGGTGTGCGTTTGTTATTTATTTTTGTTTTCGGCAGGAAGAGACATCTCATAATTTTGAAGAGATAACTTTTTGCTATTGACACGCTCAGAAGATTGATTGAAAATGTGACGAGATGAAATTATTCAAAGATCACTGAAGTGATCTGAAGAATCTGAGATACTGAAGTGAAAGTAGCAAGAGGTTGTTGTCCCAAGTATAAATTGAAATAGATAGTTATGGAAGTGCATCTATATAAATCATATCACCAATGAATGAATACCAACTGAGTTTATTGGTGGTTTATTGGTTTCCCAAATCCCAGATGGATCATTGTAGACCGTGTTTGATTTGAATCAGAATGCTAACTTCCTGCTGGATTTACCATGTTCTGTTATGTTCACATAATAATGCAGTATGTGTAACTGGTTAATCTTCAGTATAAAATGTTATTAATATTTGCAGCCATGTGTGCAGCCATGTGTTTTGTCAGATTAATCGGAAATTAAAGTTTGACTTGCATGCTGAGTGACGTGCTTTGGGCACCAAGTTTGATGTTGTGCCCATACTCATAATGATAACTTATTTCTATATTTAGTTATTAAAATGTCATCTAAAATGGAAGTGTAATATTATTATTCAATATCAATATTTAATGTCAATATTCTATGATTATAGCAAAAACATAGTGACCTAGATGTTTGTGAGATGTACCTAATTGAATATCAATATGAAGGCGCTAGCTTGTATTTCCTGGTCTAATGTGTGCCGTCGAAGGTCCTGCTTCAATCAATGATAGTGCCTGCATGCTTACCTGTCATGCATTGAAAATGGTGCAGTTTTTCAATACATCTGTGAGAGCTGAAAGTTGTCTGTGAGAATGTGTCAGGGTGGATCAGAGTTTGTGCATTGCAACCAGAATTGGAATTGAGACTCTAGAAGACCATTATCAGCACTAGTGAATTCTAACACTGAACACTCCTTCCAGGCTCCAAAACTTGATTGTCATAATCTTTGTTATTTTTATGCCAAAACCAATGAATGAATTTCAGTTTTACATGTGGTGTGTGCAGCTTCCAGCCAGCAGGAAATGCATTTCAAAATGAGCTATGGTTTGACTTCATTCAGACCCCCTAACACTTCCATAACATATCATGAGTCAGAAGAGAAAGCAACATTATTCATTATTACGAAATATGAATGCTTTTATTCGTCTTGCCAGGGCCCAAGCATGCACATATTTACCATCAATGCACATGACAGAACAGATAACATCAGCTGGTCAAACACATGATACCACACGTATCAGTAGTCTACTGTTCTTTGAAAATAAGCCTATCCATGAACACCTTGATAAACTGCTTCGCAAACCCAATAAGTACTTGTGGTTATGAGTTGACAAAGGTGCTTGCAGAATCATAACCAAACTTACTTTAACAATAAAAATCACTGTTTTCTCTAGCTTTTTTTCCATGTCAACTCGGATCTTCGGTTACAATCATCTCTGGAATACCTGTTTATCACACATTTCAATCCATCTTCTGATGAAAACAAAAAATGAAATAACCAACGCTCATTCACTCGGCACTCCTCATCTCAATCTTTTAATATCTCAATCTCATCACATTTTCCACCAATCTTCTGAGTGTCAATATCAAAAAGGTAATCTCTTCGCAATTGTGAGTTGTCTCTTCCTATCGAAAACAAAAATAGATAACAAACGCACACCTGTCGGCAGCCAGCCAGCCCAAACAATAACAAAGACCGAAGACACCAATGCCCAAATACAATTTGATTTAGTAGCCTTGCGATAATTCAGTTTGTATATAGCGCGCAACCACTGTCTCAAAATTGTCCCTACCAGCCGCTAGACGCAGCCCAGCTGTGGCAAGGATTTTTTCTTCGAACAACGGTTTCCGAGATATAGCCTCGGGCAATTCCTGGAGTTCGCGCTGCAGCCCTATGTTTGGCGGCCTATAACTCAGCAACTATTGGTTTTTTACGATAAAAACTTTATATGGTTCAACTCACAATCAACCAACAAACATTTTGGTTATCTCGGATTTTCAATTTTTGAAAATTTTGATCACGTGACCTTTTGTCCTTTTTTTCGAAGGTCACGTGACCTAAGGTTAACTTTTGACCTTTCGACCTTTCGAGGTCAACATACATATGTTTCGATGCGGATCGACGAGAGGATCACGATGGTTCTATTAGTTTGTTCCTAGCTGGGATACCTTGAAAGTTATTCGAGAAAAACTTCGTATATATGTATAGTGCCGCTATTTTGACTTCCTTTTAGCTCCTGTGACGTCATCTTTGACCTGACCTGAAAATGACCTCAGTAAAAATTATAGACCTTATCCGTGTGTACCCTTTACCGTTTACCGCTTGTCGCTATCTTGCTTTATTCTCGAGATCTCGCTGTCGCTCCCGCTCGTAAAAATGGACAGGTCATAAAAATGACCTGACCTGAGGTCAACGCAGGGCGATAACCACTTTTTTATTATCGCATATGAATGGCAATTGATAAGGCTTTAATCGTCATCAGACAAAATTGCAACTTTCAGTGGGGAAAATATCAAGGTCACTCTTCGAAAATAGGACAAAAGGTCACGTGATCAAAATTTTCAAAAATTTAAAATCCTAGATAGCCAAAATGTTTGTTGGTTGATTGTGAGTTGAACCATATGAAGTTTTTATCGTAGAAAAACAATAGTTTCTGAGTTATAGGCCGCCAAACATAGGGCTGCAGCGCGAACTCCAAGAATTGCGCGAGGCTATATCTCGGAAACCGTTGTTGGAAGAAAAAAATCCTTGCCACAGCTGGCTTCCCCGCCCATCACAACCCATTAGACCAATTTTAACCCATTTACGCCCTTCGTTGCGTTTTCGCAACACAAGCAAGCGTCGACGTGATCAAATCTTGAGAAGTGTACCGGGTGGCCCAGAAAAAACGTTCCGAACTTTGGAGGCCTATATATCAAATACGAGTACAAATAACGAGCAGAAATTTTCATCACGTTTGCGTCATTTCTTTGCGCATTGGTATGCTAAATTATAACACTATACCATCATTTTCAAGCTGGCAATCTTGAGTTGAATTAAGCAAGACGTTTTTGCTTTTTTTGCCGATGTCAAACGATAATGATGATTGGGTTAGACGTCCCATGTTATAAAAAACAAGAATAAAAAATAGAGCACGTGAATGAAACTAACACGTATGTTCTTATTTTAAATATTTTTGTCTCACTTATGTGCCAAATATTCAAATACTGAGCCAAAATGGTGCTCATGAATGCCATTCGTTTCAACACCAAATCATGTTTCGAGCAGGAGTGGCACGGTGCATGGATTACTGCTGATTACCCTCCTTTCAGTAGATCAAACAGTAAATCGACCGGATTTGAGGAAAACAAACTAAAGCAGACTGGTTCCTGTGCCAGAAGACCACAGAATAGCTTATGAAAAACAACATTGCCAGCAGATGACAAAAAAAAAACTGGTTGAAAAGCTACCTTTTCCCAGGAATGTCAGCCAGGAAAGCATTTGAGCCACACGATGGTTAGAAAACTGGAAACTTATTCCGATGCCGCTGGCACAGAGCCATCGTGGTTGCCTGAGGGAATGTGTCATCCTGAGACCCGAACCATCAATGAGACTAGCTGTCAGTAGAAGTCATGGCTCTAGGCCGCGGTGCCGCGGGGTGAAAGTGACCCGTTCACTCACTTTTTTTAGTAAACATCGGAGCAAAAAAGCAATTTTTACATGGCATGCTTGAAACACGAACCGTTTAAAAAGTAATTTACCGAACACCATGAAAATCACGCCATTTACTGAAAATGTGTGCTGCATTGACTATTCGAAGTTTCAATGTCGTATCTTTATCACTTTCTGAGAAATATTGATTTAAAGTTGGGAACGTTTTTTCTGGGCCACCCGGTATAATGGCGTCTCACCGATGAGACAAGTTTCAGCGCGTTTAGCATGGTTGCGCGCATGATGCTACGCAGTTACAAGTCTGTGCGGCCGGTAACTTACCGTCCAGAGCTCCCAGAGGGAAGTCGTAGGTCCCGTCAGTGATGACGTCACGAAAACCAAAATAAGTAGATTAAGTGATTAATTATATCGTAATGAATAATGTGTGAACATATTCTGCAGAGTCCCTACAATAGCTAGAATATGCATTTTACTAACAAATTCTGCTGCAAATAGGGTTTGTGACTATTTTCAAATATGACTACAGTCGTGTTGCGGTAACGCAACGTTGGGCACATCGGAAAGACAGGGGTGTTGCGAAAACGCAACGAGGGGCAAATTGGCAGGGCAGCGGAAGTATAGGAACATCAAATAGACTTCACTTGTGATACGTTGTGTGTTCTTTCCTTCTCTCCCCAATCTTCTTCCCTCTCTTCCACGCTCCCCCAACTCTCTCTCCTTCCCTCCCTCCCTCTCTCTCTCTCTCTCTCTCTCTCTCTCTCTCTCTCTCTCTCTCTCTCTCTCTCTCTCTCTCTCTCTCTCTCTCTCTCTCTCTCTCTCTCTCTCTCTCTCTCTCCCTCTCGTTTTGTAGTCGTGAGGGATGTGTAGGTATGTAAAGTGCAAGGTGCATTTGCACGTGAATGTTGCGACACGTTTCACATTAACTCACTTAAACAGCTATCAAACACTCATTTCTTTTTCTCTCGCAGATTATCGGGCTGTTCACTAAGCAATGGGTTTTCGAGCATCTGAAAATCGCATGGTAAGAAAAGGACCTGCATCAAACGGTCGGCGATGCTAACGGAGCTGAGAGATAGCGAGGTACTTTGAAAATTGGATCTACTTTACTAAATAATGGGGACGTAGTCTGGTATCAGACGACAGATAGGCAAGGCATTGTCATTCTTTGGATACAATCCGCTGGCCCTTACGTTAGAAAAGATAACTCCCAGAGTCGGCAAATGTGGGATATGCCCCCTCGGGGCGGGGGGGGGGGCGACAGACCCCTTCGGCAGGGGTGATGAGGGCGTCTGGAAAATAATAGTTTATTTTTAGAATTCATGGTTTGCACGGATTGATAAGGTGGTTGATGTGAAGCATTGCTTGTTTGTTTACTGAGGGTAGGCCTTTTGTCTAATTAGACCATTTTAGAGCTGGAAGCATTATTGGAATTACGGAAAACATTGGTCTGAGCGGGCATGGTGAATCGTCGAGGCTGAGCCCATCCATCCAGGCACCCGTGACCTGTGCTCCTATGTGAGCTGCTCGATTGCGATATAGTTGCCCGTCCAGCTCGAAACAGGGGTTGAGGCATGAAGGAGAAGGATTCTACTATCCTGAAGATGGATAGGACGGATTGACGGAACACTTGGAACTGTGAACTGCGTCGAATCACCAGTCTGCCCTAACATTGTCTCGAGAAAGAGGTTACAAGTGTGAAGGTCGCTGAGAGTGGGACAATGAAAATTTTGGATTAGGTGTAAAAGTGATAAATGGGTCCTGGGAGACACTTCAAGCCGAGTTGTTATGACGCGCTACGCCTTACGCGGGTAATTTGTGAAAGCCGGATAGGTTCATGTTTTTGCTAAGAGTGGGCACGACTACCCTGCATTTGAATTTGTCTTTACTCCTAGGAGGGTGGTTAACAATGGTATTGCGGATAGGCGCTTAGGCGAGGCACTGGTTTACTCCCAATCCTCCACTGAGAAAACAGTGTCCCGATTTTCGGGCTCAGAGACCAGTTTTCGGGCTAATGTACCATATTCAAAACAGACAGCACATTTCGAGAATACTTTCTGAGCTAGCGCCACATGGGCTCATACGATCCCTTAAATCGGCATCATTGATCGCAGAAACAGAGCTCAGTCAGTACCCATTATCGGTGTCAAGCTCTAAAACTAGTCTCACTATGATACCAGTTTTCAGCCTGATCCCCATTTTCGAGCTCACCTGATTCCAGTTTGAGGGCTCAAATTGTGTGGTGAAGCCAATATTAGGGCTCACGTCATCGCTTTTCGGGGCTTTGGTAAAAGCTGGATTGCGTCAGCTGGCTGGCCAGCTGGCGACGCACGAAAGGTATTTAATTTTAGATATACCTAAGCGCGGTAGTAGGATGGACATAAATATTTCAAATGGCTTTAAATGAAAAATTGATTGGTAAATATTCATTCTTTTATATCTAGCATTGATATGTAAGAAGCTCTGCTAGCCAGGGGTGGATTTTTATATTAAGTTGGGGTTGCACGTGCAACCCCAACTTTGAATTGTGCAACCCCAACATCGGTTTGTGCAACCCCATCTTTACAGCTGAAAGAAATCGGCGGGCGACTCGAATGGTGCCGCCCCCATAACCCTGAGCCATCCCAAAACTCTATGCCACCCGTCGACTTGGCACCATCTTTCAAAAGAGCCCTACCCATCATGTAGGCAATAGTCACCCCTCAACTATGTAGTAATGTTGCCGCCTCCTCAGACCTCAAATGTAGGTGCCGCTCCCTCGAATGTAGGTGCCGCCCCCTCGAATGTAAGTGCCGCCCCTCGAATGTAGGTGCCGCCCCCTCGAATGTAGGTGCCGCCCCCTCAAATGTAAGTGCCGCCCCCTCGAATGTAGGCGCCGCCCATTAAATGTAGGCGCCATCCCCTCGAATGGAGGTGCCACCCCCTCGAATGTTGGTGCCGCCCCTCAAATGTACCTAAATGCCGCCCCTCGAATGTAGGTGCCGCCCCCTCGAATGTAAGTGCCGCCCCCTCAAATGTTAGTGCCGCCCCCTCCCTCGAATGTAGATGCCGGCCCTCCTCGAATGTAAGTGCTGCCCCTCGAATGTAGGTACCGCCCCCTCGAATGTTGGTGTCGCCCCCTCGAATGAAGGTGCCGCCCCCTCAAATGTAAATGTCGCCCCTCCAATGTAGGCGCTGTCTCCTCGAATGTAGGTGCCGCCCCCTCAAATGTTAGTGCCGCCCCCTCGAATGTAGGTGCCGGCCCTCCTCGAATGCAGGTGCCGCCCCCTCAAATGTTAGTGCCGCCCCCTCGAATGTAGATGCCGGTCCTCCTCGAATGTTGGTGCCGCCCCTCAAATGTACTGTAATGCCGCCCCTCGAATGTAGGTGCCGCCCCCTCGAATGTAAGTGCCGCCCCTCAAATGTTAGTGCCGCCCCCTCGAATGTAGATGCCGACCCTCCTCGAATGTAGGTGCCGCCCCCTCAAATGTTAGTGCCGCCCCTTCGAATGTAGGTGCCGGCCCTCCTCGAATGCAGGTGCCGCCCCCTCAAATGTTAGTGCCGTACCCTCGAATGTAGATGCCGGCCCTCCTCGAATGTTGGTGCCGCCCCCTCAAATGTACCTAAATGCCGCCCCTCGAATGTAGGTGCCGCCCCTTCAAATGTTAGTGCCGCCCCTCGAATGTAGATGCCGGCCCTCCTCGAATGTAGGTGCCGCCCTCTCAAATGTTAGTGCCGCCCCCTCGAATGTAGATGCCGGCCCTCCTCGAATGTAGGTGCCGCCCCCTCAAATGTTAGTGCCGCCCCTCGAATGTAGGTGCTGGCCCTCCTCGAATGCAGGTGCCGCCCCCTCAAATGTTAGTGCCGCCCCCTCGAATGTAGGTGCCGGCCCTCCTCGAATGCAGGTGCCGCCCCCTCAAATGTACCTAAATGCCGCCCCTCGAATGCAGGTGCCTCCCCCTCGAATGAAGGTGCCGCGCCGCCCCCTCAAATGTTGGCCCCGGCCACTTATGCATAGGTGTCATCGGTCATCCCATAAAATGTTGGTGCTGTCCTTTCTAATGTAGATGGCACCTCCTAGGGTGTAGTTGCCGCCCCCTAAGGCCTAGTTGCAGTGCAGCCCCCTCAAATGTAGGTGCCACCCCCTAAGTGTAGGTGCCACCCCTTGAAATGAAGGTGCCTTTCCCTCACGATAGATGCCGCCGCCCCCATGCGTGGGTGCCGCCCCTCAAGTTAGGGTGCTGCCCATTAAATGTAGGTGCCGCCCCCTCTAAGTGTAGGCGCTGCCGCCTCTAGTGCAAATGCCATCGCCGCCCCCTCTAAGGTAGGTACTACCCTCCTCTCAAGAGCTTGAGCTGTCACAAGGCCGTATAGAGCTGTCGGACATGCAAAAATGACCAGTTAAAAAAAAAATGTGGATTTCGATTCCTGGTGCGCCGCTCACGGCTCAGTGGGGGGTGGGGGTGGTGCCCAGTGGAGGTCGCAGGGGGGCATCAGGGCCATGCCCCCCAAAGACAAATCAGGGGCCATCATATAATTTGCCCCCTTTAACAACCGATGGGCCCCGATGGGCGTAGGGGCCCTGGCTCTTACCCGATTGTCACGAGGCTCAAGAAACCAACGCCAGGTATTATGTAACAGCCCCCATACCGGTCTTTGAGTATCCTGACTTCTGAGGGCGCTTCAGTGGCCTTCAAGGGCCCACCTTGACCGATGAGGGCCCACATCGACCGATGAGGGTTCACTTCACATCGACCTCTCAGGGCCCTCCACTGGCCCTTGAGGGCCCTAAAGCGGCATCAGGAGTCCCCCAACCGGCCTTTGAGGGCCCCACACTGATCTCTTGATGGCCTCATTTCTGTCTCTGGGGTTCAGGACTGACCTTTGGGTGCCGGTCACTAAGAGCCCGCATCGACCTCTGAGGGCCTCAAACTGGCCTTTGAGGGCCCTGTACTGGTCTCGAGGGCTCCCAAACTGGTCTCTGGGGGTCCACGCCTCTAATGGCCTCATTTCGGGCCCGTACTGACTTCTGAAGGCCCGATGCCGGTCTCTAAGGGTCCACATCGGCCTCTGAGGGCCCTATGCTGACCTCTGGGGTCCAACACCGACCCATGCTGGTCTTTTAGGGCCCCACACTGACCTCTGAGGGCTCCACGCTGGCCTGTAAGATACCTGTAAGATAGGTAAGATACTTTGTACTGGTCTCTGAGGGCCTCACACTGCCGGTACGGACCCACGCTGGTCTTTTGAGGGTCCAAACTGGTCTCTGACGGCCCAAACTGGCCTCCTAGGGTCCAACACCGTGGCTCGGATGGCCCAATTTCTGTCTCTGGCGGACAACGACTAACCCTTGGGCACTTCTGAGGGCCCGTACTGGCTTCTGGAGGCCCGATGTCGGTCTCTTAGGACCAACATTGGCCTCTGATGGCCCATCCTGGCTTTTGAGGACACTCTGTCCGGTCTTTTAGGGCCCCATACTGACCTCTGAGGGCTCCACGTTGGCCTGTAGAAATCACACTGGCCCCTGAGGACCCACGTCGGCCTCTGATGGTTCCAAACTGACCTTTGAAGGCCCTGTACTGGTCTCAGAGCCCAGAGGGCCCTAAACTGGCTTCTAAGGGTCCCAATCTGGCCTCTGAGGGCTCCAAACCGGCCTCTAAACGTCTCACACCGGTTGCTGATAACCCCATTTCTGTCACTGACACCCAAGGCTGGCCCTTGTCCCTTGGGTGGCTCTGAGGGCCCTATGCCGGTTCTGAGGACCCATGACAGTCTTTAGGGGCCCTGTGGTAGTGTGCTCCTCGATTGTCTCCCTAGAGCCGCCTCTGCGATGACTTGCCCGCCGGCGCACGGGCCGACGGCTGGGGTCAGCGGGCGCGGTTGGAATGTGGACCAGTCTTGTTCGAGACACAATGAAAGCGGGAGCCCTACTGTCGCTTATAACAGGCCCCACACTGGACTCTGAGGGCCCCAAACTGGCCTCAATGGGCCGCAGCCGGTCTATGGGGTCTCTACACCGCCACTGATGGCCCTATTATGGTCTCTGGGGTGCCAGGTTAGTCTGGTCCCTGAGGGCCCACATCGGCCTCTGAGCCTGGGGGCCCCATACAGGCCTTTGGGGGCCAATACTGGCCTTTGAGGGCCCTACACCGACCTCTGAGGGCCCCGAATCGGGCTCCTCTGAGGGACCCACACTAGCCTCTGATGAACCCACTCCGGTCGCTGGGGGCTCAAGATTGAACTTTGGGTGCCTCGCACTGGGCTCTGAGGGCCCACATTGACCTCCGAGAGCTCCACACTGGCCTGTAAGGGATCATATTGGGCTGGCCTCTGATGACCAACTGGTTTTGGAGGGCCAGTACTGGCCAGTGGCCACTCAGGGTCCCAAACCGGCTTTTGAGGGCCATAACCGGCATCTGATGGACCGAACCGGACCCTGGTGGCCCAAAACAGGCCTCAGAGGGCCCCGCACCAGACTCTGAGAGTCCCATCTTTAGTCGTCTCTGGGGTCCAAGGAAGAACTTTTGGCGTTTCATGCCGTCCTCCAAGGTTCCCTGTCAGTCTCTGTTGGTCCCCATGTCGGAATTTCGGAATTTGAGGGCCGTTATCTCGTCGCAGCGGGCCGGCATTAAGGTCTAATACCATATCGGGGTCACATCGGTTTCTGAGGGCCCATGTCTGTTGCAAAGGGTCCCTGGTCTCTGATAGTTCCATTTAGGTCTTTGAGAGCCCGGGCCTGCCCATCATAGGCGCCTCATGCTATCTTCTTATTCTCTGCCGATCTCGGAGGGCCCCTGTCGATCTGTTTGGCTCGTGCAGGTTTTTAAGGGCCGCTGCTAGTCTCTGAGAGCCCCATGTCGTTAGTTGTGTCTATTTTGGGTCGCATTGGCACCACACATGTCTCTTAGGGTCCATACCAGTCAAGGGGTCCCACATTGACCTCTCAAGGACCAACGCTGGCCTCAAGGGCTCACACCACCTCAGAGGTTCCGAACTGGCCTTTGACGACCCCGCACTGGCCTTTGATGACCCCGGGCCCGCACTGGCCTCTGATGGCTCGGCAGGTCTCGTACGACCCACGTTGGAGTTCAAAGACCCATACCTACTGCTGTGCGAGGTCTCACCCGGTTTATGAGGGTCAGTCTCAATACTGGCGTTAAATGATCTTACGCCGGGCTTATATAAGAGTCTCATACTGGTTTCAGAAGTTTTCCGCTACTTACGAAAAACTTCAGGGGGAGGGGGACGGATATTCGCCCCCCTCCGCGGTACGCGGGTTAAGCTAACACACCGCCCCCCAGCGAGGGTCTACAGGGGCCCCTTTGCCAATTCGCCCCCCCCCCCCCCCCAACGCCAAGTTTACGACCGTACCTGGTGGCGCCCACTTCCGGACTATTGCGCCCCTCGGAACCGCTTTGGGCGCCCTTTCAGGGCTGTGCAACCCCAATAAAAAACAAAAAAATCCACCCCTGCTGCTAGCGCCACCATACGGCGCCAGCTGGCAAAAAATCCAGTTAATACCAGAGCCCGCTTTTCGTCCGATGCAGCCCCTCCTCCCCCCTCCCCCGTGTCCAGCAGCTGCGAATAAGACGAAGCCGCGGACAAACTTTTTTTTTTTTTGCTCGGCCAGCCTAGCGCCAGTCTCGAGCGGTGGGACAATTAACCGGCAATTTTGGCCGGGATGCAAAAGTTACGTTAAACCGGTTTATGTTAACCCCGGAGCAAATAACAACGTGGGAGCCTATCTTAGGTGTGGCAAAGCTAACGGATTACTTACTTGTTGCCGAGGTGCCCAAAGAAGGTACTGGAACCGAAAACACAACATTGGTTCATGTATTTATTAACATTCATACACACAGTCATACTTGTGCAAGGTGTCAGTGTTCGGTTGTGGGGTGTAATAGCCAGGGAAAAAGTTCTATGAACTGAAAAACCCGGCTCCTATTACTTCGCAACATGGTTGTGTATTCAACATGAACTGCAAGGAGTGCAGACGACATTGCCTGTGCTAACTTAACGTCTCACGGGCAGCGCCGCGCTCTGACACCTTGGTCCCAGAAGCGGCGGCGTTTCTGACCGCAAATCGCCGGAGAGCCGGTCGACGCCGTTGAGGGGACTGAGCAGGCCGCTGCCAGCTCCACCTTCACGTCCGCGCGGCGCAGCTCGGTGTGCGGCGGCGGCTCATCGCGCGGGTCGCACCCGTCCGTCCGCTGCACGAGCCGCTTTTCGATCCGACAGCGCAACACCGGCACGCCATTGTGCTGGCTGAGCGGCGGCAGCGGCACGTAGGCAACAAAACAGTAGAAATCGATGGGCCTGGATCGGCGTTGCCAGCAACGCCGGCAGCGGCGCGGCGGGAGGCGCCAGTGCCGCCGTCGGGGACGTGTGCCCTTCGCTGCGCTCATTCGAGTTGGCCGGCCGGCCGCGCGGCGTAGTCCTTTTGACACGGTGCGAGAAGAGCCGGATGAAGGTGGACTTTTTATTGGCGTTGCTGGTGCTCACGCCGCCGGCGTCCAGTTTGGGCGGCAAGTCCGAGTACCAGGAGTCGGACAAGTCCCGCGCGAACGCCGCCAGCCGGTCGTCGTCACTGCTGGCGGCGGCCCGCCGACGGCGCTGCCTCAGAATCGGACGAGTCGGTGGTACTGAGCACCTCGCGGGACGGGTAGCTGGGAGTGGGCCGGCCGCGGCCCCTGCCAGGCCGCGCCACCTTCACCGGCGCAGCCGCCTTCAAACTGCCCTTGCTGGGCGGCGGGTTGGTCGGCGGAGGCGGCAGCGGTGCCTCGACGTCAGTCCGAGTCGCTGTCACTGGGCGGCCGCCGCGGAGACGGCTTCTGTTTGACCCGCAGCCGGCCTGGGCCGGCTCGGCGCCCTCGGCCGGCGGCGCGCGCCGTTTCGAGCGTTTCACCTTTTCACTGTTACTCTCGCCTGGTCCTCAGCGTCGAGCGGCTCGGCGCTGTTCGGTTTCATGTGGCCCATGCTGCTGGGAAACTCGGGTGGGGACAGCTTTCTGACTGGAGTGCCGTCGAAGATGGAGGAGACGGGGGTGCTCGCAGAGTCCTTGCCCAATGCCCATGATAGAGCCGAGGCTCCACTGGACGCCCAGCTTAATCGGGCTATCGCCGCCCTCCTTCTATGGTGGATTCTTCGGCCCCCTACAGCCACTAGGGCCATCATATACTCCCAGATGGCGGCACCTAGGGGATGAGGGGCGGGGGGGGGGGTGTCTGGGCCACTTGTCCACCTCGTGGCGTCGCCAGCGACGCCTGCGAGTCGGAGCAAATGATTATGGGGTCTTCCTCGAAGGACGGGTGCTTCAGGAGATGTTGCTTTGCCGTTTTGGGCGCCACCATCTCAGATCGGTAAATGGAGCAAATCCTCCCCGCCGCCTCCCGCAGTACCAATGTTGTACTGTCTGGGTGCTCGGTGAGGACCCCAGCGCCGCCTTCCTATTACTCCCCCGGTCGCAGACCCGTCGACCCAGGTCCACGTCGCACGCTGGGGGAGCGCTCCCAGTCACGCCTCCGCAGCACTCCTCCTCGCTGTCGCGGACGCCCCGATCGGCAGCAGGTCCAGGTGGACCGTGACGCCGTCTGTTGGCGTCTACGGGGGCAGTCTCGTGGATAAGCGCGCCTCGGCGGGCAGCGCCACTCCAGTGGTCCCACACCGCTCCCCCGCGCTCTCTCCAGCCGGTCACTGACTTCAGTCACGGTTGGGGGGGGGGGGCTTCCGCCACGACGCGGCGGGTCCTCCGACGGGAGGGAGAGCGCCTTCGCCAGTAGGCGCGATGCCAGCGCATCCCTCCTCATCTCTCCATCGGCACGACGCCCGCCTCGGCCCTCACGGCGAGTCTTGGAGCATGGAAATCGGGCAGCCAGTGATGACTCATGCCACCATCAGCATCTCCGCCTCCAGGACGCCAAGATGTGTGGCCGCAGCCGCAGGCAGCCACGCCGACCCCGCTGCCCGCATGCCCAAGTAGTCTCGAATCGCTGACACCTCTCCTGAAACAAGAGTGGTGTCGTAAACTTAAACCCCTTGCTGGAGCCCGCCAGCCGCGACAACACCGCCACACCAATTTTTGTGACCCCGGAACTTCCGTCCCGAGCCTTATTTCACGGCACGATGCTACAGTGCGCTACACGTATTGTGGTATTCAGCTTCCATGGAAACATCAACTAATTTGGACGCTCAAACATGGGAGTCAGGAGTGGTTAAGGCCCAGAGCGTTCTGTCTGGTTTATAAAACCTTGGCCAGCAGATGTAAATGTGCTTTTTGTATAAGTGGCTTAATTTTGACGCAAAAGGGCACTAACCTTCGGTGCAAATAATGCAGAAATTTCAGCGCAAATTGCAAAATAGCTTGCGCCGAACTTCGGCGCATGACGGCTTCACGGGCGTCCGGCGTACCATATGGATGTTTTCCAGTTTGGGCTGCAGGTTTTAGCTCTAGGTTTTAGACTGTAGGTTTTGGGTTGGGTTGGGCTGGGCTGGGCTGGGCTGGGCTGGGCTGGGCTGGGCTGGGCTGGTTGGGGTGGTTGGGTTGGGTTGGATTAGGTTAGGTAAGTTTAGGTTAGTTTAGTTTAGGATAGATATGAATACCTATTTTTGTAAGTTGAATTACTTTTTTCATTTTGTAGCATCATATGCCTTCCATCTTTGAACTGCCATATTCAAGCACCAGAATAAGTATGGACTTGAACCTTTTCCAGTCTGGATGCCTGTATGGAAGTTGTGCAAAATCATGCAGTTGAAGGTATTGTAACCACAAATAAGAGCTCATGACTCAAGTCTCAACTTGTCCATAATTGGTTATCTTGATGTATACTTGTAGACCCTTCCTCGTACTTGGCACACAGGCATGGTGTCACAGTGTTCTAAAATTGGATTTCAATTGGGTGTCCCAATAAAAAAAAAATCTGAAGACAAAATGAGATAGATTTAGTCTTTCCGCAAAACTGCATAATGCCATTTTTTACCTCAGATTTTGTCAGAACCTTCACAGGATCTGAAATGAAATGATGTAGAGTAGATGCATCAACTGTCAAGTCATGCGTAACCTGGCAGCTGGCTGTTGAATCAAACTTTTGACATATTTTTTTTAGCAAAGATGAAATAAAGCCACTTGTCATATTTTTAGGATGAAAATATTTTCCCCATCATGTGTGGTTATTCACCTAAAATTCTGAAACATGGAACACTGTCATACCAGCATTCCATCATGTCAACCAGCATTCCGCAGCATGTTAGCAGAAGCAGCAGCATGTTATAAGTATATGAAAGATCCAAATAGGTTGTAGGTTGGTAGGTATTGGTACTAAGTTTAACTTAATAGGTTAGTAGGCAAGGTTAGGATTAATTTTAGTTGAGCATCAAGATAACCATTACGAACAAGTAACAAAATCCTTACCTACCCTTGAAAGCATTGCTTCAATCACATCATCACGAAGAACGAGACAAAAATTTTGCACATTCTTACACTATTTGACATCCTGAATCCAGATTTGATGCTTTCATGTGGCGCAAATACAAGAAAAACGAATAATCAAACCCGTGCGTATTCGTATCACAATTGTAGATCAGACCTTTTTTTGAACAAATGCCACCACAATTTTAAGTGATAAGGGATTAAAATGGCATGAGCATCAACATCTTGATTTTTTCTAAAAGATAGCGATAACTGATAACTAATAACTTACCATTCATTTTGAAATCACGGCGGTAGGTACACCAACACATGGCACTGAAAACAGCAAAAGACGGAATGGCGGAATGTCGTATGGAGCCCTAAAACGCAGCTCGAATTGAGCCCGAAAAGGAAGACGAACTGATGCCGCTTTCGGGGCTCATGTACTTTGAGCCCGAAAAGGGCGCCTAACTGATCCCGATTTTAAAATCATACAGATTTGAGCCCTGTTTTGGCACTCATATGAGCCCTTATTCAAAAATGTTCTCAAAGTGTTTTCTGAGTGTCGGTTAAATTGTTTTCAGTTTGGGGTTCTCATATGAGAGGGTAATGGGCTAATGGCTCTGTCTAACTTCCAAAAAGAAAGCACCGCCCAGGGTACGTGCCGACCACTAGGTACTTTAAATGGACAATTGTTGTCGATAATGGCCGTTTGTTGCCATCCCCGTTCGCGAACCCTTAAGTTATGCTCCCTCATTGAGGCTCTTAGACGGGTAATAAAGCATGAGGGATGTCGGTTCCGCATTCTCAAGCAATAGTTTTCAACAGTTGGTGAAATATATGTTAAAACAAACTAGCATATACGGCGGTTTAGTGTACTTTATGTCCGTCTGATGTGCCCGTCGTTGCGTTTTCGCAACGCTGATGGCGCCCGGTGTGCCCTTCGTTGCGATTTCGCAACGCACGTTTTTTACGTTTTTCTCGAAAAACTTTTGCTGCCGGCAAAAATTATTTTCGATTCCATGCAAGGCCCTGGTAGAAGCGTAACATATCTTGATTTCATCGATTTTCATGATGGTCAATATTCCTGGGCATAAATGGGTTAAGCAAAAAATAAAAAATGAGGGTGCAGGGCACTTGTCGATTTGTCGTGGAACGCCCCCTGTCGTTACTTGAACGTGAAAAATGAATTTAATGTGTTTAACGTGGCTGAGGGTAGGGACCAACACCAAAGCTGGAAGTTTGGTCAGGTGGAGATTGGAGAGGCCTTTGGGTCGGTTGTTGTTGGATGGTCAACGGATGCCGCTGAGAATGAGTTAGTTCTAGAGAGCGGAGAGACGCTGCAGCTTCACCGTGCCCCGGCACTGGCGGTCGCAGCCGCTAGCAAAAGGGGGGGGGGGCCAAAGTCACACTCGCGGGACTTAGCATTTATCCGTCCTCGGGAGGGGGGGGGGGCTGATCGGCTAATTTTTTACGTCCACGAGGCGCCGCACAGTTGGCATTACTTATGCTTCATCCATCTCATTCTTGCGTGAAATCTTTGAGCTCAATTTAACCCTCGCCCTGGCAGGGGGGGGGGGTCGATGCGACCCCCCCCCCCTAAGGTTTTTCGAAGATAGCGTGAAAACGGCGGCGCTGCGCCGCCAAATTTGGCACAGCCTATGGGGCAACCTTTTTACATATGACCTGAAAATTTCAGGTCCGGGTGACCTTGGGTCAGGTCACCAGGTCAGAAAAACCGGTACAAGGTCATGGTCAAATTTCAATTTTCTTTTTGCACCTGTCCAACTCACAGTTTTGCACTGATTTCCTTCAAACTTTCAGGATGTGCTAAGTTCACCGAGTTGTATAACATATAGTTCGGGTTTTTTGAGGTCACTGACCTGAGGTCAGTTAGAGGTCATTACGTCGTAATGTTAAGCCTATGGGAAAATACTAAATTCGGAAAATACTGGAGATATCCGCTTCGTTTTATCACTTTTGCGCTTTGAAACCACAGTACTTAGCAGCAGGTCACTTGGTGCTTCTTTGTTTGGTGTACTTATCCATGGGTCAGGTCAAATGAGGTCAACTGATGTCAAATGACGTTTTTGCCAATAACTTGGCACATAATGACGCTAGAGCTTCAAAAATGGTATCATTGTGTTCCTGGTGATCAGCCGAATCGAATGATATGCGATATGATGCAATTTGGTCAACTGTAACTTAATTTATTAATTTAAGTTTACTTAAAATTTAAGAAAAACTTTAAGTACACTTAAGCAAGCTAAAAAGCATATCATTCGACGCGCCTTGACGTGCTGAGTTCACTGGTGCTTTTCTTTTTGCTCTATCTTAATTAGATCAAAAGTTATAAGCGAAAAACTTTTGACCTGTTTTTAGCGAAATTTTTACATTTATACCCCCCAAAACCCCCCTAAATATTGACCTAGAGCAACCAAATTTGCACAGGGCCGAGAACTCCAGGGGGCCCACCTACCTACCAAATTTGGTGTTTCTAGGTGCCATAGGAGCCAATCGCGAGGGGGGGTCGCATCGACCCCCCCCCCCCCTGCCAGGCCGTGTT
Organism: Amphibalanus amphitrite; assembly: GCF_019059575.1. NCBI lineage: Eukaryota > Metazoa > Arthropoda > Thecostraca > Balanomorpha > Balanidae > Amphibalanus > Amphibalanus amphitrite. Next base: position 400,456 of record NW_024881841.1, read on the forward strand.
AAAAATGCCCTGCCAGGGCGAGGGTTAAGGCAAAATCACCAGTTCCATTTACCGTCTCACGGTGTGCCCACCGGTCGGGCCGCTGCACCATGACGACGGATCGGTGTAGCATAGGTATACTGGAAGGTCAGGCACGCGGATTCATGACCTTACCACTATAAAACAATTCGGAAAAGTACAGATAGGTAGGTACCTCTCGCTAAAAAGTACAGATACCTCTTGCTTTGAACAAGCATGTGAAACCCAGAGAGCATTTTTAGACTATGACATTTACCCATATAGGTACCTAGTTGTGTGGCGGCGGGAGAGAGTAGGTACACCGACCTCTGGAGACCCCCACAGGTTCCGAGCTTTCAGAATTGGCAGCTGAGGGCCGCGCGCGACTCCTGCGGGGCTTCGCAACGGCTCTGTTGGGGCTCACTCAACCTGCGTAGTCCTACTGCTAAAAAGACTGGCCCTGAGCCCTAAGGACTTCATCAGTCTCTGCCAGCCCCAGGACCCACACCGGCTCATGGGGACCCGACGTCGAAATATGAGGGAATCAGCGCGGGACCATCAGTACGTAAAGCAATTTAAGCAATCTCGATCAGGACCAACGTAAGGCTGTGCCGGAGACTGCGTGAGCCCTCTGATCTTCAGAAACCCACCCATGTATGTTTTCATGTAGAGGCCAGTTTAGGTGTGGTAACGTAGCCCTTGCCCTCTGAACTTTGTGCAGTAGACTAGGTGGCGCTGCCCTCGTTGAGCTCGCGGGCACGATGCGGCCGTGCAGCAGTCGGGCAGCGGCCCCCGCCGGATACCGATCACCAATACAGGACTACGTTATTCAGAACGCTGTGTGAGATCGCGGACCGAGATCGCGGACCCGGAAGCTGGAACGAACTCAGCCGCGGATACTAGCGGCGTAACAACTTGGCGACAAGGATGAGATTCGTTTGGTGGTGATCTCGGAAGGACAAGTGGCGTTCTCACGGATTTGGCGCTCTGGTGGTGCGGCACCGGTGGCCGACGCGGATATACGTCACGGGGAAGTGACAGCGTCGGGACTCGGACAAACTCGTTTGGCGTGCTGGATGGTGCAGTGCGCGGCGGTCGGCGCGGATATACATCACGGTGAAGTGACAGCGTCGGGCCGGGTGATCTTGCTTAGTGCTTAGTTCTGCTTAGTGCTTAGTATCTTTTTTTTATACTGCTGCATAATTTTGTGCATTAACGCTGTCAGCTCTGCCGCTGCGTTTCGCTGTATCGTTGTTGGGAACATTTGTATTGCACCTCCGTGTTGGGTGAACAGTGGTGCGGGCGGCGACGGCGGCCGCTGGACTCTGAACTTTGGACTCTGCTCGGTGTGGCGTGACTGGTGAGTCAGCGCGGTCAGTGCAGTGTGCAGTGCCTGACCCCGGTGCAGCCTCGGGGCGGTGGCAAACATGGCGGCCGGACTGCCGAGCGTGGCTCCTTTTGCAAAGGGGATGGACTTTAGCCGGTGGCTGAAGGGTCTGGAATTCTACGCCGAGGCGATGGACATAACAGACGACCGGCGGCGGACTGCAGTCCTGCTCCATCTAATGGGGCCGGACATCCAGGACGTGTTCGACACCCTGCCGGAGCCGACCGCGGCTGCAACGGCTGCAACGTCACAATACGACACCGCTGTGGCTAAACTACGCCAATATCTGCAGCCGACGTCTAACCTTATGGCGGAACGTGTAACGTTCCACCGCACGAGCATGTACGCCGGCGAGTCATTCGACGCGTACCTGGCTCGTTTGCGGGCGGTGGCTGGGCGGTGCGGGTTCCCGGCGGCTGACCTCGACCGTGAGCTCCGGGACAGGAGCGTGGCCGGCGCGACTCCACAAATTCAGGAGCGACTGTTGCAGACGGTCGGAACCAAAGGAGACAACTTTTCACTGCAAGATCTGCAGGCTACGGCTCGTGCATACGAGCAAACGCAAATGCTAGTGACGCAGTTCCGTAACGCGTCTCTGAGCACGGACGGCGTCGGACGGTCAGCTACCGCATTGGACGAGCGGCCAGAGGTCGATGTGGTGACCTCGGGACCGGATCAGCTGAACGCTGTCCGGCCACAGCGCACGGCTGACGGTAACCGGAACCGCCAGCGGCGCACGGTCCGCTGCTACCGCTGCGGTGCGGCGGGACATTTTCAGCGGGACTGTCAGGAGAGCCGACGCCCGGATGAGTCAGCGCGTGCGGCACCAGCGTCACGGCGGCCGACGGGGCCGGGGCGCCGGGAATCTGACACTCGTGGGTCCGACGGGGTCAGACCGGCACCGGAGACGCGGCGGTGCTACCGCTGCAAGCAGATCGGACATCTGCGCAGTCAATGCCGACAGCAGACTGCCACGGCGGACATGTGGGGGCTGGGGCAGATAAACGCTGTTAACCTAACGGAGGCGGTTAAAATGACTTTACCGGTGAACGGGGTGGCCATCAAAATGGTGGTGGACACCGGCAGCCCTATCACTGCTGTGGGGCGGGACACGGTCATCCCGCGGTTGCGATTGAAACCTACTCAGCTACAGCTGTCGTCATTCACTGGTCACCGGATCCCTCTCCGGGGTGAGGCAGACGTCTCTGTAAGGTTTCGCGGTCGGGACCATCGACTGCGACTGGTCGTGGTGGACCTGCCTGACGATCGCCGTCTGCTAGGCCGCGACTGGCTGCGGGCTTTGGACATCAGTGTGGGCGGCGGAGAGACGGCGGTGATGGACGTCACGCCGGAACGAGGGACGGCGGACCTGGAGGCGGTCTGTAATAGGCACAAGTCGGTGTTTGACGGCACACCGGGGCGCATCAGTGGAGTAACGGCGCACCTGACACTGAAACCGGATGCACGGCCGGTGTCACGGCCGGTGCGCTCGCCTCCATATGCACTGAAACCGGCCGTCGAGCGGGAGCTCGACCGCTGGGTGCAGGCCGGGATCGCGGAAAAAGTCGGTCCAAACGACGCGCCCGGCTGGGGAACACCACTGGTGACGGTGCCACGTGCCGATGGCGGCGTGCGTCTGTGCGGTGATTATCGACTGACGGTAAACCCGCAGCTGCAAATGGCGACACATCCTACGCCATCCGCCGAGGACATCTTTGCGAGCGTCCGAGGACGGCGGTTCTGCAAACTGGACCTGAAAGACGCCTTCCTGCAGCTGGAGCTCGCGGAGGAATCGCGGGATATGACAACAGTCGTCACGCACCGAGGACGGTATCGGATGAAATCCCTACCGTTCGGCATATCGGCGTGCAGTTCGGTGTTTCAGGCCGCAATCGATCACATCCTGGATGGCATAGACGGGTGTGTGGCCTATCAAGACGATCTGCTGGTGACGGCGGCGAACATGACGGACCTGTGCGAGCGCTTGGATGAAGTGCTAACTCGGCTGGAAGCTCATGGAGTGAAGCTGAAACGGGAGAAGTGTCAACTTGGACTCGACGAGGTGCAGTACCTCGGCTGGCGCATCTCAGCACAGGGGCTGCGTCCAGTACAGAAGAAAGTTGACGCAGTGATCGACATGCCGGACCCTAAGGATGTGAAAAGTCTGCGCAGCATCTTGGGGAGCATCAACTACTACCAGCGCGTGCTTCCCAACCTCTCCACGGAACTAGCGCCGCTGTACGAGCTCTTACAGAAGGGCGCCACGTGGAAATGGACTAATGTGCACAAAAACGCACTGGTCAGAGTGCGGAAACTGCTGGCAGGGGACACAGTCCTAAAGCGGTACGATGCAGAGGCGCCGCTCAAGCTCGTCACAGATAGCAGTGAAGTCGGCGTGGGAGCCGTGCTTCTGCAGCCTGACGAGGAAGGACTGGAGCGTCCGGTGATGTACGCCTCTCGGACACTCACAAAAACGGAGAGGAAATATCCAATGGTAGAGAAGGAGGCGCTGGCGGTGTCCTTCGCTGTCAAGCGTTTCGGTCAGTTTCTCTACGGCCGGAGGTGGACCCTGGTCACGGACAACAGGGCGCTGTCGCGCATCTTGAGTCCGGAGCGTGAGCTGCCAACGCTGGCTGCGGCCAGGCTACAGCGGTATGCGCTGCAGCTCGCGGCTTTCACCTACGATGTGGAGCTGCGTCCATCAGAAGACATGCACCTGGCGGACAGTCTGTCTCGTATGGCAGTGCCAGGCGGAGAGGTAGAGCCAGCGGACGCTGAGGACGACACCAGCGGCGGCTCGTATCTGCTGTTCATGGACGGAGTAGCTCCGGTTCTGACGGCCAAACAACTCGCGGCTGCGACACGCCGCGATCGGGTACTGTCGCGCGTCCTGACGTACGTGCACAGTGGGTGGCCCGGACAGGTGGAGCAGGAACTGGCCCCGTTCCGTCAGAGGCGGGATGAGCTCTCCACGGACCTGGGATGTCTGCTCTGGGGTGGCAGGACGGTGGTTCCCCACTGCCTTCGGCAACAGGTGCTGGCAGAGCTGCACCAAGGTCACCTGGGCAGCGCCAAAATGAAAGGTGTGGCGCGCCGATACGTATGGTGGCCTGGCATGGACGCCGAGCTGGAGGCCCTAGCGCGTGACTGCGCGGCTTGCATGGAAAAGCGCGGGGCACCACCGCGTGCTGAACTACACCCTTGGGAACCGACGGACAGCTGCTGGTTCAGGGTTCACATCGACTTCGCTGGACCCTTCCAGGGCTCTTTCTTTCTGATAGTGTATGACAGCTACTCGCGCTGGGTGGAGGCAGTGCCGATGCGTGAGACCAGCACGGAAAGCACGGTGCGTGTTCTGCGCGAAATGTTCGCCAGGTTTGGATTGCCGGTCCAGGTGGTCAGCGACAATGGACCCCAGCTGACCGCCACTGCGTTCTCCCAGTTCCTGAACTCGAATGGGATTCGGCACATCAGGACAGCGCCGTGGCATCCAAGTAGCAACGGGGCGGCGGAGCGCGCAGTGCAAACCGTAAAGAATGGCTTGAAAGCTGCACTCAAGGACGGAGGAACGCTTTCTCAGCGCCTACAGCGGTTCTTGCTGGCATACCGGGTGGCGCCACACGCGACCACGGGGAGGTCTCCAGCGGAAATGATGTTGGGACGGAACGTGCGAACCAACCTGGACCTCCTAAAGCCGGATGTGGACGTGCGGCAGCGCGAGGAAAAACTTCGCCAGTGGCAGGCCGGTAGACCAGGTCACAATAGGCAGTTCTCGATCGGAGACCACGTCTGGACACGGGCCTACGGTGGACCGTCCAAGTGGCGGCGGGGCGTCATCACCGCCCGGACGGGCCCGCTGTCGTTCGAAGTGGACGTGGGGAGCGCGATCTGGTCGCGGCACGCCGACCAGCTGCGTCTGGCGGGCACCCAACAGGCTGCTGCAGCGTCCGATGGCGCGGAGGATATCAGCCGGCAGCCGACGGTGGCAGCACCGAACCGTACTGGACAGGTTCCGGTGGCACCCACAGGGATTGGCGAACCACCGGTGACCATCAGACCGGGGGTCATCGTCGGGTCAGGTGTGACCGGCGGGTCGGAAACGACGGTCAGGTCACCGGCCAAAGACAGGCCGGGGGCGACGGGCAATGATGCTGTGACAGCACCTGCTACCGCTACCGGTGGCAGCTCCGAGGAAGCGCAGGTAGCTGCAGGCGGCGACGCTGGTGCCGAGGAGGAGGTCAGCAGAGGTGGCGGTGCGACCTCATCGGCGACAGGAACAGGAGCTGGATCAGCAACTGGGGGCATCGCTCAGCGTGTTTCCGTCAGGCAGCGGAAGCAGCCACGTCGCCTCATAGCCGAAATGTGACGGCGACACAAAGTCGTGTTCGAAGCGACTGGCTTTGCTTTGAAATAGTTTTAGACGGATGTTTAGTCTTATTTCGGCCAGTTTTTGTGTTGTCTGCTTCGCCACGACTGTCATTCCTGTTGAGGGGGGTAGTGTGTGGTAACGTAGCCCTTGCCCTCTGAACTTTGTGCAGTAGACTAGGTGGCGCTGCCCTCGTTGAGCTCGCGGGCACGATGCGGCCGTGCAGCAGTCGGGCAGCGGCCCCCGCCGGATACCGATCACCAATACAGGACTACGTTATTCAGAACGCTGTGTGAGATCGCGGACCGAGATCGCGGACCCGGAAGCTGGAACGAACTCAGCCGCGGATACTAGCGGCGTAACATTAGGGCCCTCAGAGACCAGTACAGGGCCTGCAAACTACAAAGGCCAGTAGTTTGAGACCATCAGAGACCGAGTTGGGCTCTCAGAGGCTAGTGTGGGTCCTTACTCATTACAGGCCAACATGGGCCCTCAGAGGTCAGCGTGGGGCCCTAAAAGACCGGCATGAGCCGTCGTTGGACCCCAGAGGCCAGCAGAGGGCCCTCAAAGGCCAAGATGGGCCCTCCTCAGAGGCCAATGCAGACCCTTAGAGGCCGGCATCGGGTCTTCAGCAGCCAGTGCGGGGTCCTTATTGGCACCTAAAGGTTCATCTTGGGACACCAGAGACAGAAATAAGGCCACCAGAGACCGGTGTGAGACCCTCAGACGCCGGTTGGGATCCCTGAGGCCGGTTAGGGGCCCTCATAGGCCAGATGTGGGGCCTCAGAGGTTGATGTAGGCTCTTAGCGGTCAACGTGGGCGCTTGACCGCCACTGAAGTTCCCTCAAAGGTCCGTTTAGGACGCTCAAAGACCGGTGTGGGAGCTATATTAATAGCTTGGCGTGGTTTTTTTTTAGCCTCGTGACGATCGAATAATTGCCAGGGCCCCATACACCTATATGGGGGCCCATTGGTTGATTGAGGGGGGGGGGGGGGTCAAATGATATGATGGCCCCCTTTATTGACCTATGGGGGCATGGCCCTGATGCCCCCCCCGGCCCCCCGCGACCGCCACTGTGTACACATTACACACATGCCTCTGAGATTACATACTAGCTCATGCAAACTCTATGCAGGCCCCGAAGGTCCCACGCCAATCCTTAAGAAACCAAGCCGGCATACGGCATCGCCACCGGGGTTCTGAGGTGCACAGCACCAACCCTTGAGGTCTTACTTTAGTGTCTTGGAGCCAATCTCCTTTAGCAGGGCCCACCCGCCACTGCCGAAGAGGGTCTCATGCCAGCCATTGCTGAATGCTGGGCCTACGAAAGCCTTAAGTAAACCCACGCTGATATTCCATATAAGATCCGGCCATACTCGTGAACCGGTGCCAGGGACGCTGACCGCCAAATTGACAGAATGCGAAACTGAGCCCACTCATGAGTGAAATTTACGTCCTTTGATGGCGCAAGAAAGAAAATGAAACATACGAAAAGCTTTTCTAGGACTTTTGTTCGATCTGAAAGGTGGGGCCAAAAGATAGTATGGCCCCACCTTTCAGCACCAAAGGGGGGGCCATGGCCCCCGTGGCTCCCCCCCTGCGACCGCCAGTGTGCCCCGGAGCCCAGGGAGGCAGGGAGGTAGGTTACCGTCGGATGGAACTGTCAACTCCGCGGCGGACGCTGCGCTGGCGCCGCGCCGGCCCCGTTGGAGCGGGCGCCGCGGCCCGGAACGCGCGTCGGCGCCGACGGCGGCCGGTTGAGCTCGCCCGGGTCGGAGACTGCGATCCCCGCCGGCTGCCATTGGCCGCGGGCCATCGGCGGCGCCCCCCGATTGGTGGCCGCCGGCCGGCCGGCCAGCCTGGGGGCGGAGGTCAGCACAGGTGAGAGGCGGGGGTGAAAAGGTCAAAATGGCCGACGCCGCCGACGACGACCGCCGGCCGCGCGGGCCGACGGGGCTGCGTCGCATCCGACAGCACCGATGATAGGGCCGACACGATGCAGCTGTGAAGGCTGATCACCGAGCCAAGAAAGTCTGCTTACCTTGACCCGGACCTTGTTGCTTCATCCTTCAACTAAGGGTTCAAATTTGGTGTTGAATTTAGTCAGATTTTTTGGCAGTTGAGTAAAAGTAAGAGTACGTAATGCGAAAGAAAGCTGGTCAATAGCAAGATGGCCACATTTTATGGCATTATAGCTACATCTTGGCTACATCCATTTTAGTTTTGCAAATATAGTGTAAAAAAAAATGTGGTGAGAAGGCGTCTTGTTGCCAACTTGTTAGGTAAACGTGTTGTGCGCAAATTATCCAGAACATTAAGGATACATCTTTTAGGCATTGCGTCATAACTCCCTGCCCTTTACCTGACCGCACTCAGCAAATGCGACTCTAAATCATCCTGTTTCCCACAGATAAGAGACGGCTGCGCCGTTTCTGGGACAGCTTTCGGATCAGGCGAAGGCAACTGATGACGCCGCATGCAATATTCCCTGATGGGTGAGGCCCTTATGACACTGGGCGATATATGCCGGCAAATCATTTGACACAAGTACCCATGCCACCACCAATCAAGCGCCGGCAAACGGTGTGATTGTGAGAGCGGTAACGGGCGTGACTCCCAGGCGTGCTCCGTGTGCACTGTGCACTGGCGATGCACTGTGCACGACTGTGAACCGGGTCACGCCCGGCCCCACCCCGCCATCAGTGCGGAACTGGCACCGGCCGATCCGTCAGCCCACCGCCGGAAACCGGCGCCCAGTGGCACGCCGGGCACCGGCGACACTTGAGCGGGCGTGCCGGTACGTCAGCGGGGCGTAGCGCCGTGCTCCCGCCGTGCTCGCGGCGTGCTCGCGCCCCAGGGCGGCCACCTCTGGCGCCGCCGACACCCCGTGTCGCTGACACGCGACTCGACCTGTCGTCGACGCCGCCAACTTATCGCTGCGTCGCGGTCGACGCGCTGATGGAGGGAGACGGATCGGTGACGGACGGGCGCGACGGTCACCGGCCTGGCCGCCAGGTCACCGGTCGGTGAGCGAGAGCGATCACCGCGCCGCGTTCAGGGGGCTGGCGTCACCGAATCGACAGGAGCCATGCTTGAAGGGCCAGGTGCCCTAACATGCAAGGCGACTCTGCAATGTCCCTTAGTCATAATCGAACTATCTCCAGAAACTATCTCTTTAGTATGATGAAAAAGTGAACATCCGAGTAAACTTGCAGATCTGTCAGCACGAAAAAAAATATCTAGCTGGTTTAAAATTATTACTTATCGTCGAAAATCCGAGTGCGAGCAAATAAAAATGTGCTGGGTTGGCTATATTTTCACCTGCAGACCTGCGGCGCGGCACAGCGAGGCGCTGCTGGTGTGACGTCACACCGACGTCACGGCATCACCTCGGTGCTCGTTACGTGGCTCATCAGCCGACACCGATAGTCGCTATCGACCCGACGCCGCTCCGTCATCGATGTCGACGGCCGTCGATCAGTCGATGGAGGCCGGATCGCCTGGAGCCGAGCCAACGCTGCCCGACGACGGATAGAGAAGACGGCTGAGCTATCACTCGTGTCACCGTCTGTGCTGCGGCGACTGACCTGACCTCTGACATAGCGACACGAATAGAGAAGAGGTGTCACAGGACCATATCTTGATGTCTAGTGAAAAAGGCGCCTTCATGCCAGAACCATTGGAATGATAAAGGGATTGATTGCATTTCTTTGGGTTTAAAGTGATCGGGTCTGTAGATTGTAAGTTACTTGAAATCGACATCATACAAATAAGAAATTAGAATGTATATGCTGCTCTATGCTCACTAGATGCATCGATTCAACACCGTGAGCATTATCAATACTGTTTGAAAGCGTTATGCCGCCTGCGATATTTATGCTATCATTCTAATTACCATAGAAATATCAATCGCGCCGCCAGTGTTATTAAGTCAAAACTCAGCTAAAACCTCAGAGAAAACCGTCTCACTTATCAAACATTTTAGGATGGTTCAGGAGACTAACACACGCCGTCCGTCGTCCGTTCTCAGTCGATCTGTATACAGCTGTTTCCATATCGCTCCGTAGGCATGTAAATATCTACAGGGCAGTCCGTCCTCATTCACCCCGTCCACCCGTCCACATTTCGTCGCCTTGTCGCCCCATATGCAGCCGTTTGCAGTCCTCGCTGACACGTCTGCCGCTGATGAGCCCTCGGCCCGGCCAGTGTTCCCTCCACTGGCCACAATGGGCCGCCTCCTGCGGGACCAATACGGCTCGCGGCGGCTGCGATCGCCACCTGCGGCCCAGCTGATAAACAGGCGGCCTCAGTTGGAGCTGCGACCGACCCGCTCATCGGCGAGCAGCTCATCAGGCCGATGGGCCTAATTGGGCCGCATTACCCCGGCCGGAGAGTGGGCCGAGCTGTAACAGCGGCACATAAACGCGCCGCCCACACACAGACACAACCTGCCTCTCTTGTGTGTTGTTTCGCCACTGAAACTACGCACTAGGCAGCAGCGGTCTTGTTCCTGTGTTTGTTAATTTTACTTATGCTGATCTAACCACTTTGACCATATTCAGTGCACTGCCATCTGCCTGAATCTGCAATGGACTCATTGTAGGTAAGTTGTAATTATGCTTGGTAGGTAATGAAACATGTTTTTCGCATTATCATCTCCACATTTTTCCCTTGTCCGATAATTAATTACTTCATAATAAAAGTTACACCTAGGTACAGGTCTCGCGGGTTTTAGCGGTAGGTTTTGCACCTAGAAAATTTAGTGTACTTCAGGCTATATCTTCGTCGTCTTAAGCTTTTAAGTGTTGAAGATGCGATCGACTTGTTGGGTAACAAGCCGGCCATGATCGTGTAAAATGGCTTCATCGTAGATCGATTAGTTTCTGAGATATAAGCGGAAATGTAAAAGTGCAAAACCTACCTCTTAATCTCGCGAGACCTGTACATAAGTTTGTTAACTTACAACTCTCTTCATCACTCTATACTATATCTATCCTCTCTCTCTCTCTCTCTCTCTCTCTCTCTCTCTCTCTCTCTCTCTCTCTCTCTCTCTCTCTCTCTCTCTCTCTCTCTCTCTCTCTCTCTCTCTCTCTCTCTCTCTCTCTCTCTCTCTCTCTCTCTCTCTCTCTCTCTCTCTCTCTCTCTCTCTCTCTCTCTCTCTCTCTCTCTCTTTCTCTTTCTCTTTCTCTTTCTCTCTCTCTCTCTCTCTCTCTATCTCTCTCTCTCTCTCTCTCTCTCTCTCTCTCTCTCTCTCTCTCTCTCTCTCTCTCTCTCTCTCTCTCTCTCTCTCTCTCTCTCTCTCTCTCTCTCTCTCTCTCTCTCTCTATGTGACACACTCGGCTCTTTATTCCACCAACCGCTGACACCAAAGCCACTGGGGGTTTCGTTTCACAATGGCGGGCTGGCCGCCTTCTGGACAATATTGCTCTCAGAGAGCGCCCCCGACGGCAGCGACGCGCCTCCGCAGTGGCTACATTTCCGGAGTTTGACACGACGCGCCGCCGCCGGCCGGCCGCCAGCGCGCTATCTCGGCCCGACAATGCCCGTAACCTGAACGCCGCCGCGCCGGCTCGTGTCACAATCTTGAATTGGTTGGCTGGCTGCGAATGCGGCTCAAATAAAGTCAATTTCGCCGGCATTGTGGCCGCGCGGCGCCGCGCCGATGATAAAGTGTGCGTCGATGTCGACACTCGCCGACGACCGACGTGTTATTCTCGTGGGAGGCGCGGGGAGCCGCAGGATCCGAGCGCAGAGAGGACGGTGGTTAGTGCAGGACGCACAGCACCGCAGCGGGCGCTGAACGCACAACATCGCAACTGGATGAGAACGCTTTGATGCGACGGTATGGAGAGTAGACGTTCCGGAAATGCTGAAGAGACGCCTATCAAAAACAACTCACTTTTCGTGAATACATCTGTGATCTGTCACACTTCGGGATACACAGCTGGTTGCTCGGAAAATCAAATGGTATTAAGTGGTAGTATCGCTCAGATTAAACATAGAACACCCGAGCACATTAATGCGACGGTAAGTGGGTACACGTAAGCTGATGGGAGCTCACTTTTACTTTACATTTTGTAGAAAATGATATTACCTGCAAAGGGATGCTTGGCATGCATGCTTTCGTATAGAAGGTACCTGCACCGCCTGCCATACATCATGAAAGAAAGCTTCTATTTTGATCAGTTGAAACTTGAATTACAAATGTCCTAAAACAACATGGCTACCGTGTCAAACAATGATCGCATGTGCCACGCTGACACTTTTCTGTGGCCGTTCTTTGCTCGGCAAACGGCGACTAAATGAGTTTCGATCGGACGCTGTCGGCTTCCGCCTGGACGCGTGCAGCGTGGTGCCGCCGGGGCAGCGGGGCAGCCAGCTGGTAGCAGCGGCAGCGCGCTGACCCCACGCGCAGGTCACCAGTCAGGTCACCGGGTCAGCGGCCACCTGGCCGAAACAAAGGCGCCGCGTGCCGCCCAGCGGTCGGCAGCCGCGCCTGCCGCACACAACACGACAAAAAGTGCACCGGCCGCCATTATTTAATCATGCTGGCGATCGAAAACAATATCACACGGCGCCAGTCACCTGTCAAAGGGCGTCCATATCAGATTGCACCGGCCACTGCGCACTGATTGGTCCGCTGGGCGCGGCTGGCTCGGAACGTTTTACAATCACAGCCAGCACTGCAGTTATTGGCGAATTTGGTACGGCTGTTTTTGAGTTTACTCAAACGCACTGTCATAATCATTTAGAACGGTTAGAAATTTCAAATAAATCTGATTATTTTTCACAAAGTTCTTTCACAAAACTATTCACAAGACAGGCGACAATTTATTTCTACTAAAATTTAATAAATTAAAAATACATACCAGAATGCATAATCAATGCACAGAAATGCATAATCAATGCTCATGTGAACTGTGAATTTTGCATGCGTTCTGCTCAGTGCTCTACACATTAGGGAAATCGATTTTAAATGTGACCCTAAATGGTTATTCATAACAGAAAGAGTAAAAGAAAATAAAGTAAGTTTAGGAAAAGAGCGGTGAAGACAATCAGTCCTATCTCGAGGATCAGCCCGTTTTCCTCAGTAGTGTCATCCCCTTGGACACAAAGGTGGAGCCCCCCCCCCCCCCGTTCCTCTAACAGGGCTTGGAGCTCGAGATTTCTCAGTCGGCGGCAATCACATTTATTTTATAGCCCATCTCCGGCGACGGGCTGATTCCAAAAGTCGAGTTTAAGTCGAGCCCGATCTGATGTGGCCCCCGCCCGGGGACATTATGCTAAGTGGGCCGATCCCAATGTGAGAACGGGTTGATACAGTCGAACCCCGCGAAGGCGGTGATCTCCCCTATTGCGACGAAGCACCAGCGGCTGTGACTATCGGTGCCGGCAATGGTGAGCCCTCTGCTAGCTGCAAAATCAGGCAACTCATGTGCGTTGTGCACCATCATCGCACGCATGTTTCGCGGGCTTATGTAACTTGATTCAAAGGAGCACGCGCCGCTTTGCCTGCAGCGACGTCAGCGGGGCTCGACTGTATGCCCTCGGGTGATCACTCGTTCAGATAGGCCGGCGATGGTTTACATTTGGCAGACGCTTTATCAGTGCTCCAACACAAATTGCCGTGCCAGGGCGGTCGGCGAGCGACACGACACGACCGAATCCATCCGAATGAGATCAACATCTCAATGGGGCCACGCCAAAGGCGAAATGAATACATTTGACTGCTGGCGACACTTCTGCACAGCTACATCGATCTATGGCGGTTCTCGAGAGAAGTTTTGGAATGGCAAACGAAATATCTGGTAAGGTATAAAATCAAGTATAAACCTACCTAAAAGGCGCCGAAAGCAAGTGTAGGAATCAGACACTAGTAAAGTTGCGCCTTCTCATTTCTTATTCCATTGTTTTACCTAGGTCTTCGCGTTTCAAACTTATTTTTACCACTGCAGTAGATCTCATTTCAAACACAATTACGAGACCCGCCCTAACAAGAAAAAATTGTCTGAAGTTGCTCGCTTTCCGAGCAATTGCTGCTCAGACTTTTCTGGCCGCTGACTGGCGCGTCGTCCTCGCTAATTGCCATTTCAACTTTCCTTCTAATTACAGCCGGGCCGTCATCCATTCTCATTTGCCGGAGATGAATAAAACTGGGCGCACTTTTCCCGGCGGCAATAAAACGGCGGCGCGGGCGGCGACTGCGCGGCGAGTGGCGTCGGATGGGACCCCGACCGGCGGCCCGTGCCGGCCGCGCCGCTCTGCACGGCTCGTTACACGCGCAGAGACGGGCATTTTTGCATTCTCTGAATATTTATTGGAGCCATTGGGCGGCTGGGAAGGTCGGAGATGGCGGTCCGACTGGCGACTTTCCCGGCGGTGGGGTGAGGGCCGGGGCGGTCCGTCGGAAACGACATAGCGTCGAGGGCCCACGGACGTCTCTCTGCCGAGCCATATTCACCGTCGCCTAATTCAGGTGGTTTTTCGTGTGTCCTACAGCTGTGTCTGATATCCGCCCTTTGTCGGTGGCGGCAGTCGGCGGTCGGACGGGGGGAGGGGGCGACCAACTCGCCGGGGACACAGGTGACGACTCGGCCGGTCATGCCACGGTCGGCTGCCGCCTCCAATCAGCTCCCATCGAGCAGATTGATTTATCAGCCGGACACGGCCGCCACGCCGGGATGTGGCCGCACTAACCAGCGGCGCTTACCCGCCCGCCCCCGCCCCCGCCCCGCCCCCCGCCGGACGTCCGGCCCGCACGCGCGCCGCACGCGCCGGCCGCATCGGCGCGCGCGCCGCGCTAAAAACTCTGCTCTCGTGCCGGCCCGTTTTGGCTGAGCGGAGCGCCGGTGTGCTCAGGAAGTGCCGGACACCGGGCCGGTAGGGAAGTGACCCGACTTCCGTACCCCTGGCCCGCCCCAGTGGCGGCCGGCACCCCTCGGTGTGACACGCCCTTTGTTAGTTCCTAGTTTTTAGACACTACTCACCGACGCCATGAAATCACTAGCTTTAATGAAAAGGATAGCAAAAAAGGGATTGTGATTTGTGTGATACGCACGGCTCCCGTTTTATTAGGCAAGTGACACGTTGTCTTCAGCGTTTGTCTATAGCAAAATTTATTTGGTCTCCGCCAAATCTCACTTCGCCTAAAACTGTCAAATTTGACGTTTTTGTGGAAAAAAATTCTGCAGTAAGAGCTTTGGTCACAAGATTTTCATGCAGTGGATTTAGTGATATGGTGTTTTTTTTTCTCGTCAAGACGCGTCGAAGGAACCTTTATTTAAGCTTTTAGGGACAACTTCTCAAAAAATGATCTAAAGCCGATGTCATTCATGAAGGTCATGCTGCATATCTCATTCATCGGTATAGCTGCTTGTGGACTAATTACCGATAGGCTAGCCTGCATCGGTATTCGGTAGTCACATCTGTATATTTGCTCAATATACCCAAAGCGTTACTTTCCTGTAATTCATCTAACAATATTTATCGTCCAACTCTGTCGTTGACCTTTCATGAGTTGGATGAGCTCAAGGGTATAAGGTCAGGGCCACGCCCCACGGGTAGGTACAATAATCACCAACTACATGATTTTGCGAACATTTAGCAGGTATGACTTGTCCAAAAAAGGCGCAGCTCAATTTCCCCACATTGTTTATGTAGATTAACCCGCGCGGGGCTGGGGGGGGGTAAATTTTACCCCCCTCGCGAATTTTTGCCATATCTCAAAAACGGCGGCGCGCAGCGCCGCCAAACTTTCAGTACCTTTTCTTACATCAATTTGACACGTTCCCTGAAAATTTGAGCGAAATCCGTCGGAAAATTTTTGAGAAATTGACGTTTTAGTGACGTCATGTTCGCGATTTTCGCCTCAAAAACGGCAAAAGTTCAAACGCCGCTAACATCTTCATTTTTAAAGGAATCAAGACGTAACAAAAAAGGTTATACGTAATTTTACTTTGTCTATCAAATGCCTATCTCGGTTTTTTGAAAATTTTGGATTTTGGCCTAAATTTATTAAAAAAACTGACTTTTTTGGGAAAATCATTATAAAATCCAAAATTTTAAGTCTATCGAAAAAACCGGAAAATATGTCAGAGAAGTGGTCTATGTGCACCTACATACCAAATTTTAGAAGAATCGGTTCAAAAATGTGGGAGTTATTCAAAATTTTATGACGTCACGACACACAAAATTTTTGAAAAATGACTTTTTTGGAAGTTCTAGACCTCGTACGGAAACAAAAATAGCACCATTCGATTCGCCGTGAAAAACTGCATCAGATAGACACCTTTTTAGGCCTTAACAACCAACTTCAAAATTTGACCTCACTTGACCTGACCTTGACCTGACCTCGACCTGAAATTCATCCAGAGGTGGTCCATATCACTTATTGAGTGTGCCTATTGAATTCTATGAGTAAAATGACCCATAAAACATGTGTCGCACATGCCCTTTTCTATATTTTGTTTTTTGGTGACCTGACCTGACCTGACCTGACCTTGACCTTGACCTCTGAATGATATTGTATGCAACGAATATTGTCTTGGTAGCCTAAGAACACGTTTTGGGCGATCAGTCTCAGTCCATGACTCCATTCTTCGGCAACTACGGTGCAAGGCCGATACTGTAGAAACTTGCAATTTGTACCCTTGACCTGACCTTGACCTTGACCTCAAACTTTAAATTAAGTACATGTTTTTAGTAGTTCGTGATGAGAGCTTTCGATTGGCGTTTGAATTTTCCAAATCGGACCATTAGTTCGGGAGATAACAGGGGGGGGGGGTAAAATTTACCCCCCCCCCCCAGCCCCGCGCGTTCGGCTGGAGACCCCAGCCCCGCGCGGGTTAAAGGGTTGCAGAATGCTTCACCTATCGATATAAATAAATACGTCACATGCCTACGTTTAATACGTCATGTTTAATAACATGACGTAGATGAAAGTCATGTTTAATCTACGTTTACATTTAACGTTTAATCTTACGTTTTTAATCTAACGTTTAATACGTTTACATTTTTCTGTCGTAGGCTGGGTCACCTGATGGACCTGGTGGCCTGGCTTTGAATGTCTTTGTTTCAGTTTCATAACCTTTACCTACGGAAAAGATGCATCTAAAGATGTGCCAAAAACGGTTGAGCTTGATTGTCGACGTTTTTATTCATTTGGAAAAAATATATGAAGGTGGGCGTAAAGACACATCTCTGCCACGGTAGTTTCCAGTAAAAACTATAGCTTGCGATTCATTTCATTGTTACACATTCCTTAAATTTAACCATAAACATCTTTTACTCTAAATTGAATAACGCTCATCAGAACTGCGGAAAATGCACTTATTGACTATTGCTCATCAGTGCCTGCTCGGCTTCAATTCTATGATTTTTCTTGACGCTCTGAATAACTTTCAGCTATCTCTCTGTGACTAAGTCACTGGGTTAGATGACTCGAGTCACCTCTATGACCCTGTCAGGGGTAACCCTGTGGTGCCCCACCATCCAGTGTCCAGCCCGGGTCGACACTCACACCCACCGTCTACCGCCACCTAGCGGCGTCGCCGAACAACCGCGACACAATACAGCTCGGCTCCAGCGGGCGCTCGGAAAGTTTTTAATTCACAGTCTGAAGGAAAGATTAACACTGATGTCAGTCAACTCAGTATTGATGTTGAGGCAGGCCATAATTACGATTCTGATTAATAGCTGCGCGCTCCGCGGGGAAATCACGGTAATTCAAAGTGCTCCGCTATAACCGACAAAACTCTGACGTGATTTACAACGGACGATATTGGCAATCTGAAGCTTATTGCGCTCCTCGACGAACCAGCAAAACGGTGCTTACTCAGAAATCACGATTAAAAACTCACGGCTTGAGAACCAACATTAGCTGGTGGTACAGTGGGAAATAATAAAAACATAGGCGCTTAAAAATTAGCCCAATGATGTTAAACCAGTGGAGGCGGAAGCAGGGGGGCAAGGGGGGCAGCTGCACCCTAAAGCTATGGAAAGGGGCGCCTCGAAAATCTGTAGAGGAGGCAGGAAGTTAAGAGGTGCGGCAGCCATAAAGCTGAGCAGTGCGACACCGCAACTGATAAAGGCACTTGTGACACGAAGAGGGTGGCAATGACGTGGGAAAAGTATCTTTTGATATGCTGAAGAGTGGAGGGCATCCTTATCTGAAACAAAGGCAGATGCTGCCGACCCTGTCGAATATAATCTTGCCAGGCGATAAAGGCTAGGAGGGCGCAGCCACTCGAGAAGCGCGCCATCGGAAGAGGGGCGCCTGCATGCGAAAGAGGGGCGCCTGTGTGTGGGACGAAAAAGAAACATTTATGGAAACGTCTTTGAAGGCGATAGCCTCCGAACGCCAACACGAACATATGAGGGCTTATAGCGTTGCAGGCTCCATGCGACAAAAATATCGGCCTGATGGCCGATATGTGAGAGGAAATTAGTTTGTGTAACATTTATCGGGGGCGGTTTGCCGTTTACAACATATGAATGTTAAGGGAAGTCCGAGATTGGGGCCTGTAAAATTGCACTGTCCGTATGGGCGGTTACACCCCTAGTGCTAGCCGCTAGGGCGTATTTTGCGTTTTTTTTTTTTTTTACTGGGGAGATGATTATGACCAGGAATAGCACTCTGCAAACTTCTATGGGCGCCTGTATAGGGGCGAAACTGATTTTCCAGTGCAGGGACGGCCGTCCCTGCATCGGTATGGTAAGGGGCGCCCAGCGGGAAGGGGCGCTTCAATATCGTTTGCACCCCTATCCTAGAACACCTTCCGCCGCCACTGTGTTAAACTCTTCCCTAAGGATTCAATGCTTCGATGTGATGGTCTGTAGGAGTGCCTTTAGAAAAAGCAGGCAAGCAGCACCTGTGAATCTGTGCTTTTCAATCGATTTCTTTTTTTTAAATCGTTGCATACCTAATTGTCCGTAACTACATAGATTGAATAATCGGTACAGTGATCACACATGGCTGAATTGCTAGTTTATCGTAATGAACCGTGAGAGCTTACGGCGGAAGGCCTCATCATATCAACAAAAATGTTTGATTGCTAATCTAATACCGTTCGATTTAATAGTTCCCACTTCGCAGCAGCATGGATATGTGAAGGTTCTGCGATTTCCGTGCATTATAATTGTCAATTTCATGTAAAAATAATAATTTTCCAGACTGTTGATGGCAACTTTTTATATAAAAAATGCTTTTCTTTTCAGAAAAAGCCAAATCCCCACCTACCAATTCTCATGTCTGGCAAAGCTGCTTGGAACGAAGCGGTCGACATGCAATGTACGCATCACATCTAAATTTAGTCTCGGGTTAACAAAGGGATGAGAATGCACAAGCCGCAAAATGCCTGTAAAGTGGGTGGTGCAAGGTTTAGTGTTCTTTTTACCGGCAAGAGTCACATGGTTGGCGCTCACTTCCTCATTTACGCTGCCCACACAGCCGGTAAAAATACCACCAGTGCGAGGTTCCGGTAGTCTGGAAATTTCCAGAGCGACTTCAGAGTCAGGATACAAGAAGCGAAGGTTCAGAGTCCATTACAATACACTGGCCGCGATATTGGACTCAGTCCCAGCGAGCCACGGGTCACGTGACTCAGCGAGCCCCCCCCCCCCCCCGAGGCTGGGCCCGACCGGTGTGATTTATTCTCTAGCCGTCGATGGCTGTTTCTCGGCCGGACGGCGGCCCTCCAGAATACAGCCGCCCGCTTATCGTACGCATTTCCACATAATAAAAAGCTCTCGCATTAATTTTTGTGTTTTATGAGCAGGGTGGACGTCCGAAGTCGGGAGGTATTATGAAAAAATATGGCTTTTATCTGGACTCGACAGAAAAGCCCTGTCGGCGACACTGATAAAATGGAAATCTGGCGTTTTTGCCGGCTGGCTTTGTCTGTGGACGGCGGATCCTACTCATTCCCCCCGCTCCCCGATGGAGGCTGAGGCAATAACTGGACGTGTCCGCCGTGGTGTGCTAATCTCCATATTTGGTGCCGTGTCAGCGGTCCAGGCGGCGGACCGGCACCTCTCCCGTCGACCCGGCTCGAGTCGGTCACTCGGCGAGTGAAAATGACCGTCCTAAAACTCCACTTACACGGCGCGAGATACGCGAGTCACATACCCACATTTTCAGCCTTTCAGTCATGCTTTATAAGCATAAATCGACCACAGTGGTATGAGAACTAAGTGGCCAATGGTGCCGTATTTACTTTATTACATTCAAGATAATCGCACTTAATGTATAATATCCTGCTTATTATTTTGATTACATCGTGTGCACTGTTTCACACAATTTGACACCATGCGCCGTTAATATTTCAGCAGCTCCCACTCAATGGCTGTGGCCACTGTTCACTGGAATGGTAGCCCTCCTTGAGCTGCGGAGGCAAACCTTTCTAGTATGGGACCGACGTGCGCGACGGCTGAGGCAAGGCAGCTCAACATGAAAAAGATTTGTGAAAATTTGGAATTATGATTATATTTTATTCCATTTTCAGAATCCCGTACCATTTTCTATTAACAAAATTGCCATTAGTCCAATCCTCCGTAAAGTCTCATTTCAGCATTGCTGCTTTCCATTCTGAATCTATCACTACGTTTTATGGTTTTCATAATAAGCTATATGTTTTGTTTGCATTGCATACATCTAAAAGCCTTTCCTGGCCATATGCACCGTCGGTCTCCGAACCTGTGATCGTTAAAAAGTCCGTTGTGACACAAGCATAACATCGAAAACTCTCGTGACCAGCCGGCAGCCATCACTCGATCACAAAAAGGATACCCTGTTACTCTCGGGAATCAGAATTCCGAGTGCGGCAATAAAACTGTCAGTGGCACTATATCAGGCTTTTTACCCCGGCGCAGAGCTTTTTAGTTATTGTCAATTTCCAGCGATTCGGCAATGTTTCCGCCCCATTGAGCGGCGCTCTCCACCGCAAATGCTAAAAAGCGGGCCGTGGCGGCGGGCCCGGTGGGGTCGGCCCCGCCGGACTGCCTGCCGGCTGCGTCAGCAGAGAGCGTCGGAGCCGATGCGACGAAGACGACGAATCGGTCCTGACAGCGGATCAGCGGGGACGGGTGACCGGCAGCGACAGTATAGCGGTATAGGCAACGACGGAACGGGCATGGTATAGACGGTGCAGCAGGAGTGAGAAGCCTGCAGTTTGAACAGGCCAAATGGGCGATCGTTTATTATATAGAATGTATTTACTATTTACCTACCTACCAGTTTTTACGTTGCGCATCTGTTTTCCATCCGCCCGTCTTAGGTATTGTAGACTGAGGCACAGCGAAAAGGTCGCAAACCTACACTTAATTTACCTTTTATATTTCACAATTAAGACATTCACTTGTCTCACTTATTGCAAAGTATCAGGCGATGTTTGAAGATGCCAAGGAAGTTGTGGTGTGGTGATTACCAAATCTTGCCATCCCCTTCCCCTCCCCCATTGCTAACCAGTGATCACGCAATGCAGTGACAGTCATCGTGCATTCAGCCCCACGACACCACCGTCACCCCAGTCCCTGAGCGTCTAGCTCCCCGCGCGCCGTCCTGTAGCGTTTGGCAGCCGGGGGCGGTGCGCCCAGGTGGCCCGGGGCGCCGGCCCCCCGGCGACTGATAGCTCAGCCGCCGGCGCGGCCCGCAGCGCAGTTTGTTGTGCCGCGCGTCACCGGCCGTCAGCTGGCGGCGGCGGTGTTATTTTTTATCGGCCCGCCGTCGCTCGGCGCCG
The DNA here is from genome assembly GCF_019059575.1 of Amphibalanus amphitrite. Taxonomy (NCBI): domain Eukaryota; kingdom Metazoa; phylum Arthropoda; class Thecostraca; order Balanomorpha; family Balanidae; genus Amphibalanus; species Amphibalanus amphitrite. The sequence continues at coordinate 421,941 of NW_024881841.1, forward strand.
CACTATTCCTGGCCCGCAGCAGCCGGTGCTCGTCTTCAGGTGACCTCGGCTGGCCCGGCCCGGCGCGCCGCGGGCGGTCGCCCGTGTCAGCCGCCCCCGGCGGCGGTCGCCGGGTCTGGGGTCTGTCCCCGGCCACCACTGTCTCGGAGGGGCGGGGCGGCGGGGCTCGGCGCATTGCACCGTCACTGTTGCTGCGTTCCTGACGCAGCGCGCAGAAAAACACTCATTACCAGGCTAGATTAGCTGGTGGCTCGGGCGACACATCACACGCCCCGTGCGCCGACATCTACCCTGCCAATGGATTATTCATGCGGAAAACAGGCGGCGATGCCTGGGACTGCGTATTCATTATATCAATGGTAATATTGCGTCGCCTAGAAGGGAACTACGGGCGCACGAGCTGCTCCGGCAGCAATCACAAAGCTCTTTGGGCCTCCGTATATCACCTGACTTCATCATACCATCCTGCTCTAATGCTGCCCAGCGATCTGACCCGACCCGACCCGGCCCGATCGAGCCTGTCGGCCAGTGCCAATCGAAACATAATGACTGTGTTCGCCATAAGGCGCTGCGTTTCGCCGCGTGAAAAATACTGCCGGCGCCGGCGGCGGTACCAATCACAACCGTCCGGGTGCGATGACCTCAGAGATCACCAGCGATGAACCGGCCGGTGAAAATAGCGTCCGGAGCCGCCGGCGGTACTCCATTTCCTCGGCAGCTCCTGAACACGTCGTATGGCGAGCAGCGGAAGGCCTGGTGACCCCGGCGGCCGGAGCGCTCACCCCGAATCGCCGCCGGCCGACCCCGGCATACCGGCGCGCGCCGGCCGCCGCCTGACCTTGACACACGGGCCGAACGGCAGCCGACCCCGTGGCCGGTCAGGACCCCAGGTCAACCGCGCCCGCCGGGACGGGACGCCGACGAAACCGAGAGTGGTGGGCGAGAGGAGGTGAAGGTGGCCGGGTCTCTGCTGGTCCCCCGGAGGCAGATGAGGGTGCTGCGATTACTGGAGGGCCCCGGGTTCCATGAAATGGACAACACGCCGCCAAAAAGAAAGAAAGGTAAGGGAGTTCACCGGTATTTAGGCAGCCTGACGGAGATCTCCACCCTTCTGCTGAAATTTGGAATCAACAACCAGCGACCATCCCTTCGTAAGCCAGTTGACAGTGTTCGTTCATGCGAGTCCGTAAATGGTGATCAGTCTCTCTTAGGGCAGTAGACAGTGGCCACTGACTAGCCCCTTTTTGGTGTCATCAAACAGAGAGATGCCTCTGCGGGCTTAGTAGAATGTGGCTGATCCCACAGGTCAGTCACGCCCTGGCGGGGGCTGACCGAACCAGACACCCCAGGTCGAGACCGGCGGGCGGGCCGCGGGCCGGGCCGGGCCGCCGGGCCGCCCGCCCAGGGGGTCTGTTTGTTGCCGCGGCAAGGCGTGAAGAAGGTGCGTCGATGTGGGCCCGTGTTGATGGCCGAGCGCTATGAAGCTGATATATGCCGCCGCCGCGCCACCGGGCTGCCAGCACAGAATAAGCTCGGCTATTTGTGGCCTGTTTTTGGTGGAGTCGCCGCGCTCAGCGGCCGACCCGCCGCACGCCGAACGCCGTTAGCGCGTGATTCTTCACCCGGGCCCCTGCAGCTCCGAGAGAAATCAACGTGATTCATGGAGCTCTGTTAGTGAATCGTGATGCCATTCAAAGCTCTGAGGCACCACCCACCGGAAGACTCGGTAGTCGGTGATCTCTCTAACTCTAGCTCAAACGCATCAGGAAGGAAGTGCACTGAGACGGCATGGCTCAAAATGTGGCGGTCATAATTGCAATATTGTATACGCATGCACATGCAACTTGCTGCTGCCGCAAAGAAGAATAAAAAACTGCTGAGTGAAACGCTGCTTGTATGACGCATGAAGCTTATTAACGCAATTCCTGTCAAAATGGTAAAAATCATTGACCTCTATACTTACCTATTATATTATAGAGGTCAATGGCAAAAATGCACATGGATTACGGGTTCGGCGATGTTTTACCGGATCAACTTGCCGGCGAAAACCAGCTTAATAAAACAGGAAAAATAGTGGATAAAACATCGTCCATGCCTATTGCGTATTGAACGTCACATTATAATGTTGCACGCGTCTGTTGGGCTAACTGGTATGTCTATTGGTCTGTATTGTAAGGTGCGTCTTCGATGAGTCTGTTGTCCACAGAGGGTTCTCCGGCGCCCACAGCGGAATTCTGTCGAGTCTCTGGCGCCCACAGCGGGTCCTCCGGCGCCCACAGCGTCCACAGAGGGCCTCCGGCGCCCACAGCAGCTACCGTCCAGCCCGTAACGAGGCGGCCCCCCACGGCGGCGCCCCCCGCTGTCAGCGTGCCGCAGCGGCGCGTCAGGGGCCGGCGAAACTGGCGCAGACGGCAACCGTGTGACATGTGCTAACCGGGCGCGCAGGCAGACAATGCGGCGCCCGGCCGGCGGTCCGGCGGCGACCCCCGGCGACCCTCCGGCGACCCCCCGGCGACCCCCGTGCCGTCCGGTCGCCGGACACCTTTGTGGCGGTCGGCGATCCATCAGAGACGCCGGCCGATGGTCACGACGCGCCGGATTAATTCACGACCAATTTAGAAATTAATAACGGCCCAATTTCGATCCATCACGGCTGGCAGCACAATTGGATCGATCATTGGGTGCATTCGGCACGCTATGACGTCAGCAGCGGAGCAGCGGGGACCACCGGCGCTCCTCAGGACGCGGAGAGGGAGCGGGGAGAGGGACGGGTCCGGCTGGTGGCCACCCTTCATCTGCAGGCCACCGCTGTTTCCAATAACAACTTACCACTAAACGGGGGTCTTCCGCCGAAAAAGTGCTCAGATAACATTTACGAAATTATTGGAATGAAATGCATCTTTGCTCAATCGTGATCTCTGCTATGCTCCCAGATGTGCACTCGTGTGCACATCTGGGAGCAAACTATAAACGATGTATAAATAACTAGCAAACCGGACATTGTCCTGAAACGTTCACAAAACAGTGTCATTATGCACATCTTTCAACTTCTTTTGCAGCTTTCAACTTCTTTTGCAGAAACGTAGCATGGTAAAACGGTGCGTTGTCTTTATCTAATGGCGATTTAGCGATTTCTTATTCTACGAAGTTTATTGCTGCAAATATAAGGAAAAACAAAAGCAAAACTAGCGGTGTGTCGGCAAGTCTTGTATCTGGCTATTGCGATGCATAATCCATATGAAAATACCTGAAAATGCAAAGCTTTGTCATTTGAACGCATCTATGTTTTCTTAAATGATCCGAGAGCATTCCATGAAAAACAAGAACTGGTATCATTATTGCTTGTCGAAAATTGTTCTTCAATAACCAGTCGAATATTTGTGTAATTCGATACAGCATAACCGGTTCCCAAACGTCAAGAGTTGTCTCTCTGCGTATGTAAGCCTCGAAATCACCTCCAATTGTTCTGCAGTGCCTATGACGCATCACCAGAGCTCGAGAAGCTGGTCAAATTATGGCCCATGCCGCGGCGCAGTGCTTTCCACACAGCTCTCCCACAACAAAAGCCGCTCCAAGACAGACGTGCTCTCGACAGCGCGCACGTACAATTATGCCATTATTTATTTCTCGATTGCTCCAGATCACACAAAAAGCCGCGTGGGCGCTGGCTGGTCGTCGTGGCCGGCCGGTGACCGGAGTGACCCCGAGCCAGCACCACCTGAGTGAGGGAGGCCAGAGCCGAGGGATGGTTTTCTCCCTCTGCTCTGCCCGCCGCGCGCTTTGGTCTTCCAGACGTCAGTTTCTTCCGAGAGCTCCGTGTGGAGAAACCCACTACACGAATGCTTCGATTCAATACGACCAATAAATCACATTACGGCGTCAGAGGTTAATGACACGAAAAACTCGGCCCTCGAAACTAATGGCCGCCCTGAGAGGAAGAATGGCATTCTGCCAGTGACCTGTGGGTGGCGTGGTGCCGTGCCTCGAGACGCGGGTATTTCACCGTGCTAGTCCGGCGTAACTTGAGATTCAGCTGGACGACGTGATTGGATGCGAACTGATCAAAGGCAGTAATATTCTGCAAAGATGAGAAGGGCATAAGCGTTTCAGTTATTTGCGGGTTCGAAAAAATAGTTATTTGAAACACACTCAAAGCGATACCTCAAGTGATTTTCGTGCAAGACTCCCTAACAACGTTCCATGAAACATCATGAAAGCCAAAGCTGATTTTGTTCCCTTTTATGCATTATTTGTTTTATGGCAATGGCATGGACCCGACGCGTTCTGTGAGATGACGACACAGAGAATATCACATGACGTTTTTTAAGGACCATACGCATGCGGTTGTATACTCCTGAATCACCCGGATCATATGATGCGCGCTCTGTCCGTTCTTCTCAACAGCTCAACGAATCAGGCTTAGGTCTTTCCTAATCTCCATAAAAGTCGGAGCGACGGTGCGGGAGCGGGCAGCGGCGGCGCGTGCTGGGTGACCTCGGCTGACCTGTGACCCGCCGCGGCTCGGTGGGCCGCCCAGCCACCGTCAGTCGCCCCGGGTCGGCTCCTGTGAACCCGGCCGAAACCGGAGCTTATAACGGCGGCTGCCGGCCGACTGAATGGAAACATCCCGGGAATCCGCAGCTTAACACCAGCTAATGAGCAACCGATGGCCGCGCGACACTGGCGCCGGAATGTCCCAGTCATGGCGATCGGCGGCGGCAGTCGGCTGAGGGCCGATCACAGAGGCGCTGTGAGCCAGCACCTGCAGGTGGGACTGAGGGACTGCAGGTGCTTCCACGATGTGTTGTGATCCTCCACAGCAGGCTGTGAGCCGCCACAGTGAACATTGTCTTATTTTATGGTTAAAAGCAAACGGCACTCTTGGCAAGACGCGACCGGCAGACCGTCTTGAAATGTAAAGGATGGTTGTAAACGTCCCTCATGACAATGAACTTGACGTTTGCACAAACTAGAATTATAAGTCGCCCATTTGACATGCGCACCTCATGAACCGAACCCGCCTAATGAATCATATTTTGTACTGTACTTAAAGACATCACAATAAGCAAATGTGTATTAGATGTTTCCAAACGCCCTGAAAGTGGAATGCTTGATTAAGATCGGCTTAATCATTTAGTAAAATTTATTTGCTTATATGATATTGCATTGAAAAGGAAGTTAAATGATCATAAACGCTAATGACATTACACTAAATCTTGCGGCGCTTGAGTCATGAATAGCATCAAAGCGAAAAACCATGAAGGTTCCCAGACTCACGCCGAGAAGCAGCACCTGCCTCTGATCGGCGGCACAGGAAACACATGAGAAGCGCCGACCGACCGCCTAACACCCCACACTAGCGGTTCCCCGCCGCATTCCCTGGGATAGCTGTGCGTTTTACAGCAGGTGCTCGTCAAATGAGGCACCGCTAGCATCCTTATCGCAAGTAGGTCACTGAATATCGGCATAGATCACCGCTATGAATGCTAGGGTTTTCATGAGGAAAATTTATGTAATTAGCTGATAAAACTCCCAGTGACGACAATTACGAAGACGGAAAATCAGAGTTATTCATTACCGCTAAGCACCAATTGTTTTTGTTCAGGATATCCTGATATTGACTGTGCGGCATTGAGTGACGTGCTCCCTCAGCCGCTTATCTTGTCCTCCGTTCCATTGCGGTAATAAGTGTGACTTAGCCTCTTACATATGACGTGTGCGCACAAATAATTCAGAGATGCACAAGACTTTGGCAAAATTGGGTTATTCGGCCTAGAATAGGAATGGGTCAGACCATCTAATCATCACCAGTCCCGTTCGAACAGATTTGCGAGCTGGGTCCCATCCCATACCCGCCAGTGCGTTGTACCGGCCGAGCGGGCGAGCTCGCAGCCTATAATACCAGCTGGCCAACTCCAATTTCAGCAGTTGGCTATTTCTCACAGATGGCTTGTCTATAATCAAATTAGCATTATGTGCGCGGTGAGCGACCTTTGGTGGGAACGGGGGCGGGGCGGACGGGCCTGGCCGCGCTCTGTTCCCAGGCTGGCTGGCCACTTTGGTCCGGTCACCGCAGCATGGGTCACAGACCGACTGCTGTGGGGGAAGGGGAGGGGAGGCTCAGCTCAGGTCACCAGTGTGGGCCGCATGCTGGGCATTGGGAAGGAACCTCAGTGTCGTGTCGATATTGCTGGTCACAAAATAAGGTGTGAGCGGTGAGATGGTCATGTGCGGGGTTTTCGCTAGCGACCAATCTCAGTCGCTATGTTAAACTATTTCATTAACCCGCGCATGACTGGGGGCTCTACAGAGCCCCCTCCCGTTTTTCAGCAATATTTTCTAAACCGTTTGAGGGATCAACACGAAACTTGCGGTACCTTCAGAGGCATCAATTTGACACCTTGTGTTAAAATTTCAATTTTCTAGCTACCATAGTTTGGCCGATAATGACGCTAGAGTGACGTCATGTCGGCCGATTTTCCTGCAAAATATTGAAATACGGCAAACGTTCTCAAGAGCTCAGTTGTAAAGCTAGATCCGTTTTCTTTGCATGAGTGGACTACAAATACACGTAGCTTTCAAACTGCTATCTCGAATTTTCGAAATTTTGAAAATTTTGAAAAATATGTATTTACAATTACAAAATTATATGTTTTGATTTTTTGCAAAACGCTTTTGTCTTTTCGCAAAAACCGGAATATCTGTGATAGAACACACACTGATGAACTACCTTTGCAAGTTTTAGCCCAATATCTTCAAAAATAGCCAAGTTATTCGCATTATTGTCAAAATTTTACAATTTTATGTTTTTTCAAATCCATTTTCAGTACGTTTTTGACGTCGTACAGCAACATAAATGGCACCATCGTGTTCCTGAGCTCAAACTGCATCTGATAGGCACCTTTTTTGTTGAAAGATTTCATTTTCAAAATTTGACCTTTTCTGACCTGAAAGTGACCTGACCTCCGGTAAATTCAGCTGACAATGACCTCAAATGACACAGACGACACTATTTTCGAAATCTACGAGTAAAATGGACCATAAAACATGCGTCACGTGACCGATAAAAGATTTACAATTTTCGTGACCTAGGATGACCTGGCCCTGACCTTAAAAATTCGAAGTAAAAGTTCGGTACCCTCAGGGTATCTAAGGCATCCTTCAAGGAGTGCGTAAACCAAAAATGAGCCTGATCGGACCGGCGGTCCGGTGGTCAGAGCCTAAATTGTGAGCTAGCAAAAATGTCGATAATTTTTACTTTGACCTGACCTGTGACGTCATCGGTGACCTCGAGGTCAATGAAAATAGGTTTCGCTCGACAGTTTTTCAAGGGCTATCAGACGCCGTTTGAATTTTTACGATCGGCTCAGTAGTTTCTGAGATAGGAGGGGGGCTCTGGAGAGCCCCCCTCCCCCCCCAGTCACTCGCGTTATGGAAAATACCCCAGTCATGCGCGGGTTAAGTGATCTTATTAGCCAATCTTGTAGTCTTTTCTCGTCCTTTTGTCAAATTACACAAGCCTGCTTTCCCATGCCTACCTATCAAAAACAAAGCTGCTCAACATCTGTTCAGCTTTTATTATCATCGTTAATTTATTGTTTACCAGGCTTGCCTCAGAACTTATGGGCTATCGAAAAATCCGATACGTCATACGTGGATGTGAATCCGGTGCGTGGAAGACTCCGAACGGGGAACAGATCTGACCAATGACCAGTCAAAAGACGTTTTTAGCTCATCAGCGCGAGCTCAGGCTTAAAACTATACACTGGCACTGAGCCCTACAGAGACCCAAAAAGTTGGAACGATTGAGAAACTTTTCAGTCGCACCAAACGATTCACAGGAAGATCATACTAATAACGGTCCTTGTAATCCAGAATTAGTGGTTACCTGTCTCGGAAGTGCGATTTAATTGCTTGGGAGCGTATAGCCGATAGGTATACCGATTTCGGACTGTATTGGACCGTGTGCGCCCCGCGGGCAGGCAGCGGCCCTTCACAGGGTGCGGGCCCGCCGGTGGTCGGCCCAGAGCTGAGCACAACAGCACCGAACAGCGATTAAACTATCACACCGACCATTAATAATTCCCTCTGCCTCCGATCACAATCTCATGATAATTAGTGTCCTGGCAGAAAATGGGAATTATCACCATTATTGGCATCGTTAAAGGGCGGAAACTGGAACAATTTGTAATTTATGTTGAGATCGTGCTAAAGCGGACGTTTACAATCGCATTCCAGCTTTGTGGATGGTCATGGTTGCGGCATAAAACATGAAATAACAAGGTACCACGTTAATAGTTCCTGTTGATTGGTGACCTCCAGATCCAGGCCATACCAAACATGATAAACTTAAACAAATGCCACTTCTAAATGCTATTATGTTGAGACGGATGTAAACTACAAAGCAGCCCTGTCACATGCTTTTTTTTGTATGTGGGAACATCAAATGCGAATCTCAGCATCGCCAGTGTGGATTTCTTCGGACACATTAGCATGGCCGTGATTCAGACCATTGGATCCAATAAGTGTCACATGAACATTTGAAACCTCATTTGATTCGAATATGTGCCGCTCACCAGCAGGCGTTTGCTCGCCATCACTAATATGATTTTCGAGCACCAGTTCAGTCAATTTGCATACCTTTCCGCTCTCGGTTCGGAATGAGACAAGGAAGTGGCGGGTCAAACGCGACCCTTGTTAACCCAGCTGAGGGCGTCGGTAGCAGCGGGCTGACCCCAGCACCCCCGGACGACCCCTTGACACGGCACGTGGGCCGGCGACCCCGGCGGGGCGCCTCCTTCCTATCCGCGCTGGAGGCGGCCGGGCGGCACCGGCGCACCGCGCGCGGCCCAGAAAGGGTCGCTCTGTTTTGTCCAGGGGTCAGCGCCTTCCTGCCGAGGGGGTCAGCCGGCCTCTATAATTAACAGCTGATCAGTGGGGTGGCGCGCGCTGCTGACCCGCGATGACCCCAGATGCACCGCTGGCGGCGCCGCCACGCCGCGGGGGTCACCTGTTGAAAGCGGCCGATGTGGCAGCCGATACTGTGGCGCACCAGAGGCCTGAAGTGGCGCGCTGCGCTGGTGGTCGGCCTAGCTGGCTGCCAGCGCGGCGCGGGAGGGGCACTTGCTTCACTCTTTCTTACCACCCCTGCCGACTACCTCACGCCATGGAAAGCTCTGGCGTGCTGCGTTCGGACGGCTGAGAACATCGAGTTCTGGACCATTCAAACCTGGCAATCTCGATTCTTGTCCAAAATTATTTCCCAAGTTTCCCTTCTTTATTATATTTTGCTCTGGCTGGCATGCATATTCAAACAATGCTTCATTCGAACGTTCAATTTACCTACACTCCACAGTCCACAGTGACTCTCGGGCGAATATATTACTTCATCTAAGCGTGCGGTACTTCATTTGTCAGCCTATGACCTAGTCGTCGTCCCTCGTCCGTCTATCTCCGTCCATGGGTTTGTCGGTCTATTTGCTATCATTAAAGACCGAAGCGTCTGCCTGTCCTTGTCGTCTGTCGTCAGTATGTCATCTGTCGTCTATCTGTCGTCTATTGTCTGTCTGGCTGTCTGTCTGTCTGTCTGTCGTCTGTCTGTCTGTCTGTCTGTCTGTCTGTCTGTCTGTCTGTCTGTCTGTCTGTCTGTCTGTCTGTCTGTCGTCTGTCTGTCTGTCTGTCTGTCTGTCTGTCTGTCTGTCTGTCTGTCTGTCTGTCTGTCTGTATGTCTGTCTGTCTGTCTGTCTCTCTGTCCACATGCCTGAAGTCTGTCTGTCGTCTGTCTGTCGTCTGTCGGTCGTCTGTCTGTCTGTATGTCTGTCTGTCTGTCTGTCTCTCTGTCCGCATGCCTGAAGTCTGTCTGTCGTCTGTCTGTCGTCTGTCGGTCGTCGTCTGTCGTCTGTCGTCTGTCGCCTATCCGTTGTCTGTCGTCTGTCGTCCGGCGACCTCCTCCTGACCGGTCGGCGGCCTCCCATCTGCTGTGCTTCGCCAGCTGACGCGGACAGATTCCTCGGGCCGCGTCTTTACTGTGTCACGGGCCGACCTGAATGACACAGACGGAAGAGTCGCGGCCGCCATTGGGACACCAGAGCCAGTCTGGCCCGGTAGTCGGTACACCAGAGCTAGAGCGAGCTATCGCTTCCACGAAGTAAGCCATCGGTACCACAGAGCGAGCTGAGTGCCCCGAGAGCCTGCTTGTGGTTGGCACCTCACGGGGTGAACTCCTGATCGTCAGGGAGCACTGCATTCTAAACTTTTTTATCCCAGCAGCTGCCGCGACGAAGCTGCTAGACGACCACTTGTGCCTTGTGCTGATATTTAGCTTGCACTTCCAGCACTCCACTGGGTTTGTGTGTGTGATGTGTGTGTGTGTTTCTTTTTAAATAGCATCCGCTCATTACTACATAGTACCTACATACAATTCGGCAAGGCAAAGTCAGATACAAAATTTCAAGTTTCAACTGCACTTCACGCTTTGCTATTGTTTAGCGAATCTCTCCGGTTTCGTGCTGAATTAGGATAAGTCATTACATTTTCATCCATGTCATGTGGGCCTGCTGTGAGCGTTTGTTTATTGTTTGTCTGGCACCTGTGTTTCACGTCCCGCTGAGGTATTGTTTCCGTTCTCAGAAGCCTTGTTTCTGCTGTCTCAGTCACTGGCGGTCGCAGCCGCTAGCAAAAGGGGGGGCCAAAGTCACACTCGCGGGACATAACATTTATCCGTCACCGGGGGGGGGGGGGTGATCGGCTAATTTTTTACGTCCACGAGGTGCCGCGCAGTTGGCATTACTTCATCTTCTGATTCTTGCGTGAAATCTTTAAGCTCAATTTAAGGCAAAATCACCAGTTCCATTTCCCGTCCCACGGTGCTTCCACCGGTCGGCCCACTGCACCATGACGACGGATCGGTGTAGCATAGGTATACTGGAAGGTCAGGCACGCGGATTCATGACCTTACCACTATAAAACAATTCGGAAAAGTATAGATACCTCTTGCTTTGAACAAGCATGGGAAACCCAGAGAGCATTTTCAGACTATGGCATTTACCCATATGGGTAACATATCTAGTTGTGTGGCGGCGGGAGAGAGTAGGTACACCGACCTCTGGAGAGTGGAGACCCCCCACAGGTTCCGAGCTTTCAAAATTGGCATCTGAGTGCCGCGCGCGACTCCTGCGGGGCTTCGCAACGGCTCTATTGGGGCTCACTCAACCTGCCTAGTCTTACTGCTAAAAAGACTGGCCCTGAACCCTAAGGAATTCATCAGTCTCTGCCAGCCCCAGGACCCACACCGGCTCATGGGGTCCCGACGTCGAAATATGAGGGAATCTGCGCGGGACCATCAGGACGTAAAGTAATCTCGATCAGGACCAACGTAAGGCTGTGCCGGAAACTGCGTGAGCCCTCTGATCTTCAGAAACCCACCCATGTATGTTTTCACGTAGAGGCCAGTTTAGGGCCCTCAGAGACCAGTACAGGGCCTGCAAACTACAAAGGCCAGTAGTTTGAGACAATCAGTGACCGAGTTGGGCTCTCAGAGGCTAATGTGGGTCATTACAGGCCAACATGGGCCCTCAGAGGTCAGCGTGGGGCCCTAAAAGACCGGCATGAGCCGTCGTTGGACCCCAGAGGCCAGCAGAGGGCCCTCAAAGGCCAAGATGGGCCCTCCTCAGAGGCCAATGCAGGCCCTTAGAGGCCGGCATCGGGTCTTCAGCAGCCAGTGCGGGGCCCTCATTGGCACCTAAAGATTCGTCTTGGGACACCACAGACAGAAATAAGGCCACCAGAGACCGGTGTGAGACCATCAGACGCCGGTTGGGACCCCTGAGGCCGGTTAGGGGCCTCATAGGCCAGATGTGGAGTCTCAGAGGTTGATGTAGGCTCTTAGCGGTCAACGTGGGCGCTTGACCGCCACTGAAGTTCCCTCAGAGGTCAGTGTAGGGCGCTCAAAGACCGGTGTGGGAGCTATATTAATAGCTGGGCGTGGGTTTTTTGAGCCTCGTGACGATCGAGGGCCCCATACACCTATATGGGGGCCCATTGGTTGTTTGAGGGGGGAAATGATATGATGGCCCCCTTTATTGACCTTTGGGGGGGCATGGCCCTGATGCCCCCCCCCCCCGCGACCGCCACTGTGTACACATTACACACATGCCCCTGAGATTACATACTAGCTCATGCAAACTCTATGCAGGCCCCGGAGTTCCCACGCTAATCCTTAAGAAACCAAGCCGGCATACGGCGTCACCACCGGGCTTCTGAGGTGCACAGCACCAACCCATGAGGTCTTACTTTAGTGTCTTAGAGCCAATCTCCTTTAGCAGGGCCCACCCACCACTGCCGAAGCGGGTCTCATTCCAGCCATTGCTGGGCCTACGAGAGCCTCAATTAAACCCACGCTGATATTCCATATAAGATCCGGCCATACTCGTGAACCGGTGCCAGCGACGCTGACCGCCAAATTGACAGAATGCGAAACTGAGCCCACTCATGAGTGAAATTTACGTCCTTTGATGGCGCAAGAAAGAAAATGAAACATACGAAAAGCTTTTTTAGGACTTTTGTTCGATCTGAAAGGTGGGGCCAAAAGATAGTATGGCCCCACCTTTCAGCACCAAAGGGGGGGCCATGGCCCCCGTGCCCCCCCCCCCCCCTGGGACCGCCAGTGGTCTCAGTGTCACTGATGGCCCCGTTCTGCCTGTTCTGTCAGTGTTACCTGGTAGAGCTCAGCAGCAGTCCGATGTTTGTACTGATGCTGCCAGCTGAGGTCGGTCTGATGTTGGTCTGAAGTCGATCTGAGGTCGGTTTGAGGTCGCTCTGAGTCAGTCTGAGGTCAGCCCGGGTCAGACTAAGGTCAGTCTGAGGTCAGTCTGTGGTCAGTTTGAGGTCGTCTGCTGTCAGTCTAAGGTGGTCGCTCTGATGTCTGAAATCGCTCTGAGATCGGTTAGAAATCGGTCGTTTGAGATCAGTTGGTCGTTCCAAGCCTGCGAGGTCAGTCTGAGGTCGCCTGTGATCGCTTTTGCTTCTGAACTTCTGAGGTCAGTCTGAGGTATAGCTCTTGGTGCTGAGTCCAGCCTGACGTAGCTCCGAAATCTGAGGTCAGCCTAAGGTCAATCTGAGGTCAGTCTGATATCAGTCTGATGCCGGTCTGAGATAAATCTAAGGTCAGTGTAAGGTCAGTCTGAAATGGCTGATGTCGCACTGAGGTCTAAGGTGCAGTTTGAAATCAGCCTCAGGTTTGTGTGGGGTTAGTCTGAGGCTAGTGAGGTCAGTCTTAGGTCGCTCTGGTCTGAGATCGCTCTAAAGTATCAGTCGAGACTCAAATCACTGTCGCTTTGAGGTCGGTCTGAAGTCGCTCTATCTTCTGAGGCAGGTCTGGCGTACCCTCGTACCCGTTCACCTCCCTCTGACACTCACCCGCCACCAGCGCGCCGCCGCCGCTCTGAGTAGGTACCCGCCGACCACCGGCGGTGCTCCCCTGGGGGCCGAGTCGCCGCTCCAACCACTCAGCCCGCCACCGACGCCGGCTAATGAGACGCTTTCATTATTAAGCGCCCGCCGCGCATTTTTAACTGCTGATTGCTGGTAAATTTTTGATGCGCATAAGGGTGCTGGCGGTCCGCTTCAGCCCCCATCAATTGTTTCGCAGGCAGATGACAAGGAGTGGGTCGTGTCGCGGTGAAAGTAGATGACAAAAAAATGCATACTCAGCGGTTCTGCAGTTAATCCAATGAACTACACACCGGATGGGACGACTTTGAAGTGCGCTGCGAATAATGCAGCCTTTAGTGCTCTTCCGATATACGGACAAACACTAAGGTGACTTGAAACTATTTGAAGAGCCGCCACGTGCTAAAATGTAATCCAACCCAATAATAGTTACAAATGCATTCCACGAGATACTAGTCATGTAGCACATTATTTCATGCTTTAATTTCAGGTGTTTGAAGACTGTGTGTGTTTGCCGCCGGAGACTGGCCGGCAGCGGGTCTGTGGAGCGGTCACTGACCAGACCTCGCCCGAGGCCCGAGCGTCCGGCAGCCGGCGACAGATGGCAGAAAAATGGCCCGTCCGCCGCCCATCGAAAATAGAGTGGAAAATCTGACGGAAAATCGAGCCAAACGAGCGGCCGGGGTCAAGCGCCGGGGCTACCGGAGCTGCTGTGAACGCAGGTGTGTCTGCCGGAGGGGCTGTTGGTGGGACGCTCCCTGACTCGTCTGGGGCGGTCCTCAGAAGTCAGGTCATGTTGTAGATGTTGCTGTATGGCCCACCCCAGCCGCTGCCCGGTGCCGACTGGGAGTCGACGCACCGGCTGTCAGCTCGGTGTGACCCGAACTATCGCCGTCACTCCCATGTGTACCGCAGCTCCCGCGGTACCTAGCGTCTGACTATACAAGTACAACTGACTACATATATAAATATAGGCTGCTGATTGCCGACTGTTGGCTCCCACTGACTGCAGACTGCTTCTGGGCTGCCTGACTGACGTGGCTGCTACTGACTTCATCCTGCTGGCAACTGCTGCCTACTGTTTGAAAACAGTGTTGCCTGATACTGACTTCTGGCTTGTAGATTGCTGACTATTGACCGCTCACTGCCTGAATGCCTGTCTGACTGAGCTGTCTGCAACCGTTTTCCTGTCGCCACATCTCCCACCAGCTATTGCAGTGAGTGACTGTAAAATGTTGCCGTGTTGGACGCCGATATTGCTCGGAAATTATATAAATTTGTTCGAGGAAACCTGGTCATCACGCTTACCCTTTGAACCATCAGCAGCGTTTCTTTCTCAGGTGTAAATGGCACCACCACGCCCAGAAGGAAGTGAGAGCCTTCGGGAAAATATTTTCCGGCTTCTGGCCGCCCTGGCAGGTCAAGCGGAACACCTGCAAGTCATGTTCTTATGTCGCCAGCGTCACCACCAGGTCTTCGACCGCCTGTACAGTGTACATAACTGCGTCTGTCTAACCATATAGGTATGTATAGGAAACACGGAAGTGAAATTGAGGATTTATTGATCATTTAAGTTTAACCCTGCAATGCCCATAGACTGCATTCTACTTTGCAATGTCCGGTTGTCTAATGAGCTGCCCACAACGTTCACCGGTAACCTGTCTCGGTACTCCGCCGTCACGCGGCGTAGCAGAGTTGTACCGCGTGCAGCGTCTGCCGGTGCCGTACCCACGCCCAGTGAGCACCGGGCAGTGCAGTGGTGAGGCCCCGGCACACGGCACAGTGTAATGGGTCACGAGCGGCCGGCTGGCGTGGCCGGCGGCCCTTCTCACGGTCGGTGGGCGCGTTTCTCCAGACGGTACCGAGCGATATGGCGCCCACTGACCTCCGGTGCCCCGGGGCCGGTCAGAAGTTTAGTCACTTCAAATACGTATTTCAGGGCAGTCGAAGGTCCAGGGACTTCTCCCGCTTCAGGGTCAGTTATAAACCCTAATACCCATCGTAGACAATATCCGGGACTGACGGAATTTCAGTCACGTCCGCCACACCAGGTCCGGTCAGAATCCCAAACCCATGGGGCTAGGTCTCAGTGGTCAGAATCTCACGGAACTTCTCCCTCCCGTTCGACTAAAAGATAAATTATTGGCTTGCGTGTCTAGAAATATGTCATGGCGAGCCTGTGAAATCAATGATAAACCAATTTTAGTTGCAAATTGGACCGATGCGATGGAATGGAATGGACGACGACGTGCAAAGATGAAACATTTGAAACGTTTGGCTGAATATCACTAACGTCTTCCCCTGGAGAGAGCGTGAGGTTCGAGCTGTCTGTCCAATTTCAGCTGGGTGACGGCGGCGGCGCGTGGGCCGGCTCTCCTTCCGCGAACCTCTCCGCTCTCTGTCATCAGAGGTCATTATCTGGCCGGGACGGTGCGCTGACTGGTGACAGACGGCTTATGATGATTTTATTTGACCCAGTTCGTCCGGAAAGTCATTAGTCGGGGATGCCCGATTGGCCACGGCGCGCTGCGGCGGTCGGCCGGCGGGCCCAGCGCCGGCAGCCTGGCCCGCCCGTGCTCAGCAGGCTGACGAGTGTGGGTGAGTCTCCCAGTCAGTCACGGGCCGCGGCTGCTGGGGACGGCCGCGCCCCGCTGACATTTCACCACCCACCGCGGCCCGGCTGCCTTCGATTGCCATTTGCCTCATAATGCAGCATGGCTCCGGCGGGCCACCTGTCACGGAGGGGCGATCTATAACAGAGCCGCTGTGGCCGGTCCAGCTCGGACGGAGAAATGGCCGCCAGATGTCGACCGCCCGTCTCTGCCGACGCCGCTCCAATCAAACCGGCACGACACGACAAATGGCCCGCATTATTTATCCCGTGCAAGACGAACGTGCAAATACGTGCACGAGTCCAGTCGGGGATGATTTTCGTTTGGGGCGTAATGACTAATATCGGCGCGTTAATTAGGCGGTCGCGGCCTCCCTGGCGGTGATCAATGTGCAGTTGGAGCGCGCCGGCCGGCCCTGTGGGAAGCGCTCTGCCGTGAGCGGCCGGTCCGGGCGGCGCGTCCGTGGCCGGTGCAGCACGGCCGGCCCTGGGAACCGGGTCCGCTGATGGCCCGCCTGCAATACCGGCCACACGGCGATGACCGTACTTATGGACTTAATTGCCACCTTCAAAGAGTCATAAACTGATGGAGATTGGTTTCCAGATATGCCTTCTATGCCGCCACATCAGATGAAATGACCACATAAGCAGTTCTAGTCAGTACAGAGATATTTATGCCATATGGCATCGCAAGAATACCTTCCTTTTAGGAGAGCGGAGTTGCGCCTGAATCCGTCTTTTGCAGTTGTGCAGGTCCGTGCTTTGAGTGTTCACATAGCCAGCTCGCTCAGTGAATATGGGTCAGTGAAAATACAGTCGGTTTGAGGGTTATGAAGATAAAGCATGCATTGTAACCTACGAGTAGATGCATCAGCTTATAGCACGGAACAGATAGCTCAAAACTGATGTTTTGAAGTTTCAAAACTTGAGTTTTTTAGTATCAGCTTCATAACTCCTAAGTCCTAAGCCCTTTGAATGTTTTCCTTGTCGATTGATCTCCGATGATGCATATGTTATCGCATAAACGACTGACGAATGTGTACATATTTACTTCTCGTGCTTTCCTAACACGCCTTCTATCGCCCTCTTTTCCTCTCCCTCGGGCGAACCTATACGGCCAGCCCGAGGCATCAGGTGCGACCGCAGCCGACTCGCCACGTGATCGACGACCACGACGATCGACGGTCGGATTTCGTCGGCACCGACGGTCTGATTTCGTCGGCACCGACGGTCGGTTTGTCAATGTCGTCGCTATTGATAGCGGCGGCGGGTCTGCCGCCACCGCCCTCGGCTGCCGCCATGCCATCGGGTTCCGTGATACGTTAGCTGTTACTTTGCGAGTGTGGACGTTGAGGATTGGGTTCGCCGCAATTGCAATTCGATTTGGACCTCGTGAACGCCAGTTCTAAAGCTGTGGATGCTATGGATTGCTCCAAACGGTGAATCTGTGCACTCTAGAAATGTCGAGGGCATGATGGTCTAATTTGGACTCCGGAAATTATTTTGAATAACTTATTTTCTACTTCACGCAATGAGTTCATGAAGAAATAATTTACGCAATTTTTGCAGCTAGGGATACTACGACTGACGCATTTACAATGTTGGGAGTATTGTGAAGAGTTGAGTTTCCAGGGACCTGGGACACATTCTGGTCGCAGGTGGCCAGCTCACGTTTGGGTGCGATTTATGTGCGCCGGTCCGGCGGAGCAGCCCGTCCGTCCGCTCCCACCGCTCCGACGCACGGTAATTGAGAGACGGCAGCGGCAGCAGCTGCGGTCAGCAGGTCCGTCAGCGGGCAGACAGGGGGACGGCGCGCCACCGTCCGGCTGTGTCCACTGTCACTGGCCGCCCAATGGCCCCGCCGGACCGGGCTCTGTTGTCCGAGCGCGCATAACCGGCACCCCATGCCGCCGACAGCCATCAAACGACCGCTAATCAAACCAGTATGGATTCATACGCAGCGCGCATGGCAGATGCGACGTGTGCCGTGCGACTCCTCGGCGCCACAATTGCCACAATAGCGGCGCACAATGGCGCGAATGACGTACGAGCGCGGCGCGCGGCCGGCTGCCCACAAAGGCGATAATAAGGCAGGGGAGTGACCAGCGACCAGGGTCAACGGGTCAGGGCGCGCGCGCGCGCGCCGCCGCCGCCGCCGCACACATATGGTAATCGGCCGCGCGGTGCTTCAATAGTGTCCAGTTGGCGCGATTCGTCGCACCTCGTCGATCGCGGCGCGACAGCCGGCTGTGGGGGCGCAATGATCGGTCCTTGTAACGTCTCAATTACGGACGGTCCGGCCGTGACCGCGCAGCGGCGGCAGACTGTGACCATGCCTTGTCCGCGGACTCTAACCACGCTGTGGCTACGTATTGTAACCGCGGTCATTGCGCGGAGGGGCCTCGAATGGCACGGTGGTATTATGTCGGCCTACCAGACTCGCAGCTGCGGCTGGAGGCTCGTCGACCGAGCCACATTATGCATGGTTGTGAGAATTAATGCCGTAGAACTCAGCATAAACCGGATCTGATGGTTCTAATTCCGAGATCTGTCTCAGCCGAATTTTCATTCAGATTTCATCCTGGTCTCCACCACTGACATTCTCAGTTCCAACGTCTATCTACGTGTCTATTCACACGGGAGATGGGTCGGTTGCGCGCCGCGTTACAGGTCCTTACGACGGCCGATAAGCGAACACGCCCCAAGGGCGACGCTGCATGAATCGATTGAAGCGTCCCACGCACCAGCAGACGCGTTCCGTACCCGACACCGCGTTACGCGCTGTCGACGTACCCCCTCACTAGCACCCTAGTGGGTATGGGTTTGGACTGATAAGTGCCTCGGCGGGTCTAGGCCTGGGCTGGTCGACGCGACGGTCTGCCCTGCGACGACCCTGGCGACCCGACGTGACCAAGCGAGCACGCGCCGGCGGCCGGCCGACGCGAGAACCGAGCCTCGTTAGTGCCCAGATCGGGCTCATTTACCTCCTCTTGATCCATGTGGTTCGTTTGTAGCACCGTGGAGCGACTGTATGCTGTCTCATTGCAGGCGGCAATATACGCTGTTGTGAGGACCCGAGCGGTACAAACGGTACCAAAGTGGCGGCGCGAAGGAAGCAACGACCTCAATGTGGAGCGGTGATTGCGTACAGCGCAGCCAGGAAGTGGTCTTGCAGGGAAACCATGTGTCTCTGGAGCGGGTGGGAGGCCGCGCGCTCCCTGCTTTCCATGTCGAGTGTAATGGCTTCCGCGGCGCAGCGGCTGGTCGTGGGATCCTGCCACTGCACCGCTAGAATGGGAGCCCGCCACCGCGGCGCCGCTACTAGAGTGGGAGTCCGTGCCATGGCTCGGTCACTTATGCATGGGTGTGAGTTTTACATTACTGCAATAATTGATTTTTGCTTTGCCCTGGGACTGGATCTCATGCCCATTCTTTGCATGCACTTGAAGAGCAGCACAAAATAGATATCCTTATGTTTTTGTTTGCGATCCACGTGAGAGCCGATATTGTTGCTCCTGCGTGAAGATGCATGATAGAAAATCCTGCTTCACCGTTTTGAAGAAGAAATTTATTTGAACTCGGCCCCTGGCCCCCTATCGCTGTCGTGATCTGGGGCTCGCGGCTCGGCCATCCTTAATCGGCTACCGTCTCACGCACTGCCTGCACTGTTTACCATCCAAATTACGGGCTCCGGTAAAAACTGGCACCGGTGGCTGGCGGGGCGCCGCTGCCACTGTGACCGCCACGGTGACCCGGCGACCTGTGACCTGTGCCGGCGCGGCACGGACCGGCGCGGCAGCCGACCACCGCGTCATCTCCGCATCGGCGAGCCACCCGACTCGCCAGGCTCACTGCTGAGCGAAATCAGACGCCGTGATTTGCATGGACAATTAGCCGTGGGATTCGGCGGGCCGCTGCAGGCCGCGTCTGTGGCTTTCCTGGCCCTACCGCCCCGTGGGTTCCACAGTCCACCGATTACCCGGTCTGCGGACCGGAACACCGCCGCGCCGAGCCACCGGACTCGGTAAATCGCCGCCGTTTTCTGCACCGTGTCCCAGCGACACTAATCGCGTCACTCCCGAATTTAGCGGCTCCGCCGCGGAGCGTTGCGCCCGTCAGCGGGCTGACCATCGGCTGGCGGTCAGCAGCCGAGCCTGTCGTTCGCGGTCACTGCCACCGGTGTCCGGCCGGGCGCGGTGGGGGCGCCGGGTGGCGTTTCACGTCCCGACGATCCATCAGCCCCCAACGGCTGGGAGCGCCACTTCATCGGGCCATTGTTGTGTCCGGTTAGCCGGTCGTCTTCGTCTCGGTCTCGGTCGCGCGGTGGCCGGCCGGCTCGTCATTACGGCGAGCGACCAGTTTCGGCTAACCGACGCCGCCTCCGACGCTGGAACAAAAGCGAATCAGGGCTAATGGAGGCGCCGGCGAGCGGCGGCGAGCGTGGCCCGGCCGCTCGCCGGGAAGTGGCGACGTCTTTACGATCGGCCCGTTCCCAGAAGGCAAACACGACCGACCTGCGCATAGAAAACAAATGATTGCGCTAATGACAGGTACACAATCGCGGCCGGCCGGCGCAGTTTTGGTATCGGCCGGCCGCAAATTGTCGCGTCCATTGTGCGTCTCATGACGGAGCGGCCTGATGACAGCGTGTGTGTCGGTGGGTGTGCGCCCATCGGACCGGAGGCGGGTCGTCCGGTGCCTGTGCCCTGCGGCCTGGAGGCCCGCACCCACACCCAGTCTGTCATTAGGACCCGTGGGCCCGGGTGAGGCACCTCAGAGAGCTGCGGGTAGTCACCGGCACGGTGAGTCAGCCAATTCGTGAGCCAAGTTTATAGACACCAACCTATATACCTTATGATGTTCGCAAAGATGCACTCGCTCGTGGTTTACCAGGTCATGATAAATTTAAAGTACAGCTCCCACTGGGAAACGTCCAATTCCAACTATGAAAATGTTCGATATAAGTCATACTCTTGTTCCGAATCAAATTTTATGTAAAATATGCAAAAGACAAGGTTCATAACACGATACAATGTCGAACGATCATAAGTGTGCTCGTATAAAGGCTCTAACATCATCGTCGCTGAAAATCATGCATGAAGTTCCATGGTCAGAGACTAAACGTGCCTATTCAGTGCTAAGCAGCATCATCGTTCATTTCAGGCCGAGTGATGCACGATTTACATAATAGTTAGGTACACACTGCACATGCTGGCAGCTGTAGTATGCTAGGTAGGTTATTAAAATGTCATGTCTGACGCTTCAAATAGATGTCGTATCGACTGGTATCGACTGCGTGGCTGCAGTCTCTGAGCCATTTATATCAAGCTGCCCAGTCGTGTCACGTATCGGCCGGCGTGCCCGCGCTGTCGTGAACTGGACAACAGGTGCGGTCATCGTCAGCTCCTCCCAGCACCCATCAGCTCCAGCTCCTCCCAGCGCCCATCATGTCACTGGTATACCGGCAATTAGCGACGCTCCAGCAGCCGGAGCGGCCAACGCCCTCACGTGGACATCGCGGTCAGTGCACCTCCCCTGAACTCGGGAAAAATCTCAACGGCAAAACTCGTCCACAAAATAGTAATTACTTTTCATGTAATTTTCCAATTTCATTTTACCGTGTGGCATTAGGTGACATTATTTTGTACCCTGACAAAGTCATTGCACGTATTTGCTCCATGCGTTGAGAGGAACTCTTCATCTCGAACAATCAACCTCTTACCTCCGCTGGAGGCAGGAGGGGACAGGGGTGTCCTGTGTTTGCCCCTGCAGCAACTGCAAGGAGTTACATCTCTCCAGTCACGTCTCTTCAGTCACTGTTCCTGCATAGTCCTTGCTTCTGTCTTCTGCCAGTCTGCTATAAGGCTAGCTGCAGAGGTGCCCTCGGACCTCTGCAGTGTCTGTCTAGGTGCAGAGGTGCCGACTGACCGCTGCAGTGTCTGTCTAGGTGCAGAGGTATCCGCTGCTCGCTGCAGCCGTCGTCCCCGATCGTTGGCCGGACGACACGCGGCGCGCTGGAAGTCGCCCAGTCACCGGTCACTGGAGGTCGTGTTTTGTCGCGCGGCGCCGACAGAGGCAGATGGGTTTAATTGGACGGCCGAGACGAGTGGACCATCGAGAGCGTAATGTCCACCAATTGACGCGGTGCCGCCGGCTCCCTCTGAGAGCCGGACCGTAATGTGGCTGAAGTGGTCGGGCACGAGCCGACCGCCGCGTCACCCTCCTGACGCTACTCTTGTGACGTCGTGAAGTCGCTGGCTCCTGACGTTGTCCCGGTGGCACCCTCTGACGCACTGTCCTATCATAGTGTGTGACGTCACTTTCATCTGACGTCACTGTGCTGATGCCTTCCCACTGATGTCCCTCCCCTTATGGTGAGACATGGAATGCTGGCCTTGTCTTAGACTAAGACTGGCCAGCAAAGGCATCATTACAGCGTCGCTTAGTTGGCATAAAGCAGCGGGAAATCAATAACCAATACAGCAAACCAACTGGAAAACACTTAACTGATCTTTTTACAGCTCTTTTCAATGCTGGACACGGTCAGACATAATGTTAAAGTCGCTGTAAATCCATCATCCACTACCAGAGCATCTTACAGAATACCAATCACCTTTCAAAGGCGCGTATTTCGGAATGCATGAAAGGCCCACACAGTCTTGAACTGATTGCGCGGGCTTCCCTGCGCCAATTTACATGTCACGATACCGTGACACTGCAGAATACCGTATCAACATGTAATCGTGATACTGTGGCAAAGTGATGCTGGCAGCATCATTGAAACTGTAGCATGCAAATGTCATGGTACCTTAGCATCGTAATAGGTGATGGTATCTCAATACCGTGGTCCGTGGTACTGTTGTTCCGTAGTATAAGATCCTTCCAGAAAACTATGACACCCTGGTCCCGCCCACCCTTGCCCTCACCCGCTGTCGGGCCTCTGCAGTCTGCAGGGCGAGGGTCGCGGACTCGCGCTATTGGGCAACGCCACGCCCCGGCAATGCTCATGGCTATTTGGGATGCGCTGACTGTGCCTTCTTCATATTTTAAATTGGCGGTGCCAGCCAGTCGTGTATGGCCGATGATAAATCGACACTTTCACGCTGGTGGCGAGCGTTGCGTTAACTCGTAATGAAAACCTGCGGGGAACGCTGGGAAGAGAGGTCGACAGGCGGGGAGTGACATGGGGCGGGGGAGCGGGGTAGGGGGCGTGGCGCGACCCAGGGAGGGAATGATACTCTGCAGTGTCATGCAATCCGTGACATCCTGCAGTGTCACGAAGAGTAAATGCTTCATTCCGCACTGTCACGGACTACGGGGTAAAATGTGACATAAAATGCGTCACATTTTCCTGCAATGTTAAGAAACTTGAGGTATCCTGAAATGTCACGTATATTGCCATGAGACATCCTATGTCGCGAGGTGCCATGCCACATCCTGCAATGTCACTGCAATATGACATCCTGCAGTGCACCAGTGAAGTGACCGTGCAACGTCCTGCAGTACCTCCCAGCCCCGTGTGACAAGCAGAGACCCCCGGCGACGCCCCACCCAGCCGTCAGGCACTGACAGAGTGGTCATCCAGGGGGTCGTTTGCGGACGAGACACGTATGCGAGCGTCTCACGACATGGGCCAGTGTCGCGCTGGTCTCTGTGGACGGTGGGCGTGGCGATGGTGAGATACTCAGCGGTCAGCACTGCACCTCATCTGCATGCTCATACGGTGTACCCAACGTCCACTTCAGTCTTCCCCTCCTATCTTCCATGCCCCAGGTCCCTTCAACATTCTCACAGCCCAGCTCCCTTCAACATTCTCATACCTCACCAAAGTCCCAGGTCTCCTTCAGCATGTCCCAGGGTTCAGTGTATCTCCCTTTCTTCACACCTCTCGGTCCTCTGCAGCACCATTAACAATAGACTCCGGCTGACCTGACGTCTTCATCCCGTATCGCGGTCACTCCCTGTACCGCGGCGACCGCCCGCTGACCGAGCCTGGGGCTCAAGGATGAGCAGACTCTGACTCGAAGGCGGGGCAGATGACAGTCGATGAGCGACATGCACCATGCGGGCGGATCGACGCCGTAACTCCTGAGCCGGGGACACTTCTGAGGTGCACCGCTCACGTCTCACGGGCGGATCGGGTCGCACTCGACTCGTTATCGTGACACAGACCGGGCCTTCCACCCAGTGCAGTGGACCCAATCCTGGTTTACGTTGTTACCCCTCTGATCGCTACCGGAGATCAGTGATCTGCTTCATCGAAAAAGTAATGGATTCAGTAAGAAGTCACGTCTCATGTCAAGTGACGATTTCCTTCATCAAAAGTAGTTTGAATATATATTAATTATTAACCCAGAACAACCTACGCAATTGGCTACCGGAACGCCTATTTTACACAATATGTTTTATAACTTGTAACACCAAGTGAAGGTTTAATTAAGTAGAACAGCGTGCTCAATGAGTCATCCCGAATGATCCCGAGTAGTTAGCGGCGATGACCAATGGCTGCAGCCGGCGCGGCGGTGCACTCGGCAGGCCTTCGCCGCGCCGGCCGGGGTCAGGCCAGGTCAGCGGGGAACCGGGCCATGCGGTACCGTGCAGTGCTGTGCGGTGCCGTAGTGAACCTCTGGAGAGACAAACAGACGTGCGTGCCGGTCTGCCGTCAGCTCCAGACGGCCCCGGCAGGCCGGCCGTGATCCATTCATCATGCACGGGCCGCCAGTGACAGGCCGGGTCACTGATTGATTGGTCAGTTAGCCGCGCTCATCACAGGTTGTACGCTAATGGCGTCATGCCGTCGCTGGCCGGGACGAGCGGCTGGCGCCCCGGGACGAGCGGCTGACGCCCCGGGACGAGCGGCCGGCGCCCCGGGATGGGCTCGGCGCCCTCAGGGGTGATGGGCGCGGCGCCCTCAGGTGATGGGCGCCACGGCCGACTGCTTAGCCGCGGGGCAGCGATGGACCAGTCGGCGGGCCGGAGAAAGTGAACACATCGTCCCAGATAACCATCAGAATGGTTTAACGAACAAAGTGGGAGCTGTCACGCAGAATCGTGTAGATAACTGAATAATATAACACCATGACTTGTATCTATCGGTTGGTATTTAGACATTCTGAACACCGACATAATCGCTTATCTTATCGAGACTGCATTACAGCAGAAAATAACGATTTAACTTGAATAGGAAATTGCCGTCGTACCAGCATATCGTGCTTACTGCTTATAAAGAATTAGGGATGCCCATAATTATAGGAACTACTTTCAGGCCTATTTAAGATGCATGATGCTCAAAGTAAATGTAACAATCGTGGCTGTCGTAAACATTGAAAAAATGACATAGGTATGTATTCCCATTCAATTATAGGCCACTCGGTGCTCTACTTTTGTGCCTCATGTCTCCACGTCAGTGCTGACCGCCGCCGGCGTGGCCTGTCAATCACTGCCGCCCTGCGCACCGGTCGGAGGTCACGGGCGGCCTTTTTGTCAGCGGGTGTCAGCACGGGCCCGGGACGCTCCCACCGGCCCTCCCCCGCCGCCGGCGCGGCGCTCACAATTTAAATCACCTGTCGGCCGGCCTGATTGCTCTCCGGCTATCCGGCCGTGCTGGTGATGTGATAATTGCAGCCGGGCGCAGTGTCCCACGGGCCGGCGCCGATTCCGCCCCAGGTGACCCTCGTCCAGCCGGGCCCGCGCCCCGCGGCCCCAGCCCCCGGCCGCCGGAAGTCGCGCCAAATTATCGCGCGACAAAAAGGCCTCGCAGCGGCGATCAGGGCGCGCCCGCGGCGGTTGTGGCGTTTTTGCGGAGCAGCTCGGCGGCACGTTCGAGCTCCGAGTGTCGGCGGGGACGCTGTCCTTCGGGAGGAGTAGCCAGCGGTCAGCTTTGAGCGTCGCCCGGGGCGGCGAGCGGAGAGGGCAGCGAACACCTCTGACAGTGAACTATGCTGGGGATCGAAAGGGTTGAAATAAAGGTGAATAAAGCTGAATAAAGGTGGCTCACTGGACACAATATGAGCCACCATCCACAACATGCGCGAAAATGCCTTGCAACTGTCGCGACGGTGAGGACAAAAATAAGTTCGTTGCAGAACGAGCCAAAGTAGCACAGCCAGCGTCAATGTCATCGAAATATGGTTGCTCGACTAATGCTGAAACTGCTCCGTAGAGTTCTGCACGGCTGCAATTTTCCACAGCCTAGCCGCCCCGCAGCCGCGGCTCCACAGCCACAGCCACCCACAGCCGTGGCAAACTGTGGGCAGCCAGCCGTCAGCCGGCCGTGGATACTTTCAATGAAATGCAACCAAATAGTATATAATAAGTTGTTTTTAGTTGAAACATATAGCCAAAAGCACATTGCAATGGGCTATAGATTCTCAAGCTCATGAAGCATCATAGGTTAAGTGGTTGTGTATCTGGCTTTAGGCAGAAGGCCTGAAGCCTGATGCGCAACTCATGCCTACGCAAGCCCTTGCAAGGGGTTAAGAAAGATGGGTAGGTAGGTACCTACATCAACAGAAAACATAAACAACGAACCAGAATAGAAGCACTAGCAGTGTAGACATCTAATGCCAAATCCTGAAGCATGGTTGTGGGACAGAATAATAGACCCTGATGCTTTTAATTATCAATGTTAGGTATGGAAAATGAAACTGAAGTTGATGGACTGTCAAACAGTGATTGTCTAGTCAAAACTCTTGCTTCTTTCTTACCTTGCATATTTTCTGGGGTGTGATATGCCAGGCTTGAAGCAGCCTTCTGAGCAAGTCTCAAACTAATTTGATATGCAAGGCATCAAAACACTAGTGAGCATCCAAGAAAGAAAAACATTTATCTATTTTGATTTTTCCAAATAATGATCTTCGCTCAAATCCCCAAGGACGTGCGAGCCAAAATTGCCTCTTTCAATCAAACATTTTACTCGAGTTTTTAATGACGTCAATAGCAAAGAAGTGGCAATAAATTGTTTTGTGTAACTATAAACAGCCATAAAAATCATAACTAATAAATAAGTAATGCTACACAGTTAAAAACTTACTCTCAAACAAAGATTAAGTATCAAATTTTTACATTTTCAGAAAAAGACGTCATTTTATTAGTAAAGTCAACAGCTCGCGTAAGAAATATTGTGTTCAGGGTTTTCACCGTCATGTGAATTACGTGTTCAGGGTTTTCACCATCATGTGAATAAACCGTAAGTAAGGTTCATGCTCACTTATAATCTAATTCCATTGGCTTCGTTGATCAGCATTTTCTGTTAGCGGTCACTCACACACCAGTTAGAACATAAAGCGCCAGTTTTGTATTATGTAATTGGACTTGCCGAAAATCCAGAAATACATCTAAGAGTTATTTTAGATAATATTTTATGAAGCCTTTACCTGCTTTTACCTAGGCGTAATTTCTTTTTCTATTACCCGAAAGAATTATTGAACGCTTGTCTTCAATAGCTGTAAGGTGCTCTCCTAATGACCAGGTGGGATTGATTTGAGAGGGATGTGACAATGCAACATGTTGCATTTTCTGAAACTGTCAAGCTTTTGATGATGAAGGAACAATTGGTACCTACCTATAATTAGTATTCTGTACCAGAGTGCAAACTCCCCTACAGCAAATGGTAAAACCATTACAGGTTTTCAAAGGCTTCACCACTTTCAATGTTGCTGGGCATCCTTTGCATGATTTTTACAGGCTAGACTGCTTATCAGAATGTAAGATTAAGGATTTAAAATTTTATATTTGAGTACTTAAGATTGAGCTTGAAATCTCACAGCCGTGGCCACAGCCGTAGCCGTGTTCTTGGAGATATTTGCAGCCGCCCCGGCCCACAGCCGTGGGGCTGCAGCCAGCCGCGGCTGCAACCGGCCGGTGCAGACCTCTACTGCTCCGTTCCCCATCTAACCTGCTGTGAATGCCCCATGCCGAGAGAATGCTGCTCCCCACGCCTGTCTCGTGCTCTAGTATCTCGTGGGGAGAGAATGCTTTCAGCCTGACCTTTATTCAACCCCGTTCTCTTGCGCACCGTTCAACAGATGAAAACACGCTTACTAATAGCCTGGCGGAGCGCCGGGCGGCCGTCCCTTTCACCAATTGTGTTTAGTGTTGATCTGTGCATTGTTTGTCGTCCAAGTTCGGCGCTTATCGGTGCTTTGGATCGCCGTTTCTCATGCTTGTGTGGCAGCTGGAGGCTGGTTGCTGCCAGGGCTGCTGCTACCGCCGCTGCCGCGCCCAGTTGGTGGCAGATGTGGCGTGGGTGCCACTGCTACTGCAGTGCATGTGTTGGAGATGCAACCTGCTGCAGCCTTTAGAGCTGTAGCTGGGGAACATACCGTTTTCACCATGCCGAATGCTGGTGTCGAAGCTGAAGGTTACAGCTGGTGTTACACTTGATTAGGTGTGTGTATAAGTGGAGAATGCTGCTACCGCTGCTGTTTTAGACCTTTGCATTTCTCCTCTGCATCTTCTTTGTAAGACGTCACTGTCCGACCTCCCTTTATCCTACTGACCAGGCGCTCCAATTTCTTGTCCATTTCATGTCCACTTCCAGCCTCTTTGACCCTTCCTGTTCCCTGCGCCGGTCCTCAATCTAACCGCCGAGCCGTGCGCCGGGCGCTGTTGTCTCCCAATGCGTCGCTCCTATATTCCGGTGGCCAGCCCCTATTGACTCTCGGGACAGACTCGGGCCGATCGTGCCTCTGCTGTAAATCACCGCCGAGAAAGCGTGAGCGATCGCGGGGGTCGGTTTGACACAAAGGGTCATAAAGTGGCTGTGGTGGGCGGTGGCGGCCCCTTCCCAGCTCGTCAGCACTGCGGCTGCCGTTTACGACACGGGAGGGGGAGGAGTGAGGAGCGGGTGAGATCTCCCGCTGCGGCGAAAGACGCTCGGTTGCGTGGTTCCACGGCCGTAGAGGATCTGTTGAGATAGGTACAATCACAAATCAATACTTAGGTGTTACGGATTTTTGGTATGTACATACATACCTACGTATAGCGCCAGCACTGCACTGGTGCCTGAGGCCCCCTGCATAAGCGACAGATCAACACAAACAATTTTCCGTGGCTTTGGAAGCGATTAATGGCTTTAATGCTCCTAGACGATCGTATCTGAAGATGGGTGACGAATTCCTTCCGATGATACATGCACATTCTTTTTGGTGAATGCGTTCATCCAAGGGCATTGAACGATACGACATATTCATGTAAGTTGCTGGGACGGTGGTGCAGTACCTATGCGTTCAGGCTCACTACTTAGTTATCCATGGGTGAGGACAGTCGACTGAGGGCGCAGTCGATTTGAGGTGCACCATGTCCAGTAGCGGCGCAATTTTGTCGCCAATCCGCATTTTTGTAAGCGCAATCCGATTCCCGTTACTCAGAAGGTCGCTATGCGGCACCCTGAGCCAGCCCGTGGCTCAGAAAGTGGCTAAGCGGCGCCCAGCCGTGACTCGAAAGATGGCCTCGCGCCATCCATGGCTCCCGAGGACGCTCATGCCGTGGATGATCGTTGGCCGGTCGTGATTGCGGGGAGGTTCCCGGTATACCGGGGACGGTGGGAGCGTGTCCCACCAGTGACCAACACCGCCAGTGCGACGCGCATCGTGCCCACCCGCGATAAATCGTACGATAAATCAACTCCGGCGTACAGGAGTTCCGGAACTGATTGTTACGTGCTGCCATGTAACTTAACCCGCGCCCCACTGGGGTCTGCGTATAACACGCCCTACTGGGGGGGGGGGGGGGGCTATTCATAGCCCCCCCTCCTAACTCCGAAACTACTGGGCCGATCGTCAAAATTCAAACGGCGTCTGATAGCCCCGGAAAAACTGTCGAGCGAAACCTAATTTCATTGACCTCGAGGTCACTGATGACGTCACAGGTCAGGTCAAAGTAAAAATTATTAGCATTTTGGCTTCTTCACGTTTTGGGCTCTGGCCGCCGTCTTACAAGTCATATCAGGCTCATTTTTGGTTCACACACTCGTAAACAGATGCTCTAGATACTCTGAGGGTACCAAACTTGTACTTTGATTTTCAGGTCAAGGTCAGGTCATCACAGGTCACGAAAATATTATATCATCCGTCGGTCACGTGACATATGTTTTATGGTCCATTTAGGCCAAACATTTCGAATTTGATGTCGTCGGTGTCATTCGAGGTCATTTTGAGTCAAATTTAGCTTAGGTCAGGTCACTTTCAGGTAAAAAAAGGTCAAATTTTGAAGTTAAAATTTTTCAACAAAAAAGGTGTCTATTGGATGCCGTTTGAGCTCAGGAACACGATGGTGCTATTTATATTGGCGTACGATGTCAAATTCGTGCTGAAAAATTAATTTGAAAAATTAATAATTGTTAATTTTTTGCAATAATGCGTATAACTTGGCCATTTGTGAAGATATTTAGCTAAAACTTGCTAGAGTTAGTCATAATAATGCGTTCTATCACATATATTCCGGTTTTTTTCGAAAAGTCGTCAAAGTTTTTTTGAAAACAATGTAAAATATAAATTTTGAATTTTATTATATGAAATTTTCGAAATTTTCAAAATTTCGAACATCCGAGATAGCAGTTTGATAGCGCAGTCTATTCTGAGTCCTCTCATGCAAAGAAATTGGATCTAGCTTAAAAACTGAGCTCTTGGGAGCGATTGCCGTGGTTCAATGTTTTGCGTCGAAATCGGCCGAACATGACGTCACTCTGACGTCATTTCCGGCCGACCTATGGTAGGTACGAAGTTCAAATTTTGACACAAGGTGTCAAATTGATGCAGCCGAAGGTACTGAAAGTTTGGCGTCGATACGTCAAGCGGTTCGGAAGTTATTGCAGAAAAACGGGAGGGGGGGCTATAAATAGCCCCCCCCCCCCAGTGGGGCGCGGGTTAACAGCGGAAAAATGCGGTGAAAAGTGCACACAAATGCGCGGTTCCAGTGAGACCTGCGGTATAAAAAGATTGGGGATGGCCATCCAGTCAATTTACGCTATTTTTATTCTAATTCATTCAACTCCACTTTAATTCATATAATATAAAGCTCATCATAACACTTCCACGCCAATGCATGTAGGTAACAGGCATAACTTCGAGCAAAATATGATAGGTGTGTTGAACATTTCGGCCTCGCTGAGAGGTGGAACGTTTTCTCTCGGCGGGAGACGGCTTTAGCTCGGCGGCACACCGCATAGAGCGGGATTACGAGCGGGTTGCCGATGACCCGCCGGTACCAGGCTGGTTATGACCGTGTATCCGCCTGTGATAAAATCAGCCGACTGGCCGCGCGCCCCGCCCGGCCCGTCGCCACGATCATGTCTGAGGAGCTGTCTGTTCGGTATACGACTATCCTGTCTGAAGGCTGTCTATTCGGTATACGGTCATCCTGCCTGCGCCGCGCTACGTCTGTCGGGGGTCCCCTGCAGAGCCAGCTGTCTGTATGAGACGCAAAGCCAGCCGTGCTTCTGTGGCACGACTTGTAGGACAGTTCGCCGCATCACGAGGTACAGCGTCATCGTCCAGTGGTAAACAAAGAATCGCACACATTACCTGAACACTGTATAGTGTATGTACAGTCAGACGCTGCTTAATCTGGCTGTTTGTTTGTCTCTTCCTATCCCTCAGCCGTTGTTTTCAGTTGATCTCCTCCCCAGCCGCGTTTTCTTCACATCGACAAGTGTTTTGGCATTAGCTATAACAGCTTGGTAAGGGCAAGGAGTAGAAGAGCTTGCCACGCGGAGTATAGGGACCTCCTTAGAAAAAAAAAGAAAACAAGTAAAACGAAAGAAGCTAAGTGGAACAACAGCAGTAGGAGTAAAGATACGTTAGCGTCTGTGTCGGTTTCAGCCGCCTAGTGAACAGAAATAGATTTACATAATTACATATTTGATTCAGCCGATGTGGGACTAGAGGCTAAAGCAGGACATGAAGCGCCTGAAGGCAAATAGTGTCCTGAAATAACCATGCAGATTCGTGGGAACCCGGTGCTGTGCAGTGATTTGCCCGCAGCCGATGGAGCGGACGTGGCTGGGCTGCGTTTCGGTACCGCTACATTCCGGCCCGGGTCGTTCCTGTGAAGTTGCGCCTATAAGTGGGCGGCGCGGTCAGGAGGCGTCTGTCGGCTCCGTGTGCTCGCTCCCATGACCGGTGGCCGGGTGGTGCGGGCGGCAGCAGCGTCGCCGGCCACCGACACGGGCTCGGCACAGCGCCGCGGCCGACCCAGCCGTGGGAACCGGTCCCGACTAACGAGCAACAGCGCCCAGCCGGCCGGGTCACGTGCGCAAGACGAATGGCAGCCGGCAGCCACGCCGACTGTCACGTGACATGATCGATCGAGGGCCGGCCGTGCACACAGATGATGGCAATACCTCCATTGGCTGTCTATTGCGCACCTGGCCGACCGATTGAGACACGACCGCGGCGGCGGGGAGCGGGGCCCGACAAATCAGACCGCCAACGCGGTGATATATGTGATCAGTGTTCTTCACACAGAAAAGACAGGCTGAAGACAGCTGCAAAGAAAATAAAACGAGATAAAATGTGTGCTAGCTGGCAACTGATCATGCTTCTAACCAATGCCCGGTGTATATCGCGTTCCATCAGGCCGCATGATGCTGGTAATAAGTAACGGAGCGTCGGCTGGTACTGCACGATCGAGCTCGGACCAGACTGCCACCGTGCTGGGAACTGCTTCACTGGTGCTAAGGACGCATACCAATAGGGTAGGCAGACGTCTGGTCACGACTCAGGTGTAAGGAAGGTAACCGACAGCGTGCATGACGGAATTAAATACCGACGGTAGGTGGCAGACAACTGACAACAGACATTAGACAGGAGTAGTGGACAGTAGACATCTCGGGCTTCCACACTTGTCTTCTCGTTTGTTTTACCTACTGAATGATTTTTTTTATTGTTTTGTGTGTGCTCACCATTACGTTAGTGGCGAAATGATTCGTCGGTCCTTCATGGGCACTACCTTTTCAAAAAGAAACCTTTAGAAAGCAATTGCACGATAAATAGATGCTTTTCAAGGTAAACGTTACATAAATAGGTACCTGATATATTAAGGCACTTATTAGGCACCTTTAAGGCATTAAGGCACCTTATTCATTTACCTCGCTTTGTGGATTTGTTGTTAAAACATATGTAGGTATGTGTAACGGTTCAGTGTGGGAGAGCTAGGGATAAATTGCCGCCGCCATGCGTCAGGAACAGGCCACTTATTGCGCATTATTTTTATGAATGGAGTATTTAGCAGTCCATCACCTGCTCCACATACAGCCAGCAGGCGGCAGTTTCGCATTCATTTCTTCCGCGCTGGAACGGTAATTTGCTCTGCTGCACACTGCACAAGATACGCTGAGCGCCTGAGGGGCTGGTCAGCGCGCGTGCCGACAGTGACTCTGCAGGACTCACGGAGTGGTCGCGGGTCCTTGTATATTTCAAGGAGTGATTGACATTGGTCCCTGTACATTTATGGTCGTCAGTCAAAGAATGTCACGGAGTGGTCGACAGTCACGGAATGTCACGGAGTGGTCGACAGTCGTTCTGTATGTGTCACAGGATGATCACGGGCGTCCTGTAATATGTCACGGAATAGTCGCAATGGTCCCTGTAGGTATGTCACGAAACGTCTTTGACCTTATGCCTGTCACGGGGTGGCCGATGGTGGGCCCTATCTATCCACATAGCGGCCGACTGTGACTCATATGTCACGAAGAGGCTGAACAAGTGACCTCAGACCTCACTCGGTCCCGGGGTCCCTCCCCGAGCTCCAGTCACAGACGAGCACCCACGGAGGAGCGGTCGCCGCCACCGGACCACCACGACCGCCGGCTCATCGCAGGCAAATTAAACACCGCGCGTCCATTCTCAGCAGCCATGACGTTTGCTGGGAATCCGTGGTTAGAAATAGCCGCGGAAGGCAATTATACGGCGAACTTTCGCATATACCGCTTGATTCGACTATAATGACCATGTAACTGTACTATAAGCCTCCTGTCACACATCCGGTAATGCATCGCTTGTTATCAAAATTGCATTTTATTATAATGGCGGGTTTTATGCATAAACAAATAAAGACGCATTCTTGATGCAACCATCGTTTATCTCGTATTGGATCGAGATAGGCTCAGTTGAGTACGTTTTTGAGCTAGATTAAAAAGCTTCTCTTTCAGTTTTGCAGAAGCAGCTGCGGCAGTAGCAGCGACTGCGGCGGTAGACGTCTGGCGATGTGGTGTCAGGGCCAGTCTCAGGCGCAGGATTTACCGTCAGACGGTGACTTATTGCAGGCAGCAGTATCCAATTTTAAGCGGAATACGCTATGCATCACGGTCTTACGTCGGCTGCAGGCACTGCTGTCCGACAGAGGCGGCCAGGGAGGGGAGGGGAGGGGGCACCGAGCTCGGTGGGTTTGGAGGGGGTCGGTAAGTCTGACGGGGAGCTGCGGTGCTGGGCCAGTCGGATCGCTCGTGTACTGACTCGAGACAGGCCAGCCGCTGAGTCGGGGTTTGGCTGTAATCCCTCGTCAAGCTCACCTACACTGGCATAGGGGCTAGCGGCTCTACAGACCGTACTGACCACAGACGGTACGGCCCGAGCGTGCCTTGTTGACACGACCCGACCCGAGACCAGCTCTGGGCTGAGGACCTCCCGCGATACGTCCGTCGCGCTAAGAGCGGGCACAGCCACCCAGAGGGTCCATTGCCGTCCGCACATGACACGAGCGGCGTGCGCAGATCTTACCAGCGCGCTGCAACACTAGAAAGTACTGTGATAAGATCTCTGCAGATTTAAATGGAGATGTCGAGCCGGTGCGATACTGTCAGTAACTCGTCTCCAAGTGTTATCCGGCAGTGCGGCTGTCCCGTAGGTCACAGCGGGGGCGAGACAACGGCGACAGCCGAGGGTGCTGGGCCCGGACACAAGACGGCCATGATGACGGCCCATTGTGGACCCCTGTCGCTAAGACCCGCGGCTCTGCACATTGAGCTTGTCTGGCTAATACATTTATGAAAATGTCAAAGTCGTCGCTTTCTTTAGTTAGGCTGGAGTCAGGTCCGACGTCTCTTGCTTGCCAATCTCCAATCGATGACGCGGCGGCGCGATGAGTCAGTCGTCGCTCCGTCGAGATTTGTGCACAGCTTGGCTGCGGTGCACCGTGTCTTGTGCAGTGATCTGGCCTGCAGTGATGGCCGCAGCTCCGGCTGGCGGCAAACTTCTCCGTCAGCGCGGCGGTGTGCAGCACGCAACCGTCACGCCAGGTGACTGTCACGCAGATACTAATAGCTTTATTCAGCACGGCGCCGACACGTCACCTGACTCAGTTCTTGTCAACGCACAGCTCTGCACCTCATGTCACAGAGGGGCAGCTTCGCCATCGGGCAGATGTCCTCGTCGGCAGCTCTGGTCCTCGACAGCTCAGCTCTACATTTTGCTAAAAGATGCTATTGATCAAACAACATGCTTTTTTTGCGAAGTGCATACGATGACCCTGTGAGCTTCTACTCGAAGAAACCTTTGTAACATAAGCGGCAGGATGAGTAACTAATATTTATGTAAGTACAAGGCTTTCACATTCCAACCCTTAGGTCATCGATGAGCTAGCTCCCGAGGTGCTGCTGATCACGACGTAATAATAATAAAAAGTGCACTATCATGCCTAGCCTGTTGCTTTTGGCAGCGACCGAGCACGACCGTCGGGCGTCTGTTTCGGATCGGACTGCGACGTGGTGACACGGGCTGAGTCTCAGAGCGCGTGGGCTTTGACCACTGGCTGGGTCTGCGTGGGTCGGGTGTTGGTCGGATGGTGACCAGCTGTGGGTGCGCGGGTCACGCTATGACCAGGGCACAAGAGGGGGGGGGCAGTGATCATTGATACGGTTCGGACAGTTGCATCTGACACGGGTCGCGCTATGACCGCTGGCACTACACGGACAGTGACCGCTGCCACTAGTCGCGCTGTGACCGGCGGCACGGTCCGGACAGTGACCGGAGGCGCCAGTCGCTCCATGACCGCCACCATAGGTCACCGGCCGCTCTCAGCTCCCACCCACCGTGACATTTTCGGGCCAGGTCCGGCCGCAGCACACCATTCCCATGCAATGGCCACTCGGTTCCCATGTTTAGCAGCTTGGTCGACGCTCCGAGTGGTCGCCCGGCCGTGGCGGACGACCGCAAACGGGCCGCCGGCCGCCGAGACGACGCGCCCGCTCGTTCCTCTCTGGTCTATGGACCCGAGCTGGTCAGTTTCCACGACAGGGACACAGTGGCACCCGGCGGTTGGTGCCACGGATGGCGACCACCGTAACATGTTAGGCCGTCGCCGCTGGGAACACCCACAGCTCATACTGCGGACTATGAATGATGCTTCGGTGAGCTGCTGGTAACTGCTGCCGTGTCCGGCCGACAGGGACCGCTGACCTGGCCAGAAGCAGCTACAGGGGCCACTGCACTGAGTTGGATACAGAGCTGGCGGCCGGCTGGGCCGTGACACGACTACCTTCAGATCCTGTCAGCTTAGCTCTCAGTAAAGGCCCGCAGCGAATGTTTGTGCCGACACTGACCTGATCCTCACGCATCCCTCACTCATCGCTGTTCCTACAGTCAGTCTGCAGCAAACTCCGCTTTAGCTCCCTGCGGTTCCTTTCGGTCAGATACCCTGTGCGACGGGCGTGGCTCGGGTCAGCGTCAGATACTTAGAGCGTGGCTCGGGTCAGTGTCAGACACTCCGTGCGTGGCTGGGTCAGTGTCAGCGGCCCTCTGACCGGACGTCGGCCTCTCACAGAGCGGCGCGCCGGGTCGGCCGGCCGGGACACAGCCACTGATCCGTTGCGAACCAGCATGCGAACAACACAAACAGTGTCGGCTCGTTCTCACGCGCCTGCCGCGCCCTCGGCGGCCATTAGCCCGCTGACAGCGGCACAGGAGATCGGCCCGACTCTGGGTAGTGGATCATGACGCAGCACTGGACAGTGGATACTGAACAATGGACACTGGACACTGGACAGTGAGACGAGATACTGGACACTCATTTTTAGACACAAAACTAGACAGTGCAGGCGAGATACTGGACAGTGAGCTGAAGACAGGAAGAAGATAGATAATTTACTGGCTGGCTTGGACACTGAAGTTATGTCAATCACCTTTGCTAAAGGATTTAAGCTCCTCGCAAGGATCAAAATTGCTCGATTGTTGGCGTCAGTCCAAATAGTGGTGGCGGCCGCAGTCTGTTCTTACAGAATGGCAGTGACATAGTCCGTATGGCGACGATCGCAGTCAGTATGGCATTGACCCTCTTCCGTATAACAGTGAGTGCGGTCCGTATATCGAAATGACCACATATGCACTCCATGTGACAGTGACAGTCTTCCATAACAGCGATGTCAGTCCGTACGGCAATGACGAGGTCCATATGGCAGTGACCGTTTTCCGTACGGCAATGTCAGTAGCCTGTGACCGCGGCCCATATGGCAGTAACTGCATGTTCCACATGACAGCTCGACCGACCGGCCATCGCCGACCAGTAGCGGACAGTGATTTTCACACTCGCCCGCCCGTTATGACCTGCCGACCGTAATGGGTGGCCGGCCGAGAGTTACGACCGGTCCCAGTCGCCGACCGCGCCACTCCGGAAACGCACCATTGTCGGAAATTACGGCCCACTCAACCCCAGACGTGATCGGCGATGATCTATGGTCCGGGCAGCGGCGGTCAGTGCTACCGAGTTCTGTGTCCCGAACGGGCGCCGGACACGCCGCGTCACCATGGCCTCGGACGGGCGGTGGACAGTGGACACCAGACAATCTGTGGACAGTCGGTGGACAGTCGGTGGTTGGTTGGTAAACTAACGGTGGACAAACGGTGTGCTTACAGTGCTTATACTGCAGGATGATGAAGGAGAGAGTGGAATAAGTCATCTCTCTCTCTCTCTCTCTCTCTCTCTCTCCTCTCTCTCTCTCTCTCTCTCTCTCTCTCTCTCTCTCTCTCTCTCTCTCTCTCTCTCTCTCTCTCTCTCTCTCTCTCTCTCTCTCTCTCTCTCTCTCTCTCTCTCTCTGTCTCTGTCTCTCTCTCTCTCTCTCTCTCTCTCTCTCTCTCTCTCTCTCTCTCTCTCTCTCTCTCTCTCTCTCTCTCTCTCTCTCTCTCTCTCTCTCTCTCTCTCTCTCTCTCTCTCTCTCTTACTTTCTCATTCCTGCCCTCTTCATCTCTCCTCCCTCTCTTTGAGGATTTCCTGCGATCGCAGCCTCTTCAGTGAGTCTATCATGAAGTCCAAGCAGCGCCGCCATCTGCAGAAGCTGACCATGCGGCGCCCTTCGCTCCATCTTGCGATCAATTACCGATCAGTTCGGCAGCCGAACCGGACCGGCCGCTGCCGACGCCGCTGGCTAAATAATCTCCGCATTAAACCGCGACCGCGTCCGGAGTCGATCACAATAGCCGGCGGAGAGGGCAGCGGAGGGAGGGGCGCCGACCCTACGGCAGAAAACGGAGCGCTCCAGGCGCGGCCGACCGCGAAAAATGGCGAGCAGACCTCAGGGAAACCAGGCGAACGGCTGAGGCGTGGACTCAGGACTGAGTTATAAAGATGCTGAGCCTTTAGTGACCATGGGGACTCGAGAATAACCAAGATGTCGCGATTCCTTTGCATTAGCATTAATATTTGCTGGGTACATTACGTGTGGTTACGTGTAACCAACCTGCATCATCAGCTGCAAAAAAAAGAAGACATCGCCTCTCGCTCGCGTTATTGACGCCTGGTCACACATATGCATCTGCCTCCCCATCAGACTCGTGTCTGCCCGGTCACACTTTACAATTCACACGCTACTCACTGAGACGTTGAACCCACTTCGGGCCATATCTCGATCTTGGACGTCGCTCATCGACATAGACAGGCACTGCAAGCCAATCACCGCTCTAACATAATTACATTGTCTTGTCATATATTTCGAGGTGCATATAATATTGGGGACTTATTTATAGCCAATAAACGCGAGAGGACAGAGTGGCATTTAATGTTCAAGCACATGGGAAATATTTGCCGTCTTTAATAAATTAAATAAAACAGGACCAATTCAGATTCAGAAGTATGTGTCGCAAGGCTTTGCTCAAAGGACTATTGCTACAAGCGCGTATGGCCTTGTTCAGGTGCGTGCGGCCCGCTGCAGATCCGGGTTATTAATTCAACGACTGACCGGTTCTGCAGAGGTTTCCGCGTCGTTCCTCGAATAAGCTTATGCGCTTGCCGCATGACGCTCCTTATATGATCGCGCTGTGCGTGCAAGATCCTGTATAAAAGCGTGCGTGAATTATCAAATACACAGAGTGCTCGAGACCGGCTTTGGGGACGCATCGGCACACCGAACCTCCAAGTAAGTCGGCAATTCCACCGGCCGACATAATGGTGGCAGCGGGGTGTAACCGGTTCTGCGATTCGCATTGTTGGTGAAATTGACATAGATATCCAGATTCTTGACCGTACTATCAAACATAAATTCTACGTCACAGAGAAATCTCTTTCATTTGGATGTGACATCATTCTTGGTATCGACTTCATCATTCAGCATCAGTTGATGTACAGTCCTGCGACAATGGCAATTACATTTCTTCAACCCTGTGCAACGTCATCCATCCGGTCCAAGTCAACAAACCGCCTGAGTCCAAAACGTAGGAAACGAGTGAAGTTCTTGCTAGGCACAACCGATAGCCCTAGCCCGATTGATTCTGACAATCCCTTGTTCGCTACGGACGAAAGCAATGCATTTACCATAGATGATGAGACAACGTTTCCTCTTTTCGTGTCACAGTCAGTTGAAATTCCAGCATTCTCAGAAATGTTCGTTCGGATGAAGCTCCCTCGCTACTTCACCCCAGGTGAAACTCCGTATTTCATTCAGGGTCACGTTGAACAATCTTTGGCTGGAATCCAGGTAGCTCGTGCTATTGCATTTGTCAATCGTCCACAAGTGTCTATTCGCGTTGCCAATGTGACTGATGCACCGATTCTGCTCCGCAAAAACGTCCGTCTTGCGCAATTCAGTCCCGCTGCAGCTGCACCATCTGATGAGCCCGGCTCCGTGCAGCCCGACCTTGACCATGTCGCACACTCTGCAGCGACTTCCTCTGAAAATCAAGTTACCATAAAAGACTTCAAGATAGACCACATCCCAGAGCCCTATCAATCTCAGTTACGCGATATGCTGGTAAAACACGTCTCTGCTTTCGGCAATGATTTAAAAGATATTAAATTTACTAACGTATATGAGCATCACATTGAACTTTCGGATACGACTCCTGCATTTAAACATCCTTATCGACTACCTTTCGCTCACCGTGACATAGTCAAATCAGAAGTGGATAAGTTGCTTGCAAGTGGTATAATTGAGCCCGCTGTTTCTCCATACAACGCCCCGATTATTTTGGTGAAAAAGTCATCAGGTGGATATAGATTAGTTTCCGATTTACGTCTCCTCAATCAGAAAATCAAAGATGATAGATACCCCTACTCTTTCACTTACCGAAGATAATGTGGGACCGATTCCCTTCTTCCATATCATGATAAAGAGAGTACACGTTCAAGCTTTGTTACATAGAAATAGCCGTCACTTTCCCCACGTGTCGGCACCGTCCACCGACCCGGCGGGTCGGCGGACCGGTCCTTGATTGTGCAACCACCCTGCATATAACGCACAGGCACTGGCGAATCAGAATCAGAACCACAGTTGCAATACAAGCCTCGGCCCGCTCAGTCGTCTCTCCTTCCGCGCCTCCGCGACAATGGTGGCAGCGGCGGTCGAGGGGACTTGTGCCCCTCAACACGGACCCCAGCCTCTACATCTGCACTGACATCGCAGTCTGGTTAGTCCGTGCTCCGTGACGGTGTATCGCCCCTACGTCACGTCATCGACTAGGGAGCTGACCATCCTGGACTCGTCATCGTCCGACATCACCGTCTCCAGTGAGTGGCTCTGCCCGGTAATACCATCTGCCCTGCGGCAAGGTCATCAGCTACCCTGGACTACTACGGAGCCCGCCGACAGCGCACGGCTCATCAGCCCGCGCCGTCCTCCTCAGCATCATCGAGTGATGGACACCACCTCGCTGAAGGACTCAAGCTCGGAGGAGAGAAGATAAAACAAAAACTTCAACGCTAAATTCAAGACAAATTGGCACCGAAATCAAGAAAATTCACCCATTATGAACTTTTGCTGTATTTTCGTCAAAAAGTGACAGTGAAATTGTGCTGTGAAATTTGTTTTAACTTCGATGTGTTTCAAAAACCGTACTGTTTCATTATCCGTTTTCGTCAGTGTTCTGTCGTTTGTTGCGCTTCATTGTGGTTGCACACCCCAAAATTCACGGAGAAATTGCAAGTGCATTTAAATTTTGCCTGCACTTTGCCGTGTCATTTTGACACTAGTACCTAAGCATAAAAAGAGCATATTCTGAAGTCGGTATGAACATTCAAATACGTTAATCGTGGTCAATTCACTGAAATTATATTGTATTGATATTCGGCCAGAGATGCCGAGGGCCATGGAGATGCCCAGGGACGGTCCCCGCCAAGAGTGCGGAGGGATCGCCCGGTAGTAGGTGTAATTGTCACGAAACTTACTTATCTGTTCATACCATTTTGTGATACGCTCATATGGAAATTTCTTTCTCCGTCAGCTAAACGTTTCCTCTCTTTGTTATGATCGCTTCGGTTCCCTACGCTTCCCTGGGGGAGGGAAGATAATGTGGGACCGATTCCCTTCTTCCATATCATGATAAAGAGAGTACACGTTCAAGCTTTGTTACATAGAAATAGCCGTCACTTTCCCCACGTGTCGGCACCGTCCACCGACCCGGCGGGTCGGCGGACCGGTCCTTGATTGTGCAACCACCCTGCATATAACGCACAGGCACTGGCGAATCAGAATCAGAACCACAGTTGCAATACAAGCCTCGGCCCGCTCAGTCGTCTCTCCTTCCGCGCCTCCGCGACATATGCTAGCGAGCATGCCTCTGTTTCATTTCCAATAAAGCGATAGCTTTCAACTCCAAATCATCCTGACCTCTGGGTCCATAATTCACAGTACCGGCTAGGTACCGACGTTACGGCGCCGCCGGCGGCGAGGCGTCAGTCAGTCGCCACTTTCTCCGGCTCTGGTCTGCCGGCGGACAGCCCGGCGGCCAATGGCAGCGCCGGAGGGCCGGGCGGCGCCGGGCCGGGGTCGTCTCGGGTCACCCCAGGTCACCGACGCCGGGCCATCACCGCCGGACAGTCACGAGCGCTGTGCGTAGCGCAACGAAACCGGCCGCACGCACGCACCACACATAAAGCGGCCGCAGCATAATGGGAAAAGCAAACTGGGTCCGGTGATGAGCTGACAGAGCCAGGCGGAGAAAGGGCGGCTCCGGGCCGTAAAAAGTCGCCCTCGACGACCCGGCGCCGACCTG
Source organism: Amphibalanus amphitrite (assembly GCF_019059575.1). Classification (NCBI taxonomy): domain Eukaryota; kingdom Metazoa; phylum Arthropoda; class Thecostraca; order Balanomorpha; family Balanidae; genus Amphibalanus; species Amphibalanus amphitrite. Next base: position 464,415 of record NW_024881841.1, read on the forward strand.
TTTGTTGGATGAGCTCCGGCCGAGAGGAGCTGTGTATTACTGACGGGCGACGGACGCTGTCGTGTGCTTCAGGTGGTGTGGCATTGCGGTGGGGCCGTGCGCACTGCGCAGGCATGGGATTGTCTGACCATGTCCAAGTTTAGATCGGTAAAGGTGACTGTTTCCGTCGACGATGTTACCAGCCGTTGCATACCGAGCAGTGAGGTGAAGGCTACCGTGGTGGATAACACGTTAAACCAGGGACGTTTTGGGGATCTGGGCGATAACCAGGCAGAGTATCGCCCGGCGCCTGGCACTGGTCGAAGGCAGAAAGCTGCCCATCATACCTAACGCTTGCATTCATCGGGTGATGAAGCACGTATGTCAATAGCCACTTTGTGAGAAAAACTAGGCATAATTTCTCGACTTTGACTTTGATGTGATTTCCATGGTCTTTCATTGAGCACATCATAATTAACGATAGTAAAAATAGCACAAACGACGACTGATTATGACACCTAATTATCATTTGGAAAAGATACTGCAACGAGCTAGTGTTGCACTAAGTTATGGGATGTTTGTTGTGAGAGTTTATTCCGATATCAAACAAATCGAATTTTTCTCTTCAAATCATTGGCTTTTCTCTGTTACCAGCAAATGAAGTGTGATAATGCACATGAATGATGTCGAAGCATCACATAAATGTTCCATACAATTTGAGAGTAAATATTGGGTGACGCATCTATAAATAAACTTTTTACTGCTTAGTGATAGATCACATACCTACCGATTGTATATTATACCGTACATGATGTTATAATTTTGTATGCTCTGCAAGATCAGTGACGAGCTCATTCTAATCAAACACCTCCATCAACACTATTAATTAAGACATGAAACAAACGTGGAGGGAGAGGCAGATTCATTCCTTATTTAGCGCCCGGCCGTCCCTGTCCGTGGGAATGGTGCGTCCGGCCACGGACTGGCCCACTGCCCTGCTGAGGGTCCGGCCCGGCTCGGCCCGAGTGACCCGGCCTGACCTGGGCGTGACTGACTGAGGCCGGTCGGCCACTCGTGAGCTGGGCGGTAAGGATGGGCTCTGTTAGAGACAGTCGGAGGGGTGTGGTGGGGAGCCATGTGGAGACCGCGGCTAGGATCACGGCAGGGTCACGGTATAGACCACGACGAGGACCGGTCTCTCGTGAGCCGGACCGCCGAATTTTCAGCTGAGAGGTCAGCATCGGGGGCAAATGGGAGAGTCTCGGATATGTGAGGAATCCCGGACATGGTGTAGAGAATCTGACTCGTTTATGGATGGATCTGACGCGTCACAGACGCGGACCGACGAGATGGGTGGCAGCTTCATTCGTTGACCACGGAATGATCTACCTAACCTCATGAGAAAGAAGTGTCTTCAGAAAAACAGTCTTCCGGCCCCAAAAACACAACACCCACTGATTGATTTTAGAATGTAATAGTTCGAAATGTAAAATGGAAGGGAGTATTGTCATAAATGACACCCGGCTGAGCAAATAGCAATCTAGCTATAGCACAAGACAAGACAAAGCTGCCACTATAGCAGCCTGAGCTCAACGTCAGCACAGCTCCTATCGCGATGTCCCCCCCCCCCCCTGACCAGTGTGCAGTCGCTGAGCAGAGCAACTCGTTGCTGACGGCTCTGCGATCCCATCTGACCGCGCCCAGCCGAGCGCTGTCCACGCCCGCACCACGCCGTCTGCACTCGGCTAGATTTACACTCCGGGGCTGGCGGCGGTCGTGCGCTCAACCGGCGCGCCGCGGACCGGCCCGCCGCGCCGTACTGTTCGCAGATCCCCACCGATATCATAAGTCAGGTGGGATTGCGAGCTGCGGCCGCGGCGGCTCGCTTTCACCGGCCGATGGGCGTCGGCCGGTCGTGACCCGAGGGTCGCCGTCAGAGGGCGCCATGAGCGTCACGACCCGGCGTGACACGCGTCACACGAGTCGCGCCGAGCTCGGAGCCGGCGTGACGACCGGCCGACACCGATCGTATCGCGCTGACAGATGACAGGCCGGATCGAGAGGGGAGAGGAGAGACGCGGAGAGCAGGCATAGATAGTCCGGAGAGGGGAGAAGAGAGGCCCTGCAGACAGCCCGGGGAGTTAGCACGGGAGACCCGAAGAACAGCGGTAAGCAGACCATAGTCTGAAAGAGGGCACAAGACAGCGCAGAAAAAAAGATGTTGTCAGGATCGACGTTCAAGTGCTTCTGAGTTTAGAATTTAGATATTCGTAGCATCTTATTCATTGATTAACTATTTAGTTGATTTTCAGGTTAATTAAATCATCTAGGTAAACTACTCAAACGAAATATCGTCAATTGTGGGACTGTGATATCTAATAATATTTTCTTGTCTGTCTATAAGATCCTCACGTCTACCGCAGCAGCCACTGTATGGTAGCCTCACCAATCAGCCGGCTGTGAGTCATACAGTCCTGTCCCGATCTGGGACTGGTCGTTCGGCTGGTGTCGGTCGTTTGTCTGGTGTCGGTCGTTGGGCCGGTGTCGGTCGTTCAATCGTTGTCGGTCTGCCGGGCCGCGACTCGACCCTGCCCGCTGAGTGCCCGGGCCAGGCTCTGCCGCACTGTGAGCGGGACGCGTCTGCCGTTTCCGCTCCCTGGCTATTGATGTGCGCCGGTGGCCGCGGGCGGCGGGCCGGCGCTGACCATAGATCGCCGCTCGGAGGCAGGCCAGAGCCGTTCGTCACCGACACCGCGCCACAGTCGCCGCATCGGACCGAATCTGCGCCGGAATGGCCGCACCGCTGATGGACGACCGCACGGGCTTTGCATACGGACACTTCCGGCGGCCGGCGGCTGACGGGCATCTGACGGCACACATACACAGAAACATAGAGGGGAGGTGGAAGAGAGGTGGGGAGGCAGAGAGACTCGATTTACAAGAACAGAATGAACATCCTGGTGCTGCAACAATCCATGTTCGAGCGGTCGGCTGCGGCCGGACTTCCTACCACCGAGACGGTCGACTCGCCATCAAATCAATTCACTCGCCGGATACGAACCGCCACAAACGAGCTGTCTATCGGTGCGGTGACGGCGAACCCGATGCCGGTTAGTTAGCTAGACGGTTCAGGCTCAGTGCCCAACGCTGTGGACCGCGGAGGGTACCGGATAAATACCGTTACCAGTCGTGGGTGGTGTACTGAGCATAGGACATTCGAAGGGCTGTTACACGGACAAGACGGTGGTGATACATAATTGTACGTCCAGTTAGCGATGTATTTGATCCAGCTGATGACGACTGGATCTACTTGAAAGCATATTGTGTGGCTGGGCACCCGAGCTACGCAGCCCGTAGCAGCTACCTCATATCCCGTCTAGGAAATCGCGATTGTCGTCGTCGACTTTTGTTTTTGGCCCGGTCGTCGGGGGGACATTTCATTAATCTGGTCGCGGCCGGTGCGGTCCAGCGGTGAGCCGCATCCTGAGACGGGGACAAATGGAGATGGCGAGTAATGGTGGCGGCCGAGGCCCATCGGGGACACTAGGGGATGGGACAGGGGACAGGGACAAGGACAAGGACAGGGACAGGGACAGGGACAGGGACAGGGACAGGGACAGGGGACAGGGGACAGGGGACAGGGGACAGGGGACAGGGGACAGGGGACAGGGGCAAGGGAAAGGGGGCAGGGGACAGGGGACAGGGGACAGGGGACAGGGGACAGGGGATAGGGGACAGGGGACAGGGGACAGGGGACAGGGGACAGGGGACAGGGGACAGGGGACAGGGGACAGGGGACAGGGGACAGGGGACAGGGGACAGGGGACAGGGGACAGGGGACAGGGGACAGGGGACTGCACCTTGTGCAGACAGTGCAGACTGCAGAGCATTCTTGGAGAGATGACAGAAAGGTAACAAGGATTGTAAGGAGAAAGGGGAATAAAAGGGGAAAAGGGAAATGAGGAACTGAAAAGACTAGATGGAAGAATAAAGACATGAAGCGAGAAATCCTCCCGATGGGGAGAAAGAGAGGAAGGAGAGAAGAGAGTGATGACCGAACGGAAACGGAGAGAGGAGAAGAGATGACACCGCGCTCCCCGGGCCGATGGTCTCCGCGGACCGGCTAGGACATGGACAGGAAGCGGGCTGAGAAATGAGTCCCTAATGTTTTTGTATCCAGCCGGCGTGTCTGATGCTGGGAGAGGTCTGCCGGCCGACAGGCTGAGACGACCATTGGGGATCAGTGGTGTTCAGTGGCGCGTACTCTATCCTCGTTAGAAACACATGGATAATAGCCGGCTCACTGATCTTTTAGACACAATGCCCAGATTTTTACTCGTGCCCTTAGTACAAGTTGCAACCTTATTTTATGACATGGTACTTGAAGGCCTTTATTTTCCATATTGGACTTCATAGCTGTGTTCGACTGCCGCTGTCAAGCGTCCAATCATAAAAATTATTTTCCGCTTCCCCTTCGAGCTGCCAGCAAACATAGAGACAATTAGCTATGCTATGCGTAACCAATCTCAGCGCCAACCTCACAACCAAGTCCCTCCAGGAAAACACTGTAGCTGTACAAAAAGGGGCTATTGGTATATTCAGCCCAAATGAACACGACACAAACATACTAGCAAGTATACATGTCTCAACCGAGATTGCCCTGCCAACGGGCCGCCACCCCTCCCCCCGCGCGGCGCAATGGTGTCCCCACCCAAACTAGAAACCCTGTCGTGTGTGTCCTCCCCCGGAAAAAGTCCTAACTAGAAAAAAACCGGGGGACCTAGTTGGGGAAAAAACCACATTTTGTGGAAAAAACCCATCTTTATTTAAGAGTGTGGTGCGTGTAAAAAAAGAGCCCCAAAAATGGTGGTGGGTGGGTGGGAAACGCAAAAACATTTCAGAGCGAGAACACTGCTGACTTGCGTCAGACCGGGCGGCTTAGAACAGAGTGACCGCGCAAATGCACTCAAACCCCGCGCCGTCACGGTCACGTGACACGAGTCGCTCCACCAATCAGAGGAGGCCGCCGCCTTAGCGGCCTCGCCGCCCGGGGGCGCAGGCGGCCGCCCGCCTGCCGCCGAACGCTGCTCGCAGAGGCCGGCCCGGCTCCGGGGCCGCCCCAGAGAAGACGCTCGTAGTGTCGCGGAAAAACCGGTTATATCTTGTCATATATAACCGGGCGTATTTTCCGCTTCCCCTTCGAGCTGCCAGCAAACATAGAGACAATTAGCTATGCTATGCGTAACCAATCTCAGCGCCAACCTCACAACCAAGTCCCTCCAGGAAAACACTGTAGCTGTACAAAAAGGGGCTATTGGTATATTCAGCCCAAATGAACACGACACAAACATACTAGCAAGTATACATGTCTCAACCGAGATTGCCCTGCCAACGGGCCGCCACCCCTCCCCCCGCGCGGCGCAATGGTGTCCCCACCCATTCAATACATCCACCCAGACACCAATGCGCCAAAATAAAACACCCCCTTCCCGTCCCCGAGACCAGCAGACCGAATGGGGGATACAAATTAACACAAAAGACCTCTAGTCGCCGCCAGTGTCGAGACCAGTGGCAGAACCCACCCAAATACGTGCTTGGTTGAAGGTAGGTAATTATTTCCTCAACCTGGCCCGAAGCTTACCAGAAACGCCACGATCCCTAAAACCTGCCAACATGAATGTGAGCGATACAGCGGTCACCAATGAAGAACAATATTACGGCATTACAGCAGCCCTTACAGCAGGACTAACAACCATTAGCATTAGCCACTACTGCGATGATAGCCTCCACCAACTAAAGGCCCTCGATATACCCGCCGAAAAAACAACCATCCATGAGTTCTGAGGCATCTGACAACAGAAGCTGTATATTCCTTTACCTTGAACCCTATGCACATGCCTATCAGCGCGACCATTAATTTTCCCAGAACTTTGGAAGGGGTTAGAACAGCATTAACGAAGGTCGTTGACAGCCGCCCAGCAAAAAAGGGGAGGGCTCTCACCCGCTCCAGGAATCAGCGCTCTAAGCCGCCGTAAGGACACCCGCGCTATCGGGCGTCCTAGCGGCAGCTACCTACGGGTAGACTAGCGAGCCGCCCCGTGTCCGTTGTAGAAGGTGGAAGAATGGAGCATCCCGGGCAGCACCCGAGGCCATGAGAAACGGCTTCCCCGGGCAGACTAACGAGCTGCTTTTTTCTTTTATTATTGTTTTTGTCATTGTTAATTATTATTATTATTGTTGTTATTATTATTATTACTGTTACCATTATTGCTATTATTTTAGCGCCGCCCCTTAAAAAAAAAACATGGAAACCCATTGGTTGTTAGGCAATTGAAAACAGAGGCCGCAGCTACTGTTACGTGTACCTTAGCCCCTGTGCTATACGTGGCAATGATAACGACCATGAATGTTACCTAAAATTTTGCAAGGGGTTAAAACAGTGACCACGAGACTATAGGTAATCAGGTCATAGATAGCCGACCAGCAAAAAGGGGAGAGCTCTCAGCGCGCGCCGGCATCAGCATTCTAAGCCTCCGGAATGACGCCTGCGCTATACCGGCGTCCTGGCGGCAGCCACCTCCAAGCAGACGAGCAAGCCGCCCCGAGGCCGTTGTAGAAAAGTACATCCTCGGCAGACTAGACAGCTGCCCCGAGGCCGTTGTAGAAGGGGACACCCCCGGGTAGACTAGCGAGCTGCCCCGAGGCCGCTGTAGGAGACACCCCCGGGCAGACTAGCAGGCTGTCCCGAGGCCGTTGCGGGAGAGGGCACCCCGGGCAGACTAGCGAGCTGCCCCGCGGGGTCGTTGTAGGAGGGGACAGTCTGGGGCAGACTAGCGAGCTGCCCCGAGACCGTTGTAGAAGGGGGCACCCCGGGCAGACTAGCGAGCTGCCCCGAGGCCGTTGTAGGAGAGGACACCCCCGGGCAGACTAGCGAGCTGCCTCGGGGTCGTTGTAGAAGGGGATACCCCCGGGAAGACTAGCGAGCTTCCCCGGGGTCGTTGTAGAAAGGGGACACCCCCGGGCAGACTACCGAGCTGCCCCTGGGTCGTTGTAGAAGGGGACACCCCCGAGCAGACTAGTGAGCTGCCCCGGGGTCGTTGTAAAAGGGGACACCCCCCGGGCAGGCTAGCGAGCTGCCACGGGGTCTTTGTAGAAGGGGACACGGGACACCCCCGGGCAGACTAGTGAGCTGCCCCGGGGCGTTGTAGAAGGGGACACCCCCGGGCAGACTAGCGAGCTTCACCCGGGACTTGCAGAATCGGGCATCCCAAGATTCTCCGAATGTTCAGGGCAATTACCCGACCCGAATGCAAAAAATACCCGTTTTTGAAATCTGATAGTATCCGCACCACCCGCCACGGGCAACAAGCTTGCCTTTCCGCGAAGCTCCGGATTGATAAGGGACCAAATGACCGGCATACAGACAGCCCCTACGCTGTAAACTAAAACAGGCCAATATGGGTATAAGGGTTGCCGTTGCTTCCCAGCTCGACACGTTTTGGAGGTGTTTGCTTCCTCCAAACGCCGAGCTGGCTCAATGTCACCCATAGAAGGTACAGTAACTCACCCACCAACCAACCATAGGCAGGTCCCGAGTGACGTCAACCCTGATGCTGGCGAGGGGTACCCCGTACCAGTGCCCCAAAATTTGTTGATTTAGGTGGGAAACGACATCCAAATGAAAATCACTCTTCACTCGCCTCCATTTTTAAGCCCATTTTCCACTCCCAATTTTACCAAGAAAAAGCATTTGCATGGATCGATAGCCATTTTACTTCCCACATACCAGCCTTGTATTAAATTTTGCTGTACATTCTTCTTCCACTCTTTTTAGGCCTTATCTGACCATCAATTTTCCACCCTTATCCCTTATTTGGTGAGTAATTTTCATAGACCCGGGAAACAGGGGGGCAGCGGGGGCGCTTGCCCCCCTCCCAACCTGAGAGCCGAGGGGGCGGCGCCCCCTCAACATTGAGGCAGCGAGAAAGGATCTTCCCTCCCTTTTCCGGACTTCTTGTTTCCTTTATACACCTAAACATAAACACACGGCATTTTCCTTGCCATCTGAATGGTTTCTGCTGTTACAGTATCGATTTGACATCTGCTGTTGACATCCCGCTTTTGTTTGGGCCTGGCCTTGGCCATAAGTTTGGCAGGCCAGCTTTTACACTGGACCATTTTGAGTCAACCTTGAGAAATACCTAAAGTACAACTGTGGTAAAATCGTTGCTATAGGTATAACACAGTTTACCCGCTCCGGGTGTAAGGGAGGGGTGTGGGGCAATGAGTGCACTGACGTGGCGCCCTTGGAAGGCCGGTATGGGATTAAAAGCTCAGCGACACTAAGCGCTTGTATGGTACCTTCGGTTATCGTTAGCATCCTCAGAATCACCGGCGTAGGGCCCTAAGAGCCGCCGGTAAGGGGCCTTTAGAGGCACTGGTGTGGGAATGTCATGCAGGTGCCGGTGTGGGCGCTCAGAGGTGCTAGTGTGATTCTCTCAGAGGTGCCTAGCAACCTAGCAACGCATACTGACTTACTTCATTTTAGCTTTAATAATAGTACCTGACCTGTATTGTTCAATGTTCATTCGCTGTTTTGCAGGAGAAAGGTCATATCATATTCTATAGCGACAAGTAGAAATAATTTGCTAAGAAATAGACCGCTTTGAAGATAGTTACAGACGATTTAACAACCCTCAGCAGCAGCAGCAAACCAAGGTTGGAAACACGTCTAACGTTAGAGTTGACTAGATTTCATTTTTTATCTACGGGCTCCGCCTAACGATTTTATCACAATTTTATTACTATCTTAGTATCGTACTTTCCACCAGCATTGCCCTCATGTCCCTATTGGTGGAACCAAATATCCCCTCAAAAATGCCGATATCGCCCATGCCCAAGCGTTCACTATCCACCCTATCGGGTCCCCTAGAACCTCCATTAAAGGAAATAGTTCACTTTTTAACATGGGTTTTGAACTGGAATAGCAGTTCCGTAGCTTGGGCTGAGACGAGCATAAATCAGGAGCTTTTACAGCCCAACGATCACCCTAGGCAAAGATATTCTATTTCTCGTCCCGAAAAAGGTGTCTTGCGTTGAGGATGTGTGCCTTGCATATATTTCCATCCAGTATGAAAAGAGCACGGGTCCCGAAAATTCCTCAGAAACTAGAGAAATTATCTACGAGAACTCTAGAGAAATTCTCGTACTGATCAATTAGGACATTCAGGGGAACATTATCAGATCGAGCAGATCGCCCAAATGCCGGTGGCTGCGATAATCTCTCTGTTTCCGAAGAATTCCCGGGACCCACGCTCCCTTCATACTGGATCGCGTGTGCCTTACAGAAACTGAAAAGTTCTTCCTATATCAAAATATAGAAAAAAATCTTTTGTTATAAAAAGGTTTTATTTTCTTTGCTGATTATTTTGAACATAAAAAATAATAAATTGTTGCAAAAAAAAAATAATTTCGTGAAAGTGAACTATTTCCTTTAACATATGCACCGGGCCCCGTACATGGAATAACGTACCTTTCAAAACCCCGGCCACCTTGGCCTATACCTGACGATGTCCCGTAAGACCTGCTAGGCAGCACCACTGAAGCAAGATGAGCTGGGAGGGGCCGGAACTCCCTCAGCTGACGTGGGAGCTGTGAAGGAAACCTCCAGTGGCCAAAGAAGACTCTGGCAAAGCGGGCCGGCCCCGCCGAGTGTGCCGATCCGTCGCCGTTCAGAGTCGGATGCCAACCACCAAGCCATGGAAGAAAAAAAAAAAAACAGATTGTGTCACATAGCCATTTTTAGCCGAAATCTCGTATCAATAGGGGCAATATACCTAGAGCCATTTATCTGACAATGCGTGTGATGAGATATCGGCAGGATATGCATATTGCAGATGTCGCTTATGCATGCCACGGCAATGCTCTATTGACCAACTACAAGAAAGGCACCTCACTCTGGCAAAAAAAAAAAAAATTACAAACGTCACTACTATAAAAAAACGAAACACAGTTAACTCGTACCTCAATGCAGAGTTAGAGCCACACAATCACGGGCTACCCTAAAACTGCATCCTAGAAAATGGCACCTACTGCAGCCTTTAAACATGGGTGTGAAAAGTTCCTCTGGGTAATAGCCTGTAACTTACTATGCTATCGCTAATGCATCCCAAAACCACCTTACATAAATCCCCCTCTAATCCATAATATCCTAGTCCGCCGAGGCTTATCACACCCAACCTGGGTTCCACTGTATCACCTCTGTACCTCTGTATCACCCACTAAACCTTTCATTCCAACCTATCAACACCAGATAACAATACCATCTTAGACCAATACCATTGCATTGGTTATCCTTACAATGAACTCCATTTACCCTCTCAAGTCTCACCCGGTAGTTGGTACCCTTGTTATCAACAATCCCTAACCCACTAATGAAAACCCCGCTCGGACACGCTCGGACAGAGCCAACATCACCAGCAGCTCATTCTCCACGGGGTACGCCCACCTGGCACACCTTACGCCAGTAACCGTTCACCTGTATGGGAACCACAGTTCAACCAACACCAGGCACCACAAAACGGCAATTTTACCAACTCTCTGCACAACCACCGGCCAACACCACGTGGCCACCAAACCCTACGCCGGCCAGGCCGTGCACTCTGAGCTGCTACACCGAGAAAGTATGAGCTGATTTCACTCGCACGGAGTGTAGAATGGCAAAGTCCGGCGCTCCGTTCCAGGGAAGAAACAAAAAAACAGTTACAGCTATGTTTCACCTAGCAAATACCTACACTCAGTCTCCCAAAATCTGAAAAAACACACAAAGCCTATTTCTACCAGCAGTCCAAGTTTCGTTGTTTCATCTAACCTTCAAAGAACCTATAATACCGGGCATTTGCCGACCCATTGCTCATCTACCCTCTTCTTACCGTGATAGCATAGCATAAGCACAAAAATAACCAAACCTCATGCCGAAAATGAAAAAAAAATCAGACAGAAACAACAAACCAGTAAAAAAAACAACATAAAAACCCCGAAAGGAAAAACATCCTCGTCAATCAATATAACATTGATATAAAACCGAACTTATACTCCCCTTGATGTCTTCCAGTTTCCACTGAACACGACCGCAGAAAACGCAAAAACATTTCAGAGCGAGAACACTGCTGACTTGCGTCAGACCGGGCGGCTTAGAACAGAGTGACCGCGCAAATGCACTCAAACCCCGCGCCGTCACGGTCACGTGACACGAGTCGCTCCACCAATCAGAGGAGGCCGCCGCCTTAGCGGCCTCGCCGCCCGGGGGCGCAGGCGGCCGCCCGCCTGCCGCCGAACGCTGCTCGCAGAGGCCGGCCCGGCTCCGGGGCCGCCCCAGAGAAGACGCTCGTAGTGTCGCGGAAAAACCGGTTATATCTTGTCATATATAACCGGGCGTATTTAACGCTTGCGACACAATGCAGTGAAATTTAGGTTTTCTTTTTTCTTTTCTTATTGTCACGAGCGTGCGTCTTTCAGAACATCAGTGCTCAATCTGTGCGGCGCTGTACTAACTCTCTTGGTTGAAAACAGCTGATCAATTCATTTCTGAAAGCCCTAATATCTCCTCTTATTCAGACATGGCCAGCCAAGAGGTTTTTGATGCTGCTCATAATAATTAAATTGAATGTCGCGACACCATCGGGTGCATAATTCTCCTGAGACCCGCTGTTGGCTGCGGTCACAGGCGTCCCAGCGTGCGGCCGCCCTCGGGCGTCGCATATCCCCGTCAATTAATGTAATGGGGGTGCCGCGTCACTTATTAGGCATCTGGCGGCGATCGGTGCGCTCCAGTGGCGATCGACCACGGCTGTCCCGCGGGAGCAGAGCCGCGCACCGCGGCCCGGCCCGTCTCTGATCCGCCGCGTCAAAACGTCCCGCTAATCCAATCAGGGCGACACGGGCGGCGGGCAGGCCCCGGCCCCGGCCCCGGCCCCGCCCCGGCCCCGGCCTGGCGCCAGGACCGAGCGCTGACGCTGCTCATTGTATAGGACAACATCGCGGAGACAAACCGACGGAGACAGAGACAATGCGACGGAGGCAGGGAGGAGAAACAGAACGATAAACGGAACAGGAATGAGAAAAGCTAATTTAGAAACGAAAGGGAAGCAGAAAGGAAAGTGATTCGTAAAATAGAGCCCGGATCAAGAAAAAAATCGAAAGTAAAATGAGAACAACTGAAACAGAGCAAACGTTTAGCATCACCAGGGATGTGTGATAAAAAATCAACAATTGGTAACACAGAAGAGGCGACCGACAGAGCATAAGCAATGTGATTTAAAAAAAAACATTGAAAGCGGAGCTTAGTGATGGTGCAACATAGACGCTATCGAAAAATAAATGCATATGCTGATTGATGTCTGTGCACTGGTCAGGCACCATATTTGCCCTTTTGTTTTATTCAATAACAAGGTTCCTACCTGATTGTTAGGATCAATGTCAATTTTACCGATAAAAGATAAATAAATGCTAGGGAGATGTCAAAATTTCCTCGAATTTGATTTGTCACGCCGTCACATTTTGGTATACCGTGTCGAAATGGCGTCTGGAATTCGACGATGATTAATGAGCTCAGTGCCCGGATTGATGCGATATCGGCGTAAGAGCTAATAAAGGATCATTGACATTTTCCCAGACCTCTATAAATGATCGAGCGGAAACAAACCGCATCCGGCCGGAAATAATGGCACAAACTGCCAGTCGATATGTGACCCCCGTCTTCATTTGTGATCGTGGTTCAGGGTCTTCCTCACACCTACCGCCTCTGCCTTCCACATCTTCCCTCTCTTCGTTTTGCCCTCTCGCTCTCCCGGCTGGAAATGTCTGAGTCAGCGTCATGAACCAGTAGGCCTCGTGGCCTTTTATGATTGTGCCCCGGCCAGCGCTGTACGACACACGGCCTATGTGTCTCGGTCAGCGCTAAGTCACGGTCAGCGATGAGCGACACCGCGGTCAGCTATGTGTCCCGGTCGATGCTATGTCCCGTTTAGCGTTATGTCCTGGTCGGCGCTGTGTCCCGTCCCGGTCAGCGCCGTACGACACACGGCCTGATGTGCACCATGCTGCGCTCCCACCGCGCTGCCGCCGGTCGGCTGCGGTCGCCGTCAGGCCGCCGCCAGCAGCCGGCCATAATTGACCCCATACTCGGCCGCGCCGTTCCAAACAGACCCGGCCGTGGGAAGCGCTATGATGAATCGCCGGCCACAGAGATGGCCCTGCTCGGCCACCGGCACAGGGTTCCCAGCGCCCGGTGATACAGCAGTGACGATACAGCACCGGTGATACAGCAGTGATGATACAGAAATGGTGGTACGGCAGTGATGATACAGAAATGGTGATACGGCACTGGTGATACAGTATTGGTTATACAGCACTTATGCTACAGAACTGGTGATGCAGCTACATGGTGATACGGCACTGGTGCTAAAGCACTGGTGATACAGCACTTAGTGATACAACATCTGTGATACCCTCGCCCGTGCTACAGCACTAGGGATACAACGATTCGTGATACAGCATTGATACACTCGTTGGTGCATGGTGATACTGCGTTGATGATGCTGGAGTAGTAGGTACTGGAGATGTATGCGTCGTACCTAGATGATGCCCGGTGGGGGTATGGCGGGTTAACGGAACATGGGAACAATGAATAAAGCGTGACACTGTAAGATAATGTTGCACCGTGACGCTTCACATTGATCAGTTGGTGATGTAACTTCACAGGAGGAGGCATCAGCTCAACCCGAATCAACGCCACCACTGTGAAACAGAGACGTTCACACTGGGTTCAGCTCAATCAGGATGTCGAGAGAATGGATCGGAAATAAATTGGGAACATCGACATGATTAATCTAAACTTACGATAAATGTCGACGGCTCGATCAAAGTCATGGATGATTGTGTAAACTACCAGCCTAGAACATAGCTTAACGTGAAACGAGTTCAGGGCGTGTGAAGTTTAAATAGAAAAGACCTTGGTGACATGCGATTAAATGTTGACTCAGGTAGAGCAAAAATCACCAGCAAGAGGATGGTGCATTTGTTGAACCTTTTGAGTCTCATCAGTCACATTAAATGCTTTTGCGTCTTATAAATAGTCGCTCATAATCATTTATGGTTGTCTTCATTTATCGTCGTTTTATATAGACATGTCAGGAACAGCACCTAAGTGAGCCGAAGAAATGAATCATTCCTTACCCTTGGTTCTATCCATCATACGCATCCGTTTAACACTTCTCAGTCGATAGAATTGCAAGAAAACTATTATTTTCATTGTTGTATTTCCAAAGTTTCAAGTGTTAAAACTTATCCAAAAGCTTCACATACACACTCACTGACAATAATCATGTTGCGGTCTGCAAATCCCTCCTGCATTCCGCCCCGCCTTCGCGGCACTGCCGGCTGCTGCCGCGCCGGCCGCTGACGCCTGGTCCACTCCGGGATACTGTGCCGCCGTACACGGGGACTGCAGCGTCGCACAGAACGCTAGCACCACTCCGTTATACGCTAACTGCGGCCGGACGGACGCACAATTAGCGAGCGCACAGTTCACAGCCTATTCCGAAAGGCCAATTATTAGTCTTGCGGTGTACCTACGCCGGTCGAAAATCGAGTCATCGACAAAGGAAATAGGTACTCCATAAAAAGACATAATATGCAGGCGTAAAAAAAAGAAAAATCAGAGGCAGCGATGTGCAATGCACAATTCACATTGCCCCGTTCCGAGCATTTATTTCAGTAGAAATGACAACTGGTGAAAAAGCGTGTGCTAATCAACAATTTTGATTAGAGCAAGTGCCACTCTATGTGATATGTGCTATTCTGCGCGTAACGCGCAGCATATGTGCCGCAGGACGTCTATGATTGCCACACGGCTGGTCGCTCCGCCATGCCATGTCGATCCCACCCAATACCGACTCCCTTCACCACACCACGCGTTTGCCATTCTTCGCCAACATGGACTGCTGCGGATAATAACCCCAATGAAAATCCCGCGCCGCCTCCGTGGGGAGATTGATTAAAAAGCGGTAATGGTGCGGTGCGCGGCGGCGGCCGCACAGCGACAGCCGCCAGGGGAGACGCTCAATGAGCGCCACGTGCTCTCGGCCGATAAAATACGACACGCAGCCACAATGCGCGCGACAGGGGCGGCCGGCGCGGCGCGGGAGATGGTCGGCTGATCCGTCCCGTAACACCGGGCGCAAACATGGAGCGAGCGGGGGCGGCGGGCGACGCGCCTTCGACCCGAGATGTGAGGCGCCGCCACCAACACAGTCGCTCGGCACTGAACACAGCCTCTTGGTTATATACGTGTGAGTCATGTGTCATGTTTCTATAGAGCACAGCACAACAGGCACAGATAATTTTTTAAAGCAAGGATCACTCCCAAATATGTAAAAACGTTAAGTGTGTGAAAATTGCGAAAAAATGCATGCTTCAAGCTCTGTTACTGTAACTCTTCTAACTTCTATCATTATCATTTAGGTATTTATTGTTTTCTCCATTTCACTTTTTTCACAGAAAAACGTGCATGTAAAATGATTGATAGATATTCCTGGAGATATTAAACGTTTTTATTTGTGCAACCGACGATACTCTGCCGATAGTCATTTATTTCAACTCGAAATTCGTATTTTCAACAAGAAACACATTTCCTGCATTTTAAAATCGTAACATTTTCCTAAATTATATGAATTCCAGAGATGAACGAAAGCCTTTTACTGTGTCGGAAACAAGATCGTCGGTCAAGTAGACAGCCTACAGTACCTAACTATACGTATCATGCTTCACTATTCAAACACGCTTACTGAATCGACTATCCTGTTTAACACTCTCCTTTGATATTCCATCCAACGGCGAAGGTGATGAGCTTAAACACCTCGGAATCCCGAGCGGGCTCCACCCGTTCACAAAGTTACCGTGACGGCTTACTGAAATCCCCGGGTGGTAAGCCGCTCCGCACCGCATAAGCCGGCCGCGGCCCGCGCCTTTGGGCCGGCCCGTGTCGCCTTTTCAATGAGCTCGTCGGACCGGGCCGAGCCATTGATCTGGTAAGCACCTGTCTGCGGCTCGCAGACTTCTGGGACGCCTCCCGGCCGTGCGTTCCGGATGGGTCGCCGCCGCCGCCGCCGTAAATCATGTAAATACGCCGGCCGGCGGCGGCACTGGCGGCCGGGCGGGGGCGGCGGCGACAGTCCAACGCTCTCAATATTGTCCCCTAATGGAATATGGTAATGCGGCGTCAGTTAGCGCGGCGCGGCACAGATACGGTGCGCCGAGCTGATTAATGCCCCGCGGCGGCGATACGGTCCCGCTGGGTCAGGACGAGAGACACACGGGTAGGAAGGAGACGGCTCTGGGTGAGATAGCGGCCCAGAATAGTAAAAAAAAGGTAATCTGATAAATGACAACTATTGAATCTGATGCATCGATACGAAAAATACGCAACTTCCCGAAAAGAGCACCTACTGTTTTAGTAGTGTGCGAAACACAGCATCCCTAGTATACGTATTGTTTACTTGTCGGTAAGGCCCTTGCCAAAAGGGGTTGTTCGTCCTTTTAGTACGTTTTCTTGTTATCATTTTATAGTTTTAATGCCTATGGAAAACGTGAGCTTTCCAACGAATCTGATTTGCTCGACAGATGCTACAAAGACGCTGTTCGGTCCCACTATCTTCGTTATTGAGAGAGATCGCCAATCCACCGACAGCCACGTTGTCAGTTTTCACAATACACTCAAGCTGTATTATCATTTCTCCCATACTGCAAGAAATAACATGCCTTCCCTCTTGCCTTGATCCTGAAAGGCATTCAAAGGAGTACACTAAACTTTGAGCAATTCTGCTTTTACTTTGTCGAACCCGCAGAAACTTCATAAATCAACAGTGCGCTGGTTTTTGTCGCTCTGTCGCGGTTTATTCCGCCAGTCTCTAATTCCGCCAGGCGCTAAAACCTGGCGCGTTATCTTCACGTGGCGGCTGTCGTTTCGTCGCGTGTTCGCGGGGACGTTAATCCAGTGTGGCGCGAGCGACAACACCGTCCGGCACGAGGCCTGTCACAACACCACGCGCGCCGGCGGCGGGCCGCCCGCTAAAAAGGCAGCCTTCTCTATTTACGGCGCAGTTCGAGCCACTCGGATCGGCCGTCAGCGCTCCAAAGATGGCCGGCCTGTCGAACGGCGCGACACCTCCGACTCCTAATGGGCCGGCCGGGCGCGGCGCAGCACCGACCCGCCGAAACCAGAGCGGCTGGCATCCGGCCTGGCCGCCGCCCGCCGCCGCACTCCATCATCGTGTCAATACGGCCAATCTGCGAGCTCCGATCGGCCGTCGCCGCCGCCGCCGCGCGGCGGGCGCTCAGCGCCAGGTGCCGGCCCATAAATCTGCCGTGCCGCCGGCGCGCCGGTGACAAACTCGGAGCGGCGCGGCGCGGTCACGGCGCAGCATTTGTCGCGCCGCCAGCCGACGCGGTAATCCCGATATTGTTTGTCGTGCAATTAGCTGCCGTCGGCGCGTCCCGGTGCGCCTGCCGGCGGCGTGCCGCCCGTGTTTGGGTGGCTTCTTACCGACGCTTTTTGGGCGTAAATCGAGCCGGGCCGACTGGCGCGACGGATTGACGACACGTTTGTGTCTTTTGTCGCGCCCGCGCCGCGTGCCCCAGTCGGCGGTTTTTACTGGCGCGGTCCCCTGAGTCCGCGCGGCGCGATACCCCGTCAGCTGCCTCTGCCCGACGGCGGACTTAGGCCGGGGTGTAGGCGCGCCGTGTTGTGACAGCCCACACCGCAGTAATACGCCCAACGCGCCGGCGATGATGTTTTGACACGGCTCGCTGGATAGAATGCAACCGGCGCTGTCAGCGGCCTTCTTATAAGTCAGAAAAAGCGCGCCCCAGCGCTGATCAGCGAGGTTATGAGCCGGATGATGGGAGAGGCTCGCACACGTGAGCCACGAAGGGCATTTGCATGATTGCCATTTGATCGGTGGTTGAATCGTGTCGGATGCTGTTTTACATGTCATTTACATGGTGAGCCTGCTGTACGGACACCGGCCGCCTGTTACTTATGTCTGTTGTAGTGTCACGCTGGCTCCTCCTCATGCCTTGGATATCATGATGACCCAGTGTGACCTGACCGTTGCGGCTGGGCGAGCCATTGTGGCCCGCCCGAGCGGCCGGCCCACCCCGGGGGAGGGGGAAGGGGACGGGGGGGGGGGCGGTCGGCACTGTCCGATTGAGTCGTGATCGATGGTCCAACAGGCGGCCATTGTTCGCACCGGGGAGCCGCGCGAAAAAAGAACCGTGTCCGCCACGGCTGGAATCGACGTGCCCGGTCCTCTCCTGCTTCCCGCGGCCGTCCCCGGGGCTGCTCGGGCGAGGTGGGTGACTGGTCACTGGTCATAAGTCAGTAGTCTTTAGTCAGTGGTCGTTGGTCAATAGCCACTGGCGCTGTTAACTGGTCAGTTTCGTTGGTGAATAGTCACTGGCGCTGACCAGTGCAGTATTTACTGGTCAATGGTCACTGGTAAGTTTAATGGTCGGTGGTCGCTGGTCAGCCCCACTGCTCTTTAGTCTTTGGTAAACGGCTGGTCATTGGTCATTACTCACTGATCAGCTCCGCTACACGTTAGAAGACGGCTAAGTAGTCACTAGTCACTGGTCACTGGTCAGTGGTCAGTGCTGGTCACTGGCTCTGATCAGTGATCACTGCCCACTGGTCAGTGATCAGTGGTCACTGGTCAATGGTCAGTGGTCAGTGGTCAGCCCAGCTGGCAAGTGGTCACTGCTGCTCAGCCCCACTTCTCGCAGGTAGGTATAAGGTAGACGACTGGTCGTGCCGGTCATTGGTCACTCGTCACTCCGTCATTGGTCACTAGTCAGCCCCTCTGCTCGTTGGTGGACGACCGGTCGTGCCGGCCGGTCGGCCACTCGCGTCAGGTAATTGTTGTTGTTACTGTTTACTCCCCTCCCGCCCCGGGGGCGTTCCCAGGAGGCGATCTTATGACCTCCGGTAAAAACGCCGGCGCGACACACGAAGGGTCAGATTACCGCCTCTCACACTGGCCGCCTGAGCCCAACTGCAATGGTGCGTGGAGGTCATTTTCTTCCAGGAAATCTCAGAGCGGCGGAAATGGGCCGACGCTAATTCCATAATAATGACACGTCCTGGCCGCTCCAGTGAGGTCGCTGCCGATCGGCCGGGTCCACTGGGTCCGGGACCCGGGTATCTGTCTGTTTCTCTCTATCCACTAGCTCTGGGCTTCCGTACGTTCCTCTGTATCCATTGGGTCCAGGTATCCGTCCGTTCCTCTGTATCCACTAGGTCCATTCCTCATTGTTCAATGAATCCATGTATCCGTTTATTCATCTGCTTCCACGTCCGGATATCCATCTAATTTTCTGGGGTCACCAGCGCCGTCAACCCGGAGCGCGATTCAGCCCGACCCCCACCGGACACGATTTGGTAGCCAAGGTCTGTGACGTCAGCCGGGCGTGAAGTTTTCCCTTCACCATAGGCTTCACACACAAACTGGCCGAAGTTCATGCCAGGATAGCCCGGCTTGAAAGTGCAAAAATGATTAAATTTTGCCCTCAATAGATTCACTGCTTCATTTCATAACTAAAAACGTCCGTTATTAGGCCTCAATGAAGGTAAAAAGTACTCAAAATCGAAGTTCAAGAAGATGCTGTCCGAGCACAATCTGGTAACATCACGTGACCTTTTTTAAGCAGAATGTATATAATTCAAGGATGTTATTACACGATTGCTGCCTAAAACATCATAAATAATACGCTTGTAACATTTATTGCTTCTGTTTAAGTCATAACATTGCAAAACGCAAAGTTTATCATGGCAGTCACGTGACCAAAGGTATAGCAGGGGTTGGGACAAGCACTCAAAGGATTTCAAGTTTTTTAATTAAATTATATAAGTTTCATGATGAAATTGAAAGAATGTACTTTTTCCTAATGAAATACAAATTTTCGTATGTAAAATATTTTCCTTATGGGCGAAATTCTCCATATAAGAAATGTCAGTGACGTCACCAGGGCTTTACTCAAAACATCCGACCTACCTGTTTCTTATAGGTATCTTGATTCAGCCGATGTGTGGCACCTAGGCTGGGCGGCACCGGCGGGCACAGGGCGGCACCAGGCGGCATTAACACACCCGCACCATCCAGCACAATTCATACATACACCCCTTTGATACAATCTGAATGGCTGTCATAAACAATATGGTCCACGAAAATCACTCCCTCCAGCCAATCCCCTTTTTATTGCCGGACATTTCGAGTCAGTCAAACAAAAACAGTCGACCGTATCGCCAGTACGGGCGTGGATACAACATACGGACACATGGACAGCCAGGTGCGCACACACATACACACAGGGCCGCAGTGGCCGCGCCTGGACGGTGCCCGCGCCGTGCCTCGCCGGGCGGAAGCCGGACCGGCGCACACGTGCCTCGGGCGGGGTCAGAGGTCAGGGGTCAGTTTGGTGAGCCAAATGGGAGTCGCAGGGAGCGCGGCCGCTGGCAGTGACGGAACAATGTCCTGGGAATGGCGGCGGCCTCGCGTGCTGCTATCAATCATCCCCAAACTGTCCCCGCGCGGCCGCTATCACCGCCGGCCGTTTTTGTTTTGTGAGATGAAGGATTGAGGCGGGCCGAATAATGGAGGTAGGAGCGGACAGAGACTGTCATTGGCTGCTGGCGGTCATTCCGGATTGAAACTGTCATCAGCTGGTATAATTGTCATCCTGAACAGAGACTGTCATTGGCTGCTGGCTGTCATTCCGGACTGAAACTGTTATCGGCTGGTAGCTGTTAGCCTAAACAGAGACTGTCGTCAACTGTCAGCAGTCGGTTGTGGTATAGACCGTCATCGGCTGTTACCAGTCGTCCTAGATAAACTGTCATAGTGACTGATGGCTGCCGGCTATGATGAAGACTGTCAACAACTGTTGGCCAGTTGGTGACAGCCTCAGCCTCAGCTTGACAGTCTCCCTTACTGACTACTGCACTGTGCACATACCGTAATCGCTCCTAACCTTCTGATCAATGTACTCACGCGGGTGAAGCTTTCAATCTGCTGTATGTACCGGTGAGATGAACCCCATTAGCTTCGTACCAACCTCGCATATCTTATGAACCGCAGAGCCCGCTAATCTGCTACCTCCCGGCCCAGCCTGTTTCCCTTCAGCCTCCTCCCATTCATCCCTCGGCGAGCCTGGAGAACAAGGGTGCCAACACGGGGATAATTAAAGGCGAAAAAGCGTCC
The DNA here is from genome assembly GCF_019059575.1 of Amphibalanus amphitrite. Taxonomy (NCBI): domain Eukaryota; kingdom Metazoa; phylum Arthropoda; class Thecostraca; order Balanomorpha; family Balanidae; genus Amphibalanus; species Amphibalanus amphitrite. The sequence continues at coordinate 485,708 of NW_024881841.1, forward strand.
GCCGGGGACCGGATGACTTATGATCCGCGCCGACAGAGAGAACACGCTCCTCCGCTGGCGGAGACTCCATTCTTCAGCTGCATCCGGGCCGGCCGGCCTTTTTCGGAGGCTGACTTACGGCCGACGGAGCGACTGCAGCCTTCCGTCATCAGCTGCAAACAGTCCGATTGGGGTTCTCCCTATGTTCTCGCCATATACCCAAAGTATTCTGTCAACGCGTGCACCGAGACGCCAACCAGTTGCCCGGCCTTGGCGTGAAGGGGAGGGCGGACCTGCCGACCGGTTATTGTTGTCTCGCTGTTACGGCACACTCAAAAGTCAGGACGTTCAGCCTGACGCTGGAGACTGGCTTTGCCGTTTTGAGGTTAAGCTTTTCAACAGGACAGGCGAATTAATGAACCATAGATATTGAAATACTTAGAATTAGAAATGATTATCGAACGAATGAGTGGCAGATGAATGGCAGATGAAGCAAAATAGTCGGCTAGAACGCACCCGATGTAAAAATAAATCCAGAAAATGCATTATATCATTGAACGCCAACTTATTTCAACTTGTCTCGGCCACGTATCTGAGGCAATAACATTTACGATAATCGAGAACCTTGCTTACTCAGTACTCAGTACTCATATACAGATTGGGAGATCAATATGACGCGGCTAAGATATTGTGTAGACATATGGGAACCGACGTGTGTGAGGACAAAGCCGAACGAAGGCACACGAAAAACTGGCTAAAACGGCATTTGCGGGTGCTGATTTTCTCCGCGTCTGAGTCTCAGCCGAATATAATCGACACCCAAAGGTCCTATTTACCGGCATTCGGCGTGTGGTAATTTCATTGCTAACTGGATGTCGGGCGCGGTTTGTAATTGGTCTAAGTGGCCATAACAGCATCTGCCGGTCCGGCGTCCGGCGCTCCCACACACGGCCCACTCTCGGCGCATCCTTTACGATTTCTAATGCGCTGCTCTCCGACGCAAAAACTCGCCGAGACCGACGTTTGGGGCAGTTGGAGAAACACACAAATGACGCCAAATGCCGGCCGGGCGGATGTCGCTATGGGCGGCGGCGGCCATCGGCCGGGGCTGTCGGCCAGATGTCGGGCCCGCCGCCGCCAGGTAAAAACACTAATGGTGGCCGCGCCGGGCCGGGCCGCCAGGGCTCCGAGTGGCATATGGCCGCGCCAGGGCGAATGAGAGCGGCACCGCGGCACTGCAGCCGCCGAGCTGACCGGCGCCGGCGTCTGGCTGTCATCAACGCGGCCACGGCAGTCGTCACGGAGAGTGAGCATGTCAGGTGGATGGAGCACCTCAAAGTGCACCGCTATGTCAGGTGCATGGAGCTTATTGGAGCACCTCAAAAGAGCACCGCTGTGTCAGGTGCATGGATCATCTCAAAAGCACCGGCTCATTTCTTTTCTATAAACAAATAACCTGACATTACCCAACCGTAATTTATGAACGCTGCACTGTTGCGCTTTTGCTTTATTTACCATCTGTATGTTGCACGGACTTCGTATCATAGAACCGTGGATCATTGATCAGTCATGAGCATATGTTGAACGACCGAATCAGTAATCACAACCAGTAATTCGCTATTTCGGTGGGAGCTGAAGCCGCAAGAGGCAGCCGATTATATCAGAGATGACCAGCTCGCTGGACGGTTTCAGAGATCTCCACTCTGCGCGGCTGGGCGGGGCGGGGCGGGGGCGGAGGCGGCTCTGTTTTGTCGCCACTGGGCGGCGGAAGCTGCGTGCCCGGCGGCGGTCCCAATTTCAGAGCTCCGTATAATGAGCCGTCCGCGGCAAAAACATCACCACATCGGTGCACTGCAATCGGACGGGATGAGCGGCCGCAGACGGAGAATTACAAGCGCACAAAAACGCCCGGGCCGGCGCTGCCATGCCCGGAGAATGTCTTTATTGTCACATAAACCCGGAGGATGCGCCACGGCACAGCTGAGGGCTGGCCACCCCGACTGCCGCCCTCGCCCCCGCCGCCGCCGCCGCCCGACCGGGAACGGTAATGGAATGGAAGGGCGCATTTTTGGCGACGAGCAACCAGCCGAGTATGAGAACAGCGTCCAGAATTAGGCGGCTGGGCTAACCTGCCAGACCGTTTGGCCACGATAGCGGTGATAAACAATGTAAAATGCGCCAGCCTTTGTTGGGGATCACAATATGTAACGTTACACCGGCGTTATGCCTCTTGTGTGGCGCAGGGGACAGACAGACGACCGCCAGCCGCTGATTTTATTGACGATTTGAAATTCAAGCTACTCAAAGCGGAAAAAGATAAATTGTGCAGCATTTCCTATTCAAAGAAGCTCGATTGCCGCCAGATATGTGGCTCTCATAGTCAGTTGCATCAGCTCAACCAATCTACTCTCAAGCAAGGTCCAGCTTTGTCAACATTTTGCGTATCAGGATTCGGGGCTACTGACATCACGCCAATTCGATTTCAATCACCAGGTTCGCTATCAAATGTCGAGTGAATGCAGTAAGGAATGTTCAAGATACCCTAACCCGTAATGTTGTAGTACGGAACCGACGAGTATGTAAATGCTAAATGCACACACTAAACAGGAGAAAGTCATTAACAATTGCCAACACGATCCATATGCAGTCTCGTCAGTATCGCTTCAATACGTAGCAACTACAGGGTGATTTTTTATACAGGGCAAAAAGTAAAGAGCAATGGTGGTACCAGAAAACAGATCAACTGACAGCAAATGTATATCTTTGTAAAAAGCACATTCTGACATTTCATTTGCACACACAAACTTTGAGTTTGATCCCCGTTTAGGCTTACATAACGTGCTCGAAGTGAGCACAGTTTTAATGCACGCAAGCCTGGAGTAATTGGCGATTTTGGGGAAAACATTTTGTTGTGCGCCATTTTCACGAAACTTCACAACAGAATGAGTCCCAAGAAGTCTTTAAAAGGTCCTGAAAACAAAATGACAAACAATTTCCTTTCACATGGATATACTTTTTTTGGCGTTTGTTATATGTTTTGGTATCTCTAGGCTTAAAAACTTTTTGCCCTGAAAAAAATCACCCTGTAAGTGTTACGTCGACTGGTCAAACCCACAGTTTGACCAGTCGACGATCCCATCCTCTCCCTCAACACCAGCTCTGGGTGTTTCGGTTAGATCATGCCAGTTGCCACCGTAATTCACTCCCTTTAGGTCAGCGTCGAACATCCGTGCCTGCGGATGTCCCTTAGTGTCGACGTGCCCTCCCTGTACCTCGGCCTCGACCCTTCCCCGACGGCCGTCCATCGTCGAGTCCGACGGTTCACACGGGAGTCCCCCAGCCCTCCCCGGTGGAACGTTCCTCCCTAGCCCTCCCCGGTGGGACATTCCTCCCCTTTCTGCGGTATTGCGGCGCGCCGCCGGTGGCACCGTTTTGGAAGAGTGGCTGCGGCCGGTGCTCTCCGTCACTCGGCCGTGCGGGGGAGCGGCCGTGGCCGGGACGTTCCCACGCTGACCCCCGGCCGCGGGAGGCACGACCACGCTCCCCCACCGCCGAACGTGAGACGGCCGCTGATTGAGAGCTGCAGCTACTAACTGGAGCGCCGCGCGATCGGCGGCAGGCGAGGGGCGAGACGGGTCGCCGATGGGCCCCCGGCTATGGACTGTGGGAACGTCCGACGACCCAGTGGCACCAGAGGGGAGACCAGACTCAAGGGCAGACGAGAATAACGCGGCGCCCATTCCTCACAGATGCGCCAAAACTGACACAGATTTGCAGTGGGTCCGAGTACATTCCTTGGGCATACTTTCCCACAACTCCTTCATACCATAGGGTATAGCTGAGGTCCAGGCTACATGGGAACAAAACACGCACAAATACCTACCTGATTTCTGGATAGCACGGTGATAAATAAATGAATGAATGAATGAATGAATGAAGCGATGAAATGTATCCGAGAACCGTTACTTACACTAATTATCCATATTGCATCCATCCGTTATCCATTATGACCGAAAAGACACAAAGGCTCACATCACTCCTGAAGTCGTGATGCCGTCTGCAGTTGAATATTGTTAGAAGGCGACTCGCTGGGCACTTGTGCAGTTTCCAGTGTCATGAGACTCCAGGCGTAGTGCGTAGCACGTGGAGGTCAACGTCCTTGCCCGTGCCGCCTGACACCCGACCCAGCCCGACCCCGACCCCGACCTCGACCCTGAACCCTGACTCCAGACCCCACCGGGCCGAGAGGTGACGGGTGACGAGGGTGTCGGTCGGACGCAGCCAGCCGGCACCGAGAGTGCAAATGGGCCGCGGCGCCGTAGGCTAAGGAAGGCAGCGGCTCTTACAGGCGTCCGACGTCGCGGCAATGACTAGCTGTAAAGACTTAAGACTGACTATCGCGACCAGGCCGTCTCGGTGCCGGAGGCAGCTCTACCACCTCGCTGTTAATTGCAATGTCATTTCACGTCTCAGGGCGTAGCACAACGACATGGTATCGCCCCCAGTCTCCTGCACAACTGTCTGGTGCAGCGCAGATATCGCCTCCAGCCTACGACATCGTCTCGTGGCACAGGCATCACAAGCTGGCCACCGTAAGGTCTCGCTCGAGGCCAGGTGATGCGGTGGCCCGGCTCACTGTTGCCACTACAATCGACTGCACTATAAACACAAACAATGCCGACAGGGTATCCAAACAGACCGGCTAATAGCTCTGTTCAGCGTTTGTTTTCTCAGTGGTGGCCGCCGGCGTCGACCCAGCACCGTTCGCTCCCCCTCCCCACCCGTCGCCACACCGTCGGGAGAGCCTCGTCGACGTCGACTATGTGAAAAACGAGCTGGTCACTCTGGCCGGGGTGGTGGCAGCCGCGGGGAGCGGTCGAAGGGGGTGAAATTCGAGCCGCCGGGGCGGGCAGCAATAATAAATAGGCCGGCGCGGAGGGTGTGTGGTCGGGTTCGGTGGGAGCGGTCGGTCGGCCGGGACAGGTGGGAGAGAAGTGGCGCTCCGGGGCCGCCGGCCGGCGTCGTCCATCATCTGTCGGCGCCGACGGCAGATGGCCGCGGTTTGGAGACCGAGCGCCGTGCGACGCGCCGGGATACGGGACCGCGGCCGGCCGACCGAGACCATGGACTAAAGACCACCGGGGACCGCGGACCGAGACCATGGATCGGGACCATGGACCGAGACAATAGGCTAAAGACCACAGGGGACCGAGACCGGGGCCCATCATCGATATCTCACCAATAACACAGCCACAGTTCACAGTTCGCAGCATCACCTGAGCTCCAGGAGAGTACAACATCTTTCATTGTCAATAGCAGCAGCACAGGCAGGAAAGCAAGGTCACCAATAATGCCGTGACGGCCTAAAGCATTGGCACGGGTCAGGCAGCAGCAGCAACGGCAACAGCAGTAGCATCAACAACAGCAGTAGCAGTGGCAGTAACAGCAACAATAGCAGCAGTGCAGCAGTAGCAGCACCAGTCACTCAAGCAGCAGCAGTACCTACCAGCAGCAGCAGCAGCAGCAGCAGCAGCAGTAGCAGTAGCAGCAGCAGCAGGAACATCGCCAGTCACCCCAGAAGTAGCAGCAGCGGCGGCAGCAGTGGCGTCCCTCGTGTCAGCCCGGTGCGCCGACCCGTACTCCACGCTGCAGCGCTCCTGCCGAGTCAGCCTCGGTCCATGATACACATCATTAGGGGAGGGCCAGCTCCCGACCGGCCAGCGTTACACGGCACTGCCCGCGGCGCCCCACACCACCGACTAATTGTGTTTGCCGGATCTAATTACCACTCACGAACGGCGCTTCTGCAACGTGATAAACTGCACGTCATCAAACTATGCATAGCGGTGCTGCCGAATCCTCTGTAATTGCAGTTTCTCCTACTGAAACGGAGCGTCAAGAATACCACCAGTGTGTGCCACATGGCTGTTCTCAGGGATGATAGTTACACACCCCATCAGTTGCAAAACGCGTCGTGATGATGGCTTGCAAGGGGGATGTACTGTAATACTTCTAGCAGCGCTCCAAGGCACGAATTCACCACACGATAAAGTAGCGGTGTAGGTGTGATAAAGCGATGTGTGGTCGCAACCCATCCACATTCTACATACACATTACACAGTCCTGTACTTACATAGTTACGCGCACTGACGCAGGGCGTATTTTAAGGGATTTTCACTGGGTCGGCAATCACAATTAGGGGCGGCATTTTGCACTCATAGGGGCGGCACTTGGCATCTGAGGGGGGGGGGGGCGGCATACCTACCTACTGATATTTAATGACCAAAAAAGAAACGTTCGACGGTTCTTTTATAGCTCCTTCTAAGTAATGATTTCAGATTCAACCTAAGCTCAGCGGTATTATGTTTATTTTCCGGGATATAGTATTTCTCTCGTCATAATGCGATAAATGAACTATAATTTGACTTTACAAATATTAATTTAAATTTTTACCTGAGGTCAACTTCATGACCTCACCAGAAATAAAACATGTTGCATACCAGTCGATCCGTATCGTCAAGCTTAAAACATTCACGGTGTTTTATGGCTCTATCTACATAGAACAGTGGTCGGCAGGTCGGACGAGTGGTGTCCACTTTATGGGCGCTGGACGGGGCCATTACCCCCACTAATCATACCTACCCCAGTAAACATGCCGACGTCGGCCCGACGTCGTTTGCCGAGGTTGACGAGATCGTTTGTCGTTGGACCGACGGGGCCGACGTCGGCATGTTTATTGGGACAACGCGCCAAAAATATCAAGCGGCGGCGGGATTCGAGCCCCCCAGTCGCCGACGTCGGCATGTTTACTGGGACAACACGCCAAAAGCACCAGCCGGCGATGTGATTCGAACCCAGTGTCATTTGAACGCGAGTTTAAGTGCGCTAGCCACTACACCACGCAGCCAGATAGCGAATTTAGTTTGTTTTGTTGGGTTATGCCCTTTCGGTCTGACAAGACCATTTCAGAGCCGGAAGGATGATTGGTCTTCTTGGCGAGCACCCTGGGTCCAGTTCATATAGAGTCCCTGGTCCCATTGCTGTTACGTGACACTTATTGGAAAGGGCGACCCCACAATGGATTCATATAGCCACTCTTACACACCTGCACCAACGTTTCCCAAAGTGTCCCTTTGATTAGTGGCACTTTGGCAAAGTGACACTTGCCGACTGGCCTTTCTATATGAACTGGGCCCGGCCCTGGTGAGTTGCCGTGGCTGAGCCTGACCAAAGGATAGGCCGAGCAGCCCCCAAGCACTCACCGCACCCGGCTACGGGCGAGCTCGGCTTACGGGCAATCCCAAATGGGATAAAGATTCCCGTCCAGTCCGGATCAGGGGGTTGCGGCGTGGAGGAAGATTTGAGTTTTCTGAGGATATTTTGAATACATAAGCTCTTTATGAAACATGAAACATGTATTTTATATTATTTTAACGGTCAAAACAGCGGCCGATGTCGGTCCGACGTCGGCCCGACGTCGGCTGGACCTCAGCAATTGATCTCGGTCCGACGTCGGCTGGACCTCGGCTGGACGTCGGAACATGCGGGCATATCCGACATCCAGCCGACGTCGTGCCGAGGTTGGAACGACGTCGGGCCGACGTCGACACGCCGATGCCGAGTTGCCGACGTCACCCCGACGTCGGCCGACGTCGGCATGTTTACTGGGACCCCATTGCTTACACAGCAAGGGTCGCTGATATTCGGCCATACCCTTTGACGCATCTATTTTTCTGCATATAAATAAAATGCAACACAATTAACTCTCTTTTTATGGAGAGGGAGAGCGGGTGGAGTAAGGATGAACTCATACATTTTTTATTTATTAGTTACTCGCGTGATGAACAGCGTATTGCAACGATACGTTCATCCCCCCCCCACGTTAATGAATGGTATACCTAGCTACTCAAATATTTTCGTGACCCCAGTGACATTTTCATTGAGTTTTTGAAATTTGAATGAACTTCACTCGGTAACTTTCTCTCCGGCTCGGCCGGCGGACAAAACGCAAGCGAAGACAATGCGGGGAGTCCGGTGCTCTACCAACTGAACTACGGAACAGGCAAATGCTCACCATAGATACACTTGCACCGACTGAACGATCCCTTTATAACGTCAGCGATTGATAAGACAAACAGTGTGTAACTGTATATATAAAATGTAAGTCTCGAAATTGCTGTCTTTGACCAAAGGTAAGGACAATTTTGCGACCCTTCCATTAGGTATAAGGAAATGGGAGAAAATCAGGGCATGTGCCTCTTTTATAGGTAGAGAAATGTCAAACACAAAGTTAACGAGTTTAAACATCATAAAACAATTAAAAATGACACACTTAACCCTCGCCCGCACATGGGGGGGGGGGGTGGTTGCCACCCCCCCAGGCAGTCTTTCTGCTCTGCACTCAACATTTTTAGAGCTAGAAGGCTGATTTTTCGTATAGCTGCTCGTCTATCCTTTCTTGATGTCCACTGAAAATTCAAGTTTCTGTGATTTTTGGTTTCGGAGATATGACCTTGTTTTTCAGGTCATGTCATGACCCAAATGGCCAATTCTCAACATCTTGCGTTTGCCATGGGCCTTGTGAGCTTTTGACACCCTGATTTCGGCCTTTTTTGCCAGTCTTACCTCTCACCTATCATGGAACATGTTGTTCGACGATGTACAGGGGTCAAGGTCAGGGTCAAGGTCAACCTAGGTCATCTAAGATAATTGCGTTTTAGGCAAGCTGAATTTACTTTTTGTGAAGTTTTTTGACTGCATTTTTGGTAAAAGCTTCTCAGATCCTGATTTCATGTGATATGGACCCAAAAACAATCGGTGCACACATCAGTATACACACAGACACACACAGACATACAAACACATATAATAGACCTTGACCTAACTTGACCTGAAATGACCTCAGCAGCAAAATTCTGGTCGGATAGTGTGACAAAGAGGTTCTAGCTGGCTTGGCACCAGAAAACAGCATCGTCATCGGTATTTGATAAGCAGCGCACTTGATATCCAACGGTGACCCAAAACAGCAACATTTTTTAGTTTGACCTGACCTGGAAGGTCAATGACTGACCTGAGAAGGTAAAACTGGGTATCATTGGATTCGTCTCTTCCCAAAGAATCTTTTTGGTCCTTACTGCTAAGCTCTATCTCCAACAGGAACGAAATGGCGCGGGGGGGTGGCAACCACCCCCCCCCCCCCCCCCCATGTGCGTTCTAGGATGGGAAAATGGCATGTGCGGGCGAGGGTTAATCGGAAAATTGCCACACACGACCACGACCCCTCGTTATGTCCCTGAGGTCATGTCAGGTCATGTAAGCCTCCAGCAGTTTTTTCAATAACTTCTGATAGAGACATGCGACATGCCTGAGCGATGAAAACACATTAGATGATTTCAGTTTGACGATACAAATCGACTGATATGCCGGTCCCGTAGCTCAGTTGGTTAGAGCGTTGGACTCCGCGTGGTGAGAGCACGCGTTCCCGGTTATGACAGTCCGGGTTCGAAGCGCGACGGGCGCTCGACATTTATGGGCCTCCTGACAGGTATGGCTGCGGTTGGTGGCAGGCCGTAGCCAGGTGAAGTCAGCGAGGGGACCGGCCGTGCGCGGCTTTGTGCGCACGTTAAACTTTGGACTCTAAATTCTGCCATAGAATCGGAATTGCGCGATCGGAGGGTAGAGGGCAGGGTCATCGCAACAAGCTTCGCTTAGCGGTGGCTCTGTCCTTGTGAATCCTTCCCATCAAAAGGTTCGGACTAAATTTATAAAAAAATATATGCAACATGACCTTTACCAGTCAGGTCATGACCTGGACCTGAGCTCAAATTTCCCAAATGACATTTGAATGTCAAATTATAGTTCATTCGACGCATCTCGACGAGAGGAGCACAGTACTGAAAAAGAAACAATGTCATAACTTTCGTGAGTCAATAATTATAATTATTATTATTATTATTATTATTTACTGTAATAATTATTACAGTAAAAAGGTTCTTCATTAAAACAGCTCAGTAGAGGGGTGGAGGGGGGTCCACTGTCCACTCCAACCCTCCCCGGGTTAAACTAGTTGTGCTCTGGAGGTTAAGTCGTTGATGTTAGGTCAAGTCTGAGGACTTTATAGGAACGTTGAAGAGCTATCGAATGCGCTTTTTTCGCGGTGCTGTAGTTCTATTCTTCCCCGAATTATACGCCAGTTTGTCAATAAATGTTGAAACAGACAACATTTCACCCACATTTCACCTTTGATGACCTCTGGTCACCTGATATTTGACATTTGACTTGACCTAACCAAAGTACGGTTAACCAACTAACCCAAGTAGTTTTTGACACTCTTTCGAATGCCGCTTACCGCGTGTCGCTTCGTGGCCCAGTAGCCAAGTTATAGGGGTCGGGAGGGGGGTTCAAACAGCCTCAGCCCGGCGCCGGTTAAGGGAAGGCACCATCATTTTGGGGGCGCTGCAGATATGCTAAGGGACGACAGCATCATTTTGAGGCGCGCCACCAACTTTTTTTAGGGCACTTAAACCACTTTGAGGGGCACCACCGACACTGTGAGAAGCGCAATTATCTCTTTGAGCGTTGGGGGTGGCAACATTACATTGGAGGGCGCCATGAGCGCAGTGATGTGGGGCAAAATGACAATGAGGAGTGCCTCCGATACTTAAAGAAGAGACGCCAACATTACTCGGGGGGGGGGGGCAACATCACTTTTATTTTGAGGACACCACCACATTGTAAGGGGCGGCACTGTAACTTTAAGGACCACCGCGGATACTTTAACCCGCGAGTTGCTGGGGGGGGGGCGTTAAACGCCCCCACTTTTTTCGCCGGGTCATAGCATAAAAACGGCGCGCCGCAGGCGCCGCAGGCGCGCCAAATTTTGGGTACCTGTAGGGAATTGATTGAAGGTCATTTTGAAAAGTTTCAAAAAAATCGGTCGGAAAATTTCTGAGATATCGAGGTTTTAGGGACGTGATGATTTATGAGTTTTCGACCAAAAACGGCATATGTTCAAAAAATCATATAAAATCACAAAATAGACATGCAGACATGTCGTAAACGCCATTAGACTGCCAATACCTTGAACAATGAAATAGCTATCTTCGATTATTGATTATCGTTCCGCATTTTCCAAAATCTTTAACTGAACCTTGGCAATTTCTCGTGACTTCTTCACGACCATGATACATGCATTTCTTAAATTGAACTTTTTGAGCCAAACACGTACACACATGACAAAATGAATGTCACCATCGTGTTCTACGCCCCAAATTACCCATAAAACATGTGTCACAGGCTGCGAATGTCAGTTTTGATTTTCGGGGATATGTGCCTACCCGGTTGACCTGACCTTGACCCTGACCTATGCTTGACTGACCCCTACATGGAGCTGACACTCTTGTAGACCTTATTTGATGGCTTGTGCACCGTTTTGACAGAATTTATGACGAGAGGCGCCCATTGCGAAGTCTTGAAGTCCATGCTACTGAAAGCCCGATTTTAGGTGTTTGACCTGACCTTGACCCGATCTGTGACTTCAAAATTCAACTTTAAAGTACTCATCTGAAGCGTCTCGTCGCGTTTTTTTTCGTTTGCCGCCTCGTGCAGTTCGCTGCGCCTATTGGTTCTCCAGTTATCGGCTGGGGGCGTTTAACGCCCCCCCCCCCAGCAAACGATGGGTGGCGAAATACCCCAGCAACTGCCGGGTTAAGGGGCGGCTCCATCATATGGAGGGGCGCTACAGATCGTTAATGGGCGGCAATAGGTATGATATTTAGGGACTCCGATACTTCGAAGGGCGCCACCGTTTGTTTGAGCCTTGAGGGTGACATCATCACTTTGAAGGGCACCACCGATACTGTTCGGGGCGCCATCGACGCTATAAGGGGCGCCACCGACACTGCCAGGAGCACAGTCATCACTTTGACCGGCGCTTCTATCACATTTAACCCTCGCCCGCACATGGGGGGGGGGGGGTGGTTGCCACCCCCCCCCCCAGGCAGTCTTTCTGCTCTGCACTCAACATTTTTAGAGCTAGAAGGCTGATTTTTCGTATAGCTGCTCGTCTATCCTTTCGTGATTTCCACTGAAAATTTCAAGTTTCTGTGATTTTTGGTTTCGGAGATATGACCTTGTTTTTCAGGTCATGTCATGACCCAAATGGCCAATTCTCAACATCTTGCGTTTGCCATGGGCCTTGTGAGCTTTTGACACCCTGATTTCGGCCTTCTTTGCCAGTCTTACCTCCCACCTATCATGGAACATGTTGTTCGACCATGTGCAGCGGTCAAGGTCAGGGTCAAGGTCAACCTAGGTCATCTAAGATAATTGCGTTTTAGGCAAGCTGAATTTACTTTTTGTGAAGTTTTTTGACCGCATTTTTGGTAAAAGCTTCTCAGATCATGATTTCATGTGATATGGACCCAAAAACAATCGGTGCACACATCAGTATACACACAGACACACACAGACATACAAACACATATAATTGACCTTGACCTAACTTGACCTGAAATGACCTCAGCAGCAAAATTCTGGTCGGATAGTGTGACAAAGAGGTTCTAGCTGGCTTGGCACCAGAAAACAGCATCGTCATCGGTATTTGATAAGCAGCGCACTTGATATCCAACGGTGACCCAAAACAGCAACATTTTTTAGTTTGACCTGACCTGAAAGGTCAATGACTGACCTGAGAAGGTAAAACTGGGTATCATTGGATTCGTCTCTTCCCAAAGAATCTTTTTGGTCTTTACTGCTAAGCTCTATCTCCAACAGGAACGAAATGGCGCGGGGGGGTGGCAACCACCCCCCCATGTGCGTTCTAGGATGGGAAAATGGCATGTGCGGGCGAGGGTTAAGGGCGCCGTGAGCATATTGGGGGGCGGCACCATGACGTGGAGGGGCGTTACGGAAGGTTTCAGGGGCGGCAACATGACATTGAGGAGCGCCTCCGACACTTCGAGGGACACCAGTATTTCTTTGAGAGGCGGCGCCTTGACTTTTGAGGAGACACCACCGACACTGTAAGGGGCGGCACCATCACTTTGAGGGGCGTCTCGGATGGTTTGAGAAGCGGCACCATTATGTATGGATATGGAGGGACGCTACAGAAAGTTAGAGGGCGGCAACATTGTATTGATGAGTTCCTCCAAAACTCTGAAGGGCGCCACTGACACTGTAAGGGGCGGCACCAGCACTTTTAGGGGCGGCAGCATAATTTTGAAGGCCGCCACCGACTCGTTGACAGGAGACACCATCACATTTAGGGGCGTCACTGGCACTTTGAGGGAGGCATCATGACATTGAGGGGCGCCACCGATACTGAAAGGGGCGGCATCATCTTCTTGAGGGGCGGCATCATCTGCTTGAGGGGCAGCTCCATCACGATGAGTGGCTATGTGGATACCTAGAGGGGCGGCACCATTATCTTGGTGGGTTCCTCTGACACTTCGAAGAGCGTCACTGACACTATAAGGGGCGGCACTAACACTTTAAGGGGCGGCAGCATCATTTTGAGGGGCGCCACCGACTCGTTGGCGGGCAGCACCATCACATTCAGGGGCGGCATCATCTTCTTGAGGGGCGGCATCATCTGCTTGAGGGGCGGCTCCATCACAATGAGGGGCTATGTGGATACCTAGAGGGGCGGCGCCGATACTGAAAGGGGCGGCATCATCTTCTTGTGGGGCGGTATCATCACATTGAGGGGCTCCATAGATGCTTAGAAGGGCGGCACCATTACATTGAGTGGGGCTACTAACAGGTTTAGGGGCGGCACTGTCATATTGAGTTGCGGGATCATCACTTTCTATAGACGGCTGCTTCACTTTAAGAGGCGGCACTAGATGGCATGTTTTGCGCTATAACTGTGCGTTTTGATAGATGCGTTTGAGGGGGCATGTGTTTGGGTGTGGCCGAACTTTTGATTTTTATTTGTCTTATTTTGTCGGAGGTGGATATTTGTTTGAACGGCATGGTATGCTGGTGCTGGTTGCGGGTTGTAAGAGCCTTCTCATGGTTTGCCTTTATCGAACTCAAGCCTACCCTACCCTACCCTAACCTACCCATACCCTACCTTACTAATAACCTGCACAAAGTTACCCTTCTCATTCTCGATTAAAGTAACGCACCGAATTTGAGTGTAATCGGCCCAGCCGTTCTTGAGATATAAAAGCGGCCCGCTGCACGTGCGCACGCGCTAACTGAGACTCCAGATGGCTTGTGCCAGGCACCGTTCTAAATTGTTCCTAACGGTGTACAAAATTTGAGCAAAATCGGCCCAGCCGTTCTTGAGATGTAGAAACGGACCCCTCACGTGCGCACGTGCAGTCGATCCACCCTACCTGTCACAAGTGACCATACATGGCCAGGTGAGTGCCCCCTCCACCCACAGTCCAAGTTTCAGCGCAATCGGCCCAGTAGCAGCTGAGTTATTCCTAGTACAAAAATGTACTGTTTACTGGTTAGCGCTTATTTCAAGTATTTGGGATTCCGCTGGGCTGGCGGTGCATTGCAGCCCATGCTTTGATAGCTATGGTCAAAAGTTGAATGACTTGCCGGCCATAGCCATCGATCGGATTTTGTCGAAAAATACGTGTAACGTTAACAAAACACGGTCGTATGTTTGAGTCATTTTCACAAAAGTTTATTGACTTTTCGATAATATTTTGGATGGATATTGGTCAGAAAAGAATGCTCTTTCCGAATATGTAGGCTTCATAGCGATTGATCAGCGTTTTCAATACGTTTTGATGTTGTAAAGGACATCGCGTTCCGCGCGAATTAAATTTTCAAATTAATTTTTCATTATTACAGAAATTGAACGGATCATCGCTTTTTATTTGCGATCTTCTGATTATCCGTACATTTGTCTGTAAAATGGTACCACACCGATTTCATTCCGTCAAACCGTTTTCCAGCGGCATCCATTTTCCCGTCACAATGCACGAAATCGGTCATTTTTTCACAACCGGGGGTGCTGTCTTGCACGTGGCGCGTGCTATACTATGAAACCAAGTCAATACGCTAGGCCCATCTCTCCTCTATCGAGTGGTGTAAACCGCTTCTCGCTGCGACCTTCTGTTGCCGATTTATACAGCCGGGAAGCAGGCGCCGCAGGCCGGTTTTCGCCCGATCGTCGATTTGACCGTTTCCTGTGTTAACCCTATGGCGCACGCGAGCGCGTGCTGACGGCGCACCCCTGGGCCGATCACCCCCAAATTTTAATACAGAGGTCCCCCACGCCCACAGATTCGGCATGCCAAATTTCACGCCGATACGCGGCGCCTTTCAGGCGCAATAAGACACATAAGACATGACGGATCACGCACGCACAGACAACTTATAATTCATAATATAGACTAGAATACAGGTTTACGCGATAACTGTACGTTTGGATAGATATTGTTGATGGGGCCATTAGTTTGGTTTGTAAGTTTTTTATAAGTAGGGTTGAGTTTGATAGTTACAATATTTAAATGTATTGTAGGCAGGCATGGCTTTTGGAGGAGCACTACGGATCCAAAAGTTTGGACTTTGAATTATTAAAAAAAACACGCCCGCCCGCCGCCAACCGCAAACGCCGCAAAAATAAAAAACGACCGCCTCCAACCGCAAACAACACCGCAAACGCCGCAAAAAATAAAAACCGCCCGCATCGCGCTCCCGCCCGCCGCCAACCGCAAACGCCACAAAAATGAAAACCGCCCGCATCGCATCCCGCCCGCCGCCAACCGCAAACGCCTCGAAAAAAAACGGCCGCTCGCCGCCAAACGCTAAAACCGCAAAATGCGCCAAAGGCACGCCCGAAATGCCGACGCAAACGTCGCAAAAAATAAACTATCGCCCGCCCAACGCAAAAAAAACGCAAAAACGCCTAAAAAAACCGTCCGCATCGCACGCACGCTAACCCCCAACCGAAAACGCCTAAAAATCGCCCGCCCGCCACCAAACAAAAACACCGCAAAAAAGCGCCCGCTCGCCCCAAACGCAAACACCATAAAATGGAAACAAAAGGCGCCCGCCCGACCCAAAACGCAACACGCGCAAAACGCACGCCCGAAACGCCAACGCAAACGTCGCAATCAATTAAAACAAATAAAAATCGCCCCCCCCCGTCGCAAACCGCAAAAAAAACGCAAAAACGCCGCAAACAAATCAAAACCGCCCGCATCGCCCGCCCGCCCGCCGCCAAACACAAACACCGCCGCAAAAAAAAGACGCCCGCATCGCACGCCTGCCCGCCGCCAACCGCAAAACGCCGCAAAAAACGGCCGCCCGCCGACAAACGCAAACACCGCAAAAACGCAAACACCGCCGCAAAAAAAACGCCCGCATCGCACGCCTGCCCGCCGCCAACCGCAAAACGCCACAACAAAGGAAACCGCCCGCATCGCACGCCTAACCGCCGCCAATCGAAAAAACCCGCAAAAGGCCCTACCCTACCCTACCAATATACATAACCTACCCATGCCCTAGTCCTACCCATACCCTACCCATACCCTACCCTACGTTTACCTTATACTCTACCATACCCAACTTTACCCTACTCTACCCAAACGGCAAACCTACCTCTACCCTATACCTTACCATACCCATACTTTACCATACCCTTCCCATACTCAAACCTATCTCTATCCTATACACTACCCTACCCTACCCATACGTACCCTACCCCACCCTACCCATTCCCTACCCTTGCCAAACCGTATCCTACCTATAGCCGGCATACTCATGCCCTACTCATACTTGACCGAGGAGGTTTACCAAATTTGAGTGCTATCGTCCTACCTGTTCTTGAGATATGTATATTGTATAAATGGGCCCCTGCACGTGCGCACGCGCTTAATAAACTCCAGATGACTTATGTCAGCCACCTGTCTAAATTGTCCCCAAAAGTGTACAAAATTTGAGTGAAATCGACCTAGGGATTCATCAGATGTAGAAACGGACCCTCTCACGTACGCACGCGCATGAGTCCACCCCACCTGTGACACATGACCCTACATCGCTTGGTGAGTGCCCTGCGTGCCGAAAGTCCAAGTTTCAGCGCAATCGGCCCAGAAACGACTGAGTTATATGCAAGTACAATTTTCAAGAGTTTGGCGATATCCCTAAGCGGGCGGTGCCTTACAGCCTATGCCGTGCTGACTGATGGTCAAATGTGCTTGCCGAAATTGACATGCCGGCTATAAGCCATCGATCGGATTTCATCGGAAATATGTCTAACGTTAACAAAACACGATGGTATGCCTGAGTCATTTTCACGGAAGTTTATTGACTTTTTGATAATATTTTGGATGGATATTGATCAGAAAAGAATGCGCTATCCGAATATGTGTGTTTCATGGTCAATTTTCAACGTTTTCAATACGATATCGTGTTGTAAAGGACAGCACACTCGGCGCGCATCAAACTTTCAAATAAATCTTTCGTTATTAAGAAAGTGGTAGTGACAATCACTTTTTCTTTTCATTCATTGCGTCACACGAGCAATTACCTAAAAAATGGTACCACACCGATTTCATTCGACCAAACCGTTTTCAAAGGGCACCGATTTTTCCTCCACGAGGCACGAAATCGGTCATTTTTTCACAACAATGGGTCCTGATGTGCACGTGACGCGCCCTTCGTTATAAAACCATATCAATACGCTAGCTTTATCTCTCCTCTATCGATCGGTGGCAACCGCGTGTCGCTGTGACAACCGGTCGTCAAGATATAAGCCCGGAAAGGAGCAGGCGTCGCACCGATTTCGGCCAATATCGCCATTTTTCGCGCCCCGTGCTAAACCAATGGCGAGCGTGCCTCGTGCTCGCGGCCCTGCCAGAGACGCACCCCTGGTCGGATCGCACCCAGATTTTGATACGATCGTTCGATTTGACCACGCTTGGTGCCTGCCAAATTTCACGCTCCTACATGGCGCCGTTCCGGCGCAAGACACCCAGATGTGGATGACACTTTTCGTTTGTGACACACAGACAACTTCTCTTTTATAATATATCCGACTAGAATACAGGTTTACGCGATAACTGTACGTTTGGATAGATATTGTTGATGGGGCCATTAGTTTGGTTGTCAAAACTTGAATGTTTATATCAGTAGGGTTGAGTTTGATAGTTGCTTTATTTAATTGTATAGTAGGTAGGTATGGCTTTTCGAAGAGCACTACGGATCCAAAAGTTTTGACATTGAATTATTTATAATAAAAAAAACGCCCGCCCGCCGCCAACCGCAAACGCCGCAAAAATAAACAACGACCGCCGCCAACCGCTAACAACACCGCAAACGCCGCAATAAACCGCCCACATCGCGCGCCCGCCCGCGGCCAACCACAAACGCCGCAAAAAACGCCCGCATCGCCCGCCCGCCCGCCGCCAACCGCAAACGCCTCGAAAAAAACGGCCGCCCTCCGACAAACGCAAACACCGCAAAAATGCGCAAAATGAACGCCCGAAATGCCGGCGAAAACGTCGCAAAAAATAAACAATCGCCCGCCCAACGCAAAAAACGCAAAAACGCCTAAAAAACCGTCCGCATCGCACGCACGCTAACCGCCAACCGAAAACGCCTAAAAATCGCCCGCCCGCCACCAAACGCAAACACCGCAAAAAACGCCCGCTCGCCCCAAACGCAAAACGCGCAAAACGCACGCCCGATACGCCAACACAAACGTCGCAATAAATTAAACAAATAAAAAGTCGCCCACCCGCCGCAAACCGCAAAAAACGCAAAAATGCCGCAAAAAAATTAAAACCGCCCGCATCGCCCGCCCGCCCGCTGCCAAACACAACCGCAAAAACGCAAACACCGCCGCAAAAAAACCGCCCGCATCGCACGCCTGCCCGCTGCCAACCGCAAAACGCTGCAAAAAACGGCCGCGTGCCGACAAACGCAAACACCGCAAAAACGCAAACACCGCCGCAAAAAACCGCCCGCATCGCATGCCCACCTGTCTTAATTGTCCCTAACAGTGTACACAATTTGATAGAAATCGACCCAGCTGTTCTTGAGATGTAGAAAGGGACCCCCTCACGTGCGCACGTGCATGGGTCCACCTCACCTGTGACACATGACCTTACATCGCTTGGTGAGTGCCCTACCTGCCGGCAGTCCAAGTTTCAGCGCAGTCGGCCCAGAAACGGCAGAGTTATATGCAAGTACAATTTTCAAGGGTTTGGCGATATCCCTAAGCGGGCGGTGCCTTGCAGCCTATGCCGTGCTGACTGATGGTCAAATGTTTAAAGACATGCCGGCTATAAGCCATCGATCGGATTTCATCGGAAAATATGTCTAACGTTAACAAAACACTGTGGTATGCCTGAGTCATTTTCACGGAAGTTTATTGACTTTTCGATAATATTTTGGGTGGATATTGATCAGAAAAGAATGCGCTATCCGAATATGTGTGTTTTATGGTCAATTTTCAACGTTTTCGATACGTTATCGTCTTGTAAAGGACAGCGCATTCTGCGCGCATCAAACTTTCAAATAAATCTTTCGTTATTAAGAAAGTGGTAGTAACAATCACTTTTTCTTTTCATTCATTGCGTCACACGAGCAATTACCTAAAAAATGGTACCACACCGATTTCATTCGACCAAACCGTTTTCAAACGGCACCGATTTTTCCTCCACGAGGCACGAAATCGGTCATTTTTTCACAACAATGGGTCCTGATGTGCACGTGACGCGCCCTTCGTTATAAAACCATATCAATACGCTAGCTTTATCTCTCCTCTATCGATCGGTGGCAACCGCGTGTCGCTGTGACAATTGGCCGTCAAGATATAGGCCCGGAAAGGGACACGCGTCGGACCGATTTCGGCCGATGTCGCCGTTTTTCGCGCCCCGTGTTAAACCAATGGCGAGCGTGCCTCGTGCTCGCGACGCCGCCAGAGACGCACCCCTGGTCGGATCGCACCCAGATTTTGATACGATCGTTCGATTTGACCACGCTTGGTGCCTGCCAAATTTCACGCTCCTACATGGCGCCGTTCCGGCGCAAGACACCCAGATGTGGATGACACTTTTCGTTTGTGACACACAGACAACTTCTCTTTTATAATATATCCGACTAGAATACAGGTTTACGCGATAACTGTACGTTTGGATAGATATTGTTGATGGGGCCATTAGTTTGGTTGTCAAAACTTGAATGTTTATATCAGTAGGGTTGAGTTTGATAGTTGCTTTATTTAATTGTATAGTAGGTAGGTATGGCTTTTCGAAGAGCACTACGGATCCAAAAGTTTTGACATTGAATTATTTATAATAAAAAAAACGCCCGCCCGCCGCCAACCGCAAACGCCGCAAAAATAAACAACGACCGCCGCCAACCGCTAACAACACCGCAAACGCCGCAATAAACCGCCCACATCGCGCGCCCGCCCGCGGCCAACCACAAACGCCGCAAAAAACGCCCGCATCGCCCGCCCGCCCGCCGCCAACCGCAAACGCCTCGAAAAAAACGGCCGCCCTCCGACAAACGCAAACACCGCAAAAATGCGCAAAATGAACGCCCGAAATGCCGGCGAAAACGTCGCAAAAAATAAACAATCGCCCGCCCAACGCAAAAAACGCAAAAACGCCTAAAAAACCGTCCGCATCGCACGCACGCTAACCGCCAACCGAAAACGCCTAAAAATCGCCCGCCCGCCACCAAACGCAAACACCGCAAAAAACGCCCGCTCGCCCCAAACGCAAAACGCGCAAAACGCACGCCCGATACGCCAACACAAACGTCGCAATAAATTAAACAAATAAAAAGTCGCCCACCCGCCGCAAACCGCAAAAAACGCAAAAATGCCGCAAAAAAATTAAAACCGCCCGCATCGCCCGCCCGCCCGCTGCCAAACACAACCGCAAAAACGCAAACACCGCCGCAAAAAAAACCGCCCGCATCGCACGCCTGCCCGCTGCCAACCGCAAAACGCTGCAAAAAACGGCCGCGTGCCGACAAACGCAAACACCGCAAAAACGCAAACACCGCCGCAAAAAACCGCCCGCATCGCATGCCCACCTGTCTTAATTGTCCCTAACAGTGTACACAATTTGATAGAAATCGACCCAGCTGTTCTTGAGATGTAGAAAGGGACCCCCTCACGTGCGCACGTGCATGGGTCCACCTCACCTGTGACACATGACCTTACATCGCTTGGTGAGTGCCCTACCTGCCGGCAGTCCAAGTTTCAGCGCAGTCGGCCCAGAAACGGCAGAGTTATATGCAAGTACAATTTTCAAGGGTTTGGCGATATCCCTAAGCGGGCGGTGCCTTGCAGCCTATGCCGTGCTGACTGATGGTCAAATGTTTAAAGACATGCCGGCTATAAGCCATCGATCGGATTTCATCGGAAAATATGTCTAACGTTAACAAAACACTGTGGTATGCCTGAGTCATTTTCACGGAAGTTTATTGACTTTTCGATAATATTTTGGGTGGATATTGATCAGAAAAGAATGCGCTATCCGAATATGTGTGTTTTATGGTCAATTTTCAACGTTTTCGATACGTTATCGTCTTGTAAAGGACAGCGCATTCTGCGCGCATCAAACTTTCAAATAAATCTTTCGTTATTAAGAAAGTGGTAGTAACAATCACTTTTTCTTTTCATTCATTGCGTCACACGAGCAATTACCTAAAAAATGGTACCACACTGATTTCATTCGACCAAACCGTTTTCAAACGGCACCGATTTTTCCTCCACGAGGCACGAAATCGGTCATTTTTTCACAACAATGGGTCCTGATGTGCACGTGACGCGCCCTTCGTTATAAAACCATATCAATACGCTAGCTTTATCTCTCCTCTATCGATCGGTGGCAACCGCGTGTCGCTGTGACAATTGGCCGTCAAGATATAGGCCCGGAAAGGGACACGCGTCGGACCGATTTCGGCCGATGTCGCCGTTTTTCGCGCCCCGTGTTAAACCAATGGCGAGCGTGCCTCGTGCTCGCGACGCCGCCAGAGACGCACCCCTGGTCGGATCGCACCCAGATTTTGATACGATCGTTCGATTTGACCACGCTTGGTGCCTGCCAAATTTCACGCTCCTACATGGCGCCGTTCCGGCGCAAGACACCCAGATGTGGATGACACTTTTCGTTTGTGACACACAGACAACTTCTCTTTTATAATATATCCGACTAGAATACAGGTTTACGCGATAACTGTACGTTTGGATAGATATTGTTGATGAGGCCATTAGTTTGGTTTGTATGTTGATAAAAGTAGGGTTGAGTTTGATGGTTACTTTATTCAAATGTATAGTAGGTAGGCATGGCTTTTCGAGTAGCACTACAGGTTCAAAAGTTTGGACATTGAATTATTAAAAAAAAAACACGCCCGCCCGCCGCCAACCGCAAACGCCGCAAAAATAAAAAGCGACCGCCTCCAACCGCAAACAACACCGCAAACGCCGCAAAAATAAAAACCGCCCCATCGCGCGCCCGCCCGCCGCCAACCGCAAACGCCGCAAAAAATAAAACCACCCGCATCGCACGCCCGCCCGCCGCCAACCGCAAACGGCTAAAAAAACGGCCGCCCGCCGCCAAACGCTAAAACCGGAAAATGCGCCAAACGCACGCCCGAAATCCCGACGCAAACGTCGCAAAAAATAAACAATCGCCCGCCCAACGCAAAAAAGAAACGCAAAAACGTCTCGATCGGATTTCATCGGAAAATATGTCTAACGTTAACGAAACACGGTGGTATGCCTGAGTCATTTTCACGGAAGTTTATTGACTTTTGATAATGTTTTGGGTGGATATTGATCAGAAAAGAATGCGCTATCCGAATATGTGTGTTTTATGGTCAATTTTCAACGTTTTCGATACGTTATGATGTTGTAAAGGACAGCGCACTCGGCGCGCATCAAATTTTCAAATAAATTTCTCATTATTAAGGAAGTGGTAGCAACAATCACTTTTTCTTTTCATTCAATGCATCACGCGTGCAATTACCTAAAAAATGGTACCACACCGATTTCATTCGGCCAAACCGTTTTCAAACGGTACCGATTTTTCCTCCACGAGGCACGAAATCGGCCATTTTTTCACAACAATGGGTCCTGATGTGCACGTGACGCGACCAACGTTATAAAACCATATCAATACGCTAGCTTTATCTCTCCTCTATCGATCGGTGGCAACCGCGTGTCGCTATGACAACCGGTCGTCAAGATATAAGCCCGGAAAGGAGCACGCGTCGGACCGATTTCGGCCGACGGCGCCGTTTTTCGCGCCCCGTGTTAAACCAATGGCGAGCGTGCCTCGTGCTCGCGACGCCGCCAGAGACGCACCCCTGGTCGGATTGCGCCCAAATTTTAATACGATCGTTCGATTTGACCACGCTTGGTGCCTGCCAAATTTCACGCCCCTACATGGCGCCGTTCCGGCGCAAGACACCCAGATGTGGATGACACTTTTTGGTTGTGACACACAGACAACTTCTCTTTTATAATATATCCGATTATCATTTCGGAGGGCAGCAGCCTCACTGTGAATGACGGCACCTAGCCTGCATGTGCGTGCTGCATCCTAGAGGGGGCGGCAACTGGGTCGGCAAACGGCTGTCACTGGGTCGGCATTCTCCGTGACTGGGTCGGCAATTGCCGACCCAGTTAACATGTTAAAATACGCCCTGCACTGACGATCACAGAGTCGTCGGGTTGACGACGTTCTGCAGGCCGTCTGTGGACAGACTCTCGAGGCCGTTTGACAGACTCTCGGGGCCCGTGGGCATATGTACTCTCAGCCACCAGTGAGCGAAATATCAGTCAAAGGTGCAGTGCAGTGGGACTTCCTCTCGGAAGCCTTCCAAGCAGATTCGTGGGACATTGGACAGTTACGATCGGAGGGGACTTTCCTTATAAATAATACCGGCATGTTCGTTATGCAGACAGCAGGTGCACCATCATCGCGTCGACAGAGTGGCGCTATACGCTCACCACCGCCGTGGATATGGGGCACACGCAAAGACATATCAGTTATACGGTCCCTATACCGACCTTGACTAGCGAAAGAACCGGCGCGGCAGCACTCTGCCTGACATAGCTGGCCGGTGGTCACGCGTGGAGCGTGCGGTAGTCTTCGGCACTTGTTTACCACCAGCTCAGCACCCAGAGAGCACTCAGACGATAATAACCAGATGGCAGCGCCCAAATCAGCCCCGCTAAGTGCTCTATCTTGGACACAAGTGGCACCGGCGTGCAGCCAGTAATGATGTCAAATGACAACTCATTCAGATATTGTGACGCTTGGTGTTAACCCGGACCATTTTTACGCATGCACTGCACTGGCGGATCCAGGGAGAGGCATTTGGGGCAAATGCCCCCCCCCCCCCCGCAGCTCCCGAAATCGACGAAAATTTGCGGATTTCGAGAATAAAACGAAAATTAAACAACTGTAAAGAGGAAAAGTTCGTTTTAAACTGCACATCAGTGCGTAAAGTACTGTCTCCACGTGTAAACATTTTCGGTTTTTACGCGTTTTAGCAAACGAGAGTTTTGCGCTTTTTTCGCTTTTTAACAGACGCTTTTGCGAGTTTTGCGAGTTTTTCGCTTTTTACGGTTTTTGTTTGTCAGTCTTTCAGAACAATTACAATTTCAGAACAATTTCAATTTCAGAGAAAGAACATCTTTCTCCGCCCTTCGTGCGCTGTATGCCGTGACCCTCTTGTCCCACAGGGTAGGTATCTGGCGCACGGCTTCTATTAACCCCTCGATTTTCGCTGTAAAGATAGTTATTGGAGTATCATCACGTTACCCTATTGTTATCACCGCTATGACATCAGTTAATTATCAATTATCTGAAATGATCTGATATCGTTATATCTGTTATCCATAGACTCACTATGTAACTATTTGACATCCACATCGTTGGAATAGCAACAGAAGTTATTGGTATGGTTGTCTGAGTACTTACCATGATCATTGGCTTAATCAAATTGCGTTTCATCGCTTTCCACACTTTCCATTGCATCCATTTCACCGTAAAATGGTATTAATAGCAGAAGGATTACCTTTTCAGCCTTGTCAAAAACCGGAAAACTTTCATTCGATCCAAATGTTTGGATAAAATCGCGCGTTTTACAAATGAGAGTTTTGCGTTTTTTAAAGGTTTTACGAGTTTTGCATGACACAACCTGACGCGTTTTACGAGTTTTGCAGTTTTTTGATTTTATGAAGCCACGCGTTTTTCGATTTTTGACAAATCTTCCGCCGTGGAGATGGCACCGTGTAATTTAATGGTACAGATCAACGCCGGATCATGAAAAACTCGCAAAACATCAAAAAAGCGTTAAAACGTCATTAAAAACGCGCAAAACATGTACCGTGGAGAACGACCTAAGGAATCGAAACTCGACGATTTTTTATATTTTGGGAAACTTTTTAGTGGGTATGCCCCCGCAGCGTCCAAAACCGCCTTTCTGGATCCGCTAGTGGCACACTGTAGTCTCTTTCCATGTTGAAAATATCATCTCTCATGACAACAAAAAACAAATTACAGACGTATCACATATTTCATCGTTTCTGGTGTACATATTTGTTTTGTTTTTTTGCCCGCTCAGCTAACGATCCACTTTCATCCAAACTTATTGCTTTTCGCCAGATTTTTCGAATATGTCTTGGCACTTTGGTGGATAACTTTGCATAGTGCTCCAATCATTTTTGAAAATGGCTGGCACAGTACATGTGTGGGTGTTATCTCCACGAGTCTGTCTAAAAAAATAACAAGCTCTTCACCACTAGACGTCACTGAGGGCTCAGCTCGTGAGTAGTAAAGTAATCTTGCAGCTCGTTCCGTGCAGGGGGAGCTAGCCCTAACCGGAGATCAAGGGTCGTCACCAGTGCCCCCAGTCTGCGCCCGCGGCGCGGTTGGCGCGGCCGCGGGTTGTCGCCGAGGATTCCAACTCGCCCCTGCGGCGCGGCTGGCGCGGCCGGGGGTCCCGGTTCGTCGCCGCTGACCGACGACTGTCGCTGTCGACGTTGGAGCGGGTTCCCACGGTGCCGGCGGCGGCCGGACGTCGTCGCCGGCGGCGGAAGCGTGCCATCCGGCGGCGGCGTGCCGACGGCGCCTCAGGTCGCCGGGTCACGGCGAAACCGGACAGCGCTCCCACGTGGGCGGCTGTCACCGCGGCCAGCGGCCACGCCGCCAAAATACGGCATAAATCCCCAGTATTGGGGCCGCCGGAAGAGGGGCGTGTCCGCGCCGCCTGTCCCTGCCACTCTCCGAGTCGACCTTGCTGACCTCACAGTCGGGCAGGCAGTGACACTCATATGTCATCGCGGATAGACTGTCATGGTATGTGACAATGGCCGTCACGTTGCGTCGGACAGAGAAAAAAAAAGCTTTCATGTGCGTCGTCATACACATAGTTACCAGAACACTTAATTTCGATACCGAGATTCAGCCCAGCCCCAGGTCCTGTCCCAGTCCAAGTCCCAGCCCAGCCCCAGTCCCAGCTCCAGTCCCAGTCCCAGTCCCAGTCCCAGTCTCAGTCCCAGTCCCAGTCCCAGAGTCAGTCCCAGTCCCAGTCTCAGTCCCAGTCCCAGTCCCAGTCCCAGTCCCAGAGTCAGTCCCAGAGCCAGTCCCAGAGCCAGTCCCAGTCCCAGTCCCAGTCCCAGTCCCAGTCCCAGTCCCAGTCCCAGTCCCAGTCCCAGTCCCAGTCCCAGTCCCAGTTCCAGTCCCAGTTCCAGTCCCAGTTCCAGTCCCAGCTCCAGCCCCAGCTCCAGCCCCAGCTCCAGTCCGGGTTACGATGGACCCAGCAGTGCTACACTAACGGTGCAGTCGTTACCAGAAGCTGTTATAATCAGTAGAACCAGCTTTTTGCTAGACTAGCCAGTCAAGTCACATTATAAGTTAATGAGCTTGTAAAACATGACTCGGAAGTGTAATTGGTCGTGGGATTTGCGTGTGAATGTCTGCGATGACTAGGACGGCGCACACCAGAAAATTGATATGAATGGTGATAATCATCGCATGTATTTGTCCAATCCTTCACCTGCGAGTGCTAAACCTGTATTAGCAGTCAGAGGAAATATGGAAACAGCGTTATGTAAAATGAAGAACGTATATTAGGTAAGAGGCAAATTATGCATAAATTCCCATATAGAACGTCTTGAGATTAAGATTCCATGCCGACGCTGATCAAATGACCGGCAATTCAAGCATATGTGCAGTGTAATTAATCGGACCAGAGTTGTGATTTTTAATTGCTAGCAATTTTTATACAGAAGTGGACGGGAAATACTTTTCATTACACCATCATTAATTAGTATTCTAAATATTATTATTATCATTGAAATATTTAGCATTATTATGCATAACAAGTGCTTCCCATGTCCTGTAGCTCAAAGACCTTGGTTGAACGAATGCCTCACCAACGTGACACATTTATTAGGCATGAACTCACGATTACTAGAACATGCATGAAATACAATGTATTCACTGCCTTCTCGATTTTTCTCGATTTTCCAGTTCAATGCCTCCAGCCACGGATCAACTTGTCGTCATCGCCTGAGGGAAGTTGTGATGCGACTTTCGTTTAACAAGATTGATACATGTTACATAATCACTATTCATGTATTGACGTGATCAATGTAATGCATTTATCTTGTCAACCCATTTTTGAATCAGCAGGATGTTTATGGAGTGGTTAAACTGTTGTAACTAAACTGTTGTACTAAACTGTATTGTTGGCGTCACAGCATGGATTGCAATTATGGATGACAGCATATAGGTACATACTAGATATTGTCTCATCTTTATTTGCTTATAAGCTTATTTACGCAGCGCAATACCATTCCTCAAAGCTCATGGTGCCCAATGAATGCTCTCGCGCTGCAATGAGCACTTGCCATCGATAATTAGCCTCTGTTAACCCGCGCACCGACGGGGGGGGGCGGATATCCGCCCCCCCCTGAGGTTTTTCGCGGATAGCGGGAAAACCGCGGCGCGTAGCGCCGCGAAATTTGGTATGACTATTCTCTCATCAATTTTACACATGGTGTGCAAGTTTGAACCTCCTAACTTTTAAGGTCAGGTCACCAGGTCACTTTGAATGACCCAACCTCAAGTC
This sequence comes from Amphibalanus amphitrite, assembly GCF_019059575.1. NCBI lineage: Eukaryota > Metazoa > Arthropoda > Thecostraca > Balanomorpha > Balanidae > Amphibalanus > Amphibalanus amphitrite. The sequence continues at coordinate 513,764 of NW_024881841.1, forward strand.
ACTTTTTTGCAACTTTGTCACCGTGCCAGAGCTACAGTAGATGTCGGAGGCCTTTGAAAGTCGCAGGATGTTATTAGGTCATTAGTAGCTACAATTTGTATATCTCGGAATTTTGATGTCGGTGACCTAAGGTCAGGTCAATTTCGCGATCTCCCCATTATAAGTCAATGGGGGGAAAATCAACCCCCTGTTTTTACCACTAAAACGGGTCCATACATACCATACATGACTTCACATACGATCAACCTTCACTACCTTGAGGTCTGTTTTGCTGTTGGGCAGCTGTAAGGTCATGTGACGTCATCAAAGGTCACCAAAGGTTTTTTGCCAATAACTCCTTACAGGAACAAGATACAGCCGCGCGGATGGTCTCATTGTGTTCAGCTCGTCAAGACGCATCGAATGATATACATGATGACCTCGAGGTCACGTGACCTGAGGTCAACCTTTGACCTTGACCTTTCGAGGTCAACATATATATCATTCGATGCGGATTGACGAGAGGATCACGATGATGCCCTTAGTTTGTTCCTATCTTGACTACTTCGAAAGTTATTCGAGAAAAACCCTCTCCATATCTAGCGCCGCCATTTTGACTTTTTTGACCCCTGTGACGTCATCTTTGACCTGACCTGAAAATGACCCTAGTAAAAATTGTAGACCTTGTTCGTGCGTATCCGATGCCGTTTACCGCTTGTCGCTATCTTGCTTCGTTCTCGAGATCTCAGGGGGGGCGGTCATCCGCCCCCCCCCGTCGGTACTAAGTTGGCGCAGACCCCCGTCGGTGCGCGGGTTAATAGAACACAGTGCAGTGCAGAGAGCACATGGAGCGTGCATGATCTGAGCGTCCTGCACGCCGTGCAAAAGTGGTCACCGGTCAGAGCTATCGTTCATCGGTACGGGTCATTACATATAGCAATGAGCGCAGGTGAGACGATTTAGACCCGACTGGCTCGGCCGATCGCTCGAACGCCGGACTGACAATGCCCGACCGACCGACCGACCGACCAACCGACCGACCGACCAGCCGCCTTCACATATCAGACGACCCCAAATGTCATAGCTAGACAAACTATCTCCCGAAGAAATGTGACATATATGTGTAATCCGGTAGCACCTTTGGTGCTGCACACCGCCTGTTATACTCGGCCGTCTCTCGGTCGTAGCCGGCGGGATCTGTGATCACTGGTCGGTGAAGTTTTCAGTTACGAGTATGATGTCTAGACTGGCGAGTCTGCTCTCTGTCACGGAGCTCAGGGCTCGGCCCGTTACAGATGACCCAGTCTGGCCGCCGGTGGAGGTGACAGCTGTCACCCGTCATGTGGCAGCTCTGAGCCAATCAGAGCACACTGTGACCGGTGTCGGGCCGGCTGTCACCAGAGGCCGGCCCAGGGCGGGATCGGGACCCTCTCGGTCAGGGCGGTCGCGCCCAGCCGCCCGCGCCGCATTCCACCTGTTTCACGCGCTGTGACATTCGTTAGGGACCTTTCGTAGCCGCCTGATGCATCAAATCGAATCACATTGGGCTGTCACCCACGGCGGCGCTGATGGTTTCTTCAAATCACCGTCACGTCGTTGGCACATTCCCAGACACGGCTTATTCATCACATGATGGGGAAACAAAACATTACAAATAATCGAGCGGCACTCATGTCAATTGGCTTCAGAGCAGCCTTCAACCCAAACAAAGCTAGCATTGTGTGATGAATTTAATTAGGTACCATTGATGATACAAATATTTTATTTTATATGAATGACTGTCCTAAAAGAATTGATAAAGACACCACACACAGAAAAATATTGACACCGTTAGCGGTGTAATTGCACAGTACATATCTGAGCACTTGAGGAAAGTTAATTTAGTCCCTTCCCCGCTTAAATTACTCGCGCTTCGAAATGAACACCAGGAAGAAGGTAATAGAACACTGTTAGGAGGGTTGGGTGTTTTACTACGTGTAGCAAAACACCCAACCCTCCTAACAGTGTTCTATTACCTTCTTCCTGGTGTTCATTTAGAAGCGCGAGTAATTTAAGCGGGGAAGGGACTAAATTAACTTTCCTCAAGTGCTCAGATATGTACTGTGCAATTACACCGCTAACGGTGTTAATATTTTTATGTGTGCAGAGCACGTCTCTCACGGGAACGAATATGAATGAATTAGTTTCTGCAATGTAACATCGCATATGAGACGAATAAAAAAAACGTCCAAAACCCCGAGTCTTTCAGAGCCTAGTATAATACTTAAAAGACCCTCATTATCACGATCGAGAACGATCATGCCAGAGAGAAAGTGATAGAGATTAGAGAGAGAGAGAGAGAGAGAGAGAGAGAGAGAGAGAGAGAGAGAGAGAGAGAGAGAGAGAGAGAGAGAGAGAGAGAGAGAGAGAGAGAGAGAGAGAGAGAGAGAGAGAGAGAGAGAACGAAAGAAAGAAAGAGAGAAAGGGGACAGAGAGAAGAAAGAGAGAATTGTTAATCGTGGCTCAGTCGTAGGTAAACAGCACATGCGGGAGGGGGTAAATTTGGACGTCACTGGAAAACGGTAGCAGTACCGGTTCAAAGGGCTCGGCTGGACCGGACTGTGTGTCTTTGTGTGATGAGCAGTTGTACGGTGAGTGTCTCTTTGTGATAAGCGGGTGAACACGCCGACCGACGGGATCCGCCGTCACGCGGCCACCGATCGTGTAGTGCGCCGTGACCCGACCGACGGGCCCCCTTCATGTCACGGCGGTCGGAGCGTGATACGAACTGGCGGGCGGCGTCACGGCTCGGCTCGGCTGCCCGCCACCCACCGGGGCGCTCAGGTCATATATGTGACACGGGTCACATAGGTTACACAAGTTACACATGTCACGAAAGTGGCCACAGCTACAGGTAACACTGGTCAATGGTCATACGGGTCATAAAGGTCACCAAAATCTCAAAAGTGACCACATCTCACACAGATCATATTGGTCACAGGTCATCGTGGTCATACAGTTCGTATGATTTACACAGGTCACACTCAGAAAGGTCATCACGTAGGTCACATAGGCCATAGCTCATATAGGTCACATATACGGACCAGTATAACGCCTTATGGGGCGACTAACGGAGCGAGCGAGGGGGTGAGTCTTGCACGTGCGAAATTTCGAGGGGGTACCTCCAACTGACTTGTGCACGGCACCCTACTAACCGGTCTCTAGCGATGTGCCAAATTTGGGCACAATCGGCCCAGCCGTTCTCGAGATCTGGAAGCGGCACCCTGCACGTGCGCACGTGCAAAATGGGTCCCAACTGACTTGTACACGGCACCCTACTAACCGGTCCCAAACTGTGTACCAAATTTGAGCGCAATCGGTCGAGCCGTTCTCGAGATCTGGAAACGACCCCTGCACGTGCGCACGTGCAGCAGCACCCCAACTCTGGCACATGGATATGCAGTGCCTAGTGGGTGCCTACCTACATGCCAACTTTCAGCGTAATCGGCCAAGTAGTTACCGAGATATTGCAACAATTGCAAAACTGACACCTCTTCGTTTTGCACGTGGCACGTGCATAAGGGGTCACCCACATGCATCGGGAATAGTCCAATACTTGGTAGAAGGAATGAAGCTACCCTACAAAAATTACCGCATGTAAATCGGTCAAGTGGTTGCTGAGATATAAGCCTCGCAAAAGCGTCCGCACGGCCGGCCGGCCGGCCGGCCGGCCGGCCGGCCGGCCGCTCATACTCAGAAATTTCCGTTATTCTACGTAAGACTCCGCTCGCTTCGCTCGCTCCGTAATGACACAGGTCACACAGATTGCGTGGGTCACATAATATGCGTCTGTTCACCTAATTCAAACAGGGCGTAGGGCGTGTTTCGCCAAAGCCACACAAGGATGCCCCAAAATTCCAGGCCTTTGTCGTTTAGCTAACTCATAAATGACACAGGAACCCAGCATACACCTTGAGATTCGACACTGGATAAAACAGAGGAGCTCTGGGAAAAGATTTTAAATTGTTATCTCAGTATATTTTAGCAGCCCTACAACATATGGCATATGAAAGCGATGAGTCCTTTTCTATGTACCTTTCATGTAGCTGAGTGTTATGCTAGTTATTATGTGCCTGTGTGGGAGCCTCCTAATTTATGGATTGATAAACAGGTCGAGGTGATGCTCTGACTTCCGAGGTTTGGAAAATATAACACAAATTGTGATAGATATGGCCCTTTTTCATCCAATACATCGTCTTCACGACACATCGTGAGGAAGTTCCACCTACCAACTACCGCAGCGCGTCATTGTTCTTAAGTAAACTAAAATATTTAATGAATATATCAGCGGATGTAAATAATCATGCACGTCTTAATGAACCTGAACCGTGTGAGTGCGTATTTTGCAAGTGTGGTAGCCATTTGACCAAGCATGCTCAATTGCTCAGCTGTCGTTAATTTTTCTAAAATTAAGCACTGGAAAGTTAAGTAGGTATCATGAACGGGTCCAGAAAAAGGTAAATTTCATTCGAGTCAGTCGCTGCGCTAGATCCGCTGGTGAGAAGAGACAGACATATTTTTTTTTTTGCGAAACGGCGTTGAAGGAAGTTTATTTGGTCTGCTAGCTTAAATGAGCTGTCTTCTCAGAAAGTGGAATTCCTGATTAAGTGTTCGATTCCAAATCAGAGGAAAGTTTTACAAAATAAAACAAAATTACTCGCTGTCGATATTTTCTAATTTCTATTCTTAAAAATATCCCACAACCCAAACCAACCATGGACGAAAAAAAAACGCTGATATCAAAACTTGTAGGTACCTATACAGGTATTACTCTGAATGGTTGATAATACTTTTTCGTATCAGGAATTATTAACTATTTTTCGCGTGGCATGTGAATTGTGAAATTCGAGGGCAACTTTAGATCGAAAACAGGCACCAAGGCAGCCGCGCAATTCTTCTGACGGTAAAACTGATCTAAAAAGTAACTCACGCATTATGTAGGTACACATTCCATGATTTAAAAAATGGATTGCTCTTATTTTGAAAAATGAGGCATATTTATCCAGTATGGTAATTACCGTTGACCTCAAAATCAGCCCCAGCACAGGTTTGTATTCTGAGTGTCCCGGGACATCCAATGCCTGGCCGGGCGCTCTAAGTGCCGTCGGGTTGCGTGGGTCGGTGACTCCTTCCCACAGAGGCGCTGTGACAGCCGCCCATCAGTGGCCGCCCGCGGCGAGTGCCCATCAGAGCGGCGGCACAGCGTGAGAGGCCGCCGCCGCACATTGACAATTTCACGGGTGGCGACGAGCGTCACCCCCTCCCCCCCCCCCCCCCGACCCGTCTCCGGCCGGCGCCACCCACTGGCGTCGACTGCGACGGCGACGACGGCGAACCGGGGCGCGCCCCGCCGCCCGGCCGCGTGCTCCCCATTGGCTGGTTCCGTCGACCGACCTCCGCGACGGCCCCGTCGTCGGAGCGGCAGCCTCCCGCGCCCGACGGCCACCCCTCTTAGGGGGCTGTTTTATTGGCGGCGCGGGTTTTATGATGACCCCTAAGGTCTCGTCATGCACAAATCAGTAACGCTCCACTTGTATATCGAGCGACCCCGAAGCATCAGACGCGGCGAAGCTCCCCACCGCTCCACTACGGAACGCCAACATAAAACCCAGCCAAAGCGTTCGTCGGCGCGCGGCAGACAATATGTTGACGGTAATAGATGTTTGCCGCAGCCAATCAGCGGCCAGTATCTCGCTCCGCAGTCATGCCCCTCGCCTCGGGGCTCGACGCACGTAACCTCCCTGCCATGCGCCCGCCAAATATGGTAGCGGTCGTCATGGTAACGGGCAGTCGGTGTCAAGGTTCAGCCGGTGTTGTGGCAAGTCCATCAGATGCACGGCGGTGCGGCCGCGGTGAGGGTCGGATCCAGGGCGGGCGGACGCGCGGCGCTAGTCGAGCAGCGGCGAGTGAGGCGAGCGCAGCGCTCCGGTGGTCGGTGGTGGTAGTGACTGAGCGGCGCGGCCGGGCCGGCCCGCGCGAGCGCGACCCAGCACCGTCGGCGACCCATGGTCGATTCAAACATGGCTCTGGTCATTCCGAGCTCGGGGTGGCGAGACCCGTCTCAGCAGCCCGCCCCGCTGGCGCCGACTACAGACGACCTGACCCGTGACCTCTCTGTGACTCCGGTGTCGCGTGAACTGTCGCTGACGCCCACCACCCCCAACAATCACTCGCAAGAACAGTTAACCCCCACGCAGACGCCTACTCAGAGTCAAGATCCCAACAGTCCGTCCAAGGACGGCCAGAACATCGAGTGCTCCGTTTGTGGTGACAAGTCCAGCGGTAAACACTACGGACAATTCACGTGCGAAGGTAAGCTAGTCGAGTTCCCTTTCTAAACGGATTTTTGCTGGCCAGCCGGCTTGGCCGGTTTTTGTGCTGATATCTATCGCGAATCCTCATCAGGATTCGGCGCTGGCCACCGCAGAAGGTCAGGTCCCAAATAGCGTCACCGGCCGGCGTCCAGCACCGGTTCTGCAAGTAATCGCGGCGCCGCGCCGCTCGCCGGCCGATGGTCAGCGGCGAGGTCGTGCCGGCCGGCCGATGGCCGCCCCGTCCGGACCCATCGCCTGCCGGGCCGGGGACATGTGTTGCCGGCCGACCCGCGGGCCCGCCGCCCCGGGCCGGCTGCAACACAGTCATCCTGGCCATTGTGCGGGCGGAGGGCCGGGCCGCGGACAGGCAGTGCGATAGCCTCGGGCCGCGGCGGCCGGCCCGTCTCGGCCCGGCCGGCTGACCGGAGGGGTCGCCGCTGCCTGGCGCAGCGATCTCGGCCGAGTGGGTGGTCCCCGGCCGGCCGGCGGCCGTAGTCTGCGTCAGATGCTTTACTAAATAGCTTATGCGTAGATTATTTTATATTCCGCGGCCAGTTCATCTGCACAGAACTTTACTCTGAATGCTGTCCGCGAAAGTTGATTTGCAGTATGAGTGTCAAGGGCGGCGCCAGCGCAGTTTTATTTTGTGTGGATTGATAAATAATGACGTGCGACGAAAATGCACTCGCTATACCTACCTACTAAAAAATGAAAACGGAGCAGAAACAAAATTGGGCGCTACAATTGTGAAAGTGAAGTGAAAAGTTGCATTGGCCGAAAATCTGGCACTTTATTCTTTTTTTCTTCTTTCGTTCATATTTTTAGTTGAACCTTTTTCTGTCAGTTTAACATATTTTAACTTTAACCATATACTTATGCAACTTGTAAGTAAATACGGCTACACTTTCCATAATTTCTCCCATAATTCCCGGTAGTTCAACATTGATGTATGGACGAAACAGACGGTCGCGCGGCTGCAAAACGTTAACGCGTGCGTGCATTCGATGCTAATAAAAATGTACCGTCACATGCGTGAAGCGGTATGGGTAAATATGGCAACGCGCGCATTTTATTTTGCTGCTTCTCGAATCAAGGCGCTTCGTTCCCAATGACCCCATGTCGAATTAGATCTGTAAGACACAGATCGTCAGCGTTGTGTTTGTGTCGTCCATCTCAATTTAAAAATAACAGGTCTGGTAAATCCAGATATAAACAAAGTATTTTTTGTTGTTGCTTTATAGTAAGGGTTAAGGGTTAAGGGTTAATTTTGCTGTTTGCACCGTCAATGTGAAGGCTGTTGCCCCATTCTTATCGTATGTTTGTTACGCTAGTTCACCTTCCTTCCCCAAACACAAGCCCACAGCAAAAACGTTTCGGTTAGCAGTACAGCGGCTGCCATAATTCCATTGCCGGTGTCCAACGGCCGGCGCGCTGCTCGAGTAAATACATATGTATGTGCCCTCGCGGTGTGGCCAGACAGGTTCTTCATTTGCCAAGGCCGCTCAGTTCTTGCCTCACGGGCGACAGCGTATTTTTCACAGCCACACTCAGTCGTGCACTTTTTTCGTCAATGTGTCGTGGCGACTCGCCGCGGTGCTTACCCGGACGTGGCCCGCGGGCCAAACAGGTCGTGATATAACACCGACTAGGATGGCCGGTTTGAAACGGGCCGAGGGTATAAAACGTGGTTTCAAACGGTATCAGTGCTTAAAATGGACTGAAATATACACATGTAACACGTTTCTAGGTGTGAAACGGAGTGAGCTATAACGTGGGGTCTGAAGGCGAAGTAAATCGGTGTATAACACGGACCGGGTTATACCAAGTGGCACGGACCATGGTCGGTCCAGGGTGCGATACGGACCAGACCGGTCCGGTCCAGCAGACCGAGGATGGACCTGCTCGGTCCCGGCGCCGCACTGCGCTGACACGGCACCGAATCACTATTCAGACGCCGCTGCGGCTCGCATTCACCGTAAACGCGCCGATTAAAGAAATCGCCTTAATTACCATTTAATTTGCTGCTCGTTTGAAGCTCGCCGCTTGGTCGCACACGCTTAGCGTGCCCTTTCATCGTAAACCGTCGCGGCGTGCCGAGGCGGGTCAGCCACGGACTAGCGGGTCATGTTCGGGCTGTGCCGCGGGCCGGGAGATCCTCACTGAGGTGAATGTGGATTGTGGAATATGTGTGCCGACCGGCACTTTGTATGTACAGCGCTTTCGGCCCTGAAACGCACCTTCCGCCGTTAGGACGTCGGTCAAGGCAGTCATATAATGTCCCATGCCCTGGTAATGATTGTCTACATTGCCCTGGACTACAGTTTACATGTGTGCTGAAATTTAGGACTATGCGTAATCTGTTTGATGGGTTGTTCGGAGCTAATCGGTCTCTACAACATAAATACCTATATGCCATCCTCCCTGACTAGCCAATATGAGTGTCATTCGATGTCTGTGTTAATTTTTTCTATCAAAACCTCTTTGGATTAGGAACATAATAAAAGTGATATAAAAGCTCATTCAAACTAATATTTACGTATGAATGTAATATAACTGAGAGTGACGTATAGGTATACCTACCTAATTTATGTAGGTATCGTATTTATAATCAAATATGAAAAGGTATATTTATATCGCACTTGTATTATAACAATAAATTGTTTTCTTTTGTCGTATTGGTTTGCCATACTGCGTTGATCGAACAGCAAGCAATTTTACTGATATGGAAAGGTTGCTTGTTTCATTCTAGGTTGTCCGTTCAGCACGTTCAGGTCTGCGACTGTTGGTTGCTGTGTTGGGAGTCAGTCAAACCGAGACAAACGCCGGCGCCTCTAACTATGCTGTTTCAGCTCAGCGAAATCAGTGCTTGGGTGCATACTTTTGCCCGAAACTAACTGTCGTCCCTCTGCCCCGCAGGTTGCAAGAGTTTCTTCAAAAGAAGCGTACGAAAGAACTTGACGTACGCGTGTAGAGGCAATCGAAACTGCCCCATTGATACACATCACAGAAATCAGTGCCAGTTCTGTCGACTACGAAAATGTCTCAAAGTTGGCATGAGGAAAGAAGGTGAGTTCGCAATGGCTGGTTGGAAGCATGCTTTGTCAAAAGGGTCCTGCCTGGTTGATGCTTACATTGATAGTGCATTTGAAGCGAACTTTGTTTCGTTAACACTTAACGGTGTTTGTAGGTAAGATTCACTGCGCGAGGCTCTATGCTTGACTCTCACATAAACCTTGACTGCTTCTTAAGACCGGGGGTGGTAAGAGGTTCTTGCATTCATCACACAAAAATGCGCCTCAGCTGGAGAGAAGGGATTAAAAACGCCGTCATGGGTCGAGCAAGGACAGGTGGGGGTGGGATTAATCCGCGTCGTCACCCCCTTCCCCACCGCGGGGGGGACTGTGGTTTGGGGTCCCTGGCCCTGAACGTAGATTATGACTTTCCTAGCCGGTCACTGACTGCGACTGGCCATAAAAATTAGCCGCCTGTTACGTCGCGGTCCAGCCGTTCCTGAGCCCCTATCACCTTCTGCCGAGGACTAGGCTGGGAAATGCTGAGTCGGAGGAGGGCACCGGAGTTCGGGGATGGGAGATCAGATTGGTTGATTAGAGGTCTCTGGAATAACTGCGATGTATTAAGATTATGCTGTAGCGTATTTAGCTTGCCAACTCCCAGTAGCGCCATCAAACCGAACATAGCTAACCCACTAGCGGACCATAGCTAAGCAATCTATGTGATATTGTATAGGTAGCTTGCTGGCCAAAGCTTCTGACGAAGTCGAAAACGTGCAGCCCTATTTGCTGAAAACGCACTCGCTTTATGCTTTGCATCGTGGGTGCCCATAGAATGATGAACAAGCACGCATCTTTCCTGTTAAAAAAAAAATATGTCCTATCATTTACCGTATTTGTGACATTCTTTCGTTTTCCGTTGCGCTTATACTCAATGGGTGCTATGCCATGAATGCCAATGGCATCATGCAAGTGTATACTCATCATGAATTATTTAAAGTGGGTCACATGTTCTTGTGGATAAGTGCACCTGTGGTTAAGTAATCCTTCTTATACCGCGTTCTGTTTCCTTTCAGGACGATTGGACTATGTTTGTAAGTGACAAATTTTCATTAACATTCTTGTGGGGCTCCTTCACGGAACTAGATTTTTGTGGCAAAGCTTATCCGTTAAATGGTGCGAGCTGCTAGATTATCACACAGTTCTTATTCTTCGTGCCTCTTCAGTGCATTGTTATGTGACAAAAATGGGATTAGGCGAGCGGGTAGATCTTCTCGAGATCTCTCGGCCAACAATGGCCCGGAAAATCACTGAACGGGGCCACTGCCGCCCCACGCAGCTGTCTGAGTGGGACGAACCGGCCACGCTGATGACCGACTGTTTCCTGCGACCATGTGCGATCAACTCGCACCCGTGCACGCGGGAAAACGAACGGGCTGGACGTGGTTCCGCTCAAAGTATGATTGCGGTATTAATAATGCGCTGCTGCCCCCAAGCTGTCCAACTTTTTTCTCAGTTTGATGCGATGAATCACAGGGCTACGACCAAGTTAAAAACTACGCCGCTGTCGGCTGTTTACACTAATCACGATTAATTTTTTGACATTGTCTGCGCCAGTCAGCACTTGTTTGCCGATAGCAGCTCTGTCGAAGGGACCGTAAGTGGTGAGATCAGCGAGTCTTGTATGAGCTGACTGGACGGGCGCTGAACCTGGTTAGACTGACGTCGGGCTCGGGACGACAGACAGCGGCGGGAGACGTCTGTCTGGTCTGGACTGGGTCGCCTGTCTGGTTCGGTCTGGTGAGCAGTTCTGCTGAGGGCCTTGTCTGCTTGGTCTGGTGAAGTGCCTTTCTGTCTGATCTGGTGAGCGGCGTCTTCTTTGGTCTGGCTAGGGATGCCTTCTGTCTGCAATGGTCAGGGCGCCTCCTCGTCGCATGTGGTGAGAGGCGCCTTCTGTCTGGTTTGATGACTGATGAGGGGCGCCTACTGTCTGGTCTGGCCACGGGCGCCCTCTGACCGCGCTTCCTGCGCCCCGAGGAGGCCCGGTCCGCCGGGGCCGGATGCGCTGCCATGCGCCGGCCGCTGCAGTGGCCGCCGGCGCTATGCATGTGGCCTGCAGGGCTGATCGCGGCCGCGCCGACATCCGGCGGCGGCCGGCGTGGGAACCCACCGTCCTGATGACCACTCAACATGCCACCTAACATACCCACCCGGCCGGCCGGGCCCGCCGGCGACTGACTCAGGAGCGCGCCCTCGGCCGAGGGGTGGCCTGTCTGAGCAGCGGGCTGGATCGGGCGGGTATCAGCGGTCTGTCTGGCGGCGAGGGCCGCCGCCGGGCGCTGGCCGTGATTCAGAATTGGGTGCCGAGCGGTGTGCATGTTAGGTCGCCTTCCCACCGCCGCGCCGAGCCGGCTGGCTGAGGCGCCCCAGATCGGCTCCGTACGGTTCGACACCATCCCACGCGCTCCGTCACCCTCGGGCAGTTATTAATGACGCCGAATACCTGTTGTCATATTTAACCGGCGGCCGCTCCGTGAGAAATATGGTCGTGTCGGCGACCGGCGTTCGAATGCTACAAATGAGCGAACCGGAGCCGGCGCGGCGGTGACCGGTTTCCCACCGCTGTCGAACACGACGAATGGCGACGGCTGTCCTCCGCCGCCGCGGGAGGGTCGTCGGGGTGCCGCCGGATGGAGGGTGGCGAGCAGGGGCGCCGCCGCGCCGGTATGTCTGTCTGTCTGCGCCGGCGGCGGGTGGCCGGCCGGGCGCGGTGACGCCGGGGACACCGGACCCGACGGCGCAGTATGCGCGCCGTCGCAGGGGCAGCTGCGACGTGTCGCCGCCGTCGGACCGCCCGGAGCGACGGCCACGCGACGCGCCGCCGTTTATTTGCGTCGCGGCGTGTCGTGTCGCGCGTCGCGCCCGACAGCGGTCCCGCCCGGCACGTCGGGCACTTCCCCCCATCCATTCAATAAAACAGGCGCGGCGCGCGGCCGCAGGGGCGCCGCGGGGCACGGACAAAGACGGCTCTCTCCCCGAGGGGAGCGGCCCGGGGGACGGCGCCCGTTTTGCGGTGGCAAAGTCGGCTCGGTTGGTGACGGGGATAGAACGGCCGGGCTGAGCCGACGGCCTGTCATGACCGAAACAGTCTGTCATGACTGGGTGAAGCGACCGGGGACCGACCGATCAGTCGGTCAGGGGACTGGGGCCGGCAGTGGTGTGCTATGTCGGGCGCATCGGTCCACCCAAACTATCCCTGGATTTTTAGAGTCAGAGAGACAGGTGGATAACGCATTCCGCTCACTGATCCGTCCAGCCTCGCTAAGACCGTACTGCCAGTGGCATTACACGCCAGGTGTGAGGCGGCCGGTCCATCCGTCTGTTCAGTCGCCTGTCAGCGACAAAAGTCCGATACCCCAGTAACGGTCAGCACTCAGCCCTCCCTCGCCCCTCCCCTCCCTCTCATTTGGGCGGGGAGGAGGCACACGGCCTTGTGCCACACAAAACACTCGCCTTGACACATCGGGCTTCTGTGCACCTTTTTCTGAAAACCTGTTCTCGGAGGATGAGCGAGCCGGTTTGTAGCGATATGCCCCCGTCTTAGCGTTAATGTCGAGGTCGCGACTCTGATCGGCTTAGGTGCGACGGTAAGCTGTCCTGTCGGTCAGTCGAGTCAACAGACACCTACGTAGATCGGCGGCTCAACCAGCTGACCACCATTTATGGCTATTATTAGTAATATAAGTGACTAGATGTTCGAAGAAGTGAAAAGTGGACACATTCACTATTATAGTGACGGGGTACCCGGCGAGGTAATAATTATCATAAATGGAAAGTATTGTTAGCATATCGATTCAATCGCCGATAAAAGTCAAGGTTGTGAGAGTGGTGATCTCATACCATTCACCTTTACTTGTCTGATTGGCTCGGTGGCACACATACCTACCCACCAGATGCCAACTCGGCCATCCTGCAGGCTACTCAATGAAGTAATTTAAACAGATTGTGGGCACGTAGACAGTAAGCGGTGCTCCTGGGTCACCGAGGTCAGCGCCGCTGACCTCGTGTGACCTCCAAGGAACGCCGCGACCCGTACGGGCCCGTATCGTCGAACGGTGCGCGTTTGTCGGTCGAGACAGGCCGACAGACGGCTGATGGGCGGCTAACAGACCGCCGACCGGGCATCCTCCCCCTCCCTCCCTCCCGTCCGCCCGCCCCGCCCCCCGGACGGCCGCTTCACGGCGCAGGTCGACCCACGCCAGCTGACCGACTCGGCGCCTAAAACCTGCCATCAAGGCAGCGAGGACATTCGGAGCAGCTCAGCACCGTTCTGGTGCGGCTTACGACCGGTGTGGGTGTCTCTCCTGCCCGAGGCTCTACTCCGCTGCTGAGACGCGCCACGCGGCGGCCGCACCTGAACAGGGGAGCCACCCTGCAGACGCCAGCCGGAATATTTCCAAATTGGCTCGGTAATAACGGCCATTAGCTAGCGGCGGCCGGCACTAAAGTGGCGTAACCTTCCGCGACCGGCGTGGGAACCGATCGTCCGAGCGGCCGCCGCGGCCGCCGGCCAAACATTCATTAATTCGCGCTGGTTCTCATGGCGGCCGGTCGGCGGTGGCCGCCAGCGCCGGTCGGCTGCCTCGGACGGGCCGCCGCCCCCGCCCCCGCTCCGCTCTACAGGGTGTCCGAATAGTTCTGGCGCTTTTCAACATTTTCTAAAACAAATGCCATTGGTTCATAGATACTAATCAATGGATCAAAACAATGACCAGGGACACCAAGCCACATGCTTCCGCTACGTGCTCATTCAATGTAACCACCGTCGGCGCCGACGACGGCCTCGACGTAGGGGAGGAAGCGTCTGCGGGTTTTGACGATGCGGGGCATTTCCAGGTCCTCCCATGCTGTCATGATGCGAGTCTTCAGCGACTCCAGGTTGGGGTGAGAAATGGCCTAGATCCTGTTCTACAAAACGCGTAGCACGCCTTAGTCGAGCGGGTCAGGTTAGGAGAATAAGGCGGCCTAATCTCATTTCGCCACGGTGATCTGGCCCGGCAAGCTCCTCTGTCAGTTTAGCTTGAATGGCGGCGGCGTTGTTGGAGGGTGCTCTGTGCTGTTGAAATGCGAAGTGACCCTTAGGGCATGTCGTCTTGACCCTCGGGTTGATGTGGCTGTCCAGGAACCCCTCGTGGGCCAGCCTGTTATTCATTTATTCGACATTGACGAAGATGATGGGACATTTTTGTCCATCAGACCCCCGCACTTTCTTCGATTGCCGCGTTGAAATGCTGCTCCGTTCCCATATCGCGTTCGAAACGGTCTGAGGATATTTTTTAAGGAATTCCCGAGTCGAAATAAACCTTTACCTGCTAAACCATTCATCGAAAAACGCCGCATCGCGCTGCAACTCGCGCCTCGTTCAAGTCGCACCCGGCCGCCGCGCGCAGGCATTCAGCGACAAGGCGCATCTTCGCCCATCTACCCATCACTGAAAACGATTTCAAGGTCATATTTACACGACCCCTGGCTGAGCAATCAACGAGGGGTCATGTCTGTGATGATTGGCTGAATGTCCAATAATCACAGCGCGCGTTACACAGCGTCCAAAAGAAGCGCCAGGACTTTCCGGACACCCTGTACAGTCGCCGGGCGGCGCGTGCGTCTGGTCGCGTCCTTTCCGCCCTTCCTGAGAATGTATCTCCGGGTCATCAGGAGTATCGTCTAATTGCGATAGCCGAGGTGTAGCGACCGGATCCCCTCCGCCTATCCGGCTCTAATCTTGTTAAACTCCCCTCGCCCGCGCCTCACGCCAGCAGCCGAGCCGGCTCGAGCTTCGGAGACGCGCCCTCTGACCTTAGGGCAGGTGTATGGCGACAACGCGGTGCACCCGAGCGGCACCCGGAGATGCGGCGATATTGTCAATATAGGTCGTGGAAATCACTCGTAATCAGCCAACTGAGAAGATATACGGATGTCGGTCCTTTGAGATACAGAGTGGTCTCACAGTAGCCATCCAATCGGCCGCCAGGGAAGCGCTGACCCTGGGCACAACGCCGGCGCAGCGCCGCGTCTCGCATTCCTTGGTGCGGCGAGTCGGGGCTGCGGCGCGAAGGTGATCTGGCGGTCTGGCACGCAGCTCGCCGCCAAACGAGTGCAATTGTGACGCGACCCGGACGCCACAATGGCACCTGTTAGCCGATAAAGACGACCGATTTTATCAGCTGCGGGGACGGCAGCACGCGCAGGTTTGGGTAACCGACCTGCCGCTCTGGGCTACCTAATTAACCCTACGTAATTACCACCGCCACCAGAGAAAGTGATGGGTAATCCATTGGAGCCATCCTCGGAGCCGCGACACACCGCGACGGCCGTCGTAACAAACGAGTGCGGTTAGCGGGTCGGCGGGAGGACGGGGGAGGCGCCGGCCGTCACCGCGCCGGAGCGGATCCCACCGTCCGCCGACGCGGCCGGCCGAATGGTAATCAAGCGTGCGCGCTGAGCGCGGCAGATGGCGTCGCTCGGCTCGCGCGCGCGACATATGGCTGGGTCGTCAGGCGTCTGTCGCCAGAGCGCCGCCGCAGACAGGTGTCCCGGGTCAACGGACGAGTCCGGCCCGCCCAGCCACGCCCACAGCCGGACCGCGGCCCGGGTCCGCGCTGCCGGCGCACCGTCCTGATGGTCCTGTGGGCTGGGCTGGTCTTGATGGTCCCGTATGGGACTAACCTGGTCCTGATGGACCCCAAATGAGATAGAATCTCAACTGACCAATAAGCGCAGTTTCCTTGAGGCACAGTGGGTGGCAAAACAGTATTACCACTGCGTTATCCGGACTGCGGACGATCGCTCGCTTGTCTGGTCGGCGAGATGCGTTGGTCACCCGCGAGCGGACAGGATACCGTTCTGCTGGGGCACGCGCTTCTCGGCTGCAACCGGGCTGAGAGTGGACCGGTGTGCTCTGCAAGGGGATCCACTCAGCGACAGGGCGGGGCGGGGGCGGGGGCGGCCAGCGACAGGACCGCCACCTGAGACCACCGGGAGGCCGCCGGCCGCCCGGCGGGCGACATCTGCCCAGAGGTTATCTGCTTTTTGCTGATCTCGGGCTGGGGGCGGCGTCACCCGAGTCGGGGGGAGGGGAGGGGGCGGGTGGCCTGTCACGTGCCGCTCTGCAGCGTGATCGCCACGACAGGTCAGGTGACGATCCGACGGTGACTGGGGGACAGCGGCGCGGGGCAAAGGTCGCCGGCGCTGCTAGGTCAGCTGGGGTTGGCACCGAGACGGCGTGGTCAGTGACCTGGTCAGACAGCCACCGTTTGCTCTAAATGACGCTAGTTGTGGCTAAATAGACATATCCCCCTATATTTGTTTAGGTCGCAATGGCTCTGTGATCCGCCGACATGCCCCTCATATTTTTCTGGAGTCAGTGTGTAAACCGATTCCTACCAAACGCTGGTCGAACCGGATCAGGCATCATTCGAAATGGTTCGTCTGGTTCTCGCTGCTCCGTCGCGTGTGCGTGCGCCCGCCTCATCGTTGCGCGTCGCCGCTGCCCGGAGGGTTGGCTCCGGAGGGGTCTGACGGACGTGTACGCCGTGCTCGTGCCGCCCCCCGCCGCACCTCCCGGACCCGCGGCCGCTCACAAACATCCCTGACGTCACCAGACGCCGAGGTCGGCTGTCTCTCACGGCTGCCGAGGCCTCCTCCCATCGGCTCGACAATCGCCGAGGCCCTGTGAATCTCCAGTGGCTTCTCCGCTGCGGCCGCGAGCCGTGATCCCACCGCCGCCGTCTGCGCAGTGAGCCAGCTCAGTTCGGCGCCCGGCCCGGCGGCCAGAGGCCACGCGCGCGCTCGTTTCCTCTCATTAGTCCGGCATTTCCGGATGGTCTTACAACTGCCGAGACAATCAGCATCGGCTGTGGTTATGAGCCGTCGAGTGAGATTTAGGATGTGCCGGCAACGGCCCTTCGTTATGAACATTGAACATCTGTTCACAGCCAGCTGTTACTCGACAGACGGCATCCATGGAAGCAGCACTTCATGTCTTGTCGTTTGTCGTTTTGGCGAATTAGAGCTGGTTACACACCTTTTTTATCCTCAAAGTAACCGCTGCTCTACGAGCTCGCGGAGGCAGGAACAATGTCATACACGTGAGCCAGCTGATCAAACCCCGCTCGGGATAGGACCACTTGGGACCAGGCACGGCTCAAGCTCGTTCGTACCGGTCTCTGACCCGGCTCGCCAGCCGCCTGGTGACAACCAGATGAGTTTGAAAGCCTGATCTCACGAAGGTTGGCGATGCTCCATACGTGCGTGACACAGTTGGATCGAGTGCAGCCCTGTGTCAACACGGCTACCGACCGGCGATGTCAGGCCGGTCCGGTCCGGTACGGGATGGCGGGGTCAGATGCCGAGCCGCTCTGGCCGGGGCGCTGACCGGCGGCCGAGCCAGCAGACACAACAGACAGCTCCTGGTGCTGAGACTGCTGAGACTGCTGAGCGGCGGGTGGTCTCATGTAGCCCATCCTGCGCTGCTGAGCTGGTCACAGCGCATACCTACCCTCGGGCTCAGGTCTCAGACAGGGGCGCCGGCCACCGGACAGCGACCGGGGGTCAGCGCCCTGTCCCGGTCCCTCCAGACGGGCCCCGTCACACTGACCCCAGCTGAGTCTGATCTGGGCCAATGGGTGGGAGCTGAGATAGCATTGGTCAGGTGATGGTCGTCACGTTACAGCTGTAGTCGCGAGTATTCCACATTCCCAGACCAAACAAGCGCTCCTCGCTCGATTACTATGCGGCTAAGCCGTGTCGACCTGGATTGTTGGAGGTGGCCTCGCTGAGTGGCGGCTTATCTCGGCCGGTTAGTGATACCTCTGACTGCTGCTAAGTAGTATTAGCTTCTCCGTAGCAAGCAGATAATAACTCAAGTAGTTCGTCTGCCTTTGCTAACAGTCTATTTTAAATGGCATGCATGGTACAATGCTACTAAGCCTACTATAGGGACTTTCTTATGAATGGGCTAAGGAGTGAAGTGAAAATTATGTAACCAGTTTACCCACATTATTTAGCTATTTAAACCTGTGAACCGGCCTGAAACTGGGAGGCTCAGTCTGACCCTTTTTATCCTATTTGACCCCATTTGACCCAGTCTGAGCATGTACGAACCAAACTGACCCAGCGTGACCCAGTGTGACCAGTGTAACCTGGTCTGACCCGTCTGACCTCTGCTCCCTCTCCGTTGCAGCGGTACAGCGCGGCCGGATACCGGTACCACAGCACGGTATCGTGCCCGGCCAGTTTTTCGCCAACGGTGACGCGCTCAACGGCCACGGCTACCTGTCTGGCTACTCGTCCTACATCAGCCTGCTGCTGCGCGCTGAGCCGTACCCGCCGTCCCACTACAACCAGTGCCTGCAGCCGGGCGGCACCATGGTCATCGAGACCATCTGCGAGCTGGCGGCGCGCATCCTCTTCAGCGCCGTCCAGTGGGCGCGCTCCATCCCCTTCTTCCCCGAGCTGCAGCTGCAGGACCAGGTGGCCCTCCTGCGCTTCGTCTGGAGCGAGCTGTTCGTGCTGAACGCCAGCCAGTGCAGCATGCCGCTTCACGCCGCCTCGCTGCTGGCCGCCGCCGGCCTCCACCCGAGCCCGATGGCCGCCGAACGCGTCATGGCCTTCATGGACGTCATCCGCATGTTCCAGGAGGAGTGCGAGCGGCTCAAGCAGCTGCGCTGCGACAGCGCCGAGTACAGCTGCATGAAGGCCATCGTGCTCTATACGACAGGTGAGTGATAGCCGTGAAGGAGGGTGATAGCGTTGGGGGCACGGGTCACGGTGGGTATAAGGGATGGGCCCGGTGGGAAGGGAGGTCAGGGTGACGTCTCAGGGGAAGGGGCCTGGAGTCTGGATATCGCTCAATGACAGCCTTTGGTCCTGATCTGTATTCCGGGGACTGACGACTCGAAATTCAACCAGCCATGTATAGCAACATTCCACAAGACCACAGATTGGGGGAATCCCATGTTCTTAGATGTCGTTGTCCCAGTGATGAGCGACGGGTCGAGCCAGGTGCGCCGGACCGATAGGCGGGGTCACAATTCCGGCCGAGTCACGGATCCAGCCGAGTGGACCCCAGTCCGGCCAGTCACGCCCGGCCGCTGGGCCCCACCTCAGTGTGGACCTAACACCCTCGCTAATGGGCCTGGGATCACTGTCCGAGAGTACATATAGCGGCGAGTCGCCGGCACGCCGGCACCGTGTAACACGCCCGGCGAGCAGTGCAGGCCGACCGGCCGATCGTGGCTGCACGCTCGGCTGGAAGGCGGAGCGCCATCCTCGCTAATGTGGCCCTATCTGGCGGGGGATCACAGCAGGAACTAGGCCACGGGCCGGACCCCCGGAGAGGCCTGTTCACGAACGGGCCGCGGTTGCATCACGGCACGGTGATCTGATGCGACCGACCGATCGGCCGACCCCGGCCTCGAAGGCGGGGCAGGTCGGCCGGCGAGCAGACCTGATCTGCCGCGCCACTGATCCGTTGCGCCTTGGCCTCGGAGATGACAGTGACACTGGGCCTCTGTCGCCGGCGGAGATGGCTCTGCCATGGAAGGTGCGCGGCTGCTGGCTCACGAATTCCGTGTTCAGTCGAACTGAGCTGCGCCACAAAAACAGCAGCTGGCGATGGCGCTGACGAGACGGGTGGGAACCCTGCTCAGCCACACGAACAACCAGTCATAATAACCCAAAACAAGCTACGGAAGACGAGCCGCGCAACCAGGCAAAACAGCCATGAGTATGATAACGAAAGCCGAAAAGGCGACTGGTGGTTATAATTTCATCACCTTCCAACTCCGCACTGAAGTCAGCGAGGACTAGATTTGGATGGATTCTACATCTTTCGGTCTGTCTCTTCTCACAAGTCATATGCGAGGCTCTTCTGATATTGCGTAACAGCTAGTGAACAGCTTATGAACAGTGTAAGCTGCTCGGCACGGACTGGAACCTCGCTATCTGGGTCCCAATGTCTTGGCCCGCTATCAGGACCTCGCTGTCTGGATCCCGCTGTCTGGAACCCTGCAGCCTGCCCCGCTGTGCACCCCCTCCACCCGTCTCCCTCCCCTGACCGGCGCGGCGGAGGTGGCCGCGGCCCGGGCCGCCTCCCGGTCAGCTCGGTCGTGACGCCCTGCGGCAGACGCCGCGCTGCAGGCCGGCCGTAATTAGACGGCCAGAGCCAGAAGGTCACGAGGCACCGCGGGCCACCGCCGACCCTCCCGGCCCTCCCGACCCTATTGCTTCGGCGCCAGAGACGGCCGAAAGGGCACCTTCGGACGCCCGCTGCATAAGTCCATCTGTCTGTTCGTATGTATGCATTCGCATGCATTTTTGTGTCTGAATTTTTGCATTTGTGCTTGTATGTGTGTATGTCTGTCCGTTGTGATGTGTCTGTGTACGCCCGTGTTCTCATCGGTTGGTCTCAATTTATGTCTGTAAGTCAGCCTGTGTCGGTAAGTCAGTCAGTCCGTGTCAGCGGGTGCCTGTGTGTCCGTTGGGGTCTGGCCCTGTCAGCGGGTGGGTGCCGTCGCCTCGGGGGCGCCCCGGGCGGGTTTTGGCATTCCTGGACGCTGAGCTCGCTGTGTCCGGCGGCGGCCGGCGTCGTTGCGCTCCTCTGTTCGCGTGATGAGCGGCGCTGAGCGTGCGGCGGCCGGCGGGTCGGCCTCGACGCTCCCCGGTCCACGCCCTCCCCGCCGGCGCCCGCAGGGCCACCGCCGATACCTGCCGAGACCCAGTGGGACCTATCGGGACCCCGCGGGACCTATTGGGTCCTACCGGGACCCCGCAAGACCTGCCGAGACCTAGAGGAATCTTTTGAAACCCAATGAAAACCAACGAAACCCACCCAAACACATTGACTTATCGGGACATATCAGAACTCACCATGCCTCAACTGGACACACATGGGCCTACGGGGACACGCTGTGACCTAAAGTAAGCGTGCTAGAACTCAAAGTATCTCCGAAGTCCGATCCCCGTGGAGGGCCCGTTTACACAGACGTACTGGAATTGTTCGTATTCTCAAGTGCTGTAAGTGATGCCACAACTCCAGCTGTGAATCGTGCCAAAACTCTGCACTAAACCAGAAGTTACATTTAGCTGCCCCCTCCTCCTCCCTCCCCGACCACCCACTCGCATAAACAATGGTGTATCTCGGTGGCTACAGCTTGTAGTTGCCGAGCGACTCCATTAACCGAGTGGCGTGTTGTCGCCTTGTCGAGCCGCTGTCCGTCGGTGACCGGCTCACCCCAGCGCGCTTCTATTGACCACCTGCGAGCGAGCCGAGCAGTCGGTCGGTGGGCCGCCGCCGCACCTGACTGAGCGCCATTACGACCTTGTTGTGATTGCGGCGCGACGGTGCAAAAACGGTCCGCGGCGGCGGGCGGGCGGAGGAGCGGCGGCCGGCCGGACCGGTGTGGCGTGTCGACCGGCCGTCCGACCGTCCGAGCATCGGCTGCCGGCTGACCTTCCCGGTCCGGACCGGTCAGCCGCCCCCGCCCCCGCCCCCGCCCCCGCCCGCGCTGCTGAGACAGGGCGGCACGCGCCGGCGGGACCTCTGACTGGGAATCTCTCGTCAGTGACCTTTTGGTAGGAATTTATCGCTAACAACTCTTCTCGGTGGCATTCTCTGGGACCCTCTGTTGACCTCTGTGCTGCACTCTACGACCTGAGCCTGTGCTGTGGGCGCTGATCAATGCTCAGTGCTCAGCACATCGCCTGCAGTGCCCGCGCTATCAGTGCCGGCGTCGGCGTTCGGCTCTCGGCCGGCGCGGGACGAGACCCGTTGGCCCGACCTTGACCCGGCGGCCACCAGGTCACGGTGGACGGCTGGCGAAAGGAGCACCGATAGACGCTCACCGCCGGCTCGTGCACGGTGCACTCTGCACGATTCACTGTGCTGTGCACGGTGGCCGGGCCGCCGACTAGATCTGATTGGAGCTCGGAGCGATTTATGATCGGGTCACACCGTCCAACTGCCCACGAGACGGGCCACTCCGCTCCTTGGTGTTGCTGGAAGGGTAGCGACAGCCAACTACCGTGGGTGGAGTCCCAACAAACTGCTGATCGCAACCGAGCAGAGTTCCATACCGTCTAGTTTGTTTGTGGGTGGTTCCAGATCTGACCAGTCCCGATAAAATACCTAGACACCGCCTTTTCCGATGCCATTCAGTACCGTTATCGTTTTCTCGCCTCCTTCGCTCCATAACTCTCCATTCTCTCGACACCGTGGGCCTCTCACTGGGCAGGACCGGCGCGGCGGCGGCGGCGGCGGCGGCGGGAGGGCGGTGGGGTCAGCCATCGAGGTCACCGCCGGAGCGCCGGCCGCCCCACACGCACCCGATTTATAACCGGGCCGACGACGCGGCGCGCCTGACCCGGGTCACGCCGGCAGCCGGCTCCCTAATTTTCGGCCTTTTGTTTCTGTGTAATCGCTCGATCCGGGGAGCCGGCGGCGCCGCGTTTCACCGCCCGGTGGCCCGCCTGGCCGCCCCGGCTGGCCTCGGTCCCGAGCCGAGCCGATGCTATCGCCTTGATCGCCGCGTCGTGGCCGCGCATCGATCACCAGAAGCGGCACGACGGGTCGGAACACCCGCGAGCACATGGAGCCCATAGAGCACCGCCGAGCACACTCGGCAGACCGCGCAGGACTTATGTGGCGCATACACTATACAGCACGGCTACACGGCAACCAATGGACGGCTTCATAAAAAAATCGTTCATTTGCGCGGGCAACCACCAAGAGGAACTGGACATGCAAAGCAACGCATTACGTCACAGCACATGACACAGCCATTCCTCGCCGGGGATTCATGCGCAGCACGGAGACACTCAGCCCTGTGCGGTGTGCCTGGGTCTCCCTGTGGGCAATCTCGGAGTGCTCAAGTCCCGAGAGTGCCGGAGTCCCTTTCGGTCCGGTTACGACTGCTACTCATGCTGTACCTCCCCGTCAAGCAAGTAGGGGTGGTCCGCGCGACACGGCGGCAAGTCTGGTCATACAGTACACAATGATGACGACATGACAGCGACGCGCGACGCTACATGCATGCCAACGAGAGTACGATGCAGGGGCCGATCGGTGGGCCGGGTCGTAGCGGACAGCAGGGGTCACGGCTAGTTGGGGTCAGACAGTAGACGGGGTCGGAGCAAACGGGAGGCTCGGCGGCAGTGGGAAGGCTGGTGGCGAACGGGTGGAGCTCGGAGGGACGATATCTGTCACCGTCGCACACCGGATATCGGTTCTCGTGTCCCCGATGGCTCGGGTGGTCGCCGGTGCGGACCGACGGCTGACCGGCCGCTGATCCATCAGGCCGACGGTCGCTAATGGCCGCCGTTAAATGGCCGCGTCGTTACCGGCGGGCCTCATCGTCGGCTCGTTACCGGCGCACTACCAAAGGGCTGGCCGGCGGCCATCCGTCAGAGCGGCCGGCCGCGCGCTCCCGCCGTCCCCCGCCGCTCGGCGGCCGCGCGGACGCCAGCGGCGGCGACGATTAGCACGAATTAGCGGCGCCCCGACGGCGGCGACACGCTGTCCGAGTGCTCCTCGCGCCACCCTGGGACGACGTTGATGGTGTTGGGGTGCTGAGCTGGCCAGAGTGGCTGCCCTCGGCCCTCGCCCCGGCCCCGGCCGCCGCCCGCCGCCCGGAACCGTCCAAGCCGTTTGGGCTGTTCACGGTTCGACGGAGGAGCATCTCGCCATTCGAGCGGCGCGCCGCCCACCTGACCCGCCGGCCGCCCGCTGCAACCAACTGCGACGTTTTTGCCACGGACGCCTCAAACGGGGCAAAAACGACGTGCTTCGGGACATGCAAGCGGCGCGGGGTTATCTGGCCGCTCGGGGGATCTTTATACCGGCGAGCCGGGGCGGCGGCGGCCCGTCCGCCCGGCCGGCCGGTCGTCGGTAAAAACTCGAGTCATGCGCCGCCCGCAGGCCACTCTCTGTGTGCGACGACGGTGAACAAAATGGTACATTTTTCAGGTGTGAATCGATGGTGGCCGGTGACGTTCACGTGACCGATCGGTCGGCCCGGGGCACGTCCGTCTTTGTTGGTCGGTCGTCACCTCTGGCGCGCCGCTGGGTGACGCAGGCGGCCGCTGGCCAGGTCCTTCCAATCCCGCTTACCGCTGACCAATGACCATCGAACTCGACCACTGACCGCTGACCGTGGAATTTGATCATTGACCACTGGCGGCTGACCACTGATCCACGACCGGATGGTAATTCAGTGGAGCCATTGGGGACATTCTCGTGACCTTCAATCATAATTTGACAACCGTCGTCGGGCGCTCCATTCCCCGGCGATCTCCGTCCACCCGTGAACGCGGCACATTCCGTGTCGTCTCCGCCCGTGCCGTGCCCTGTTGACACATTCCGTGTCGTGTCGGCCCGCGCCGTGCCGTGCCGTCCGCGGCGCCCTCAGTGTCCGCCGGCGATGGTTTTCCGCGCGCGATGCGATCCAGTTTTCCTGGCGACATGCGATCCGTGCCGATAAGGCGGCGACGGACAGCCACTCGGAGCGGCGTCGGCCGGCTCCACCGGTCCGGTTTGGTCCTAGTCCGGTCCGGTCGGGACCGCTCGACTTCTGCCGTGAACGCCGGTCCGCCGTGAGCGACGGTTCAGCGCTCGTGAACCCACACATGCCAGCGGACGGGTAGGATAGCTTTTTGCGTGTTCCTCTGCTCGACCATTCATGTTTCTGTCACGAAAGCTGATCGGTTCGGGCTGAACATCCGATGATGGTGTAGGGAAACGTGCGCTGGCATGGTGTCCTCTGTCACCCGGTAGCAAAGAGAACAATTGTGACTGAACCCAGTGGACCCTTGGGTAAATGTCATCAGCACTGCCATGATCACTGGGCCCGTACTGCAGGCTGTCGAAAGGGTCTCGCTATAGCTGTCGCCGAGCGAAGACTGTTACCGGCGGTGACCTGTAACCCGTGACGTCACCCGCCTGTGTCACACACTGCGTCACGACGGAGCGGGGTGCTTCCCACCGCTCGGCACGGCGAGACGCGTCAGTGACAGGCGGCCGGCCCGCCCGCCGTCGGCCCGCCCCGCCCCAGCCATCAGCGCTCGGCTCACTGCCGCCCCATACGCCGAGCACGGCCCCCAATTGAATGCGATCCACTCATTCGATTAGGCCATGAATATGTAATGCGGCTTTTCGTCGGCCAACCGACAAGGAATTAGCTGATCGGTCTTTTTTGTCGATGATCCCAGATCCGGTCGCGGTTTGGTTGATCCAACACGGCTGTGCTCCGGGCTAATCCCGGCCGGCCGGGGGGTCAGAGTGAGCCCCTGACGGCGCTGGCGGCGGCCGGGGGTGCCAGTGGCCACTGGTCGGTCCGGCCGGCCGTGGCGGCCATCACGGTGTGCCAACTGACCACTGGCCACCGCTGTCCACCATTGTCCACTGCGCGCCGGCGGCGGCGGCACCAATCAAAGGTCGGCCGCGGCCAGCCGATCAATACCCCGCCGCCGCCGCCGGCCGCCACCGTCCAGCCGCGCGGACCATTTTGCGCCCCCGAGCGCTCCCCGCGCGGCCCTGATTCAATAACTAGCTCCCCCTGGATGTCCCCCGCAACAATACCGAAACAATGGCGGCAGAATATCAATGGCAGTGGCCCACCCTCGGCAGGACGCTCACGTACGGCTAATCTGGCCACTCACGACCGCCTTATTGCGGCGCGGGGGCCGTGATCAGCGCCGTCCCCCCACTGATCCGTCTCCCCGCGGCCGGTCGGCCCGCCGTGCGGTCACTTTTGATTAGGCCGGCCGGCCGCGGCCTGATTGAAAAACTCATTTGCCGCTGGCAGTTGCGCGGTGCTGGAGACCGATTGCCGACGGTGAGTGGCGCCCCTCGGTGGCGGCGAAGGACCCCTCCGCCGCCCTCGACGGAGCGACGGAGACGGCGGGGGGACGGGGGAACTGAGACGGACGGAGGGTGGGGAGACGAGCAGTCGGCCGGTGGTGGCGGATTATAAGTGACCACTGACCAGTGCCCAGTGTTCGTGGTTCGTCGGTGACCCGTGGTTATTATTCGTCAGTTCGCTGACCTGCCGCTGCCATTCTGTGACCGGCGGAGGCGGTGCGGTCAAATGAAACACGTCTGGACAACAAATCTACATGGATTGGAATACGGCCAGTGACACGGCGACACTCCGACTGCATTCGGACTGAGTCGGGTCGGGCTGGGCTAGAAGGACACATCGTCTCCCGTCGTCGGGAGAGCCCTGCGGCGTTTGTCTGCGGCGGCCCCATCGGACGCGACTGACTGGCGGCGGCGGCCCGGGCGGATGCTGCGCCGATGAGAGCTGTCACGAGGGGATGCCGCCCCGGGCCCATCCTGCACGCAGACAATGGCCGCATGAGAAGTCACCGAGCATGAAGGCGGCTGGGCGGGGAATGCTGCCGCCGGCCGTCGGTCGTCGGTCGGGGGTCCTCCCCGCCCTCCCCGTCGGACACGGGCCGCCGCGCGGTCGTGGCACCATCTCACGCCGCTGGCCTCTGATGGCCTGAAAAAATGCAAGGTCACCCGAGGTGGCGTCGTCGCGGGCCGTGAGAAACTCGTGTCGCTCGATGGGCCCACCGGCAGCGCGGTGGCGGCGTCGTTCCTCAGATGTCGCCGCGAAACACGCCTGTCTCACGGCTGGGTCACGGCCCCCGGTCCGCCCGTCCGCCCGGTCCGTCTGACCGCCCGGCCGGCCCCGCGCGTGCCGGTCGCACCCGGCGCTCCGCCGTCTTTATCGCCGTGCAGTAAAGCTTCTGCCCGCGAGCCGCCGCTGGAAACGGCCCGTGTGCGCCGCTGTCCATTGTTTTGTCGGCTATTTGGCGGCGGAGCGTGGCTCGTAAACGGATGCCGCATCGCGGTATGCCGGACCCTCAGCGGCGTTTGGTCCGATCTGACGGAGCGCTCGCGGTGGCGCCGGAGCTCGCTCGCTGGCCGAGCGGTGGCGGTCCCCTCTCCTCCGTCCGGCGTATTTTGCCGCGGGGAGGGACGGGGACGCTGTCGCACCCCGCTGGCCGCGGACACTCGCCGCGCAGATAGTTTGCATAAGCTGGCGGCCGTCCGCCGCCGCGTCAGTCGATAGATCGGCCCCACGCCGCACTCGGCTCTGATTTACGCGCGCGTAAAAAGCCGCCGCGGTGCTTGTATCAGCGCTTTTGGCACAAAAGGGGCAGTCAACTCGACGCCGCGTCCTCCGGTCCACTGTTAGCGCTTCCACTCTGTTAACCTTTTTACCATGATCATTTTTCACCTCGGCTTGAAATGATTTACGCGGTCGTCCCAACAAAGGGTGAAATAGCGAGTGAAATACGCCCGAATCCGGCGCGCTGCCGGCCGGCCGGTGGCCGCATTGAGAGCGGCTATAAGATGGATGGCCCGGCGCCGGGCGGTGTCCGTGACGCCGCGATCTGGTCAGGTAGCCCGCCGGCGGCCGCGGACACTGGTGGCCGCCGGCGGGACACGTCCGGCGCCGGCTGGCGACACGTGGTCAGTGGCCGGCGCCGTGCCCGTGTCCCCGCCGTCTGCCCGCCACTCCGTCATCGGTATGCGCCGGCCGGAGCAGCGCGCCGGCCCCGTGACCCGCCGGGTCGAGCCGGGCAGCCCACTCCCGCCTCGGCCGCTCATCTGCCCGGCAGGCCACAAAAAAGCCGTCCGATTGATGCGCCGTCCGAGGAGGTCGATGTGAAGACGGGGCAGCTTCGCCGACCGGCGCGTTCGCCAGTGTTTTTGGCGAGAGGCAACACCTCCCGCCGGCCCGTAACCGTTCTGGACGCGTTTGAATTGCAAACGACCGAATTTCAATGGCCGCGTCCATACCCCTCGCGTTCTATTACATGCCGGAGTGGCACTTAATGATGCTCCGGGAATACATTGTGCGGTCACTGCAGCTGTGGACGGTGGCCGGCAGCAGCTGGCTACCAGCCAGGGGTCAGCGGGCCGGCCGGCCCGGGGCGGCCGGTACCGCTGCTCCGGTGAAAGGTACAGGGGTCAGGGCGCCGGGCCAGCACGGGCGGCCCATTCGGAGCACGCGCCGTGCTGCCGCGGCGGCTACTGGTGCCGCCGGCGCTGTTTGTTGGCCGCTGCTGGCCGAGGGTCAGAGGGAGTAATGGGCAGGGTCACAGGGGCGGCGCCGGCCCGCTCTAATTGGGCGCCGGGCAGCGGGAGACGCGCGGGCCCGGCAGCCGCTCGGCGCCGCTGGATGCTGAGCGGCCGGCTGACTGGACAGAGACGATGGGAGATCGAGCTGCTCCGTCTGTCCTGTAAACGGTGAGGCACCCATCGCGATGGGAAGCTATCCCGGGTCGAGCACCGGTATGACCCGGCTGGCAGGCTGTTCTGGTACCGGTCCGGTGACCTCCGGGTCAAACGCCGGCCACCGGTGGGCGGCGGCCGCGGCGGCCGGCTGTTACATTCCTGGACAGTGGTAACGAGCAGACGCGGCCCGACTAATAGCCCCACCACCGGCGCGGCGCGCTGGAATGCTCTCACGATCGGGAGAGGGACGCACCGGGGGCGGGCGGCCGCTCCGCCGGGATGCGCCGCAGACGGACGATTTCGGGGGAGGCGGGCCAGAAGAGGCGGTGTAGATTGTAGGTTAGTGTCGGTGACCCATGAGCTCCATTCTAGGACACGAGACGGGTGTTGACCTTAGCTCGGTGCGAGAAAAGGCCGATACTGGAGCTGGAGACTATAGGGAGCTGGGTAGAGGAGGGTGGGCCTGGGACTCGGGAGTCAAGTGACCGCATCGCTGCCAGTCTATAAACCACAATGGCCCTCGAACCGGACCATTATGTTTGGAGAGAGCGCGGCCGCTCGGGGGCGGCGAATGTAGGAGTGGCCCGTCTCCGTCTCCGTCTCCGTCTGCCGTCTCTTCGTCTCCGTCTGCCGGCCAGGGGCGCACCGGGCCAGACAAAGGTTGAGTGCCGAGTTTACGGCCGGCTGAGCCTTGGAGCGCGATCGGCCCGCTCTCTGGCCGGCCGCCGAGCGTCGTGATGGACCGACTGCGGTCAGACGAGGCCGACACCAGGGTCGGGGGGACCGGGAGCACCCCCTCCCCTCACACACACACACACCTCACACGGCGGGGGTGGTCACTGGTCACCAATCAGCTCCTTCAGATAGCCTTGACGCTGCCGCCCGGCCGCGCTCCTCGCTAATGACTGGGGTCCAGTCCGCTCGGCGCCCCCCCCCCCTCGGACAGGTGGTGGGACCGCCGCACTTGTCGCCGGCTCGTGCCACCGCACCTGTTGTGAAGGGGTGCGCGGTGGGGAGGGCAGGGGTCAGGTGGCTGGGGTCAGCCGGGCGCCGCTGCAGACTCGCCGGAGCGCCGCCGCCGCCGGGCCGCCGCCGCGGCCGGACCGAGAGCACCATGCAGATGAGCCGGCCCGGGAGGCCGCGCCTGCCGGTCAGCAAGGGCAAAAGGTCGTTTAACCCTCACCTTTTTATTCAATCACCCCGAGCTGTGTAATCAACGGACATTGAGCGCGGCTCGGTGGTTCGTTAGGGCGCAAATGCAGTGCTGGGAGGCGGCCGTTTGGACCTTGTGAGCGATGGCCGCGCCGGCCAATTAACGACATCTAGAGGTACTGAGAGCCGGCGCCGGCGGCGGCGCGGGCGGTCCGGTCCGTTTGCTGGACAGGAAGGAGTTTCTCGTGGGAGGGCTGTGGACACTTGATGTCAACAAACTCGTTCACAGGTGACGCGACCTGTCCGAACCGTGGGGTGGGGCGGGGACAGTGATTGGAGGTCGAAGCCGACCAGTGCTCACAGCGGCCTGACTGAGTTTGTCTGGGTGATGATGGCAATACACCGAGCTACCCCTGGCTGCGGTGCAACGCCGACGGCGCTCCACTCCACTGGCGCGTTCCACTGGCGCCATTTCCACTGCCGGAGCCAGTGGACGGCCGGCCGGCGCGGCGGCACGCCTCCTCGTTTTATACTGATTCATACTGCCGTGCCGGCGCCGATTCCATGATTATGCCCGTTGTTTCATACGCGATAAACTGGATCTCGGTAACAAACGCCCCTGTAAACCGGGCTAATGCATGGGAGCTGGTCGCGGTAACGGCGCCCGTTACGGCCGGGACGGGGCCGGCGGCGGCCGGAGACGCTGGCCCGCTCGATACAGACGGCCGGACGGCCGACGCTGACCGACGCTGCAGGCGACGGTGATGTTAGCGTCATTCGCTGGATAGTGGGACGATGGGATGGGTCAGAGGAGTAGGACGAATCCGAGAGGTTCTCTGAGGAGGTTACCTACCTGACTTGAAGTGACCTGACCTGACCTGAAGTAACCTTAGCTGGTGTGACCTGACCTGGCGTGACCTGACGCGACCAAGACCTGAGCTCAGGCCATCGTGACCCGACCTGAAGTGACCTCACGTGACCGTGACCTGACCTGGCGTGCGGTGACTGCGGCCGCTCGGGTCGGGCCGTCCGTTCTCACGTTGCTATGAGCGATGTTCACATTAGAGTCGGCGGCGGCCCAACCATGAAGCGACCGCCACCGCCGTTTTCCCACGGCAGTGGAGCGCGGCTTTGTTCACACAGGGCCGCGGACGGCGCGGCGGATGTGGCGGCCCGGGGCGAGCGGCGGCGCCGTCAGGACGCCGGCGGTGACCCCGCGGGCTGGCGGGGTGGGGTCACTGCTGGTACGGGCTGGCGGGGTGGAGTCACTGCTAGTCGATGCAAGATAGCATGGCGGAGCCACTGAAACAGCGCCGTCGGACAGTTGGGTCATGGGTGGCCTCGTTGTCATCCTGAACCGTGTGTCCCTCTGAACTGTGTAATGTGTATCTCTATGAACCATGTGTCCCAAAGCTGTGTCTTCCCCCCTCAATGCGTCTCCCTGGGCGATGTCTCCCTGAACCCTGTGTATCTCCGACCGTCTCTCGATACCCCGCGGTTAGTGCTGGTCTTTGCCGGCCAGTCCCGTCCCCCTGCGTTCTCCCGCCCAGACGCTGACGGTGCACCTCTCTCTGTTCTTGCAGACGCGTGCGGCCTACAGGACGTGGCGCACATAGAGTCGCTGCAGGACAAGTCCCTCTCCGCGCTGATGGAGTACTGTAGCACCCAGTACCCGGAACAGCGGCTGCGCGCCTCAAAGCTCCTCCTGCAGCTGCGCACTCTGCGCTCCATCAGCAGTGATGTTATCGAGCAGCTGTTCTTCGTGCGCCTGGTCGGCAAGACGCCCATCACCACGCTGATCCGCGACATGGTGATGAACGGCGTCAGCTCGCAGCAGCTGGTGAGCTCGTGGTCGGCGGCGCCGCACTGGCCGGCTTCTATGTGACATCCGGCCGCCGCCGCCGCCGCAGCCGCCGCCGCCCTGCCGTTCCTGGGCCTCTCCTGACCGGCTGCCAGCCGCCACCAAAGAGGTCGCCCGCCGCCGCCACCGTCGGCGGACACACCATAGTCAGCGAAGTATTAGAGGCGGGCGGCCGACGCGGCGCCTGGCCACGGCCCGGCTGGGACCGATGGGCGACCTCAGAGTCGTCGCTGCCGCGCTGCCGCCCCCGCCGCCGCCGCCGCCGAGCCGGCCAGACAGGACTGTGTGAGAGGCCGGCGGCGGCCGGCCGGGCCGGGCCGCCCTGCCGATCTCTGTACCTGCCGAGCCCCCGCCGCCCCGCGCCGCCGGCACGGGCCAGCGAGTGCGCGAGAGCGAGAGCGTGCGAGCGAGAGAGGTCGGCACAGCACAGGCCAAAGTCGGAATGCCATGTGATAACATGCAAACCAGTTCGTGGTAGCACGAACCCAGTGTTGTTGTTCGTGCTCGAGACAGGTCGCCGTTCACTTCATCCGTTTGTTAAAGGTTGTTTTCATAGGTGCTGAATATGATTGCTCGTGTGTTTTGGTTTTACCACACCCCATGAATTTTGTTTTCTGCAATTTTTAGAGCCGAGTTTGAGCATACTGTGCGTGACGTTTAACTTTTGAAGTACAATTGTTCGACAGCGAACTATCCATCGAAGAGCCGGGATAGGCGCAGTGGCGATTAGCTTTACATGTAGTGTACTCGACGTGCGTACTGTTTCTGTGGACATATGAGTGTCTTCTACGTGTCAGCAGCAGCATAGCTCTCTTATACCCAGAATACATGATCTCAATGTTCTGGACTGCGACTTTCCGATGGGGAAACACCTTTTTTACCAACGCTCCCCGTTGCGGGATGGATGTTTTGCCAAATGGCCACGCTGCGCTAAGAGTGAAATTCTCGCATATTCGTGCATAGGGTCAGCCCCCGTGGGTCTCTGCTCACCAGCCCATAGAAGCCATGTAGTCCAGGACTCGGGCATCTCTGCACCGGCTGTGGCCGCGGCAGCTCTCAGGAGCGCGCTCCGGGGCGGCTCGAAGACCGGCCGGCGCCGGGGCGACTGACCCGGCGCCACCTCCAACCCCGGGCCAGTTTACGGCTCAACAAAAAACCACCGGCGCTCACCTCTTGTGGCGCATATTTCTATTACAGACAGGGTATAAATAACCGCCGGGACCTTTCACCATTCATGGCTCGAAGGCCAGCGGCCGCGCTCAAAGCCGGCCAAGCTCGGCGGCCGGTCAAAACAAATGCATAAACCACCACCAACCAGATCGGAGCCGGGCGGCCCACGCCGAAACCGTGATTTAGATTTGTGCGGCACGCCGAGTGCGGGCCGAACTGACCGACCCCAGGGCAGGGTGATGACCTCTGCCCTCTGCTCCCGTCTGGTCACTACCGGTGCAGTGGCCGAATGAGGACGACTCTACAATTCATTTGAGGGTCGCATTGGGGGAGTTGCAGCAGTCACAGAACGCGCTACGACGATCGGCAGGCTCGGGAAGCATCTCGCCGTGCCTCGAAGATTCCTCTCCTCGCCGCCGGCCGCGGGATGTGAGAGAAGCACGACTGGCCGCGGTGCGGCGCCGGCCGGCCGACGCGGCCAGGTTTGAGGTCAAAAGGTCGCGCCGGTCTCGCGGCCGGAGAGGGCGATGCGCAGCGCGCTCTCTCTCCCTCTCTCCTCTCCGAGCGGCGAGGCTGCTCATGCATACGCGGCCCGGCGCGGCGCTGTCCGGCCGTGCGAGCCTGTAATCACAGACGGAATGTGATTTACCGACGACCGCGCCGCCTCGCCTCGCCGGGTAAAGCCAGTCAGGTGCCGGCCCAATCCAGCTATTGGTTTTGGTGTAATCGCCTTTTTGTCATGCTAATGGCCAATTGTGCACGCTGTATCGCGATGCTGGCTGCGATGAAACGACTTGGTTGTAAGATTTGTGATTTGAGCGCTCTGTTCACATGAGTGGCCGCCGCGTCGTGTCGGTTGGGGATGGACGCCCGATGACTGAGCGGCCGTTCAGCCAAGGCGCGAGGAACAGTAGAGAAGTCACTTGAGGAAGCATTTGATTCCCCGTCACCACGGTGTACGTACCTAGAGCATGGCTGGTTTTCTCAGTCGCCACGGTGAAGGGTACGGCTGGTTCCCGTCACCTGAAGTCGAAGGGTACGGCTGGTTCTCAGTCACAAGGTGTAGAGTTCGGCTGGTTCCCCGTCATCACGATGTAGAGCGGTGAACCTCTTCCGTCTCCTGGAGAAGGGAAGCTCTCCAAACAATAGCACCCGGAGACGTTTCCGAGGTGATGACGGGGTCCATCGTTGCATAACCGCAAAGCGGAAAATAAATGGCGCCTCGTGTGTGCTTTCAATCATAAATATTCCGATCCCAAGAAGTCAAAAGGAAACTTGTGAAAAGAAGTTGGCCATTTTGATCATCTCAGGAAAAATGATAGCATCAACATTCAACAGTCAACCAGTTACTAGCAGCTGCACCGAATACAAAGGCACAAGTCGTATAATAGGTACACATGTCCATTATGATCGATGTGCTCCAGGCGCGTACATGACTGGCAATTGAATTATATGTGGCCCATGGGCTACTACATGTAGGTATGTGCTTACTTCATTCCTTGGTTATGACTAATATGAAATCGATGCTAGTCATTCATAAAGCTCTGCAGTTTGCATGGTTCTGCATACGCATATAAATTAATCGCAGACTAAGCAGCAAATTTTTTTTCTCTGAAATGATGTTCGCCTGAGCGCCCGGCGTGGCTCGCACGCCGTGAATTGGTACGGCTGGCACGTCCCAGAGATGTTGGACTGATCGCGACGACCGGCCGACAACACGGCACTGCTCCATAAGGTGCTACGCCTGGCGTGAGGGTTGGGTGTCCGAGAACGTAGTATCTTTCAGCGGACAGGGGCGGCGACGGCACTGGGCACTATATGGCTCACACCAGCGACAAAAAACGAGAGATACATACATGTGTGAGCCGTGACCGCCACCAATTCTAGGACAGGCCAGCATTGTTGGCTTCCTCACCGCAGCTTTCCCCGCTCGTGGACGGTGCAGTGGCACCATTCATTTTTTATCGATTCATTTATGATTTACGGCACGCATAATGAAATGACCATTCCAGATCCGATCGCCGTTAAATCTTGACAAGGTGTTGCTTCAACCCGTTTATCCGAGGCGTGGGTTACCTAAACCTAGGTATACATTTATAGTAAGTATACTCTCATGTCTCATGAAACTTTATAGGTGGTTAGGTCAAAATTCACTCATGATGGCGCTTTGAGCTATGTTGTATAAAAGCGATTCAAAACGTCGCGCAGATAAACGATTTAGACGCAATAACCTTCTTCAATGCATTGAGAATCACTTGTAAGAATGGTCCAACGATTCCAAATCAAGAACTTATTGATGCAAGCCGATGTTTGCTATTAGGAAGTAATTCAACTTATTATAAAAAGTGGACACGTCAATCATCCGCCTTACATGCTCTCGTACCAGCCTTGTCGTTACTCGGCTGCTCTCGCTCTGCAAGTGCTTACAAATTTCGCCCAGAGCGTTTGGGAGTCCCTGACAGAAGCTTAGCCAAGCACCTGATGAGACCTGGGTTTACCAGCACACCAGTCGGGACCGCCATGGGGCGCACTTTCTACACAGAGCGGCTTAGCTCACACACATGACACAACTCACGTAATTTCGATGATCTCCTCACAGGGGTGGTGATACTAAGAGCACGAATGTTACAAAACGTTGAGCAAGGGTGAATAATAACGCTTCTTGATAGCTATACCAATATTGAACTCAAGGGCGCTAAGTGTTCCATGGTATTCATCTCATAATTGATTTACATGTTTTCTAACTTCAGTTTAGACGGGATAAATTAAACATGGACCACTACCTAAGTATATAGGTCCCGCCAGTCTATCTACGGAGCCTACAATATCCAGTGCATGTGCTAACTTAAAAACCATTTGGGACTTGGGTCTTCGTACCGAGATACATTACAAGTGTTTGAATGGCGCTTACTGGATCTTTGGGTTCATTGCTGGCTGTAGAATGGAGGCAAGGGGGGCCTGCCCGATACCTGGAGACTTGTGAAGCTGTCAGAGGTTTGTCAATAGCTAAGGATCTGTGAGCTTTATTTGACCTGTCTATGACCCATGCTGCAGGACAGGGACGGGCGCGTCTGGTCCGCCCTCTCACCGGCTCCCACGGTCGGCTCGGCCACGGTGTGACCGATCGATCGACACCAGGTCGAGCCGCTCTTCACGGCAGGCACGCGCCCGTGCACGCTGCCCGTGCAGTGTGCACGCTACCCCGCCCACCGCGGCCGCCCGTGACCGACGGGTCAGCCCGTGATCGACCCCTGACTGGGGTATCTCTGTTTGTCTGCTGAACAGTCGTGCTGGTCTCACCACATTTGATTTTTGCCTCGAGTGATACAAAGCTTGACCTCCAGTAGTCCAATCGAAATGAATCCAATAAGGAGTGATTTGACATGAAAGTCAAGACATATCGCAATGATGCCTAGGTATTTACTATTTATGCACCAACCACCCTTGAGAAGACTTATATTGTGTCCGTAAATATAACATCTAGTAAATATGTATAACATCTAGTCCGTGCATTTCGCAGCCAATGACACCAATCCTTTATTTTTTATTAAGTCGATAACTTGAATAACCACAGGCATAGATAACATGAAATAACATTGTATTGTATTAACCTTAAATGTCCGTCCGTGTTCCCACCGTTTTTCAGGACATTTCAAAGACATCGGCAAAAAAAGCAAAAAACGTCTTGCTTAATTCAACTCAAGATTCCTAGCTTGAAAATGATGGTATAGTGTTATAATTTGGCATATCAATGCGCAAAGAAATGACGCAAACTTGATGAAAATTTTGGCTCGATATTTGTAGGTACTCGAATTTGAGATATAGGCCTCCAAAGTTCGGAACGTTTTTTCTGGGCCACCCGGTACATGGCGCACAGCAAGGCACAGAGTACACACTCCACATTACACAGCACCCTTTGAATCATGTTATCTATGCTACAGGACATAGCATAGAAATAGCTCCAACTTGTAATCTCCTTATTTGACAACCTAATAAGAGCGCTTTGCAATGAAATACAAATCAACGTTCAGAAGTCACATGAAAGAAACATGTCACATTTTTCCAAAGAGTGCATAATGTAAGTCATTATGAAAACACGCGAGTAGAAATGAGACAGCAATATCAGCGCAATGCGCGATACTATCTAAATGGCCCTCACTGAGGGAATCCCAATCTACACATTGGTGTGGATGTGCCGGAGGCTGAAGGCATATCACCCGACGGGGCCGTTTCATCACATAATGACGCGAAGAGAATCCAATCAAGTGGGTTGGTAGGTCGGTCATTTACCAGGCAATCGGCCGCTCGGCGAACACCTAGTGCAGCGTGCACATATCCATGAATCGTCTGAGATCCAATCGGGTCCTATTGTGTCGGTTTTCGCTGCGCTATCGACGGTTCAGTAGGTCTCAATCAGCCGCGTGGAGCGCTGGGTCGGACAGCCATCGGCCGTCCACCGTCCACAGCCAGTGCTGGACGGGCCACCGCTACCCCCTCCCCCTCCCGCTATCGGGTCATCTATGACAGTCATCAGGTCAGTTGATAGACAGTGCCATAGCGCTAGACAGCCAACGACGGTAAAAGCTACTTGTCGACGGGCAATGGGCAACAGCATGCAGTGTTTCAAGTAGGTATAGCCGCGACATTAGGCCTCAATCTGAAACTCCATTCGTGACGGATATGTTGATGCCAAATCTGTTCCCAAGAATTGTCTACTTTAAAAGTACCTTACGTTGGAAGGTTGTAACTCATTCGAACGACACTAAATGGGTGACTAATTCCTCGAAGGACTGACTGATCGATCGACAAATTGATTAATCGACTTATTGGTTGATTGACTGGTTGATAGATGTCAGCAGCATTGTCTAGCTGCCAAGCAAATGCTTCAACCATGAGTTACCAGCACGAAACCGTCTCATTCAAGGCAGACACCCACGTGTCGAAATATGCACTGAGCATCCCGATCATACCAATCAAGTTCTATAAATCATCAAAGGGAATCAAACAAATGATATCAAATTGGATATTGAGGAGAGTACCTACAATGATAAATATAGCTAGCACCTTCTATCCAATCATAAAACAACACATTATCGTCCCTCCCTGCAGCGCCGGTAAACGGCACTGTGACCAGGCGGACCGCACACCGGCGCGGCAGGTCGGCCGGTCGGCCGGGAGGGCACGCGTCACTGCACGGACAGTAAGCGGTGGGTGGGCGGCCGGCCGGCAGCGGGCAATTGCACATAATTACCCGCCCGCAGCGTCCGCGCAATCAATAGAGCAGCACCTAGTGGTAAGTGCGGCGCCGAGAAGATGGCCTGCTCCTACGTCACATATGATTATACCAGAGCGGCCCTCCGGGTGGCTACAGAAGATAAAGGGAGCTAGATGAAGGGTGCATCCCGCATGAAACATGCACCCACAAGTAGTGGGTACGCCGTACGCAGACCTACGATATGCATAATGATATCATGCACCCAACCTCGCCACCACGCACTTGCGCCCACCCAAAGCTAAAAAAGTGTCTTCTTCGACCAAACCCAAAAGCACTGTACAAAGACTTCCACATCAACTATGTATGCTCAGCCGATACCACGCAACTGAAGGCCGTCGATTAGCGTTTACTGTTTGAACTAGGGATATAGTTAGGTACACCAAAATTATTGTTCAGTTATTTATTAAAAACGATGCACATTCTACACCAATAATTGGATGGGTGGCTATTAGAGCTTCCTTAACCCTCGCCGGCACAGGCCATTTTGAGTCCTTCGACGGCACAAGGGGGAGGGGTTGGTACGACCCCCCCTCGCGTTTGGCCCCTGATCGAGCTAGAGCTTCGCGGAAAAAACGAGCGTGTTGCCCGTCACGAGAGGAAGCCGATCATACCCAATTTTAAGGTCCTAGGTTATCGGGTGACCTTCCAGGTCAGGTCAATGACCCGAAAACCGGGAAAATCGGGACCTGTTAGAAAGTCGTAAAGTGTGGCTGCTATGTGGTTTTCCGGGGTGCTGATCACGAATATCGTGTTAGTTTTGATCATACGGGTCAGGTCAGGTCAGGTCAACCGGTAGGGGCTGTGGCGGGTATTCGTAATACGTGTCAACCGCCTCGGACAGCTTCGTAACATGTTACGAAGGCACCAAAACCACTTCGTAAAGGTTCAAATGGTTGCTAAATTCGAATTCAGCTCCAAAAACTAGCCTAGAAACATGTAAAACTCGAAAAAGTGAACCGAGGTCACCCGAGGTCACCAAAGGTCAATGACCTGACCTGACCTGACCTTCAGGTGACCTTGACACCCACCCTAATGCATGGGAGCAACATCAAATCACATGTGTGAACGTTTGAAACCACGAAAAGCTTGCAAACGCGCGGCTAATGCGAGCCGACATGCGCCGAACCGCGATTTCGGCCAAACATGGTCACAGAAAAGAGGTCACAGGTCAAAGGTCATTGGGGTCAGGGTCATGAAATTTTGAGGGTAGATGTAAAATTGACCAATGCGAGGGTACTGAAAGTTTCGTCGCGATCGGCCGCTTTTTACGCGAGTTATTCGCGAAAAACCTTAGCCCCCCCCCCCTGTGCCGGCGAGGGTTAAACTCTACTTTGTTCAAAATGAATAGATTACTTGCAAAACCATCCAAGTGGACTGTCACCCCTGCAAGAATAAGTGAAGTTTCGAATGCATTACAGCATTAGCATGGATGAATGTACTCGGCCATAGTCCGTGCCTCAACATCCGTCAAGAGCCTTTGGTACCGTCTGGTGCCGGCTGTCGAGTGCCAGCGCCCAGCGCCGACTCGATTTTGTCTCGTTTGTTGAGTTAGACCGTTTCGAGCTAATAAGTCCATTTCAGGGTCATGTGATAAGAGGATAAAGGTGAGGCGATGGGCTTCATTGGTGGTGGTGACCGCTGCAATGGCTGAACCTATTCCGTCCAGACAGGAATGTCCCGCTGGGACAGGGTACCTAGCAGCTCGGACGGTCGTCCCATAGCGGGAAACCTGGCTATGCCTCACTAGTTGAGATTTGTACTCCAGCGTGGTGTATGCTGAGTGACCGCCGGCCTGGACAAGGTACTGTGAATAGGGATACGGGTTACGGATAGATTGGCTCTGAGGAATGAAGATACAAAGAACGACATTAGAATGTGGCGGTTCGATCGCTCCCCAGAGTCCGGACCGTCACCGACAGTCGGATACCCCACCAACCGAGGTAAGTAAGGGACAGACCACAGCTCTCGTAGCATTGAAACATGATCCAGTTGCCAAAGTATCAAATAAACTGGGTCACAATTTTTATCAAGGTCTTAGAGGACATCCCGCAGCTCAGATAGCAGCGCTACAGGTGGACAAATCCGAAACTAAAGCTTCTCAAAGCGT
This sequence comes from Amphibalanus amphitrite, assembly GCF_019059575.1. Lineage (NCBI taxonomy): Eukaryota > Metazoa > Arthropoda > Thecostraca > Balanomorpha > Balanidae > Amphibalanus > Amphibalanus amphitrite. The sequence goes on from NW_024881841.1 coordinate 553,978, forward strand.
CCAATCATTAGCTCTGGGTGGTCGCAGCGTGAGCGCACCAAGCGGCGTTATCCTGAACTATAGTTGCTTACAAGTGCCACTGGAGCAGGTAACCCGTGTCACCTCGGCGGCCCGGACGGATGGTGGGATCGGGCAGATGGCGCTGTCGGCGGGTGGGCTACCCAATAGAGCTCTGCTTCACCTATACCTACTACCTACATATACTTCGGCAAGGAAGCTTTGGTGAGGCCAATAATGGGATGATTGCGACATTATTGGGCTATTCAAACGACACCCATTAGACAGGTCAAGGTACGAACAAGCTCATGCGCCAGGTCAAGGTACGATCGAGCTCATCTGGCAGGACAAGCTATGAAGGCCAAGAGTTTTCCGCCAGACGGCGCCCATCACTCCAATGAATATCACCTTTCCATAATTATCGATGTATCGAATAGGATTAATGTCAGGGATACATGCTGCAACCGCAACCGTACGTACCGTTTGTCCTATCATTTTACATGACACGATAGACATGCGGTATTTTAACGAGAGCGTAGTGTTTTGAGCCGTGTTGGCTCATGACGACGGTGATCTCATGATCGCAGTGGACTATTGTGGCCTCTCTGATCAGGATCGAATATCGCACTGTCACTAGCACGGTTGAAAATAATTGATTTCGCAACAAGCTCAGCAACCGTCGTTTGATAAGTACGCGCGCGCAGGCTTGGCCTTGAATCCTCTGAAGAAAATCGCAGCTAATTCCATATAAAGGCCGCCCCACACTGGACCTCGCATGCGGGTTGCGAGTTTTTGGGTTTTCGGGTTTCTTCAAAATCAAATAATACAATCTAGGCTGAGTGACCCACACTACCATCAAACAAGCGAGTCTGCATGTTTTTAGCTTGCGAGCGACCTTGCATTGCATTCCAAAAGTTGATTTTGAGTCAACTTTCGATTTTCCTCGCTGCGAGGTCTGCGAGTTCTGCGAGGTTTGCGGGTTTTTCGTTGGAGCCGAATTTTGGTTCGTTGCGCTGGTATTGCGACTATATGTAAGTTTCTGAAGGTGTACCGGCTTCACTGCATTCATGAAGTTACCATAAGGAAACGGTCTAATCACTCTATGAATTAGTATTATGCCCGCAAACTCAAAACCCGCAAGCCCGCAACCCGCATGCGAGTTCCAGTGTGGGGCGGCCTTAAGAGGGAGATGAGATGTACAAACAGTCATATGCAGAGAAGGGGCAGTACTTCAATATATGAAAAAGAGCAATTAATTCAAAAGGGGTAAGCCACGCACTATCTTTAAATCATGTCACCGTTTGGCCAAACACGCCGTACACCGCTGAGGTAATCAGACGAGCAGCGAGCGCGCACTACTCGGGGGTAGGGGGATAGATTCTGCCCCACTCCGGGGAAAGGGGAAAACGGCAATCAAAAGCTTTCAACAAGACGGATTTTTGAAACGTTTTTGTATACTTAACCCTCGCATGTGTAGGGGGGGGGTCGGATGGACCCCCCCATGGTTTTTCGCGAATAACTCGCGTAAAAAGCGGCCGATCGCGACGAAACTTTCAGTACCCTCGCATTGATCAATTTTACACCTACCCTGAAAATTTCATGACCCTGACCCAAATGACCTTTGACCTGTGACCTCTTTTCCGAGACCATGTTTGGCCGGAATCGCGATTTCGCGTATGTCGGCTCGCACTAGCCGCGTGGTTGCAAGCTTTTCGTGGTTTCAAACGTTCAAACATGTGATTTGATGTTCCTCCCGTGTGTGTCAAGGTCACCTGAAGGTCAGGTCAAGTCATTGACCTTTGGTGACCTCGGGTGACCTCGGGTCACTTTTTCGAGTTTTACATGTTTCTAGGCTAGTTTTTGGAGCTGAATTCGAATTTAGCAACCATTTGAACATTTACGAAGTAGTTTTGGTGACTTCGTAACATGTTACGAAGCTGTCAGAGGCGGTTGACACGTACTACGAATACCCGTCACGACGCCTACTGGTTGACCTGACCTGACCTGACCCGACCTGGTCTAAATGCTTCAAGACATCATCTGTGATCAAAACTAACACGATATTCGTGATCAGCACCCCGAAAAACCCCTTAGCAGCCACACTTTACGACTTTCTAACAGGTCCCGATTTTCCCGACTTTGGGTCATTGACCTGACCTGGAAGGTCAACCAATGACCTAGGACCTTAAAATTGGGTATCATCGGCTTCCTCTCGTCACGGGCAACACGCTCGTTTTTTCCGCGAAGCTCTAGCTCGATCAGGGGCCAAACGGCAAGGGGGGGGTCCAACCGACCCCCCCCCCCCCCTACACATTAGAAGCTGGCAAACGCCGCACACATGCGAGGGTTAATGTATCACAAGTCAGGTCAAGGGTAAAAAATAAAAATTTCACGTTTCGACTTTAGTGGCTATTTGGACTTAGATTCATCAACCAGAAGGCGTTGCTATACGTATACTTGTAGGCTACCGAGGCAAAACGGATTACATAAAATGCCAAGCAAAGGTCAAGGTCAAGGCCAGGTCAGGTCACCAAAGAGGAACTATTAAATAGGATATGGGCGTCACATATTGTTTGGGTCATTTTACTCAAAGAACTCAATGGGCATATTCAATTAGTGATCTGGAGGCTGGAGCATACCTATTTGGATGAAGTTACGGTCGAGGTCAATTCAAGGTCAGGTCGAGGGGAGTCAATTTTGAAGTTAGTTTGAAAGACCAAAGAGCATTTTCCATGATAAATCGAATAGTACCTACTATTGCTCTTCCTGAACGTGTACAATATTTATAATTTTAAAAATACCTGACTATTTTGTGTGTCGCGACGTACCTAAAATATCAATGACTCCCAGACCGATTAGTTTAAAAATTAAAATGTTCGAGGCACGTAGTTTAGCGAGCACCACTTTACTAATGTTTCGTTTTGTTTTCGATAACCTCAGTTTTGAATTTTTTACTATATTGGTGCGAAAAAATCAATTTTTTGAAAATATTTAACAAACTGACATAGCAATTTCTTAACCCTCGCCCGCACATGGGGGGTGGTTGCCACCTCCCCCCCCCTAGGTAGTTTTTTTTTCGCTCTGCACTCCACATTTTTAAAGCTAGAAGCCTGATTTTTGGTATAGCTGCTCCTCTATATTCCTTTCTTGATGTCCACTGAAAATTTCAAGTTTCTGTGGTTTTTGGTTTCGGATATATGACCTTGTTCTTCAGGTCATGTCATCACCCAAATGACCAATTCTCAACATCTTGCGTTGGCTATGGGTCGTGAGCTTTTGACACCTTGATTTCGGCCTTTTTTGCCAGTCTTACCTGATACCTCCCACCTATCATGGAACATGTTGCTCGGCGATGTACAGATGTCAAGGTCAGGGTCAAGGTCAACCTAGGTCATCTATAAACATTGCATTTTAGGCAAGCTGAATTTACTTTTCGTGAAGCTTCTTTGACTGTATTTTTTATAAAAGCTTCTCATTTCATGATCTCATATAATATGGACACATACACAATCGGTGCACACATCAGTATACACAGACACACACAGACATACAAACACATATCATTGACCTTGACCTAACTTGACCTGAAATGACCTTATGCAACAAAAAAACTGGTCGGATAGTATGACAAAGAGGTTTTAGCTGGCCTGGCACCAGAAAACAGCATCGCCATCGGTATATGATAAGCAGCGCACTTGATATCCAACGGTGATCCAAAACAGCAACATTTTTTAGTTTGACCTGACCTGGAAGGTCAATGACCGACCTGAGAAGGTAAAACTATGTGTCATTGGATTCGTCTCTTCCCAAAGAATCTTTTTCGTCTTTACTGCGAAGCTCTATCTCCAACAGGAACGAAATGGCGCGGGGGGTGGCAACCCCCCCCCCCATGTGCGTTCTAGGATGGGAAAATGGCATGTGCGGGCGAGGGTTAATGAGTAATGACAAAATCTACCTAAGTGCATGCATGTTTTTTGTCTTGTTTCTTTGAAAATTGAAAACGTTAAAATTGAAACGTTTGAAGTTTTTTTTTTAAAGCTAACATGACGTCACAAAAAGGCATCTTTTTACGCCCAAAAATCGGACAGAGTTCGTTCACATTTTCAGGAATCGCGTCAAATTGATCTATGATGACGCAATGAAAGTTTGACGTAGCCAGCCTAAGGAGTTTGGAAGATAGTTGCGAAACACAGGAGGGCAGATCCTGCAAGCGGGGCGAGGGTTAAGGGCAAATTGCAAACAGCCAAAAATCGCCCGTCTTTTGGTGTGTTGACCATTTTGAATTTAGATCACGCGTTTAAATGATCTATCTATAGATCAATTATAGGTATCTATAGATCGGGCTCTTGTGTCAGCTGTCAGGCGGGCCGCTCCGTGCCTGTCTCGCTAAGGTGGTCAGTTCGAGCATTTGCTGTGAGAGACTGACAACGAGAGAAAGTATGTAAGGTAATGCCATAATGAATTTCCACGAAGTGTCCTCTCGTTTGCTGTCATTGCCATTTGCCAGTCACCTGCATGCAATGGGTACCTAATGCACGTATCACGTCCAAAATGTTTCTATCCATTTGGTCCGCCCTGTATAGGTTAAAAAACTGGCTGGGACAATAACGAATACCTTCTTTTGTTTGTAATGATTGGTGTTCCATTCTAAGGGGCATGGGTTGTAGACGAAATTTTGCTTAGCTATACATATGAATAGGTACATACAGTTGATTGCTATACCTAAAACGCATTTAGGAATTTAAATATCAATACCTACTAGGATATAACTTGCAAAATATGATAAATCGGGAATTATCTAGTCTATCAAAAACGGACATGTGATAATAAGGAAAAAATTCACACCATACCTTCATTCTAAACAGATTCCCACCAAGGGCTCCGTCACGACCCGATGGGTGGGGGGACGAAAGCCGTCTGAAGTCGATTCTTTCCATGCAGCACTCATATGCATAATGTTAATAATGTAAAATATTGGGGGGGACAAGTCCTCCTCGTCCCCCCCCCCCCCCCCCGGTGGCGGAGCCCATGATTCCCACGCATGCTTTCCGAGGAAATAGCGGATTTCTGTTCACTCCGGGCGCCGGGGTATAGGCTGTTCCGGCGCGCAGCCGTGCCGGGCGGCGCAGTCTACCAGGGCACCCGTCTAACGGCGCGTTGCAGTCTCCCAAAGCCTCCCGTTGAAGTCTCCAGAAACCGAGATAGTTATGCGCGGTTCTGAACGGATTAGCGGATTTCTTGGGATATTTTGCTCTGACTATCGTGTCGTACCCCTTTTGCGTTTAATGTCTAGTTATTTCAACCAGTCTTATTAACAGCAATAGACTGTTCGTGGCAAGTGGTCACTGGTCAGCAAATGGCATCCAAACATAAACTCAAATAAGGTAATGCCTCCAGCACCAGGCTATGACATGGTGCTGTATGGCATGGTGCTATGACATGGTGTATGAGCAGCTCACAGGGGCCCTAGTAATTCAAAGCATCCATAATTGAGCTGCGCTTCCTGCCCATCTTCACGGAGCGTGCGCATGTCCAGGGTTACAGTGTCACTTCAATAAATAATGTGCTATCCTAGCCTTGGGATGAGCAAGGCAGCTCGTTATCTTTTAGTCGATAGCTTGTTAACGTTAATTATCGTGGTATTAACATTAGTTTGTGTGAAAAAGAATCAATACCGAACCATCTAGCCGCAGTGTTGTCTACAATTATTGGCAGAACTTATCGAGTGCTTATCAGACAAAGATCCTCAAACCAGTTCCCATTGGGGGGGGGGGGGACAACGAGCCAGCAGTCACAGCAACGAGGCGAATGCCTGAAACTGGGGGGGGGGGGGCACGGCCCGATCCTTTGGGTCTTACACTGAGCCTAAGCTGTGCCCGGGAGAATGGTGCGGCCGGGGGGTGAGCCACCTGCCCAGGATAACGGCTCGACCAGTGTCAGAGGCACAGCCCGCTGAGTTGTGATGCCATGCTCGCTCCCCACCGCTAAATACCTCGTATCATTCGCAGATACTCATTCACCCACACCATCCAACCCTGTCGCTACCGCTGACCACCAGTATCAGTGAATCATAGGGCCACACAATGAAGTTTCAAGTGAAGTGAGTCAAGTGTGAGTGGACGGTACCGTCCAGTCCTGGATCCCTCCCTCCGACTGTCCACCATCCCTCATGTGACATAGACCCACAGCCCGTCCCGCGTCCCGTCCTCTGTCCCAGTAGCTCCCCTCCCCACCACACGCCAAGGACACTGCCCAGTGCCTGCGGGACCCTGTAGGAAGGTGCGGCCACTGACCTGGCACTCCTAAGCACTCAGAGACTCGGGGTGCCTTTGTCATGCACCAGCGCTCCATAGCAGGATGGGGCCGATTGGCAGGTGGCCCTCCATAAAGGCACCAAGCCGACGCACAAAAACTGTCAAGGTCAGACCCGCAACATTTTGGGGTAATTCAAAGCTTTTTGCCGGTATGTGAGAAGCAGTTTAAAAGCCGGTTCTATCTATTTTTTGTTTTGTTCGCGTTTCATTATTCAGTTCGTACAACGGGAGGTCCAGAAAAAAGGTGTCTACAACCTTTGTTCAGCGACCATGGCACTGAGTAAAAAATAGAACCCTGTTAGGGTATGTGGAGTGTGAGGCAGAGCTGGTCCTATCCAACAACTCGCCTTCCTCGACCGGTCACTACCTGACGCATTCACGCCCGGTAGGTATATGATAAGTGCACAGGGGGATGAGGGAAATGTGGCGAAACAGAGTGTGAGAGAGACAAAGTCAGAAGTAGAAATGCAAACTTCATTATTGTAACATTGCATGTTCTATAAAACAATAACAATGGGGCAATCAGCACTGCTGTAGAAATTCTCTTACCCGGAGAGAACGGGATATGAGCCACTAATATTTAAGAAGCTGTCATGAACAAAAACGCTGTTGAAATATTCCACTCCGCCAGTTCCAAAAGTGATCGAGGAATATCAACCATTAACCAACGCTATTAGCATTGGACAAACTGATACTGCTGATTCGAAGCAGCAATGCAATGGTTAGTGTTGACGTCTTGACATCTCTAATAAATCGCTATAAAAAACTCGCAGTGCATCACTTGGTGTAAAATTATTCAACAGGAACTGGCGAATAAAGGCAGTCGTATCAAGTACAATGCACACAAGAAAGCGCCTTCTTCATCACTGCGACAAGTCTAGCAAACGCGCGGGAATGTTCTGCATAGTTTCAGTGCATCGCTCCAGGCAAAAACAGAGCCCATCCCGACATATCACATCACAGTGGAGACATTGTGCACAGCGGAGCGCTTAGAGGCGGCAAAAAGCGTGCTTACTGGCCCCTCTACAGTCTGCTGCCCCGTTCAGTAAGCGCTCACCGGCTTCGCTAACTGTCCGCTGTCTCCGCCATTCTCCAAGCACGCTCACAGCCCGTTATTACTTCTTCTCGTCGCCGTCGTCCTGTTTTTCCGTGGGTGTCGCTGGCGCCGCGGCCTTTCGCCGCTGCTCCAGACGCTGCTCCAGAAACGGGAACACGGCATCGATACAGGACCAAGAAGTCCACTCGTGCTGCTTGTGACCTGTGGACAGAAGGAGACGCAGAGGGGTCAGTCAGTGACATGGAGACGACCCCGGCCGATCAGGTCAGAGGTCAGAGCATCGCCAAGTGGATTTAGGGCCTCTTCTTTGACGATCAAAGACAGACAACAAATATCGACTAGCGGTAAAAATTGAAAATGAACAAAACATATTTCTTTTTCAAAAGTGTAAACGCATTTTTCAAAATGTTCTGTCGTTCACCAAGAAGTCAATCTGTGTGCGTCTCACCGTCAGTCGAATACGGACTGTCGGGAGCCAGACGGACAAAACAGTTCGTCTGACAGACCTTCAGGGGGACGGAGGGACAAAACTGCTCGTCTGTGGTCTGTCTGATACGGGGACAGACAATCAGGGCCCGGACGGACGGACGGGGTCGCTCCCCTCCGACCACACAGGGTGCGCCGCCGCCGGCCGTGCTCATTGATTACGCGCGCCGGCTGATTAGAATGGCCGTCGCCGCCGTCGGCACCGCGCCACAATGCCGCACGCCGCGTCTCGCGAGCCATTTGCCGGCGTTTTTGGTGCGGCGCGGCGGCGGCGGCGGTGACGCGTTTCCGCCGGGGCCCGGGGGCAGCCGCCAGCGGCGAGGTCGGTGCCCCGGCGGCTGGGGCGTGACCCACGCGATGACACAGGGCAGGGTAGGGGCGCCGGCCGGGTCAGGTCACCGCCGGTATGGCCCCCTTACCGGTCTGAGCCGGAGCGACCCGAGGGGTCAGAGAGGAGGGCAGAGCTCTGCTCTCAGTTGGCCATGAAAGTCAGTCTAGCATCGTCTGGTTATCGAACTCAACGACACATCCTACGTCACAGTGAGACATGTACCCAAGAGTGCAATATGTTCCGTAGTAAATACAATTTAATGGCTATAAAATCATAGGCTTTAACCTAGATGAGCGCCATAAGAAAAGGGCGTCAAAGGCTGCACCATTGTAATTTCAGCCAGCAAGTGATAAAATCTATTGAAGTTGCCAATTTGCATCACACTGCCAGCCGCCAGCTAGGGTGGTTGATAAATACACAGCGCCTCTTCTAATTGAGGGTTATGAAACGCAGCAGCGACCAACACATAAATAATACAAGTACGGCAATCACTGGTAATAATTGAACAAAGTGATCCGTAACCAAGCCGGATCATCTATCTATTCGCCTATTTATCTTGATTCATTTATTCACATTTCATTTATTAATTTCGTGGCAAAACTCACCATTCCAAAATTGCTATCATTGACAGTTGTGGCAACATTTGAAAGTGCACCAGTTATATCACACGAGGTGATTCGACAGTGAATGACTCTGGACTGTAGAATACTCCAGGCGTTACCTCGATAAGGAATGACTTGAGGATAGAACGGGACAGACTCTTTATGATGGCGGTATTTAACAGAGGACACGTCAGTACAGTGCCAGTGAGATGTCTCGGACCTCTGCCCGGTTGACGACATCATTAGGTGAGCATCGCGTCTGTGTCAGGGTCAACTGACTGCTCAGCGCTGACAGCGACCAGCCACGGCGCCGGTCGGAGGGCGGCACAGCAGTGATGGCGAGCGGCCGGCGCCTCCACTCTCTGCCCGTCCGTCCGGCGCCTCGCCGATCCCCGTCACGACCGAACACAGCGCCAGACGGCGGAGCAGTGACACACCACTTCTCGACAGCGTGAGGTCGCGCAATAATGAGCGTGGGTGACGCTTCAGAAGGGTCAGTTATTCATGGAACGGCACGGACGAGCGTATTCACAACATTACACCAGATGCGACGACCTGGTCGTTCCTCAAGGCCGACACACGGGTAGACAGGCACGACACGGCTCGGCAGAACAGTGCTGCTTTTGTTTTGTTCTACAAAGGGACAATAAGAGGTGTTTGATAGTCAACAGCCTGTGCTCGACACCATGTAAATGTTCATGATATAGTATGGAACGAGGTCAGAACAGTGAATTGAAAGTAAATCTTAGCATAAAATATTGATAAATGACTCAAGGACAACATTGTGCTATCCTTAAACAGTAATACCTTGACAAACTGCATAAGTGATAGCCCCGTGCACCACGTCGACACTAGGACCCGGGTTCCACCTATCCGCCCACACACTACAATGTTCCATGCTCGTCGTTCGGAGCTGACATCAGCACCTCTCATATTCCGACACATCTTCACCCGAACGAAGGTCGGAAAACGCATCCATCAGCGCCCGATTCGACGCGAACAGTGACGTCATTCGACGGAGAACGATGTCTGGCAACGCATCCCGCCAATCACCGAGCATACATATGCATGGCACTGTGTACAAAAGCCCCGGACGGCGGCGATTCATGGGAACTCTGGACGGCTCAGACGGCACGATTACGTTGCATCACTGGGCACACGCTCCAACAGATGAGCCGGTCGCCTCGGGCGGGGCACGGGCCGGCAGACACCAACACACTGAAGAGTCGGACGGAGCTGGCCGACGCAAAAAGGGCCACCCACCTTGGTGTGCCGTGTGTCAGGGAGCACACGAGCCTAGCGCGGCGCGTCACCACTGGACGTGTGCAGCGGTCGAGCCAGGAGGGTCGCCCGCCGACGGCATCGACAGTCCGCACCGGCCGACCAACGTGGTAAACCATCACAGACAGGGCCAGATAATGGTTTACCATCCTGAGACAAGCGTCGGGCAGTCGCAAACTATCAGAGACGGGGTCTGGAGTCCAGACCCCCAGAACTACTGTTCAGACTCCGGACAGTAGTTTACCACACCGAAACCGAGTGTCGGCAGTCTTCACCGCCCGGAGACAAGGTCCTGGCAGTGGTATACCGCCAGGTCTGGATAATGGTTCACCACCCGGAGACGGGGCCGGCCCGGGCGCTATCGGCCCCATCACGGTCATAGAGAACACGACCGGCATGGAGCGCGATCCATAACTAAGCCGCGCTAAAAACCGACCTTGGCGAAGTTCCTGGCAGAGGGGGCACCAGACGGCCAGGGTCAGTGGCCATTCGACGGGATAAGGATCTAACCAGTGAAGCAGGTCACCCCGCCGCTGCGTCTGTCAGAATTCGCAACATTATCTCATTGTGAGGTCATTCTCACACATGTTGACAGGTAACGACCACATTCATTAAATTCCATTACAACACATGACACTACTCTCACCATTGTTGACACGGTTTACGGGCCATAGCGCAACCCAACGAAGCCTCTGCTGTTGGAGAAAATTTTTCAGTCAATCAACAGGCGAAAAAAGGAGCAAATTATATCAGCCCCAACACGGCCGCACATAACTTATATCCGACAGAGCTTAGTAATGGGCTGTGAATAAATAGAGAACGCGCCGTTAGGAAGCCGCTGCAACAATGAAGGTGCATGGAAGCAATGGCGTCCGCTCTGCATTAGCCAAGCCGGATGTGGTGTGCTATCCGGCCATTCGACCCGACTCTCTGTAATCGGCAGGGCCAATGGACGACGGCTAACAAATGGACTGCTGCCGGCCGCCGCGGGGAGGTTGCCGGATCCAGTCAGCCCCGGCCGGACCGGCCTCGAAGAGAGCACCCATTGGAGGGCACGGCGAGAGAGCACCCCTGGCGGCACAGCCGGGACTCAGAGAATACACCGGAGCACACCTACCCGCGCCACATCCCGGCCCGGGCTCACGGCCAGGGGGCGTCGTTCCGCCGACCTGGTGCCGCTAACAGCCGCCGCGGCGGGTGGCGGCGCTTCCCGGTGTCATCAGAAACACCTCATCAATTTCGCGCCCGCCGCCAGCCGTCCCAATCAAACCACAGTCACGGAAATGGTCCGATCGGGACGCGCCCCAGGCCTTGAGATCACACCCGATCGGCAGCGGCGCGATACGCGCTGGAGCGCCGGGAAAATGTCGCAAATCAGCCGACAAAAGCGGCGCCGGCGTCCTCAGTGCGGTGACGACACGCGTCGCGGCGAGGACGAGCCTCGCCCGAGACCCCAGCCACTCCGGTCTGTCACAGCCGAGTGGTGCTCAGCTACACTGAGGCCTGTCGTTACATATGTACTGCCGACATACCTGAAGCAGCTCTTCTTCAGCCGCCGGCGATACCAGCGTGACGCAGCGTCCATGGCCAAACTGCGTCAACTGTCAACAACTCAACAGACCCGCCCCCAAGCACCGTAGTGCGACGACAGCAAGGACAGCTGCAGCTTGACAGTGGGTACACACTGCCCTCAGGTCATATCCCGAGTCGAGTCAGAGGTCACATCACCTGTCACCAGGCTTCTGGTCGACCTTATGACACGGAGATTGGGCACTGGATACTGGATAGTGCAACCATGGATGAAGTATTCCTAATCTTCATCCATGGAATAATAAGGAATACCTAATCTATGGTGCAACCGAGACAGTGTAGCGTCGCCCCGCCAGTCAAATGCATCCGAGACGCAGCCCATCTCTGACAAGGGGCGCCTCCGACTCAGCCCAACAGCTCCACCCCACCACCGTGTACCCGGCGCCACACAGCGCCCCTTCTCCGTCCAGGGGCGGAATGCAGACCACAGACCACAGACCAGACCACACACCACAGACCGCAGCGAGAGAACGACGAGGGCGGGGCCGGCGAGGGGCAGCTGGGAGCGAGCGGAGAGAGCGCGCCGCGCCCGCCGGTAACGACCGACCCTGCCGACCTCAGGTCAAGGTCAGCCGGAGAGCGGTGCAGATGACGGCTCAGAGGAATGTGGCTGGACGCCGGCCGACCCGGCTGACACCGGCTCTATCTCGTCTATACCAGTAATACCGCACGGCGCGGCTTACTCAGCCGCATGTGTTGATCAAGGATGGATTGGCTCCAGTACCAAACGACATGAGTCCTAGAGATTGCAATCCCGGAACGTTTTACCAATCCCGGGATCCCGAAAGTTTTTATTTCGGGATCCCGGGATCCCGGGATCCCGGTCTTGTCACTAAATGTCGTAAGAGTGATTTCCTACTGACATATTTTGCGTCTTTTAGCTTACCACAAACAAAGAGGCAACCAAAAGCCATCCTTAGACCATGTCATTTGCATTAAAAACGATTGAATTTGCGAATAAAACGTTTCGATTTGATTAGCATTAGCATTGATTCCCAATTGGCCTTCATAAAACTGTGCGTCGACCAGTACGTTTACTAGACGGGTTCCAGCACATCCACGCCTCACTCACTCTTCCTCTACGCTACTCGTAGTTAGTGCGACAGTTTTAAAGGTAGTGTGCCAGCTTTCCTGGACCGTATGGAGTTAATGGCCCAGATAAGGAGAACCGGATTTTTAGAACTTATCCATACCTTCAAAACTCATGGAAACGTCTTAAATTCTTCAAATTTTGAGTACCCCAGTGCGAAATTCGCCCCGACGGGTTGTCGGTCGTACCCCAACCACATTTCACACCACTATGAACAATAAATGCACACACTGAAATCGCTATTACCGATATGCTCATCCAATCAAGTTTCGACAAACCCGTTCATCATCATCTCCTGCGGTTTCGAACACGCCTGTTAGGTGGTGCGGTAGACCGCGCCCAAAGCCAGGGCCCCGGTAACGTGAGGTAGCCGAGTCGGGGCAGCGTGCGCTGACCCAAGCCGGGGCCGCGCGTCCTCCCGGTGTCATGTGATAGCCCGGGGCTGCCCGCGGGGATGCGGTAGACCGCGCCCAAAGCTGCGGCCCCGGCTTGGGTCAGCACACGCTGCCCCGACTCGGCTACCTCACGTTACCGGGGCCCTGGCTTTGGGCGCGGCTTCTGCTCATACTTTGTGGTGCGGTGGTGGTGCGTCGGGCCGCGCGCTCTGACTTCGGCCAAGAAAAATGCGTCAGCTGATCATTGTCATTTCTGCCACTTGCGTGTGGTGAAATGGGGTCATAACTTAAGAGACGGCTTTTTCATATCAATTATTTTACATAAAATCATATTTCAAACCATAAATAATGTTCGACAGCCAAATAAAAGAAACAATACCAATACAGGCTTACAGTTTAAGGCTCGACATTGTGTTGTCTACGATTAGACAGCTGATAACTCATTCCCGTACGTCGTAACTCTATAATGACCTTTGCTTATTGTCACATGTGCGCCGCATTCGCGATTGTTGCCGACGCCTGTTTGCAGGTCAGCCCACTACAGTTGTTATACATATCGAAAGACCGATAAACTTTTAGGCGAAAGAGGCACTATTCCAGGCCCATTTTTGATTTTTTTTGCGATATTAGGTAAAAACAGAAGCTTCTTATCCTAGGAAAAATAAAATGGGAAATCTTTCAAAGGTGGCACACTACCTTTAAGCCATTGCCATGCTGGTAGGTCTGTCTAAAAACTCGCAACCAGTGTACGCCAACTTTGGCAGCTCCCTATTTCACAATGTTTTCCAAACGTCGCTTGGTCACTTAACCTCTTTCCGGTTCCGCTTTCATCATTAATGTCTCTCAGAATTTGCTCGAAGTCGCTTTGAGAGCAGAGTCACTGACTGGGAGAGCTCCACTCTATACCGTCTTCAACGTCTGAATCAGTGAGCTGTGCCGTCACTTGCGTGACATCTGTGTCATGTTTCTGCGACACGAGCTCAAAGACTGTCTTGATGACCTCCTTTGTTCCGGCCACGGACGGGCAACTCAGAATCGCTGAACGATCTGTGATCCTGATAAAGATGTTGCAGCGCTGATGCTGCAATTTTTTTGGCGTTCGGGACCCTTTTTCGTACGTATTTAAGCGGCTTAACCGCTGTGGGTGATACCCGAGAGCTACCAACACGGTCGATTGTCGACGGCCAATACGGGGTGCCAGCTAAATAGTTTATCTGCTTTATGTCATGCAGCACCATAAACAGTGTAAACAAGAATCGTGCAGCGGCTGCATTCTTTTTGAAAAACTGATTCTTTTCGGGATCCCGGGATTGGCGGAATTTCGGGATCGGGATCGGGATTAAAATCCCGCCGGGATCCCGGGATCCCGATCCCGGGATTGCAATCTCTAGGTCACATGACACAGTTCATATCACGCCCATCAGATACTGACAGTCTCCTAGACACACGCCTTGCTGCAGCACACCGAACGCAAGACACGGCTGTAAACTCAGAGCAGCAGCAATGCATCACGTAAAGACAAAAAGAGCGTAAGGCCGACCAGCCGGTGGAACTTCCACTACAGAAGATCAACGTTTGTTTTCAAAACACCCTCACCAGATAAAACGATCGGAGAGGCATCGTCACGATTCCAGCAGCATGTCGATCAGATCATGTCCGATATAAAACAGAAGGCCATCGCGGTTAACAGCCGCCGACTGGTCACCATTTACTCACGTAGCCGGGGCCACTCGTAACCACCCACGCACCTCCTGGGTGTCCAGCTGGTGTGACCCGGTCAGGTCAGTAACGGTTCACCGCGCCGGCGGCGGTCGGCCAGTGAAGGCCGTCTCACCTCCCCGCGGGGCGGAGACGCCGGTCGGTGGCGACCTTGACGGTGGCGCGGCGGCCGGGGTCGTCCCCGCCCCGCGGACAGAGAGCACCCCACTGCGAAGGACGCCCCGGCGACCGGCTCATCTCACCTCCGACCGGCGCGGCGGGAGAAATGGGTGGGCGGTTATCGGCCGCCCTCCGAGTGATACCATCAGCGGCGGCAGGACGCCAACCGATCCTTATGGCACCGGCAGAACACATCGAGAATTCAGGCGCCGTGAAAACCACTACGGCAGTCAGTAACCACATTCCTCACATTCAGAGTTGAGGGAAAGGGGTGGGAGCTTTGTAGTCGAAAGACCGGAGCATTAGCTCATGAAGGCTGGGAGCGTTCGCAAATAAATGCTAAGTCCATTGGCCGTCACACAGGTCTGGAAGCCCGTCGATGGCATTGCAGACATTTATCTTCCACGATTACGAAATGCTGACATCGCTAATGAGATGACATCCATTTACGGCAAGACACAGAATGCAGAACCCGTTTTAGATATGCCGTAGGTACTAGGTATTGAGTGAAATCCGCCAGTTCATGAAAAGCTTAGACATTCAGTCGAACGCAGACAGCCGATTGAAGCAAGCAGCAAAATAGCTATGACCATCCGGAGCTTGCAGAGCGTTACGACAAATGTCTGATAATTCTAATTTAGACATGTCATGAAATTCCAGACGTAGACCAGGCAGTCTATGAAATTTGTCCCGATGGTTCTGTCTGGCACAACCCGCTCAGATTAATTGAACACCACCGGCCCAAGCACTGCGCCTTGTAAGACGCCTGTCGCCTGGCACGTCCACCTGTATCGACGCGTCACCTGTGTCGGGTCTCTGAAAAAGCTACCCGCGCGGGTAAGGTATACGACAAGGCGCGTGGGTGACGGGAGTGCTGCGTATCGCCTTCTGTGTACCGCATGCCACTCGTGCCGAACCATAGCCGGATCGGACGCGGGTCTGATACCGAGGTGGGGGATGATCATTGAACACGGATGCCTGGGACCGGACTGGACCGGTTATTACTCACACAGCAGCGGACGTGCATAAATAAGAGAGCAATGAGAGCAGAGCTTCCTAGACTCGGCATAGAGGGGCGATCACCATCACAACAGCTGAGGTCTACCGTTACTACCCGATACTACAACAACTTTGCTGGGAATAAGACTACAAAAGGAATTCGACGTCTGTCAACCATAATGAGACACTTCTGAATTCGATAGAAGTCATGAGAAGATTTGTTCTGAAGATATCTCCCTGGACTCTCGAGAACGGCAATCAAAATGCGACTAGCAATAAAACACCCATAAAAAAACTAAACCGTATTGCAAGATTCCACTACGAAATAAATATCTGTAATTATCATGCGCTTAGATAGATTGATGATAAATAATCAGTCGTTGAAATTCCAGCACCAGCTAAACACAGACGATCCTTTTACTAAACAATTCTTTCCTTTTTAAGGTGTTGAATAACTAACACCAAGCATCGTTTTCATAGTTAATGTCAGCCTAATAACTACGCCAGAAACAAGTGTGGAGATAAACACAGCATGGCCAGAAGCTTTAGAAACGAGCCACTTGTTCGTGTTCTGACGACCGGAGGCTAACAGCAAACCAGCGATGGTGACTGACAGCAAGCTAACAGAACATATAGGTCGTGAGTCGTCTGCTGTGCACTGCGAGAGAGAGAGAGAGAGAGAGAGAGAGAGAGAGAGAGAGAGAGAGAGAGAGAGAGAGAGAGAGAGAGAGAGAGAGAGAGAGAGAGAGAGAGAGAGAGAGAGAGAGAGAGAGAGAGAGAGCGAGATCACCGTCTGCAGACGTTACGATCCGTCGGAAGCCACGGAGGATTATCCCTGTGCCATACGACGGAAGCAGCTGAGAGGATTATCTCGCCGCGAGCTGTTGCGGTAGGCCCGGCGGCAGCGGTAAAAACCAGGCAGCGGCCCAACGAGAGTGGGATAATCCCTCGAACAAGGCGGGAGATCAGTGTACTACTGCGATAGCCCACTTCTGCCACCCGTGCAGACAGTTCTAACAGGAATCAGCAGATCATGAATAATGCCGCCACCCGTAGACCATGAATAGTTATGGCAGTCAATAGTCATTCGTCAAGATATCGGTACACTCAACAGTCAACCTAGTGTCACCCGTGCAGCATGAATGCAAAATTTCAGGGGACGCTTCTGTGTTGCAGGAGCGAGCATATGTTTGTCTTAGATTTAGATCCCCCATCATCTTGGCGACAATACAAATTTTAATTCCCACGATTGTAATGTTGATTCGTCCTGCATAATTTTTGAAGATCCAGTGCAGTGCGGAGGAGTCAGTAAAAATGGACAGAACAGTTATCAGACGGTGTAATTTTTCCTATTAATAATTGCGGTATCGCCAAACTATCAACTATCATCACAAGAAGATTGCAAGATCAGCTCAGCATCCATCAATATCGCATGCTGCAGAGTTTTAGATTGCAGTTGTGGCATGAGAAATGCAGGGTACTGGCACAATTCGAGCTGCAGGTGCTTCATTAAACATGAGGAACAAGGTCAGAATGCCACGAAAAAGTGATTT
Source organism: Amphibalanus amphitrite (assembly GCF_019059575.1). NCBI lineage: Eukaryota > Metazoa > Arthropoda > Thecostraca > Balanomorpha > Balanidae > Amphibalanus > Amphibalanus amphitrite. The sequence goes on from NW_024881841.1 coordinate 571,551, forward strand.
CTCAGAGTGATCGACACTGCAATAACGGTCGTCACGTTCGGATATTCGGATTTTAATTACCTTCGGGACTGGGGGACAGGGACCGGGGATTCTATCGGTAGGATTGGGGACGACCGTTCTGACCTCTGTTGGTGGTATTGGGCGACGGGACCGGCCTTCCAAAAGCTGCCAGGGGAGCTGGGCGATGGGAGACGGAATTGCCCTCCCTGGCCCCTACCTTCGAGGCTAGGGGATGGGGACCGGAGTGGGGGAAGACTGTGCTGACCCCTGCCGGCGAGACAGGGGGAAGGAACCGTCTTACGAAGGCCGGCGCACCTATGACCAGGGCTGCTCTGATACAGTGGATAACCTTGCCTCAAGCGGCAGTCTCTGGCGCATCCTCTGTTCACGTGACCAGCAGGGAGTTCCGCCACAACCGAATCGAAACGGTAGGGACAAGGATCTAGCAAGCGAGTACCACTGCGTGACACGGACTCGATGTCAGTCGGCACTTGTGATATTTGATGTATTTTAGATAAAAGTTAGATGTTTGGCATGCAGCAATTAATATATAGATTCGCACGTTCGCCGAAGTCGACATTATTAATTACAAAATACTACGGCTCATTCTAGATAGAGCTGCTTGCCAACAATAGCTAGATGTACATCAATGCTCATTGCTCAGTGCCTAAGGAAGCGTAAGAAAATGATAGATGAGATACCTCATTAGCATGCATGATCTGTGGGAAAGCCCGTCGTATGAGCTGCAACAGACTTTGGCATCTACCCACGCTACCGGACACAGTGAATAAGCTGGAATGTCAAGTGGCAAACCTACCAGGCGTTGAGGTATATATTGTAGTGTCTGTAGTCTCCGAAAACGGGCGACAAGTTCAAGAACCACGCAAAGGGCAGTCTTAGTGGTTGTGCCCTTTATGCGACAAACTATGAGCATCTCGAAGAGAGGCGTTCCTTCATTCAGGCAACCAGTTATTCCCAACACAAAACACATACTTGGGAAGGCTAGGAAGGAGAAAAGAGAAGGCGAAAGAGCACTGCTAACAACTCGAGCAGGTAGTAAGGCCAGCTGAGCGATATTACCGCAGCGTCCTTTCTCGCCAGATCGGAACTGACCGCTACTGTCAACATTTCGCACAATTTCCGTCCTCGGTCTGCCACGACCTACCAGTAAAGCACAGGAACTTGTTATTACGTGTGCGTACGGCGCATTGAATTACCCGGAACTAGAACATGACCTAGTTGCATGACCGAAACCGGACAATTATACGCCATTTTGGCCGCTTCATGACACCCGTGAAGGTCGGGGTAGTTGAACTGCTATCCTGCGTGACAAACGAGTTCGGTCAAGAATGTGTGAAGAAAATATAAAATATATGATGTAAGTACAGCGGAAGGCATAGGTAATAGGTACATTGTTCCACAATGCCTATGTTTAAGTGCGATTCCGGTTGGAAATTGGAGCCTACAATCATCGCCATTGCGCGCGTAACAATTGTCACGTCACATGCCGATCTATCTACATTCTACGTAGATTCGTGTGTATATTGACGTCCACGACAGCAGCAGTCTGAGCAGTGCGCACCTCCTCTCCCCTCTCCAGCCCGGGGAAGGGGCATCGGTGGCCATTTGTCTCGGTCCAGGCGACCCCCGGTGGCCTCGGCCCAAATGGCAGCCGACCGGCGGCTGTACTGGCTGCACGGGACCAGAGTGTAAATCACCACGCAATTGATATTCCGAGTGGATCGCCGCGCACGCCGTCACGAAATTATATGGTCGTCTGTAACCATATAATTGTTCAAAGATCATCATGGAGGCGCCAGCGCACGAGGGACGTTCATCTAACGCACAGATTGTGAAACAGCTGGGCCGCAGATTGAATGTGAGGTTTCTGCAGCAGCGGAGCTGTTTCGGGAGCGGTCTGAAAGGTGTGAAAAGGCCTGGAGGCGTGCCTACTGCGGTGTGAGAAGGGCCCCAGGGCGCACCTTGTGCTGTGTGAGAAGGGTCCCAGCGCGGTGACGGTTCTGACGCCCCTGGGTGCGCAGCAGCGGCGCTCCCCGACTGCTGAACGTGCATACCGAGCGAAGAATTACCAGTCCAATCAGACAGGCGAAGGAGAGTCACTGTCGAAGGAGACGGTCGTCGTCGCGGGAGCGACTCGACACTGGACAGATGGGACGGCCCTGACCCAGCGACAGACTCCGGTCACCCGTCACTGATGTACAGTGACTGAGACGGAGTCACTGCAGTGGCCCATCGACGCCGGCCAGTGACCGACCAGTGACTGGTGCAGATCACCGACATTGATGTCTATCATTCGTTCTTCACTTTGTGCCGCAGCCGTCCACAGTGTCACAAAAACTGTAACATCACCCCAAAAGCTCACATGACTGTTGAAAATAAGTCACTAAAGTCTGAAACATTGCTTTGTCACACATCAAACCGCCAGCGATGTGTACCCTAAACCAACGCCGGGTCTAGTATCGCCGATATAGGCACCGTAGTCCTACCTGACAGGCGATATTTCATGCTACCATCCGTGGCACCAGCGAGCAGTGGGATTTCCATACGTGGCACCAGCAAGGCCAACAAAGCAAGTGACGAGGGTCACGAGGCCATGGGGCGGGCAACGAAAATTAGGCACTATTCCAAACTAGAATGAAGGCAACGACCAACGTATCAATTCAGCGTGCTCCGCCTCAAGCATGTGGAAGATTTAATTGCAGTATCTAGAAAATGATGAACACGTTACGCACAGAGAAACTGGTTGACCTTTTGTAAAATTGCTATGTCGTGGATCTAAGAACACTATGTCATCCAGCAAACTCAACTATGCAGTAAATACGTATCCAGTAAATACAGATTGGTGACCCGACAGACGAAACTTCTGCTAGGGAACAGGGTAATTACGCCAGGTGAGCTCTGCAGCTATCGGAAAGAAGCGGTGGAGGTTAGACCCACAAAGAACCCAAAGCCCACCAGAGCCGTAAAGAACCCCACCGGGCGGCTGACAAAGAGCGCGGACCCGGGTCCACCCATCCGTGCGCCGGCGCCGGACGGCAGGAGCCGCTGCCCCCCGGCCGCCCTGTCCTGAGTCACTCCTGCCCACGGGACCCACGCTGACGCAAACGACCGCTCCCGGCACCTGGTCCAAGGCCAGCCATCACAGCCGAGCAGGTCGACCAATGGAAGCTCTGTCACCCGCACCCAGAGGCAATCCATTCCGGTCGACCGTCTCTGTGACCCAGCGACCCCCTCCCCCACTAGCCACTGGCAGTCGCCGGTTGAAGAAGGTCCCGCTGCGCGCTCATCCTTTACTTGCTAACCGAGGACTGCAGACGACCCACAGCGCACCAGCCGGAAGCCAGGGGAGCCGAGCAGCTGAGCTGCTCAACTAAGACGTTCAATAACACGCTGACGCAGTGAAGCTGCAACGCGGCGCAGTGCCAGGTTTCACAACGGTACACGGGAGCCAGCAATCGCTCTGGATCTGTGCTCCCGTGTGCCTCCTACTTGAAATGCATGCCGACGATAATGTGCAACATCGATAACCAGCTTACCACGTGGGATTGCCTGAATGGTTTACTTCATCGCCAGATGATGAATCTCAACAACCGATGAAGCGCGGCGTAACGATCACAAACAATATCGCAGCCAGTTGCATGTTAGCATATCGATATAAGCAAACGTTCTTTAACGATCATTGTGATGGAGTCACAGTTGTTTACTTCAATAATTCAATGAATTACATGAAAGCACAATAGCTGGTTAAATCTTCACAAATAAAAATGAATATGCAGAAACATGCAGGCCAATACTTCTGAACATCCAAGGTACGTTGCATCTGAAGACACCTCACACTTGTCTATTTATTTCATAACAACCACAGGCCGAGGCCCACATTAAGGCTGCAGTCGCAATAAAATTTCCCATCCCACCCCCTCAGGCATTCAACCCGCACTGCCCTCCCCTACACACATACAATCCCTCCCAGCATACATACACATACACCAGACGCGATCACAGAAAGTAAGTAGCAAAGAGTGCTGGCTGACATCAGTCGATATCACTCATTAAAAGTGCCCTGACTACTCGCAAAGCGGAGCAGTAGTGCTCTCCAATGACATGACGGCTGGGGCATTCCACGATAGATCGACCAAAGCCGTACACCCTCATATTTTATTTTTTGCTTAAAATTGGTCTAATGGGTTGTTATGGGCGGGGAAGCCAGCTGTGCCAAGGATTTTTTTCTTCGAACACCGGTTTCCGAGATATAGCCTCAGGCAATTCCTGGAGGTCACGCTGCAACCCTATGTTTGGCGGCTTATAACTCAGAAACTATTGGTTTTCAATGGTAAAAACTTTATATGGTTCAACTTGCAATCAACCAGCGAACGTTTTGGCTATCTCGGATTTTCGATTTTTGAAAATTTTGATCACGTGACGTCTTGATCTTTTTTCGAAGAGTGACCTTGATATGATCCCAACTGAAAGTCGCAATTTTGTCTGATGACGATTAAAGCCTTATCAATTGTCATTCATATGCGACAATAAAAAAGGTGGCTTTCGGCCTGCATTGACCTGAGATCAGGTCATTTTTATGACCTGTCCATTATTACGAGCGGGAGCGACAGCGAGATCTCGAGACTAAAGCAAGATAGCGACAAGTGGTAAACGATACAGGATTCACACGGATAAGGTCTACAATTTTTACTGAGGTAATTTTCAGGTCAGGTCAAAGATGACGTCACAGGCGTAAAAAGGAAGTCAAAATAGTTTTGGCTGTACCTTTTGATCTAATAAAGAAAGAGACGTAGAATAGGCAACAATCCGTTTGCTTTCGCATAGCGCCAGTTCGTTTTGAGTTTCGATACCGATGACCTGAGGTCAGGTCAATTTCTTGACCACCCCATTATAAGTTAATTGGGGGAAAATCAGCTCCCTTATTTTTACACTAAAACGCGTCGGAATTGCCTAATCTACCATGAGTGACTCCATATGCGACTAACTTTGACTATCTTGACACCTTTTTTGCTCTTGGTCAACTGTGAAGTTGCTCTTGGGTCATGTGACGTCATTAAAGGTCACCAAATGTTTTTTTGCTAATAACTCCTTACGGGTTTGAGATACAGCCGCGCGGATAGGCTCATTGTGTTCAGCTCGTCAAGGCCCATCGATTGATATATATATATATATATATATATATATATATATATATATATATATATATATATATATATATATATATATATATATATATATATATATATATATATATATATATATATATATATATATATATATGATGACCTTAAGGTCACGTGACCTAAGGTCAACTTTTGACCTTGACCTTTCGAGGTCAACATACACATGCTTCGATGCGGATCGACGAGAGGATCACGATGGTGCTATTAGTTTGTTCCTAGCTGGGATACTTCGAAAGTTATTCGAGAAAAACTTCATATATATATGTAGTGCCGATATTTAGACTTTCTTTTTACCCCTGTGACGTCATCTTTGACCTGACCTGAAAATGACCTCAGTAAAAATTGTAGACCTTATCCATGTGTACCCTGTGCCGTTTACCGCTTGTCGCTATCTTGCTTTGTTCTCGAGATCTCGCTGTTGCTCCCGCTCGTAATAATGGGAAGGTCATAAAAATGACCTGACCTGAGGTCAACGCAGGCCGAAAGCCACTTTTTTATTATCGCATATGAATGACAATTGATAAGGCTTTAATCGTCATCAGACAAAATTGCGACTTTCAGTTGGGAAAATATCAAGGTCACTCTTCGAAAAAAAGGTCAAGATGTCACGTGATCAAAATTTTCAAAATTCGAAAATCCGAGATAACCAAAACGTTTGTTGGTTGATGTTGAACCATATCAAGTTTTTTACCATAGAAAACCAATAGTTTCTGAGTTATAAGCCGCCAAACATAGGGTTGCAGCGTGACCTCCAGGAACTGCCCGAGGCTATATCTCGGAAACCGTTGTTCGAAGAAAAAAATCCTTGCCACAGCTGGGTCCCCCGCCCATCACAACCCATTAGACCAATTTTAAGCAAAAAATAAAATATGCGGGTGTAAATTTTAAGTTTTTTTGGTCGATCTATCGTGGAATGCCCCGGCTGGAAGAAGTCTGCCTCCGAATGCTCGTGTAAGAATTTGTTTAGTTGGTTGGGTAGTCGAATAAACAAGCCACACTTCACAGCGTTAACTCTGCCAAATGGGACATGAAAAAGGCCTGTGTGCCGAGAACGCCTAACCTGAGTGACAAGGCTGAATTTCGCCACCAGCTCGTGACAGTCAATCCGGCCGCTAAAGATAGAACGCATAAAAGTTATATCAGCCTGTGTCATGCGTGCCTTAATTGACTGACATCTAAAGTGATTTAAAAGGGATTGGTAGTCCAGAGAAGGACACCTACCCTGTGTTTTTGCAGCTAGCCACATAAGAAAGCGGTGATTGAGACGCTCTAGGCGGGCCATGTGGGTTACAGCAGCCCCTGACCATATGACGCTGGCATACTCAATCACCGACCGGACGTGGGCGATATAGGCAGTCATCACGGGGCGATGGTCGAACCTAGTTCCGCGCATACATGGTCTGCATGCTCCGAATGAGCAAGCCAAGCATGCGGTTAGCCTTCCTGGTCACCTCGTCAACGTGCTGGGCAAAGGTGAGCTTACTGTCTAAAATCACTCCAAGGTCACGGATATGCTCACAACGCTCAAGTCGCTCACCTCGTTTTCGCACAGCAAAAAAAAAACAAAAAAAAACAAGAAACAAAAACAGAGACACTCTCAAGTGTCAGTCTCCCAGCCATCACTAGGCGTTGCAAAGGGCCCGTTCATTGGTGTCAGTATACAGCTGAAATTATAGAGGCCTACTGCAGGCCCTCTTCTCCGTCTGCGAATCGCGACAGGTCAACCTCTCGCAGAGCTTACCGATCAGCTCCTGCATATCACACCAACGCCGCACCGTGCGAGTCCTACCAGAGGCGACACAGGCCGGCCCTCAGTGTGATGCTGCCGCCCCAAAAAAGTGAAGATGCGGCCTCTCGAAACTTGGAGAGTTGGGTGGCCGATTATCAGCCAATAGCGGTGATTTAAGCAGACTGCGACTGAAACATTACGGGAGCTAGTTAGCTTAAGATGACGGTAGTTATCCCGCGCCCCACGGGGGGGGGCTATTTATAGCCCCCCTTCCGTTTTTCTGCAATAACTTCCAAACCGCTTGACGTATCGACGCCAAACTTTCAGTACCTTCGGCTGCATCAATTTGACACCTTGTGTCAAAATTTGAACTTCGCACCTACCATTGGTCAGCCGGAAATGACGTCAGAGTGACGTCATGTTCGGCCGATTTCGACGCAAAACATTGAACCACGGCAATCGCTCTCAAGAGCTCAGTTTTTAAGCTAGATCCAATTTCTTTGCGCGAGAGGACTCAGCATAGACTGCGCTATCAAACTGCTATCTCGGATTTTCAAAATTTTGAAAATTTCGAAAATTTTATATAATAAAATTCAAAATATATATTTTTACAATTTTTTCGAAAATTTTTTGACTTTTCGAAAAAACCGGAATATGTGTGATAGAACGCATTATTATGACTAACTCTAGCAAGTTTTAGCTAAATATCTTCAAAAATGGCCAAGTTATACGCATTATTGCAAAAAATTAACAATTATTAATTTTTCAAATCAATTTTTCAGCACGAATTTGACATCCTACGCCAATATAAGTAGCACCATCGTGTTCCTGAGCTCAAACTGCATCCATTAGACACCTTTTTTGACCTGAAAGTGACCTGACCTAAGCTAAATTTGACTCAAAATGACCTCGAATGACACAGACGACATCAAATTCGAAATTTTTGGCCTAAATCGACCATAAAACATGTGTCACGTGACCGACGGATGATATAATATTTTCGTGACCTGTGATGACCTGACCTTGACCTGAAAATCAAAGTACAAGTTTGGTACCCTCAGAGTATCTAGAGCATCTGTTCACGAGTGTGTGAACCGAAAATGAGCCTGATCTGACTTGTAAGACGGCGGCCAGAGCCCAAAACGTGAACAAGCCAAAATGCCAATAATTTTTACTTTGACCTGACCTGTGACGTCATCGGTGACCTCGAGGTCAATGACATTAGGTTTCGCTCAACAGTTTTTCCGGGGCTATCAGACGCCGTTTGAATTTTGACGATCGGCCCGGTAGTTTCGGAGTTAGGAGGGGGGGGGGCTATTCATAGCCCCCCCCAGTAGGGCGTGTTATACGCAGACCCCAGTGGGGCGCGGGTTATGAATGCTTCTGCACCTCCAAATTTTGGGCTATCGAAGATCCTGATGCCGCCCCTGCCGAGTTTGCAGTGCCACCCATATCAGGTGAAAAGTGCCGCCCCTAGTCGTATTAACGACCCAGTACGACCCAGTGAAAATCCCTTATAATACGCTCTGGTGCAAGTCGCAAAAAAAGACAGTATGTGCGTGTTTTGTTCTTGTTTGTTGTTTGTTGGGGCTTTAGGGCGTGCCGACTGTTGAGCCGATTAGGGCCAGGGCAGTGCACTGCCGCTACGAAAAAGGTGATGGGGAAGTCACTGCAGTAGCTGCTCTGTCACCCCTGTACAGGGTGTCCCAGAATTACCCGGACATTGTTAATTAGCGTATAAAATAAGGCAAACATGATTGCGCTTTTTTCTTTTTATTGTCCTATATAGTCAACTAGGGTGGCTGTGAAATAGCACATGCAATAGATACGCTTGTTACAAGATCAGCCGACAATGATTGAAAATGCCAGCCATTGCTGGTCTCAGTTGTTTTACGGCTCTCCCGAAACTGGGTGAAGGCCTGTTTTCTTTGACCTGTTGCCGGAGGATAATACGATCATATAAGATAAACTTAACATCAAAGTGTTCCCAGGTCATATGGCATTATCCCCCAAAACAAAAATTGCTGCCTACACCACTTTCGCCGCGTTTTTTACATCTGAAGTGGAGAAGCTCCATGTCTGAACATGGCGGGACCTTTGGCTTCCAACAGATTTGGTTTCCAAAACAAACCCGTTCATGGCCATTTGGTTTACGGCATCCAGTTTTTTTTACTGGTAGAATATTACCGCAGTAGTACTTTGTGCTAACGGCTGTCTTTGGGCCATCATATCAAGCCCAATGAGTGCACGGTGGCTCAAAATGTCTCACAATTTGATTTTCGACGGGTGCCTGGCCGTCTCTGCTGTTTGGGCGTTGTAGCCATCTGACGTTCACACACGCCTTTTTCGGGCGGTTCAAATGACAGAATACCTTTGTTAGACCACAAAGTGTGCTTCAATATATTTTTTTTTGTTGTATATGTTATATTTTGGGGATGAATTGTAGTGATTTTCGCTGCTTTTCCCGTAGTTTTCGCATATTTTTCAGGCGAGGGACCCCAAATTCCAAAATTTTGCGAAGATAGTGGTGGAAAGTAGACTGATGTTCTTTAGATAATCCTGATCTATCGTTTAGCTAGTTTTTAGCTAGATCAGTGACGTTTGTTGTCCGTGACAAGCAACCACCCGTATGACAACTGGTGCATGGCCCTTTTTGGCCGAGCCCAAGCTTGTCAATCAGGGTTATCTCTTGCTCTCTCTGGCTTCGTTGGCTGATATAATTGCGCTTTGCTCAATCCTAACTGCTTGCAGATGAGCTGCTGAAGCTCTCCAGCAAAAACCATGCAGAAAGTCCGTTTACAAAGTTGAAAACGGGAGTTGATTCACCATGGTTGCCTATTACTTGTTGAAGCACTTGCTGTATGTAAGGCATAGGTATAAGTTCTATGAGAAAAACACTTTTAAATGGCCTCCTTACAATGAAATACCGAAAGATGAAATAATGAAATAATTATTGATGATTTCGACCACAGGTCATTATCAAAATATTATAGGGAACATTCTTAAACTTTGTCTTGGCTATAGGACTTAACCTAATAACATATACAGGGTGATTCATAGCCATGTGACCTATTTAGTTGATCTCTCTTGAGAAGAGGATTGCATATTTCCGCGTGAAATTTCACGTGCTAGTAGAAAATTTTATGAAGTTTTGTTCTATCTTGGTCTGGTCTGTGTGTATCGCTCAAGATGTAGACAGCGCAGCAAAAAGTAAAAATGTGTAATTTGTATAGGTTAACGCAGTCCGTCAAGCAAACACAAAGATGTTTCTGCACGTCTGAGGGCTTGCACCCAAGGGAAACTCAAAAGAAGATAACAATTCATAGAATCGTTAATCAATTCAAAGCAGAGGGCACGGTTCAATGATAAACACGGCACAAAAAAAAATTGTTAAGCGAACCCCGGAAAGTTGATTTCAAAGAGCGCTGAGGTCAGGTGTGCGCCACACTCGCCGGAGCTCAACGTCGTGGAATTCTTTCTCTGGGGCTATGCAAAGTCCGAGGTCTATGAGGAGAGTCCCCAGGATATTCTGGGGCTGAAGGATGCCATTGGAAGCTGCGTTGGTTCTATTTCTTTAGAAATGTTATGCGTCCGCGCCATCGCCAACTTTAGGCTCTGGCGCTGGAGTGCATCCGTCGCCGAGGTGGCCATTTTGAACATTTTGTCTAAAACAAGTGTGAGAGTCGAAGGAAAAGTATTTGTGACTGATGCTATACATGGATCAAAACTTCAGATTTGGCTGTTTAATATGGTACTTGGCAATGGCATGTAACACGAATGCATTTCCTGTAGTTTTCATTTATTTTCGGTCACACGGCTATGAATCACCCTGTACTTCATTCGTTAGTTGTAGGAGCATTTTAGGTGAGCTCTATATGCAATGTGTTCACGTGAAATGTTTGAAAATGTGAATTTTTCTGCCGATATTGTGAGCTTCCCGTTGTGTCTGACAAAAGTTCTGTCTGGCTTATTTTCATAATGACCTGTGGTCGAAATCATCAATAATTATTTCATTATTTCATCCTTCGGTATTTCATTGTAAGGAGGCCATTTAAAAGTGTTTTTCTCATGGTTGCCTATTAGCGGCTTAAGCTGAAAACGGAAAAGGACTACTCTTACTTGACTCTGGATAATACTTGACTCGAGTCGTTACCGGTCACCAAAAGCACACAGTCCCCAAGCTCGAGAGCTAAGGTATATCTTATAAAAGTATGATGCTTGTATATCATTAGAATCGAGCGCAACCGTACTTTAAGCCAGAAAATAAATGTCCGGGTAATTCTGGGACACCCTGTAGGCCGGTAAGGAGGGGGCCGGGGCGGCGCATATCCCCCTCCGCCCTATGGTCCGGGGCAGTGGCTGTCCCACCGTCCCTGTAGGCCGGGCGAGGAGGGGACTGGGACAGTATCTGCTCTGCCGGGGCGGCAGAGCAGATACTGTCCCAGTCCCCTCCCGGTGACAGTAGGAGGTAGGCCGGTGACAAGGGGTCCGGGACAGTGCCTGCCCCACCGCCCCTGTAGGCCGCTGAGGAAGGGGGGCCGGGGCGGCGCACATCCCCGGCCGCCGGCCGTCCACCAAGGTCGCGGCCGGCGGCGTGCATCGCTCTCCGGGAGCGGCCCGGCCAGGTATAAAGGCGCCGCGGCCGGCACTGGCGGCATCACTCGACTGCCAGCGTCCGTTCACCGTCCCGGACACGCACCAGCCCCGCTCGCTCATCATGAAGCTGGTGAGTACAGAGCCAGCCGCGCCGCCGCCGAGCCGCGCAGTGCCCCGGTATCTGACGCAGTGGCCGCATCCAAGAGTCGCCGCCTTCGTATAGTCGTCGTCTCAAAGATATAGCACCACTGGAGTCGCTGCAGTCTCGAGTTACCGCTATTTCAGACATCCCGGTCACAACAATATCGGAGTTTAAACTCCAAAATCCAGAGTCATATCATATCATATCAACTCTATCCCAAAGTTGCAACAGCTCCAGAGTCACTTTTTGCACTAAAAGGTATCACAGCATGAAATTGATAAAAATGTTCATAGTGTGAGTCCCTCAGTCGACGACTCCAATAAATACACAGTCTAAGGTTTACAGCATGCGAAAATCCCATGCTAGTCAATTTATCTGCCCTTAGTAACGTTAGTCCGACATCTATCGGCATTTCAATTCCCATAGATGCCTCCGTGACAGCACGTCCATTCGCTCTTGCCCCCGTTATAAAAATCAACTATTGCCCCTACATTTTGGTTCAATTACCCTGAACATCATCTCACCAGGAGCCCATGTGCCCATGTGCCCTATACGTGCCTCATGCTGACACCCCGTCTCCCTGCGCCGGCAGATTGTTCTGTTCTGCCTGGTGGCCGTGGCCCTGGCCCAGGACGAGAAGGATGCCCAGATCATCCGTCAGGACTACCAGCTGAACGAGGACGGCAGCTTCCAGGCCGACCTGGAGACCTCCAACCAGATCGTGGCCACCCGTTCCGGCCAGAGCATCCCCGGCAACGAGCCCGAGACGGGCAGCTACAAGATGAGCGGCGAGTACAGCTACATCGCGCCCGACGGCACCCCCATCCGCGTCACCTGGGAGGCCGACGAGCTCGGCTACCGCGCCCAGTCGGACGTCATCCCCACCGTCTAACTCCGTCCCACTCCGTCCCACCACCCCACACCCTCCCCATCCGTCCCGTCCCAGCCGGGTACCTTGTGATATGTCGTGATACATATGTCGCATCTTTCCCCCGCATTAGCCCGGCGCGCCGGCGGCCGTCTCGGCCAGTGTCGGCGCTCAGTCACTGTTGTTTCCGTGCCAATATACTACCCACATCGTCACTGAGACCGTGTGTTCTGACAGGGTACGGTGGAAAGGGGTGGTTGAGAGAGACTGACCTGCCGAGCGGCGGCAGGCGTCTCCGGTCGGACGAGCGAGCTCGGTGTCCAGAGGTGAAGAGCTGGTCACCCAGTTCACCGCACACTGCCAGCAGAGAGGTCACATGGTCACACGGCGGGTCACAACGCGATACATGGAGGATCACGCCGTGAAACACAGAGAGCACAAGTGAAACAGCACAGAACGAGGACTGAAAATTCGTAATGCATAAATACACACAGCTATACGAGTACATATCCACATAAAGTGCAAGGAAAAATAACAGTTCTTTGAGTATGTGCCTTACAAAACAGGAACTTCCTACCATAAATATTGTATTTTCAACATCACATATCATCTGTCTCATTGGTTTACCTACATTGCGATAGCTTCCAATACCAAAGGCAACAACGCTTTGAGGAAGGTCTCAATTTAGCGAAGGTTAAAACACAACATGAACACAACGTTGCATAAACGTAATGCGCGATGATTCTTCATTCATGTCCTCAGAAAACGTCACATGACAATGCGAGAATAGCTGATGCATTTCACACTTCAAATGACATACGGCACGAATGTATAAACGCCTCGATTGAGGCCAAGGCCGGCGAATCTTCAGTTTTCAAGACCTTCAGTGGAAACAAATTGGGAAACCGTATTAGCATTTCAAAAGCAGACGTCTGCATTCATAAGTGATCGAACAAGGCATATTCGTCCACCGGTGGGTGTGAGGGTGAGATAGGTCCCGGGCCGGGGGGATGGGGGCGCTGGTGGATTTGCTAGTGGATTCAGAGGGAGGTTCAGATTTGGAGTTTAGTTGAGTGGTGGGTTTCGTGAAAGCTCTGGTAATTGGTAGGGCACCACGGTGGGTTCGTTGGAACCTCCGGCTGGGGTTCCGGTAGAGATCGGGTAAGGGGTTCTACAGTGGAGAAGCCCGACCTTCCCAGCCGGGAGCGCTGCCAGCGGCCGAGGGCGCAGACCGGCGCGTACCGTCGTCGGCCGTGGCCCGTTTCCCAGCGGCCGCCGGCGGCAGAGTGCAGCGGCCATGGCCCGTCCTCCGCACGCGCCGTAAGCAGAGCGTGCACGACCCGCCCCGTGACCAGACCGAGCCGAGGGCGACAGCGGGCGGTTCAGGACGCCTCGAGCTACGAGTCTAACACCCCAGCTATACCCGCCGGCAGATGGGCTGGAGGTCACAGCCATCCCTGGGCATCGGTCACGGTTCGAGCAATCCAAACGCCGCGACTTCGGTGTGCGCCTTCACTGTGGTGTGTGACGCACTTCTGACACGCACCGCCCCCGCTCAGCGACCCTGGACTGGGTGCCGAGTCTGACCCCCGTCTGGCCCCGAGGTGCCACGTCGTCAGCGGTGCGCGGCCGCACCGAGCGCCAATCTCGGGACGGAGGGGCGCTCCCAGCGTGCGACTCGCTCGCCGGCCGCGGGGTCACCTAGTCACGGCTGTGACCTCAGAGGTCACAGCAGAGGCGCGGCCGACGCGCCCTGCGGCGCCGCCGCTCACGGCCGCGGCCGAAAACAAATGGATCCCTGACACGCCTACCATCCGAATGGTACGTCTCAGCGAAGGTGAAAACAGCGGACAAAATTAAACTTCCGGCAGAGAAATAACCAATCGTTGAAGCTAAGGCTGACGACTGTTTTTATATTAACTAATAACTGTTATACGCTGTCATAAAGGTACCAGGTATACGAGAGTAGGTAAGCGCTTACTCTTTTTTTCCCTTCATAGTCTCTAGTAATTGTTTCATCGATGATGACTGCACCACAACCTGGCTTATCCTGAGCCACGCCCCTCAGATATCTATCAAATGGTAAACACTAAAGAAAATATCATGTTTGTATTGTCATTCACCTCATCCGGCGGGCCCAAACGCACGAGAACACGGCACAAAACAAAAACCACAACTCACGAACCAGCATTAGCGCCCAAGTTCAAAACACATTTAGTGTTCTCAAAACTATCCAACATCATGATTGGCCGAGCTTCCGAAAAATGAAAAACAATTATACTATAGAAGGTAAACAGCTTTCCAGTCTCTGAAACCAACCAGTTATCCATCTCAAGTTTCACAAAGCTGCTGACAACGATTATGGGCTAACTGTTAAACAAGCAACTAAAGAAGTGCTAAACGAAACTCAAACGTATCGCGCTTATCTCGTCTGGCGTCGGTGGCGCGCTGGCAATGTGGGAGTGGAGGTGAGCGGAGAGAGAGAGAGGGCGAGAGGAGGGCAGAGTGGCGAGTGGTGACCGATGATGCGCCGATGACGCGGCATGACATCCCACGCGCGTCTGCGGAGGTCACGACTGCAGACAATGGTCGAGGAGCGGTCAGCGCCGCCGTCACCGCCGCTGCGGCGCGGCTACCCACGCTCACTCTCGCCCGGCGCACGTCGCGGCGGCGGCGCCGAGCTACCTTTCTTCGGCTCGGGGCGGCTCGGGCGGGGGCGGGGGCGGTGACAGGCCGCCCCCGCCCACCGCCCGGAGTCTGGAACGTTCCGAACGGCAGGCGACTGGGAGTGACGCCTCATGTCGTCAGTGACACGCCACTCACATTCAAGTAACTGACCGAGTACCGCCACTGACCCAGCGTTCACTGAAAGTGAACAGTCGTGAGACGCGAGTGTGAAAACGAGGGTGAACCTTGAACACCCTAGAAGCACTCTTTGTTTTTGCACCTGTCCTTGTTTTGCAACCATGAGTGTCGCTATCATGCCCGGTAAACATGTTTGACACCATTAGGTCAGTAGGTGCGGACGCGCGCTGGAGAGTGGCTGCCAAGGCAGTGTTGCAGCGAGTTGGAGGTCACTCGGAGGCTGCTCCCGGGCTGCGCTCAGACAGATCACCACCCTACTCTCCAGTCTCCCGTCTCACTGCTGTGCAACTACATACGCTTGTGGCCAACACCGAGAGACCCGTGCATTGTAATGCAGGTGACCCTCTGCAAGTGGACAAAACATGAACAGAGCCCCTGCAGAGGCTGCATCGATAAATCAGCAGCCGCCCACGACATGACACGGCCCGGTGCCACTATGGCCTGATGTGCTGGTATCCGGCATCTAGGGACCAGGCATAATAGAAATGTAATAAAAATGCATGATAGAAATGCAGGCGTAGTTTCTTAACTTCTGGCTATGCATACATAACATGAAGCAAAACCCGTTTATTCATTGGTGACACTGGGTACTAAGAAGAAGAGCCAAACAACTAATAATGAATGAAACCATCGCGGGCCTGACGGCCTAGCCACATACGGTAGCCAGCCTCGGTGTAATGTTCAGCTCAGCCGCAGCTCAATCAACTCTCACCGTGCACACCAAAGTATCTGAAGAGCTCGCATCAGAGATGGTCAGTGGTCACGCCTATGGGATGGGAACTTCAGCCGATAAGCTCCACGCCTTGTCTGACTGACACCGGTCCTCACCACGCCGTGCCCACGCCCCCGCCGGTCCTCGCAGATCGTGCCGGGGTGGGGCCCCGACCACCCCCTCAGGTCAGCACCAGGTCGTGCCGGGGAGAGCGAGAGGAGCAGATGACGTAAGTGAACCCTCCCCGAGTGGTGCTCCACCCTGGGGATCGACTGTCGGCGCAGTGCCCACTGAGGAGTGCAGCCTGACGGCGCCGTGGTCCGGCGGAATGGAGAGAGGTATCCCGTGGCCCGCGTGACGCAACGCTGGACAATACTGAGCACTGACAGCCCCCGTTGCACAAGGACCGACCGTGCCCAGCGGAGGAGTCCGGTGCCGTGAACAGAGAGCGGTGCCCCACCCCTCTACAAACTTTACCGCTACCCATACCCGGCAAACCACCGCAACGAAATGGATGTTTCCGCAATCAGTGTGCGCAAATATTTCCACAAGTAAAGTGGGTTCCTTTCACTTAGAGTATCTGCGTGCCATATACGGTGACACCGGTTTAGAGATTGCCACACCTAGGCCAATGTGCTCCATCAAATTGAAAACTAGTCAAACGATTTCCATGTGCAACTCAGATTGGAAAATAGCTGAATATAAATTCTTGGGCGGCTTTTCTCTGACTGATGAGCCCGTGTGGGCGGTGCCGTTTCCCATTGTCAGCCGGTGCGCGGCACTGCCGGTCTGCAGTGTTCTGCCGGTCTCGGCTGTCGGCCGGAGCACCCTCCCCGCCACTGCTCGGATCAGGGGATCACAATGGGCGCGCGCTCAGGCTAAAAAGGCCGGCCGGCCGGGGCGCCCGCCGGTACCGACGCTCCCCTGAGCGGCTCGTCACGGCGGCGCGGCCACCGATGAACCGCGGCGGCCGCGACCGGCGGCGGAACCGACCGCGGACGATCGATTTGCCAGTCTCGACCAGTCATCACCGGCGGCCGGTGGCTTTTGGTTGATGGATCGCCGCCGGCGGGGGAGAGGTCATCCGCCGGGACCGACAGGGGACGCCGAGCCCCTGCTAAAACACTGCGCCGACCGCGCCGCAGGGGCGGAGGCTGATCAGGACGGGGGAGCAGCAGGGGAGTTAATGGGAACAGGCACCGCCGCGAGCCCAGTCACTAGTTCCCAAATGCTAGCGGAACGGGGTCCTGTGAGAGCGTCGCCAACTAGCAGCACCGTTCGTCTAAGACCAGAGAGCTAGAGCCGCGCAGACATTAGAAAAAGCGTTCACGAACTAAACGGAGTAAGCTTGGCATTAGCCCACTCTCGGCCCTGTTTAGGCCGGCGCCGAGGAGGGTCCATCTGTACCCCAGTCACGTGGTCAGATGGTGCGGGTGACCCGTCACCTTACAGGTGCTTGGTGCAGGCCAAGGCCGTTGGCACGCACGTTCACGCATCGTCGGCAGTGGCCCACCGCGACCCGACCGCCGCCGAAACGATCAACGGCTAGGGACTCGTTGGCGACCTTACTAGCTGATCAACAGCTAAAGTAGCCTACCGAGGCAGCATCTAAGCTGAGTCTGACCCAGTGACCCAGCCTTCCACGGAAGTTGGTCTGCAGTAATCCAAAATAGCACAGAATCTGACCAGCATCTGACCTATCTGTATCTAACCAGCAGTGACCCAGTCTCCCACGGCAGTTCAGTGATCCAACCATCCCCGGCAGCTGACCTGCACTAATCCATTCTCCCCCAGCAGCTGACCTGCGGCCTTTCTTTTCGGCCCGCCGGGCAGCGGAGGGTCAGAGGTGAAAGTAGCGCCGAGCAGCAGGGACACCCACCCGTTAACAGACACTAATGGGCTGCTCGGAGCGGCCCAGCGCCAGTCGGCACCGCTGCCCCACATCTGGAGCTCATTTGAACGCCGCACTCACCACCCGAGATCAGAATCATCAGAGTTCTTGCCCATGGAATACCCTCTCATTGCGCCAGCTATGGTGGCGAAACATCCGTAACTCTACTTATCGGATGTCTCATCAAGGAAACGCACTGCAGCCTACGCAAGAGCGTTGATATGAGCTTCACGTCTTCATAAAAAACTTCACGATTCATTACACACGTCACCATTTTCATCCGCACCATAGTTTCAGCACAGCCCTTACTAAACGCACGACACAAAACAATAACAATACTGATGAGTGATGACATTTTGTATTATTTTTGTATATGTTTAGACATACAAAAGACGAAACATGTATGCATGCACATTTGCCTGAATATCACTAAACACTCGCGCTGGAATCCTCCTACTTTGAATAGGCACTTAATGCTTCGTAACACACCATCTTCGCATTGATGGCGTGCCAGTTGAGGCAGGACAGGGCGCACCCTCAGGACCTTGTCCCCGCCTCGAGAACAGCCCATTATTTCGCGTCCTTGACCTCCTCTGACACAAGTGCCAGAAGAGCAGACAGTTACCCCCAACTGGCCCGTGACGATCTGAGCGTCTGTCAGCGTGTGTTCTGCAGAGGCTGATGACGAATGACGGATGACGAATGACGGATGACGGATGACGGCCGCTCATGCCGGCTGATGGCGGCAACTAGCAGCTGATGACGGCCAATCCTGCGCCGCTGACTCTGTCGCGCGCAGCGGCCCGCCGGCCGGCGCCGGGCCGCGTCCCTCCCAGCCTTTTACGGTCCACGGGTGCCATTTAATTGCCCTAGGCCATCCTTACGCAGAGGTTAGACACCAATAATCAACGACATAAACAAACAAGATACCGTTTACGAAAACATAAGATTTACACACAGATACCATGAAAGGCATGCGAAAAATCAATTGCCGTTGATAGCCGATCATATCGGTCTTCAAGCTAACCTGTTGTTGGCATAACTTGAACTTTGGACATCTTGTTCATATGCCGCATCATCAAGTACCATCAGTTCGTCACGTTCTGGTGTTGAGCACACATCTCACACCATCACGACCGAGCCGTGACCTCTAGGTGACCTTGGTGTGACCCCGGCGGTTCCGGATGTGACCGTAAAGTTCACACCCTCACGGTTTGGGCTAGAGCGGGCAGCCGTCACGAAGCTATCATAGTGTTGACTGGCGAGATATATGTGGGCTTTGGGCGGATCGCCTCACGACTTTCTGATGCACGGGTGATTTAGGCGGCTTAGGAAGTGTAAAGTTGGGTTTTTATTAACACTTATATAATCGATCAGACTGAATGGACGATGGCTGCTCACGACTAACGGTCAATAAAACACGAGTGGTGAACAGCCGTAGGTACAGACCAGAACTTCAGTGAAACCACGCACTGATCAGAAGCTGCAGCGGAGCTACGCATTGATCGGAAGCCGTTGGGAGTTCCAAACTGGTCTGAAGCTCCTGGAGCTTCATAGTCTTCTTACAGACCCATGCAGTGGTTAGAGTAGCTCAGTACTGTTGTACAGGGTGTCTCAAAAGTTCGTTTACACATTTCCCATGTCAATAAAGCATATAAGAACCGGCCAAAAATCTAAGGTTTTGGTGTCCGTGTGTACACTAGACAAATATGCATGCTTTGACAACTGATTCGCAAGGTTGGAAACCAAACTCTTTGCTGTATCTCCAAAAATATTTGCCCATACCGATTTTCGTCACTCCGTCAGCTGCCGGAGGCTGATAAAAGGTTACCAGCTTTCAAGCTCTTGTAGGGGAATCCCCCGCAGTTTCTGCGTCGGATTTAGGTTTGACGAGCTCCCCGGCAACATCCGCTTCTCCCTGAAAGCCGATAGCTTGCATCGACACCATCCGTGAGTATTTTGTAGGTCTTCTCTGGCGCTAACTCCTTCATGAATGACTGGCGCCGACCTCCCAAGTACCATTTTCCTTTTCAAAACAACCCCATTCCTGAACAAATGGGAAGTGCCAAGGGCACATTTTTCGCAGCATATCGTAGCAGAATGTGTCGGCCATCTGTTTCTTAGACACATTTTGCAAAATTTGCAAATCCCGAACGCTCGTCATTCCCAATGCCAAGACCTTCGCTGGGTCCCGGAGTGTTTTCCTCAGGAGAGGTTCTGCTTTGTAAACGGCCAAAACCTGTCCATCGTGCGGTTTTGTCCGGATTTTGCGTGTAAAAGAAAGCTATTTGCTCCAGATCTGCCTCTTGAAACATCGTAAGATAAAACTTTACATTAATTAACACTTTTGGAGGGTCACTTGTCCTCGGCATTGACGATTTTCGCATTATTTTCCCTCAAAATTTAGCGTTATAGATATTATAAACAATTTTAAATGATATTTTGTCTTTATTTTATGATGATCTGCAATTTTTGAAACTGGGTAACCTCTGTCTGTGAGCTTCTAGTCAGTTTTCAATAGTTGGGACTGCATTTTCAGCTGCTTTCCGGAGTACGAGTCTGCTGCGGTACAAGGGTCGTTCAAAGCGCTGTTAGTCTCGCATGGTTTTGTCCTTCAAAAATTTTAGTCACCGTTTTTATTAGATGACCATCATGTTGTACTCATCCTCGCCGACACTTTGCCATGTGTCATTTCCGACCTAACCATTCCCATTACTCGTGAAGCAGAGAGTTTCTCAGCCGACCCGAGTATGCGACCTCCATTTTCATGCCTGATCCATGGTCATAGGTGAACCCTTTTTGTGAGCTCATGAAGGGTCAAATGCGCTTGAAAACAATGAAGCTGCTTGAGGAAGGTTGTTACCAATGCCCATGCAAAATTTCGACTGTTAATTTCATGTTGATTCAGAATTATTGACAAAAAAGCATGGCTGGTACCTGTAAGCGAACTTTTGAGACACCCTGTAGAGCTAAAAGTGAGCAGGGGTGGGATTGGGACAGAGCCCCGTGGGATCGGCCCCTATTGTGAAGAGGCAGTGTCCCGTGAGACCCGCCCTTCGAGCGGCCTCCCCGTGAGGAGGCGCCCACCGCTGGCGGCCATAGATCGGCGGAATGCAGGCCGGCCCGTCACGCCCCACGGTCATAGGGAGCCACGTTTGGAAACTGTACCGAGAAGCGGCGCGCACGGCCGGCCGTTACCCCACCGCGGCCCTCGCTCGCACGGAGCCGGCGCCGGTTGCACGGGCGTCAGTCGGTGCGCGGAGGCCCGGCCCATCTCGGACGGGACTGGGAGATGGCTCCGTTGGGTAACCCTCTGATTGGGGCCGGCCGGGCGCTAATGAGACGGGGTCGCGCGCCGCCAGCCGGCCGATGAAGATGCTGCCAACATTGGGACACAGAGGAACAGGGCGGCGGTCGGCCGTGGCCCGCCCCCCCCCCCCCCCAGCCCCGCCCCAGCTCCGGCGTCAGTACTGCGCCATTAGCTCTCTATGGACCGCGCCCCGCACCGGAGCCCATAAATCCGTGCACCAATGAGAGAGTTGCATGAGCTGTTTTCATCATCACCGCACCGCTCCATTATTGCCGGTGTAAAACGAGTCAGCGCTCATACTAACATTCCTGCGGTGCAATGAGCGAGATATGAGCGCTGAGCGTTCCCCTAATCATGATATTAAAAACGTATAACGATCAGTGCACTAATAGGGCTCGGTGTTGTAACAGGACACTGAGGGCGCGAAGCCGTTTCCTTCGAGGCTGATTCGTTGTGTTAACATATCAACGCTGAAAAAGCAGCGTGCCAGTTTGGAAGCTTGCGCCTCATCTCGGTTAACGCTATGCGAGATATGCTTCTATCGCACATTTGTGCATGTCTTTTGTAAGAATATCTTATCAGCACAGGGGCCCGAACGCATGAGGAAATGCTCTGAAGGAGCGACACGCCCTCCATCACCCCGCTGTGCGCCCGGAGCGGGCGGCAGGGTGGTGGCGCCGGCCCGTCCGCGGCCTGGCGCCACAGTGACCAGCCGGGCCTCCTCTACTTGCACCATACTGGGCTTACACGGCTCGGCACCATTCCAGGGACGGTCACGGCGGCGCCACCCCACTCATATCGACACAGGGCGGCCCCCAGCGGCCACTCCCAGGCGCGTATGAGGCCCAATCGTCCGACCACTGGCCATCAGCTGCGTCTATCCGTCAGCACAGCGGAAGTTGTACTCAGAGCCTACTGTTCCACCTCAACTATTCAATATGATGATTTGTATCAGTTCACATGTTTATGAATGCTTTTATTCGCTTTAAATAGCTCATTCAATTCGTTCGGATGAAATATTCAGCCAAGTCAGAGACGTTGTTCTAAGATTATTATCACATCAATCTTGCCTCCTCTGAACTCTTTACCCACAAAAAGTTATCCCTCTGGGGGTACAACCCTTGGGACTCTGCTCCCTGCAACCCTCAGTAGGCTGCGATGGGAGCCCTACAGACCAGAAACCACGGCCGGCGTGCGGCGGGAGGGTGCCATGGCCGGCCGGCCGTCCCATCTGCTCTGCGGCGGTGAGTCAGTGGCAGTGGTCCGACAGGGGACCGCCACAGCAGGGGACGGCCACCACCATTGATTCGTCTCGCGCCACGGCGGCGGCGATAAAACATTCAGGGCGGTCGCCGGGCCTGATTGGATTGCCGAGATGAAGGGGTTAGAAAGAGCCGGCCACAAAGGGCAGCATCCCCCTCCCTGTGTCAGCCGCGCCGGCAGGGAGGGAGAGGGAGACTCGCCTCGCCCCCCGGCGAGGAGCAGTCCGATCGACCACCACCCGTTACGGGACGCCTGTCACTGTCACCGGGTTATGGAAGTACAAACGGTGACGAACGGCAATCCCCGAGACTTATCAAAACACAGATGTCGATAATCATGAATGAGCACAAGTTAAAAAATGAAGATCCGACCAAAGCGTGTCGGCTTGACAAACTCAACGAGAAAATCCAAGAACGCTAACAGGATTCTAAAACATTATAGGCTTGATAAGCCGCATATTCGTCATATGCGCAACTATGCTTTCCAATCACCAGTCGACATTGAACAGTTGGGAGCCACTCTGTGGTCAGAATTGATGGGGGAGCACCGGCTAGTCAGCGGTCCCCAGAAGCCGACAGCGGTGAGCTCACTTCCCGGGAGGAGCGACTGCACCGGTCATCTCCCGTGGTGGTGACTCACTCAGCAGAGCGGCACGGCGCGGATGGGTCACCTGCCGTCACCGGCGCGACAGTCCGCGCTGAGGATGGGTTAATCCGCCGTAAAGGTACTAGAGGCATCTCATTGGGGTCCGGTAACTGTAAGAACACCACACCCCACCAGTGGGACCGATCTGAGCTGAGCAAGCAAGCAAGCAAGCAAATGAGCAAGAGCTCCTGACGCCTTCCAGACGCTATAGAAACCGTCACCCACCAACCAAGGGCACTGTCTTGGCTGGTCTTTCCAGCACTGATCTCTGGACGCCTGTTCAGAATTCTGAAGACCTGATGGTGACGGGACGCCGACAAAGCGGTGCTATTTGAGGCTCAATGACGGCAGCAAGTCAAGGAGATACGTTTGAATTACAGATACGCTGTTAATAATATCTTCGAAAGGTAACGGAACCATTTGGAGAAACAACTCTCAATATCGTCAGGCATATCAACGGTAGAACTAAATACACTGCATTCGACATTCGTCAAGCAGTGTTTCAAGTGATGTCCTGAGACGGTGATCAGCTGGCTCATCTATAGTAAATCATAGTGACCAGGCCTGAGGTCAGAAGTTGTGTGTGTTTAGACTATACCGCCCGGAAATAGCACGAGCAGAACCTGACAACGACGAGCAACCACCAAAACTTCCCGGTCCGGGGTGGATCCCGTCAGACCGGACTCCCGGAGCAGACAGGGGAGCACGCGGCGAGGGGAAGAGGGGACGAGCGGCCTGCTGCACCCGACACGACCCAAGGTCAGTCGTGCAGCAGACATAAGTCCGAGAGTTCCTTCGGAAATTACCTGGGCATATTCCGGCGGGGAAGGATCGCAATGAGATACATCTACCTCGGTGTAACCCAAGCCAGGCGTGGTGTATTTTACCAACTGTGCCTCCCGCTTCACACAAGCTCTGCCTCAATATAGAGCCACTCGATATGGCGCTATGTTGCAAGCCAGCTGAAGGAGATGTGAGATGATGTTCAGAGTGACCTTGAGGAGTCGCAGACAGGGCGAACAACCATCAGAGCGGGGTCGATCTCAGGGGGAGAGGGGTCGAGGTCATCAGTGCCGCCGGCAGAGACCGGTTGCGACACTGCTCGTCCGCTGCGCCGTGGCATCACTGGTCCGGGACGAACTTCTGCCTGATGGCCCCTGACCAGCCCGACCTATGCTGGGGTGACCCGGGCTTCGTGGAGTGCTCGGCAGCAGCCACTGAGACCCGGTCGACACGGCTCAGCAGTTCGGCCAGTTGGTGGGGGTGGCACCTCTTTACCCTACCGGAAGCGCCTTTCCCGTCGATCAGCCTCCCCCCTCCCGATAAACAGGTGTCGGTGCTCGCATCGCGCCGCGCTAATCCCACCTCATTGCCGCCACTAATTTCGCACCTCGGCTGCCGCGTGGCGGCGGCACCCCGCCGCGACAGCAATCCGGCTAATACGGCCGGCGAACACAATGGGCCCACGGTCAGCCGGCGCGGCGAGGGGAGTTCCACGGGGGGAGCGCGGCCGCAGGACTCTGCTCTGTGGCTGCTGGGCGGTGTCGGCTGGCGGGTATGGCGTGAGCCAGACGGCCCGCTCGGTATGTATTTATGCATTGCGGCACGGTCAGAGTGTGGCGCGACACGCGCCAATCGGTGGAAAACGCGGGAGGATGGGGAGGACGGGAGGACGAGGGAGAGGACGGACGGGAGCAGATGGGAGGAGGACGGAGGACAGAAGGACAGGAGGACGAGCGGACGGATGGATGGGATGGACGGGAGTGACAGGAGGACAAGACGAGACGGGACGAGATGGGAGGAGAAAGGACGGACAGGAGGAGATGGGAGGAGATGGGAGGAGACGGAAGGGCCGACGGACTGGAGGACGGACGGGATGAGACGGGAGGGACGAGAAGATGGACGGACAGGCAGAGAGCACACCGTCCTGCGAGCAACGCCACCGCACAGCCGACCCAGTCGAAATGTTCGGGTCGCCTAATGAGGCATATCCCAAGGTCTGTAAAATATCGCTGAAATAGTCGCGGGTGCTTTGATGTTCCAATTGTGAAACAGGCTTAAAAACTGCAATGCAGTCCTGCTAGTTGCAGATGAATTATTTATCCTACCAAACAAAAACAAGTAAGGCAGGATGGCAGGGCATAAAGTTACGTTTTCGTGACCTTTGCAAGCAGTAAACTTGGGTTACAGGGTCTGCTTACGTTGGAGCAGTTTCTGAGGGATAATAATCCTATTTGTCAACCACAGGTTGTTAAATAGCAGAATGCCAAGACGCCGCGACTGGTTTCATACAATAGGCGCAATCACGCGACTCATCTCATCACTGGCAAGCCTAAATCGTTATCTTCACAAAAATCAGCACCCTGCACCTCAGAACGTCATCATTTCATCCAGCATACACAAAAACAAACACAAATTACAGGTTTCGTTGAAACTGCCGCAATCTTTCGTCATCTAAGCACTGGTCTGCCCAGAGCAGAGACTGGCCGGTGGGTGCAAGAAGACGGTGCAGGGTCTTAGCCAGCCGTCCTCTGCAAGGCGCACTGTGCGCCCGACAGTGGACAGCAGGGAACACTCTGTCCGGCCCAGCGGGCGCAGTGCATCAGCACCTTTTCTAGGGAGCAGGGCACACCCAGCCGCCCAGAAGGGCCCACCCTGTCCACTGCCCAGCCCAGCGGGCATTGTATCAGCCCCTTCTCAGGGGAGCAGCCAGCAGGACACACTGTCCGCCCAGCCCAGGGCGCACAAAGTATTCCTCCCTTCTGCGGGGAGGAGCCAGCAGCGCACACTGCCCGCCGAGACGCACCACCACACGAGGTCAGAGCACCACTCTGTGGTAATAACCCGGCGGTCAGCGCAGGCCCAGTGCTGTTTCTGGCCCCCGCACTACCACTCTGCCGCACATAACCACTAGTTACCGGGCTCAGTAGGCAGTTATGTAAACGGAGGGCCGGGGCGCGCGAGATGACGCCACGTGCGCAGTCCAGTGGGCGTCGACCGGCCATCGGAGCGATGGAATGACCGCAATGGGTCAGGTCAACTAGGGCGGCCTCGAAGAGTCAGGTTCGATGGAACCTTGCGGTGTCGGTGGGCCGGGGTGACTTCACGGCGGCAAGTCTACTAGGGAGTCCCTCAGAGGGTTCTCCTTTGAAAGGGTTATGATAACCTCATAATCAACGTCCGTTATGACATCCTCATGAGGTTGTGTCTGTCATAAGCTTGTGTGACACTTGACCCCGGTGACTTGTACGCGAAAGACCGACCTGACCTGACCGCCAGCGGTCGGAGCCAGCAAGCATCACATGTCGCTCCATTACATCTTGCCGGAATGTGAAGACGTCCATGGGGGAGGATACGGACGGATTGAGGACTCGGACTGCCTTATCTGAGAACGGGAAAAAGCTTAAATCACTCTTGAAATATTAGAAGTAGAGGATACTCCGTTCGAAGACCGAAAGAGGGCTGAGATCCCTCCCTCCAAGGTTAGATACCTACGGTAGGACCAACGGAGCCGCTCGGCGGTTGGGAGGCTCCTGCAGTAGCCAAAGCCACGTGTTCAGCTCGTGGAACCATGAATAATACCGGACAGCTGACCGCGACGATCAGGGGAGCTGACTTCAGAGCAGGACGACAAAGGACAGGTGCCGCGACGACATCGGTAGTCGGCAGGGGATGCACCAAAGACGGCCGTGACGCTGGATAGGCAAGTATGGGCCTCACTCCCACTGACAGACGCGCCAGATAACATTCAGAAAGGTCAACAACGAATGTTCAGATTTATTATGAATAAAAAACATTGAAGCTATAAAAACAAGGAAACGGTTCTCTAAAATTGGGGCGGGTAGGAACAATATGCCAGGTTTTCATAGGCTAGCTTGGGTAGCGAAGATTCAAGGGAATCCTTTCTTGTCATCAGCGTTAGCCCACAAATAAGTCAACATTACTATAGCGGCTTTCCTCAAATTCCTGGAAGGTTTTATGCTTACCGGCTTATCTTCTCCGACTCCAAAATAATTACAGAACAAAGCAGATCAGCCGGACGCAATCATTTCCAAAAACCTAAACATCAAGCATATAGGCTCAGTGTCAAGATATGCGTGACACAGACACAACTGTCATGGGACATATCATGACATATCATGGATTTGCGTCGCGCAGTGTCACACTGTCACAGTGACCCTGACAGCTCTCCTGGCTCGGCAACCAAGGCTGTGGGTAATTCCAGCAGTCCTGGAGGCTGGACAGCTGGTCACTGCGCAGCTGTAGCAGCCCGGCAATCGCACTTGGCAAATGCAACAGCAACTGGATCTTTTGGCAGTTTCAGCGACTCGAGGGCTGCGCTTATTGGTTCCAGCGGCTGCAATGACCCGGCAGCTGGGTAGTGGGTAGTTCGGCAGCCTAGCCACCACAGTGATCAGCTGTGTCTGAGGGTAGGTACTGGGTAATTTCAGTAGCCCGGTAGCCACCAGGGCCTCGGCTGACGGCCGCTGACGGATAGGCCGTCGTCGGCAGAGACCGTGCCGCCGACGCCTGTGACCGACGACGTCCGACGGAGGGGGGGGGGGGGCTGAATTCCTCACTCTCCGCGCCCGCTGGGGCCGTGTCTACATGGCCGCAGTAAACCCGCTCTCCTGGAGACGGCCGCATGATAGGATCGTATCGCACGGGGCTACTGGAATACAGACCAGTTCACATTGCCAACCAAACACAGGAACGTCTCCAGAATTTTGATGACCTGTGTGACCAAACAAGCCCGATCGCCGCGCCGGTTAGAGGTTGGGTCACCCCGGCCAGGTATACGTGACCGGCACAAAAGGACGCATCTCTAGCGGACCCCACAGAATCCAGACGAGTACCTCCTTTCCCCGAGTCAGGTGCCTTTCGCCACCGTTCGGCACATGACATTCACTAGGGTGCGGGTCGGGTGCGTGAGGCTGCACGGCACTGTTTGCATTGATTACAACGCCCGCCAACAGTGACGTCTCTTTTCGGCGGTCTGGTGCAGCGCAATGTCCACAAGACAGGTGGTTTTGGGAGGAACGAATGGGGTGGCGACGTAACTGGAGGGCGATCTTGTCACCCGCCGATACACCTGTCCAGGGCATAGAACACACACAGAGCGGCAGCGACCACCTGCCCTGAGCACTGTCCAGGCCAAAGAACACACATAGCGGCTGTGGCCACCTGTTCAAAGGGCCACTGTGGCCACCTGCCCTGTCCGGCCGTCGGATGCACGTTTCACCACCTGTGCTGCTCGCAGGGGTCGGTGAGATGCCGACATAGGTCGGTCAGAGCAGAGGTCTGTCAGATGTCGGTAAGATTCCGACAGAGATCAATCAGGTAGTGACATGGGTCGTCATGTGACGCCACAGGTCGGTCAGATGCCGACAGAGATTAGACAGGTGCTGACAGTGCACGCAAACTGATTACTGGTCCCAGAGTTACGCACGGAGCCCTTCGCAGCCCATGTTCAACAAGCAAGAAGTAACAAACTATCAGCACACATTCTGACATTCACCAGAACTCCTAAATCCAAACCAACCTATTTCAGTGATCATCCACACCGATATAGCGACGCGCTGTTCAGGACTTGCGCCAACAGCCTGTCAATCTGATTGCGCTCCTCTCAACCACTCTGTGGAGTCTGAATGGTGAGTTTCCCCACTCGTGCGGTAGACGAGGTCGGCAGTGAAGCCCACGAGGGCCCTCCGGCCGTCCCAGAGCGACTCTTTAGACAATGATGGGCAGGGTACTTGGCCCGGCCCGCAGGGAAGCCAGGGAGACTAATATCGCCGTCACCAGAAGCCACACATCGGCACGTTGGCTGCATACCGGGGGGACGAGGTGCAATCGAGCTATTTCCGAATCACATCAGTCACCAATCACCTTAGACAGCTTGCAATTATTTCGACCGCAAACAATGACAGCTTGAGTGAATCTAAATTGCTAATATTGGAGTTGCAACTGGTTATGGCTCACTGGCATCAAAAACCAATGAGAGCAACACTACATTCAATCGCCGAAAGTATAATCAGTTGACCTTTGGTGACATGAGAGACAAGGCTATCACTTAACCCGCGACCTGGTGGGCGGGGCTATTTTTTGCCCCCCCCCCCCTCCAGACTTTTCGATATATCTCCAGAACTGCTGCGCCGATCGTCACCAAACTTTCAGTACCCTCCCGGACATCAATTTTACACATTGTGACCAAAAATTTTTCCATAGGCTATGATAGGTTGGCCGGAAATGACGTCAGAGTGACGTCATGTTCTGCCGTTTTCGACCCAAAAAAGGGTTTCGCAGGAAGAGCTGTCAGGCCTATAGCTTTGCAAATACAGAAAAATGATCAAGACATAAAAGCTGTAGATTGGACAGGGCTACAAAACTGCTATCTCGGTTTTTTGAAATTTTTGGATTTTGACCCCCAAAAATCAAAAAATAGATTTTTTGGGTATAATAATCGAAAAATCCAAAAAGTTTTTTGAATTTCGCAAAAACCGGAATATATGTGATAGTCCTTACCGCCTTCCATCCACATACCAAATTTGAGATTGATACCTCTTTTTTTGGCGAAGTTATAGCGAAAAAACTGTTCAAAATTGATGACGTCAAATTTTCAAACTCAATTTTTTAGCAATTCTAGACCCCGTAGCGCAAAACAAAGACCACCATTAGACTCCCCGTGACGAGCTGCATCGAATCAACACCCATTTTATGCAAAACTATCAACTTAAAAATTTGACCTTTTTTGGCCTGACCTTGACCTGACCTTGACCTGAACTTCACCAGAAAGTGACCTAAGCCGTACCTGATAGTCTTATAACCAACACCATTGAGTTGGAAATGAAAAATTGGCCATAAAACATGTATCACACAACCTTAGTAAAGTTGGGCTCATGTGACCTGACCTGTGACCCTTGGTGACCTGACCTGTGACCTGACCTGGTATTGCCAGTGACCTCTAATAGCAACATATCTACTAGGCAACTGACGCCCTACCGCTGATTCTCGACAAAATACGTTTTCCTCGGTGTTATAGCGCATTCCCTAGAAGACCCGTGAACGGTGAAACATGTCATCTTTGACCTGACCTGTGACGTCATCGGTGACCCCGAGGTCAATGAAATTTGGTTTCCCTCAACAAATTTGACAGGCCTTTCGAACGCCGTTTGAATTTTGCGGATCCGTCCAGTAGTTTCGGAGATATGAGGGGGGGGGGCAAAAAATAGCCCCCCCCCCCCCACCAGGTCGCGTTATAAACAGACCCCACCAGAGCGCGGGTTAAGGTTGCGCTGTGCACGCAATGTTTTCTAAACAAGAAATAATATTTTTGACAAGCAGTCTTTGTTTTACTAACCAGCAAATTTGGATTTCACATAGGTATGTAGATGGCGAGTGATGTCCTCGCAAGTGAGCTTAGGACGCGTTTCGTCTCAATGGCCTTGAGAAGGCCGCTGTCCCGCCGAGGTTCAAATTCAAACCTGTTTGGTGCAAAACGGGAAGTGACGCAATGTGCCACAACTGCTGCAATCCAGCCGTTTTATTAGACACTATTTTGGCGTGTTATATACTATTTTAGCCCATTTAGCATTTATAGTAGGTAGGTCTATAATTATGCGCTGTGAGTGATATAATGAGTAATTGTATTGCAATTAACTTCTAGGTTCTATGCATACCTTTTCATCAATATCGAAGCGATGCAAGTGCTGCAAGAAACACCAATCGGAAGGAACGTAGGTACCCTCTAAAGCGGCTCCTGGGTAAAGTGAGAATAAGCGAGAAGACATGTTTGCAAAATACGTAAAGTAACGGTGAAAGTACAAGTTATTTGTAACAGACCATCCAATGCTAGGTCATCAGAGGTGAACTAAGATAAAATAAGTAATAACTATTATTTTGATATTCATAAATTGATGGCGATGACGAATTTGAGAAGCATTTCTGATGATACGACAAAAAAAAAATAATTAGTACTTTTTAGAGCTCCGTCAATGATATGCCGTCACACGGCTTTCCCCCACTAGGCTAACCTGAAAATAGCACATTTTAGGGCCTTCTGCAGCACTAGGGATTCAGGATACATTTACAAATTTAAGTCGAAGATAACTCACAAATTTAAATTAGAAAGCAATTGCAATATTTTCTGTGGCTCGAACCGTACATTAGCAAAATCCTGCCTTGCCAAATGAGATTCCTACTCTGAGATTGTAAGCATAAGAGCATAGGAAAAGCGAGAATATACTAACAGTTTCTTCAAGCACAAGCGTAGTACTATACCTACCGAAATGTAGAGGAGCATCCTTCTTCAAGATGCCCAGTCAAGTGAAAAGTCTATCTACTTATGAGATTAACAAAAGCACACGAAAAGCATAACGAATATTTCTTGCATTTTCATTCAATATATCCGTTAATCGTGCATTGCCACAAGTGTCGATAAACACCCGTGCTCTGTAGCGATCGGCAACCCTCGGCGCCAGTGGCGCCAGCTATGGGTACCCACAGTCGCTCTGTGATCAGCTCGCTGGACACAAGACGCTGAAGCTGGGGTCGGAGGAGACAGAGCAAGACAAGAACTGGGTGACACAGGCTCAAAGAGGGACAGAGAGCAGCTGAGTAGCCCAAGCGTCCGAACACGTGTTTGAAACGAAACATGCTGGCGATGCCTTCGACCTGTCTTTGACATGAATGCAGAAACGATAAATAATCTTATGGGTTATTGTAGAATATGGAGAACGAAATAATCGGAAGGTATCAAGTTTGTATTTGTATTTGACAATTTAAACACTCTCCACAATAAAATGTATTGTCGCGTCGGAGTTAAAGAAGAAAGCAAGTTAAAATGCGCTCAACACAAAAAAAGTAGATATCTAGTGCAACATTGAAATCCAGCGCCTTAAAATCGATTTATTCAAAGAGTGTACGTTTCTCGGCTCCCATGATTACCAAAGCCATTAGGCAAATACATTTCTGATAAAATATTTATCTATTATGATGCTAAGGCAACCGTTATATTTTATAGTAGCAGGTGTTGCTTTGTCACTACGTTGAAAGGTGTGCTAAGACAACGTTTTTGAAATATCATGGTGCTGCGAAAAGCAAATACGCTAATCATTTAAAGGATTTCACACATCATCCATTCGTTGTAGACCAGGTGCATTAAAATGATTGTGGCCAGTATCTAACTTTGCCTTTGGGGTTGGCCAATCAAACCATCACGTTTCGCAGCGATCTTAGTAGTTTGCGGCTGAAAACCTCACGAGATCGGTGTAGAGATCAACAAATACACCAGAGTCCCAGCCGGCAGCGTTAGTCATTCCGCCAGAAGGCAGATGTTTTTTGTCCGATTAGATCGAGCCTGGTGAGGACCAGGTGTGTGTGCGTCAGGGTGGTGGGTCTCCCTCGGCTGATACCCAGAGTCGTCACGTGCCAGGAGCTAACACAGCACCGTGCCGCCGTGACGTGTTCGGGTCTAGAAGTAGAGACCACCTGCCGTGCAGGGGACCGGCTCCGACAGGTACAGTGAGAGCTATTGGATACAGTTCGTGTAGGCAGTAGCTCCGCAGTGCCTTCACGTTGCCTGAGCTGAGCCCGTTGTGTCTCCAGTGCGGCATAATTATATCCAATGTCGGCGAGCACCGCACGTCGGAGAGGCGACTGAGTAAATCGCATCACCATTGCCACGAGGGGGCCGAAAGAATCAGACATTGCCAGCCAGATGTCACAGGGACAGGGCGAAGGGGAGGCATGCTTCCAGCCAAGGGCCGTGGAGAGTGGGAGGGGGAAGGCACTGCCGGTCAGGAGCCGTAGAGACCGGACAATGGCCACTAGGCTCACTACCAGCCAGGAGCCGCAGGGACACTCACCTCTGCCAGCCATTTCTGCACCTCTGGGCCGCAGCGAGCGCCTCCCATACTGTGCACGGAGTCAGTGAGGGCCACGGCCGACACTCGCTTCTGCACCTCCTCCCAGCGGCGCACCGCCTGCCAGACAGGTCAGCTGAGGTCAGCTCAGGTCAGGGTCAGGTCAGGTCAAGATTCCTGGCCTCTTCATAACTGTACATAAGAAACAGCCATAGGGGACAAGAACAACGTCTAAGCTTTATAAAACAGCTTCGACCAAGCGTTGGACTAGTGTCGTGCGATGTAACGGTTCGACTTTTCCATATCGGCGAAGACAACAGCAATGTTTGACAAGTTACAAAACAACAATCGAGAAAAGTTGTCCTGCTCGACTCTAGTAACCGCAAATTTAAGATGTCAGGGTAACCTGTCAGGGTATCGACGAGCATATTTGACCTCTCCCTCTCATCACCACGCTCCCTGACGGAGAACCCCTGCTCCTCACCAGGTTCAGAGTGACCACGCCGCCGTAGCTGTGTGCCACGATGGCCACATCGGTGGCGGCCGCGCCCCTGACGTAGGTGTCCCACACGGTGAGAGCGTGTTGCTCTGGGGTCCCGCTGTCCTGTGAAGACGAACCATTCGCTCAGTCAGAGGACAAACGCAGCGATGGACAACTGACGCAGCCAACAGACAGTGGTAGACAGTTTCCATGACTGTGATAATGGGAAATCTGGGCATTAGAATGACGACCCACTCGTGCATTATTCGTGGCACACGCAGACTTGGCGATCTAAAACAGGAAACAGTAGCTATGCTGAACTAAACTTGACTAAGCGATATTTGTTGCGAATGGCACCACGGACCCACCACCGCACATTGTGTGTCCGGTTCACCGGTGATAATTTTACTCGAGGGCTTACGAATTGTAGGTAGATGGCGGCAAGGTCCCCCCCCCCCTGTTCTGGCATCTAACACAGTCTAGCAGTTAGTTTCATTAAGCATTTCCTCCCGATGTTGCCCGTCTTACCCGTATGAACTGTTTCCGCTCGCCGGTGACTCGCCGATTATCGTTAGTGTTGAGCACCAGCACCCCGTACCCTGCGGAGAGCGCGCGCTCAATGTACGGCAGCTGGGTGCCCTCCTTCACGCCGTTGTTGATAATCAGCCTGTGAACGGGCACAGAAGGAGCGCCACTAGCTGAGTAGTTGAAGATTGACAGCTCTACGAGAAGCGTGCAGAAACTAATACGCCGCTATAGATGTAAAATTCCTGAGCCCTGTGCAAGCGTTCTTTCTTGCAAAATGGGAAATTCACATGTAGAAAGCCGACGCATCTCCCAAAGGGAGAAAGTCCCTTCACAGAACCCAGTCCCGCCTTGCCGGCGGGCCCACTGACCGACGAAAGTAGATCCCTCCCGCGGGGGAGTAGACTCCTCCCGGTCCCCCCCTTACCGGCGAGCCCACTGTCCGGCGCGCACCACCCCCGAGCCGTGCACCAGAAGTAGTAGTTTGTCGGCCGTCCGGTAGTTGGCGCTGGCGAACACAAAGGTCGTGGGCTCGCCGTCGGCGGCATTGGCGGGCACCGGCAGCCGCTGCAGGCCGGCCTCCGACTCCAGCAGCGCGTACACCTCCTCGGTGATCACCTGAGTCACACACGGGGTGCTGGGTGTCACACAGGGCCGGCCTCCGACTCCAGCAGCGCGTACACCTCCTCGTTGATCACCTGAGTAGCATACAGGGGTGCTGGGTGTCACACAGGGCCGCTTCAGACTCCAGCAGCGCGTACACCTCCTCGGTGATCACCTGAGTCACATACAGGGTGCTGGGGGTGTCACATAGGTTTGCCTTCGTGAGCGACAGAGCTCCTAGTCTGCGATCACTTCTCTGAGACACATAGGACGATACAGATAACATCCGGGCCTCAACCGTCATATATTGATGGGGTGTCCATTCTCGTATTTGTTACCACAATAAGTGTTCTTCGGGTGACAGAGAACCCGACGCCGGGGATACTCTTTTATAATATCTCTCATTCAGTGACAGAAGCTATTCACCATCCAATTGTAGCAGGCTGTGACATAGTAAAAAAGTCGTCATTTGCGCACGAAAAGATTGTATCAACGGAAGAGGTCACTCATGCCCTAAACGGTAAACCCACGGTGACTATAAATAGGTAAACCAATCATTCCAACATTTTGGACCACTTTTTACAATAAAAGCCCAATAATTTCTGTGGATAGATTTTCAAATAGCACAGCTGTACGATGTTTGTCGATGTGCGATAATTACCTACCTCTCCTAGCGCCTCGTACCGCGCCTGGTTGTACTCCGCGTCCTTTGAGACGTTGAACTCAAATCCACCGCCCGTCTTGATGTCCTTCAGACTGCCATCTGAAAAGTTATCATTCATTGTTGTGCAAAGTAGTCAATGGTCATATTTAACTCGGACAACGGCGGAAAAACTCAGGCCAGAGACCGTCTGACTTGCGGCCCATGACTGAGCCTGTATAAAAAAGAAAATTGCCAATGGAATGGATACACTCAAAAACACTTGTAAAATGTAAGGTCAATAAGGAATTACACACCTTCTGCATAATGCAGAGTGAAAAGCTACTTACATATCTGAACACAGAGATCTGGATGAAACTTTACAATCAATGGTCTCAAGACCTGAAGCTACCAGTGTCACCCCTATTCTGACATCTCAAAGGAGACA
The DNA here is from genome assembly GCF_019059575.1 of Amphibalanus amphitrite. Taxonomy (NCBI): domain Eukaryota; kingdom Metazoa; phylum Arthropoda; class Thecostraca; order Balanomorpha; family Balanidae; genus Amphibalanus; species Amphibalanus amphitrite. Next base: position 607,333 of record NW_024881841.1, read on the forward strand.
TGATCCAAAGGCTGCATTAATTTGTGAAGGCGCACTTATGCATAGTTATCAGCCTGCAACTATCAACTAACAATTGAACAAGAGGTCATGAGTGCAAGGTGAGCAAACCAAGTGCCAGTTCACAAACAAGACACATACTCTTCATATTCATATTTCAATTTGGAGCTTCAACAGCTGGAACAGCCTTCCCTCTCACATGATGTCAGCTGATACCTTAAACACTACCGACTACCCAGTAATTTTACAGATCAGCATATCATAACAAGCAACATTTATATCATTTGCAATGATTGTGCTTGCTTCTTCATTAGAAGAGGAAATAACAGAAACAGGAACAACATACATGCAACAACCAACAGACAGCCCTCACCTTTGAATTCATATCCAAAGTCCTTTAGCTTAGTTGGAAAAGGAGAGTTGCCCATGTCTCAAAGTTCAAGATACACACACCTGAAATAGCCAGTAATCAGTAGGCAGTTCTAATTACACAGTCATAATTACCATCGTATGGGACATTTGGTGGAATCACACATTCATAAAACTTAAGCTTGAAACTGCATGTTGGGTTAGGATGGAACATACAAATTGCAGAAACCTTTTATAGAGAATATGGGGAGGGAGGGAGAGAGAGAGAGAGAGAGAGAGAGAGAGAGAGAGAGAGAGAGAGAGAGAGAGAGAGAGAGAGAGAGAGAGAGAGGGAGGGAGGGAGGGAAGGAGGGAGGGAGGGGGAGAGAGAGAGAGAGAGAGAGAGAGAGAGAGAGAGAGAGAGAGAGAGAGAGAGAGAGAGAGAGAGAGAGAGAGAGAGAGAGAGAGAGAGAGAGAGAGAGAGAGAGAGAGAGAGAGAGAGAGAGAGAGATATTAACAGCCAAGATATGAAAATTGTTAATAATAATCTCAAGTTTTTCTTGTGAATACACATAACTCGCCATAGAAATGCTTGATTATGTTATAAAGGGGTAGATGTCAGATGATGTCAGACTTAAGAGGAGGCCTATCAGCACTATAATGAAATAGCATCCATGCTACAGTCCTCTTACTAGGTATGCTTTGAGTGATCTACCCCACACACTAACTGGGAATTCACAGGCCTGAGGCCACACTCCACACCACACCATACAAAATTCACACAAACACTGATGAAGTGATTCCACACTGATGATAATAGCTCTGACTCATCCATAGTAAAATCTTTTGAAGCACAGGTCAGATTAGTAGGCAGAAAATGTTTGGAACTTTATGGCAATTTAAGAGAAAAAAAAACAATTTTAGATGGTCATACATTTGCAATGTTTTTTTTTTTGTTTTTTTTTGTGTTTGTTAAATGAATGATGAGAGAAACCCAAGCCATAGGTGAACTTGTCAGTCAAAGTTCAAGTCTATTCATGTTTCCTTGTTTGGTCCCCAGATCAAGATAAAGATCAGTGATTTCCTCCTTTTACTAAAGAAAGTCACAAAACAAAATCATGAAAAGAAAAACAGGTCATTCCTAGGTTTAAAAATGAGACCACACATCAATAATTAAAACTTTTTACACAAAACATTTACAAGTTACACCAACCACATGTGGGACGCCGGTGATGGCGGTGAAAACAGGGCGCCGGAGGGCATATGGGGTCACGTGACATTCGGAACCTCTCCCCCTGTGGGCCTTCTACATGCTAAATGTCACATGTGAATTTCACGAGCCTTGATTTGATCGCCCCAGGCGCCCTGTTTTCACTGTCGTCCGAAAACAAAACAGGGTGAAAACAGGGCGCAAGAGGGCGGAGGGCATATTCAGTCATGTGACTTTTGAGAAGTTCTACCTTTCAAGACCTTTCAAGACATTCAATTTCAGATGCCTCATTCACATTGAAGAAACAGAACAACATTGGATATTATCAGGACACTTGTTGCACTGTCCTGTTATTTTACATATGATAACGAAAGGAATAAAAATGAATTACAAGAACAGAAAACTAGATATATATTCTCGCACCTGCTATCAGAACTCAGCAGCAGGGACTCCAGCTCACTAACTAATGTACTATCGCAAATAAATAAATACAGCCGCCTATCACCATGGCACAAATTGAAATAAATTGAAATTCACAGTGACAGGCGTTGGAAATATTTATGCTGCAAGTCCATTCAAAACTCTTCATCTCATGCTGGCTCACGATCGCAAATCAGGGGCCGGTACGAAGCAGCGCTTGCAACATTTTAAGCCGCAGCTGCTCATAGAACACATTCAATGGTATTCATATTTGGAACAGCAGCGCAGCTATTGCTTTCATTTGGCGTGCTACCATATTTGAAGAATGAAAGAAAACTATTCATTTGATTTGATTTTGATGCTACGCCTACGAACATGAATGAAGGAGAACCATGCTATCCATGGTACGAACTTCATTCGTCTTTCGCTTGCCAATGCCGGCTCAGACTCAGGAGCCTCTCAACGGTTTTAGGATTAGGGGGTAGGGAGGTTGATCACATACACATATACCTAGCGACCATATGCAGATGACTTCCACAACAAAGTTATTGAGGCGGGCGCGGGGACTGGGGAGAATCCGAAGTCTGAGCTCCCGCGACTGTTTTCCCACACAGTGTAAGTACGTACCTATTTTCCCGGGTTTTCCCCTCCTTTCTCCGATGCAAGAGTCCCGTCTCTGCTCAGTTTGACATAGGACCCAAGATACCTATAAGAAACGTCAAGTATGATGTAAAGTATGATGCAAAGGACCCATTGGATTACACATGTGTCTCGGCCCTCGGGCGAATCTTCTACGTGTTTTATACAGCTTCGTGAGCCCCCTCCCCCCCCGCCCCTCCCAGTGTTAGTCGGAGCACAGTCCTAAAGGACATTACGAAGTCGGCCCGACAGCGAGCCGACGTCAGCAAGGATTTCGTTCCCCATGAGCCCGCTGTCGTGTCGGCCCTCGGGCTCAGTTGGGCCGTTTTTAGGTAGGTATAGTAAGTACCAGATGCGCAATGTTGCACCAAACAGGACATGTCGGCCGAAGCAGCCAACATGGTAGGTATACGGAAGATCAGCAGCAGCCAGTTGGGCCGAAAGCCGACACCCAATCGACCCAGTCCGCAGTCGACCGTCCCCGACTTCCGCCCCCCCCCCCCCCCCCGACTACCAACTACCTACCGTCCCCGGCTTTACATCGAACTTACACCGTCCACCGATATAAACCGACGTGTGAGCGGCATGTGCCGACTGGCATCGAAATACAGCGGCCCAATATCGATACCCACGACAACGAGTTCGCTGTCGGTGATGACGTAGACGGCGGAATGGACATCGGCATGGCATGGCGAACGCTGCAGGACGCAGGTCGCATGCTACCGCGACTGTCGGCAGAGCGCGGAAGATGATCTCGGGTGGATCGTCTCGCCTGGGATCGGGTTTATATAGCAACCATGGTTATTCGGCGGTCGTCCGTCGGTACTCGGTAACACCTCGGGGCTCGGGATTGTTAGCGGGCCGTCGGGCCGTCGTCGGCGCATGCCGATCCTTTGCCAGCGTGAGCTCGGGATTGTAATGCCAGCTTTATGCATATAAAATAACAGTGGCCTCGCTGTTTTGGCCTGCCGGGCTGCCGGATCGATCCATACATTTTCGTGTCGAGTTATCGACATCGTGCCGACATGGGCCCACCGTTTCACCGACTGGTTTGGACTGGTCGCACGTCGGCTGGATTTCATCCCATAAGACGAAGATTGGGCAAAGCCATGCTCGCATATTGGTACGATGAAATAGTGTTTGCGATGGTATTATTTGGGCTATGATATGAAAAGCATTCGTGCACTGGAGCGTTTCAAAGGTTTGGGAGTCTCATGATCATCGCTAGTACAACCTGCAGTTTCAAGCGAAATGTCCCTACCTTATTCCGTGTCTGACTATTTGTTCTTGTCATTCTCAATTTGACTCCTGCATCAATAGGGTTTAGTGACCCTAGGTGACCTTGCATCACCTTAGCAAATGCTCTCCTGACCGCATGATTCACCACCGTCCTGCTCCGACGATGTCGCGCCCCCTGCCGGGCGGAGCATGCCGTGAGGACCGGGGGAGGTGTTCACGGCTCGGCTCGAGGGGTATAGTCCGGCTCGGCGAGGCGGGCCGCCAGACTGCAAACGACCGGCGCGGCGGACGCACCGACCAGGAGAGGGCAGACGGTAGACAAGGTGTGACGTCATCGGTACTGCACGTGCGCCCTGCGTCTGGATCTCCCTACCATGCACCTCAGCCTGGTGAGTAGGTAGACGGCAATGGGCGACCATACCCAGTCATCCGACCTCACTCAGGATAGTTAAAGCCAGTTAGGAGTATGCATAGGCCAGCACCGTTTATATAGGCTGTTTTAATAAAGCTGGCAATGCGCTGGCACCGTTTATTTATTATTTCACGTCAAAAACCCATTCCACACAAGCGTGGCTATTCTAGGGTCAGGGTCACAATTAAAAAATAAGGATAGTTGGTCACACACATCGCACACGAATTCATTGTGCGAATTCACATCGCGGGGACGTGTGATTGGGTGCTCACAAACGCACACCCAATCACACGTCCCCGCAAGCGGATCGTCACTAGCCGGCATCGGTCTGTTGCTGGAGCATATACATCCGCAGCTCTCTTGTGAATAGCATTTGCGATTTTTTAAATTTATTTTCGTGGTTGGTACATACATTGGTACCCTCCTGATCTATGAATAAAATAAGTTAACCCGCGCCCCTCTGGGGTCTGCGTATAACACGCCCTACTGGGGGTGGGGGGGGGGCTATGAATAGCCCCCCCCCTCCTACCTCCGAAACTACTGGGCCGATCGTCAAAATTCAAACGGCGTCTGATAGCCCCGGAAAAACTGTCGAGCGAAACCTAATTTCATTTACCTCGAGGTCACCGATGACGTCACAGGTCAGGTCAAAGTAAAAATTATTAGCATTTTGGCTTGTTCACGTTTTGGGCTCTGGCCGCCGTCTTACAAGTCAGATCAGGCTCATTTTTGGTTCACACACTCGTGAACAGATGCTCTAGATACCCTGAGGGTACTAAACTTGTGCTTTGATTTTAAGGTCAAAGTCAGGTCATCAAAGGTCACGAAAATATTATATCATGCGTCGGTCATGTGACACATGTTTTATGGTCCATTTAGCCCAAAAATTTCGAATTTGATGTCGTCTGTGTCATTCGAGGTCATTTTGAGTCATATTTAGCCTAGGTCAGGTCACTTTCAGGTCAAAAAAGGTCAAATTTTGAAGTCAATATTTTTCAACAAAAAAAAGGTGTCTATTGGATGCAGTTTGAGCTCAGTAACACGATGGTGCTATTTATATTGGCTTACGATGTCAAATACGTGCTGAAAAAAATTGATTTAAAAATTAATAATTGTGAATTTTTTGCAATAATGCGTATATAACTTGGCCATTTTTAAAGATATTTATCTTAAACCTGCTAGAGTTAGTCATAATAATGCGGTCTATCACATATATTCCGGTTTTTTCGTAAATATAAAAACTTGTTGAAAAAAAATGTAAAAATATAAATTTTGAATCTTATTTTATTTAATTTTCGAAGTTTTCAAAATTTCGAAAATTCGAGATAGCAGTTTGATAGCGCAGTCTATTCTGAGTCCTCTCATGCAAAGAAATTGGATCTAGCTTAAAAATTGAGCTCTTGGGAGCGATTGCTGTGGTTCAATGTTTTGCGTCGAAATTGGCCGAACATGACGTCACTCTGACGTCATTTCCGGCCGACCTATGGTAGGTACGAAGCTCACATTTTTACACAAGGTGTCAGATTGATGCAGCCGAAGGTACTGAAAGTTTGGCGTCGATACGTCAAGCGGTTTGGAAGTTATTGCAGAAAAACGGGAGGGGGGCTGTAAATAGCCCCCCCCCCGTGGGGCGCGGGTTAATATAGTTCCTGAATGTGTTTCATTTTCTATCATTCGAGCTTGGGATTCTATTCAGTTTTTGACTATCGGGGCAGCTACAGAATTAAATAGGTATGTGATGCATCCCATTCACTTCTTCAGCAGCTATTTATTTTTAGACGGTCACCGCCAAAGATTTATAAACGTTATTTGGTACATTCTGTTTTACCGTCCAAATAGGTAATACCATTGATCATTCCCACATTTTTTTAGCGAGAATATAGACATTGCCAATGGAGGCGAAGATGAATGTGGCGCACATTCACTACCTACAATGTCGATAAACAGAACCGCATCAAACCAATTAAACTGCCTCTGCGAAGCCAGATTGAATTGCTCATTTTCATGTTCCTACGCTTTCACTTTTGCATCAAATGTTGCATGCAAAGTACCTATGCAAAGAGCATACCGATTTCTGGGAAAACGTCGACCCGCCGCCGCGTTGTTCTTTTCATTGTCGACTCGTTATTATGTTGTTTTGTCGGTATCCGTCACCGACAGTGGTTTCCGCATGCGATAGGATGAGCGATAAACGATAAACGATAATTATCGCTGTTGAAAGGAACTATCCCACCTTCTAAAATGTTGTTAAAACCAGTTAAATTGTGCCCGGCTTTATAGATTGGATGACCAGGAACACGGTTCTGGCATTTATTTTTCATTAAACATCTTAGGCTTCCCATAATCCAAACTCAAACTTTCAAATATGTGACGTCACAGACCAAAATTACCTCCTTCCCCAGGCCACATTACTGTCATAAAGCTGATTCTTTTTACTCTGTAGGCACCACAACAAAGTTCAGACCAAGTTTTAAGCGACTTTTCAACGAACAAACCCATTTAAATCAGAATGACTAAACGAGGTGACGTCACACTAACGGTCGCTCCATGTTGAAGATAGGGCCTTGCGCAAGGCCCATTTTCAAATGAAGGGAACGAATTTCTTCAACACCAAGAGGCCGCGGGGTTGCAACCTAGATAGATAGTGGTTTCTGAACCTCGCCGCAAACTTGGCTAACTCAACTCAAACCCCATGTTAAAGGTGGGATAGTCCCTTTAAGTAAATCGGTTATCGTTATCGTTTATCGCTAAATTTTCAAAATTATCGCTCATCCACTTATCGCAAGTTACAAAAGTTATGAACGATAAACGATAAAATGTAAAACGGAATAATGGAAAAATGGAACACGATCGACAGTGTATGCCGCGCGACAGTAGCCGTTTTCACGTCGGCCATCTGGTACACATTTGGTGCTCATTTGGTGTAGATTAGGTGCAGGTTTAGTACAATTAGGTTCAGTGTATTTCTTATTAGCTATCAGCTAGGGTTGCAATAATTGCTTATACGCCTGCTTTATCAAATTATCAGACATTGCCATAGAGTAAAACAGTAAAAAAAAAATCACGCTGTGAAGATATTTGCTGTACAAGAGATTTGGTGCAGCTTTGGTCTAATTAGGTGCATCGCCAGATAGTCCGTCGTGAAAACAATCAGTATCTTTGCGCAACCTGTTGCCATCTGATAAGTGTATAAATCTGCAAATAAACTTTAAGTACACTCATTTAAGCTATATTTCTTATCGCTTTTGTTATCGCTGTTAAAAAATAATCATCGTTATCGTTGTATCGTTTATTGTTTCGTTATCGCTGTTAAAAAAGGATCGCTATTGTTTTATCGTTTATCGTTTCGCTATCGCTGTAAAAAAATATCGTTATCGTTTTATCGTTTTATCGCTATCGCTGTTAATTTTTTGGAAAAAAAATTATCGTTTATCGTTTATCATTATCGCAAACCTTCCTTATCGTTTTATCGTTATCGTAGGTCCGAAAATTAGTTATCGCGGAAAGCATTGGTCACCGATATAAAAAGAAGATGTTTATATACTTTTCATTCATTCTGTAAGCCAAGTAGGTATTTCTTAAAGTTTCAAATCAATAGTTTAGGTGGTGTTCATAAGGTGAGCATTCACTGTGTTCTTGAGGTGAGGTCACTTAAAGTGACCTGACGGCCGTCTCTCGCCGGACCGTTGCGGTTTTTACATATACCCGCGAGTATGTAACGACATGTAGCGGACGAGGGTTGTGGAGCTTATCGACGTTTCGTCCCTAATTGAGCAAAAGCTTCGCAAAAAAGCGGGAGTGCGTGAATACAAGTCGTAGCCAGTAGCCACTGACACCCGATTCTAAGGCCTCAGGTCACCTGGTGAACTCTAGGGCAAGTCAAATGCCCTAGGTTAAGAAACTATTTTAGTGTAATTTTTAGAAAATTTTATGTAAGAAACTATTTTTGGTGAAAAAAGTCGCCAAACATAGTAGCAGAGCCGTAATTTTGGTACCATCGTGTTTACCATAGTCAGGTGTGTCGAATGAAATACTTTTTGTTAAGGTGAGGTCAACTTACAGTGTTTACCTCAGGTCAAGGTCAGGTCACAGCCGATCCGGTCACAAAACTGGTCAACTGAGGTCACATTGCATTTAATTTGATTTTGGACTTCTCCCTGAGTCCGTTAGACATTTTCCAGACTCGCTAGCTCGATAATCGATTTGATATCGGGAGGTGATGACGAAAAAAGGTCGATAGCCTAACGCTTAGTGATCCGTCATGTATGACGTCATGCAAAGTCAACAATGCTAAAGTTAAGCATCGGACCTTACAAAGAGCTTATGAAATAACGATGCTATTTTTAGGACCGTACATCTACAGGGTGATTTTTTTTTTTAACTGTTAAAAAGTAAATGTCAATGGTGGTCCCTAAATCGAAAAATCGCGTGCAAAAAAGCAATGCACGTGATAGATAAATCTGGGACATTTTGTATGGTGTCATGATTTGTCCCTTGAAGGTCTCGGCCCCAATGCTGCCTGAAAATGTCCCACCAATCGGGCACGCATGGTCCACCGCCGTTCAGTAAGGAACGACACAAAACGATGATTTTGAAGCATTGAGGCAATTCGAAGCATGCGATCATCGAGGAGATATCCCAGAAAGACGTTAAATAATGCACGAACAAGCTTGTAGTCATAAATAACCTTCAAACGGTCCATCTGGCGTATGTGCAGCCTCTGAAGAATCAGTCTTCAGGGAGAAAGAAAAACAGCGAATCAGACACCACCAGGGCCGCCAGTATCGAAATCCTCGACCTGCTCTTCATAGACTTCTAGTTTTTGGACCCAGCTATGGCAGATATAACAAGAAAACATTGGAAATATCTGGCAGAGCTAAAAATGGGTGATAGGAGCCTTTTCAGTCCGCCTAAAGGGTCTAAGAGTCCACGGTGCTGTTCAACACGTGCTCAGGCGGGCATATTCGTGTCGGTGAGAGAGGGGGCAACTTCAAGCACAAGTAAAATACACGATGGACGTTCCTTCACATCGTGTCTGCATGAAATCAAAATGTCCCAGAATGCTTGTCATCCTGGTATATAATTTTGCAATACCTATATATTTATATTATAATGCCACTAGACCTCATTACTTTTTAACAAGTAAAAAAAATCACCCTGTACATAGGTATGTTGTTTATGACGCCATAGGTCTAACCTAAACTGACCTGAAAACGCGGTTAGTGTCTCAAGACTTGGCACGAATCAAAGGTCAGGTAGGGTAAGAGAGCGTTAGGTAATGGCAATGCTCTCTGTACCCAGCGCGTTCCGAGCAATCACAAAAAAAAACGTTTCGTGCGGCTCCCCCTCCTTCTCGGCCGGGAGGGGTAACCTAAAAGATTTGTGTATGAGAGTTTCATGTATGCGTAAAAGAAGCACCATAAGAATGTGTTAAAATCTAAAAGTTTGAGAGGAATTGATTTAAAAACGACTAATGTCACGGCGAGCCGTGCGAGCATTAAAGTAACACAGTGAAATTTGAAAGCACACTGAGATTCCCTCTGATCTGTTATGGGATGGAGGCTTACCTACATGCAAGCAGCTTAGAAGCTGCTTTATGATAACCGTCTTATCTCGTGATGGCCGTGCTTTGAGTGTTACGTAACACACAAAGCCGTGCGTTTACAAAATGCGAGCCTACCTGAATCTGGTTTAGCATGCCGTTCTTGTAACAAATTTCTTCGTTACCGGTACAGATGTGATGCAACTAATCTATCGCGTCTTTGGTCGGAAATCTCAATAAGTTTGATTTGAAGAAACCCCATACGACGCATACGGTCGACTGTCGAGGATCTCAGACAGCTTTAGATGGATGTGATACATACATGATGAATGTGTATCTTTAGATGAATGTGTAGGTACCAAGCCGTTCATAAACTTAAATTATATAGAAAACAAAGCAGCGTGACGAAAAGCTTTGACATTTGGAAGGTCGCAAGAAAGTCTGATAGCATGTAACTTGCTAAGGTAGCATGTAATTCGTTTTTTTTCGGGGAGTTCGAAAACAGCTTCATCGCTTATTCTAAAAGTCACGTTTTGCAGTTTTCCACTCAAGCTCCCGATATAGGTAAGTATATGCACAGTAGCTCATGAACAAAAAGAGAGTAGGTCTAGGTATGGTAAGGAATCGTTTAGTAATCAGGAACGATCGCTGGGATCGAGACATTTGCTCGAGATAACCAACTGTTTAGGTTCCATGTAAAAAGTGGTCTCTTTGTTACCCGAACCGAGGCTGAACCTCCGCATTGACACCTAAGTTCCTTAATGTGAAATAGATAAATAAATCACTCGGCAGTGACTACTGAAAAGTACCGACTTTAGACCACCTGGTGTCAGCGGTAACAAGTGCCTTTTGTCCCATGAGCGCGCCCAGCTGGATGACGTCAATGATCGAGATCGACGGACAAGGGTAGAGCATCTTTATAATATGAACAGGATGGGTTTATTGTTAGGGGCCTGCAGGTGCACGCGGGGCACTTATCTCATAACTTTCAGATGATTTGAGTAACACGTGACAAAACGTACGGATCGTTTTTACTAGTGGGGGAAAACACCCTGCTTTGACCCTCCATAACCGATCGTATTGACGACATGGCACATGTTCCGTAAGTACGGTACACGAGCAAATACATAGACTCGGTCGCTTTGTCACCCAAGTTCGATGATCTGTGTCAATCCTCTGAGGCTTATGTACACCTGCTCTCCTGTAATCGCCACCGTTTTTAGTTAGGAATGCGATTTTTGTCCACGTCGCGTCCCCGTCCCCGTCTCACCGCGCTCTGATCGGCGGGCCTGGGCAGTGTCTGCGGCCGCCCTGATCCGGCTCGAGCCACAGGTGTGCCCTCCACAGTCAGAGATGACTTTGTCTCGGACAGTAATCCTGTGCAGTCCGGGACGCCCCATATCCCTCCTCTCGACCAGTCCATTAACGGGCCCAAAGGTGTACCCAAGCAGAAGCGCAACAGGTCTGCGGTCAATGGCCTGCGGACAGCGCTGTGGGGACGGGATGAAATCTGGACACACAATGCAGCCCCAGTTCTGGCGGAGGGGATCAGTGGGGAACGTAGAGAGGATCCGGGCGGATGATCCCAATCAGTGGTGTGCCGTCCGGCACTAGGGGCGCCGCGGTCAAAGAGGCTGAGCCCGTCGGAAAGTCCACCCCCGTCCGCTGGCATAACGTATAGATTTGTCGGAGAATGACGGCGTCAAATAATGACGGAGAACCCCACCCTCCCGTCCCCCCAGAGCTAACAAAAGCCGCCGAATCGAATGTGTATTGTTTATTGAATGCACTGCGAGTGCGATATGACAATTGCACAGTGCTATACATATTTGCCGGCAATGGTTTGAACAGCAAGAGTTGACTGGTCACCGATAGTCCTGAATTTGTCGGAAATCCTGTTTCAGCTTGTTATTCCGTCTCTGACACATAGAGAACCAGCAAAACCTTTGGGCTCAGATAAGAGCGGTTACAGAACATCTCACAGAGAACATCGTTAAAAGATAGTGAACACGAGCTTTCACAATGTTCCTTTCCGTCACCTCAATGGGGTTGGGAACTCGATTTTTTAAGAATGCATGAAAATGATCAAACTATTTTCACAGAATTTATGGTGCATACCATTGCCTCATAAAATCAATATGCTGAGAGAAATGGGGGAAGAAAGATAGGAAACTTGTTTTGAAAAGTTCTTGAAAAAAGATGCTTACGTCACATGTCACCTTCTGCGGTTGACAAATAATGGCGCATCTGGCGCACCACAGATTACATGTTATATCATCATCATCATCATAGTTTATTAGGCACCAAAGTTGGCAAGAAAGTAAGAAAAAAAGCACACACAAAACATCACACAAAGCATGACAGTGGGTGAGCAGGGGCCACACATTGATGTCGCAGGCGACACTCACTCCCGCTCCGGGCATGTCAATAGCCGGAGCAGGCGGCGAGATACTTGGTCCCGGCGACTCATCAGGAAGGCAAGCGAGTCAGCTAGGCCATCGGGAGCCCGTTGGGGGTAGATACGGTCGCTGCACGGCCGCCCTGCTGCCACCCCGAGGAGTGCAGAAAGGTTGCAGTCACACATCTCATGAAGCTGTATCAGTAATGAGCCCACTAGCTCAGTCGGGCACATAGCCAGCTTGGTGATTCCTGACAGCAGCGCCTGCTGCAGCCGGTGCTCTGAGCGCATCGCATCTTTCAAAGTGCGGAAACACGCTGCCCGCAGCAGTTCATGTGCTGGTTGGATGTCGGCAGCAGCGAGAAGCGCCGAATGGTGGGCGGAGCGAGGCAGGCCAAGAACCACCTTGATGGAAGTCGCTTGAGCGGAACAGAGGATCGTCATGTCCCTTGCATTGAGCGGGGCGGCCACGCAGCCATATGTGAGCGCCGGTTGAATGATAGTCTTCCACAAGAAGCACTTGTCGGCTGGGCAGAGGCCGGACGTCAGCATACCAGCAGGCGCGAGACCGTACAGGCTGGCACGAGCTCGAGACGCGCGGTGCTGGACGTGTGGCGCCGCAGATAAACTCCCATCCAGTACGACACCGAGGTGCTCGGACTGCTGGCGGGTGGAGAGCTGCTGGCCCGACAGGCTCCATCTTGGCACTTCGGATAGAAGCTCGGCGCCGAAGACCATGCAGTGGCTTTTGGTGCGGACGGGCTCCGGGTGGACGAACTCCAGCCTCCAGGTCTTCGCAAAGTCATCAACCACATCTAGTAGAGTGCTGAGGTTTCTGGCATTGGTGGACAGGAGTAGCAGATCATCGGCATAGCAGACAGCTGGCACGTGGTGACCATATAGGTCAGCACCGAGATCGCTTACGTCCAAGGCGGCTACGAGCGGGTGTAGGTAGGCGTTGGCTAGGATAGGCGAGAGAATAGCACCTTGCCTGGTGCCCCGGCGGATCCTGAATGAGTCGGATATGGCACCGTCAAAGGCAATGTGAGCCTGAAGTCGGCGGTACCAGGCAAGCATGAGCAGCCATGAGTTCGGACGAAGGTGTTGCGCCAGACGGTGGAATAGCCCGTCATGCCAGATCTTATCAAAACACTTCCTGGCGTCCAAGTTTGCCGCGTAAACTGGCAGATCTCGTTGTCGGCACCACTGAATGGTCTCGAGGGCCAATATGGATGCTTCGCTGGTGCCTCGCTGTTTCACGAATCCCAGCTGAAGGTCGTGCGGACAGAAACTGGCCTCAAGTTCATCCAGCAACAGCATCTCCAGCAGCTTCGACGTGCACGATGTCAGGCTAATAGGCCGGTAGTTGTCCAGATTGTTTGGATCAAGCTGGGATTTCTTCAGAAGAGGCACTACCACGCTCTCTGCAAATGTGGCCGGCACATTGCACGAAGACAAACAGGCCGATAGAAGCTGGGCCAGTGCCGATAGCAGGGGAGGAGAACAGCCATAGATGAGGTGTTCCGCCGTCACGCCGTCCGCACCCGGTACCTTGCGCAGAGGGAGGCGGCGCAACAGGTCGGCAACTTGACTCACGGTGACCGTCCGAGTGGTGGCCAGAGTGGAATAGCGTCGCGCCCTTTCTTCGACTGCAGCAGCAATCTGAGCCTGCTCAGAGTCTAGCAGGGAGGGCTCGTCCGCGTGCACCGCCTCGAAATGTCTTCCGAACTCGCTGGCAGTGCGACCACCCCCAGGAGGGAGAGGGCCGCGCCGAGAGCGCTGAACCCGTCGCCAGAAGGCGTTGGTGTTCCCATTGCGCTTGAGTTGGTGCAACAGACGGGCCTCTTGCTGCACGGGGGCTAAGGCTGCTGTGCGGCGAGCTTTCCGGTACTCTCTTCTAGCTGACTGGTAGCAGGAGTAGACCGTCGAATGAAGAGGTCGACCACAGCTGGTCCAGACATGGAGCCAGAAGCGTACTCGGTCACGTGCAGCTGCTGTGGCAGGGGTCCACCATGGTTTTGGCCGGCGCCGCTGTTTCACACAGCCTGCCTCTCTAGCGGCGGCGAGCAGGCAGCGGGATATTGTTGAGTCCAGCGCATCGAGCGAGGTGCCACAACTAGGGAGTTGAGTCACGAGCATGCCGGTAAGAATATGCTTGTAGTCTTCTAATCTGTCGACGCGGTCCCAGCAAAGTAGATCGGAATCAGGCACAGGAGTGGCCCGAGAGATGGCGCGGTGCGTCGTCTCCGTTGGAGCTGCAGTTGCCACCAACAGCCGACAGACGAGCGGCTGGTGCGGGCTGAGGTTTTCTGGATGTGGAGGCAGAATCTGGCAGCCAGCTACGCGCGGTAGCAGGGAAAACGGTACAGCGATATGGTCGATGTGACTCTTGCAGTCGGCGCGTGCGTATGTGAAATTCACCTGCTGGGGGAATAGAAATTCTGCAGCCACAAGTTCGTACTGGTCGAGCAGCTGCTGCATGGCGACACTGTGCCGAGTGAACCCTCGAAGTCGTTGCCACAGAGGCGGACGTGAAGTTGCTGGGAGACGCGGTAGTGCACAGTTGAAGTCACCGGCTACAACCACCGGAGCAGAGGGACGCAGCGCCATGATTAGAGCGTCCAGCTTGGCAATAACACTGTCGTACTCCTCCGAGTTACCGGCTTGCCCGTCCCAGTACGGCATGTAGCAGCCAATGACGGTCAGCACCGGGCGTCCATCCATCAGCACCGTTACACCGCACAGGCGGGGGTCGTCACAGCTGCAGGATTTGAAGGTCAGTCCGGGTCGGCGGCGACATACGAGAGCAAGGCCTCCGCGTCTTCTGCCCTCACCCACGCCGGGAGGCACCTCCATTGCGAATGACTGGAACACCAGTAGTTCACTGTGTCCAGCAGAAGTGAAAATTCTTGGTGCGTAAACCTCCTCCGCTCGAGACAGCCAGCTTTCTGACAATACTAATATATCGCAGAGTGGCAGAACATATTCATCGATATATTTGAACGCTGACAGCAGACCCTCGCAGTTGTAGGCACCGATGGCGATGGTCGCGTTTTCGGGCAGTTCGCGATTAGCGACGCCGCGGCTGGGGTACCGTGCCGCCGAGCCGTGGCCAGCTGTTGTCGTCTCTGGAGTCCCAGGAGGCAGGTGCGCTGCCAACGTTTCGATGCCGCGTTCGGGCATGGCCACGCGCATAGGTCCACTCGCCGTGCTCGTGAGAGTAGCCTGTAGTGGGCGCTGCGTCCCACTGAGTGCGGTTAGCGGCGGGCTGCTCGGTGGGTTGGTGCGGACCTGGATGACTGGACTGGTGCGTCGCGGCTGTGTAGTGGCTGGCTTGGACAGGAGTGGCAGGGACTCGAAATCTCCTTCGTCGCCGTCCGTTGTTATCGGCTTTAGGACGCACGCTGAGTCCCGTCGGCCATCGCGCAGAGTTCATGACGGCATCCGATCGAGACTCGGCGGTCTCGAACATGAAGGCCGCTCCTGGAGCCGACGGGCCGTCTGCAGGCAGACGGCGGAAACTGTATACGTCTCCAGCCACCGACTGTACTAGGCCACGCACGGAGCTATCAGACGCGTCGGGGCGAAAACCCCAAACAATGAACTTTTTCTTTGCCGGCTGCTGGGTCACTCCTGGGGATAAGACCAAGTCAGAGGCCGCCCCAGCGCCCGTCACAGCGGCGAGTTCAGCTGGGCGCTGATTATCCGACCTTGGCGCGTTCAGCTGCCGGCTCGCGGTGGAGCCGTGGGTAACTGTTGGCGGAGGCGGAAGGTGTGCTGGTGGGTACTGCGCCCGTCGTGTATCTGTCGCTGGCAGAACCCCAAAATCCCGTCTGGCAAAGCGCTCGTCCCCGCCCAATTCATCGTCATTTTCAGAATCAGAGTCGCCAGCTCGCCAGTGGATTCTGTCTGCGATGGCTTTACCGAGGGCAACGAGGTCAATGGCAGCGGCGATATCCTGGGCGGCCGGCGGGCTCGCCTGGCTCACCTGGGCGTCCGGTGGGCTCACCTGGGCGGTCGGTGGGCTCACCTGGGCGGTCAGTGGGCTCGCCTGGGTCGCCTGGGCGGCCGGTGGGCTCGCCTGGGTCACCTGGGCGGCCGATGGGCTCGCCTGACTGCTCACCTGGGCGGCCGGCGGGCTCGCATGGGACATCTGGGCGGCCGGCGGGCTCGCCTGGCTCACCTGGGCGGCCGGTGGGCTCGCCTGACTGCTCACCTGGGCGGCCGGCGGGCTCGCATGGGACATCTGGGCGGCCGGCGGGCTCGCCTGGCTCACCTGGGCGGCCGGCGGATTCGCCCGCTTTACGTGTGTATTGGTAACCAGATGGTTATGTGTCTCTGACCGGTTCGATGACTGGTGGTCCAGCATATCGCGCAGTAGGTCCTCCAGCTGGTCAATCCTGGCGTCCCGATCAGCACACGCACGCTGCAGGTCGTACAGCTGCTCTTCAAGCCGCTGGACTTGGACTCGCTGGGCATCGGCGGCGGCAGCACGACGACGAAGGTCCTCAAGCTCTCTGTCCATTCGTAACTGCGAATCGATTACAGAACGCAGAGAAGCCTCCACGGTGGCTGCGTTAACCAGACCTGGCGGTGGTTCGGCGGCGGAACCCGGCGGCGGCAGCGGAGGCCGGCCACCGGGCTTCAAGACGGCAGAATCGACGCGGCGAGTGAGAAGGCGCTGCGCTGCAGAGTAACCGAGCTCCCAGCAGTCGTCGGCCAGGGCGGTGACGTTACCCGCCTGGCGGTTACGCAGCGGACGCCCAGCAGTGGCTGGGATCCCTGACGTAAGGGCGCCGTGAAGCTTACCGCGCAGAGCACGCAGATCACACTCTCCCAAGCTGGCTAGAAAACATCGCACTTCCGCAGGACTGTAGCGGCCGGAGAAGATTGTCTCGCTACGGACCAGCAACTCTATCTTCTCGGCGGAAGAGGCGTCAGCTGGAAACAGCTCCTCCAGTTGCATGTGTTGACTCGGAGCGACGGGTGGCTGCTCCCGCTCCGGGCTGCTGACCGCTGCAGCTGCCATCACCAGCTCCGAGCTGCTTACCGTTGTAGCTGCCACTTCCGGCTCCGGGTTGCTGGCCGCTGTAGCTGCCACCTCCGACAAAGTATCTGATGTGTCAGCGGTGTCGTCCATGTTAGCTTCCAGTGGCCTACAATATCTGTATCCGGCCGTGATATGCCCGACTGTAGAGTACCACGCTCAGCTTGCAGAATATTCGTATAATATATTTCAAGCGGTCAGATTGCACTTCGGTATGTTTTTTAAATCTTCAGGCTGAAGGACCGATTTATAATTGTAGTATCCCAATGTCGTGGTTGGCCACGTCACAACGTCACGTTTTTCGCTGAGAACGAAATCTGGGCTCGGAGGATCAGTTGTCCTCTGGCAGCGTGGCAAACATGACGCAAATTCAGATCAATCCATGGACTCACCCTCGACTCACCTAGATCAAAAGACGCAATAATCTTGGCGAATTCAGAGAATCAAGTCATGAAATATTTAACCACGTATAGAATAAGACTTGGCGCATCGACTGAGCGATGAAACGTCACGGAACTCGTGAAATGTGAAGAATACAAGATAACTATGCGCGGAGCCGCCGTCAAGCCGACCAAACGGCTCTGCGCCTGCGCAGAGCCCTTATTGATCATTTATTTGTTCTTATATCAATGGGTGAAAGATGTTGTTTGTTTCACTCTGCCATTCGCGCTGTTTTTAACTTTAAATTATGCTAAAACATTTACGGATGAAATGTTCAGTGTCAAAAATTGATGTGTCTGCCGCGTACTATATTCCCACTTAACATTGAGCGCGTGATAAACATTTTATGTACCTCGAATTTTCAAATGATAAAGATGATGAATCGGAGGATGCTGAAAAGCAAAAGCTCATTCCAATATTTGGACTACTTTACGATTAAAATGTTTACATTTCTGTCATCTTATTGATCATTTATTTGTTCTTTTTTATGAAAATAACTTAAGGCGTTGAGAACCGAGGTAATTTCTATCTACCTTACCAGCAACAGCAATCTATCTACGCCCTACGGTGGCAAGGGAGACTGTGAAAGAAGCGTAAGATGGATTCTAAACAATTCTTTTGTGATATGCTGAAGGGCAAAGTGCAGAGAAGAGCGTACAAGTCCTGTTTTGTGCCAGGCTGTTGCAGTAGCACTTATGAAACTCCGAAAACGATCTTCGTTCATGTCCCGAACAACATTACCCTGAGGAGATGATCGTCTGCAATAGCAGGAAGAGCTGATGCAAGTACTTTGAAATCCACTATCAAGTCGGTGCTATTGTTGTAATGATCACTGTGAGGTGAGATATTTTGTGCAAGGGCTGAGTGTAATGCCCAGGAGATGACCTCCATTCGCCCCCTGACCGGTCAGGGTTATAAAATTTGAGTGGATGGCGGTCCGTTTGGGGTTCAGATGTCAATTGTATTTTGTTACTGTCAAACAATACATGTTATGCTGGCAGCGAATGTGTGTAACGTCGGTTTTTGAAACAGAAGTTAGAACTGTAACGGCAGAGTGCTTGCTGGTCTCATCGTAAGTATTGTAAGTGTTGTAAGCAAAAGCATTGTCAATATTGTAAGTATTGTGAGCATTGATGTATGGTAGATAGCACCTCACATGATCTCGGCTCAGATAACCCTCCCCGGTGTCCCTGTCAGTAAATGGCACCTGGATCATTACAGATAAGATAATTTGTCATAATTCTTAAAGAATTGGGTGGTTTTGACTCGTTTACTCGAGGTGCAGGTCGCATTTCAATACTTTTCCATAGGCTTGCAATGTAAAGGTCACGACTCTGACCTAACCTCAGGTCACAGATCAAAAATTCTGAGATATACAAACGACACATACTGCAGGTACTGTTTTGAAGACTTGATGAGAGGAAATGACTTCGTGAAAAAACTCAAGCTCTGACGTGTTTGCAAACTTTTCTGAGGTGGGGTCAACAAACCCGCTCTGGTTACCTGACCTGACCTGACCCGGCATTTTTTTTTTGCTGAGATGTGCGCAATGAGCATTTAGGAAAAGTCACCAAATATGAGCTGAATGTCTCGCGGCGTTTGGCAATTGTACAAGAAAATCCTGAAAGGCCTCCCCGTCCGAAATAGGGTTAATGTGTATATGAAGAGTTGCAGATGCCAAACATACCCAGATCTAAGACTGCAGTTCCCAGCGCCGCTGCAACGTTTTTAAAACAAACATACATAGGACATACAAACATGTTTATTTGCATCTGTTTTGGATAATAGCAACTCATGGCGCCATCACCCGCGATAACTGTTAGGATTTGAGATATATTTTTATTTAGGCCATTAGTTTGGCTGTAATGTTTATTAATATTAGTTGGGCGGAGTTTGGTAGTTTTTTATTTAACTTGTGGTATGTTGTGCTGATTGCGGGTTGTTCAAACCTTTCAAATGTAAGGACCTTATTGAACTCAACCCTACCCCTACACTACCCTACATACGACTGGACGCTTTCCAAGCCCACAAGCATCACGACGCCGAGATGGAATGTAGCCGGGAAATCACCCTCGCCATCTGCTCTAGAGCTAATCGTGTGGAGCGGCGTGTGGGGCGCCGCTTAGCCTATGGGGGTGCACTTCTAGTGGATGGGGGACGGGGGTGCACCTGCACCCCTTCCATATGGAAAGTTACTTCCCTGATTACAGCTCCCCGTATTGCACCTAATCAGGGAACGGCCAGCAAACGAAGGAACTATTTCTGGATGACAGGCGAATAACCGCTCACGCAAGGAGCAGAGCTCCGCCCCGTCCAAAGTGGCCAACAAAGCAGAGACAGAGGCAGCATCACATCTTCCATCAAAGAACTGGTTTCTGGCTTGGAAGATGAGCTCCATCTTTGCATCCGAGTCGGTGCTGTCAGGAATCAGCTGGTCTAATGGAGTGAGAGTAGTGAGACGACTAGCTATTGCTTGGCTATTGCATCAGAGCTGCCTGGTCTTCGTAGCATTTGCACCGATTCTTCTCGATCGGATTCTGAATTCTGTCCCTCCTGCGTATTACTTGAGGCATTGCTATGTAGCTAAGTCTTTGGCAGAGTTTCATTATCCATGCTTTGCAAACAGTGCCATAACAACACAGTTAATTAATCACCAAGCTTCTTTGCAAGTTCCAATACAGTTGAGTCGCACGCGATTTGAGTGCAAAAATCAAGAAAAGTGCCAACTTGTTCCCGTAAAATCTTTTGAATATTGACCTTAAAAAAATGAGTAATTTCCAGATAAAATAACAGCGAAATCAGTTTTCGCTTGCCAATAAAACTCACAGATATTGAAGCTCCATTATTAAAGGAACATTTTAGTATATGCCATTCTTGATAAAACTTCTTAGCCACGCAATACCAGCGCAAAATAAAGAGACACTGAAAACACGACCAATCACTCCGATTTACCATAGGAAAATACATAGAAAATGTATGTCTCAACTGCGCCAAATATACAGACAGTTATATACCTACATGTGACGTCATGATTAGCCCGACCAATCAGAAGCAAGTTGTTTTCAGCCACAAATAATTAATTTCTGAACTAACTAGGCATTTTTTTAACAAAGTGATTTTAAATTAAATCATTAAAAATTCTGAGCTTTTTTATTTTACCAAAACATACAGAGCATGCAGATAGGTCCCAACCCTATTGTCCGAAACCTAACAACATTCAACGCGACTAGGATCATTCATGTTGATGACAGATTAATATTTGACGTTACGCAAGTTCGAGTTCAAGAAGTCCGAAACTGATCACTGATCAGCCAAGCCGAGGTTGTAGTAACTGAAGCTCAGAAATTTATGGCACGTTGTCCTCTGCATGCGATGACATGCTGAAATCTAAAGCCACGGAGGGCCTGCTGCTGGAAACATCCCAAATGCTTTTGCTGGGTCAATTTTAAAGGTATACGGAAACATAGGCGCGGGAGCCGGGAGGGCAGTGGGGGCAGTTTGCCCCCCCCCAACTCTGGGGCCGTGGGGGCGGTGCCCCCACAGCTTTGAGACGGAATACCACACTTTTTTTGCAAATGTTTTCTTTTTTTGTTGAAAAAGCCGAGGGGTGAAAAATATGTGGCCTAAAACCGGTGAGAAAACTAGATTTGGGGGTACCCTAGGTTGATCTCTATTATGGTGTGCCCCCCCAGACGGAAAGTAGTTCCCGCGCCCCTGTACGGAAATGACATCGTATACTTCCAGCAAATGAACGTCTGCATATGAATCGCTAAATTATCCCGAAAAAAATATCGCGTCAACTTATGCAATCACTGAAAATTGTTGAGAGGAGTAAATCAGCCTTGAATTAAGCTTTAGGCTTTTCCACCAATCCCATTTCTATGTTTTGTGTACCTTTTACTACTTTGCCTGCCGCCTAATTTGTTAAAATAAATGAGTTGAGTTGAGTTGATCAGTTTAACTAATTTACTACTTATGGACCTTCCTTTCCTTTGGTTACATCTAACCCGCGTGCCGACGAGGGAAGACGGTCATGATATTTTTTGTGTATAATTATAATACCCGCATAAAATCGTGACAAATTTATGTCGCAAGGATGGAAAGCAATTTTCCATATCAATCCTAAAAAAGTCAATATGATATTGCCCAACACATGTTAACCCGCGCCCCACTGGGGGGGGGAGGGGGGGGGGCTATTCATAGCCCCCTTCCCGTTTTTCTGAAATAACTTCCAAATCACTTGACGTATCGACGCCAAACTTTCAGTTGTGAATTTATAAGTGGTGTTTGGGATGGGGATAAGGATGAGGATGATTGGGAGAAGGATGAGGATGTAGAGTGGGTAAAGGATGGGTGTGAGGAAGGATTCATGCCCGCCTACTGGCTGTTGTGGTAGCTTCTGCTAATATTCCTCGTGTGTCTAGGGGTATTCTAATATGTGTCATCTGCACAATCCTACTCATCGTTGTCTAGGGGTATCGTCTTAACACTCAACAATCCTTGTCTAGCCGTTGTCTAGGGGTATTCTGATCGACCAAAAACCATGTGTCCCACAAACCCGTTCGTGTCCGAATCATCATATTGCCAGCGTTTCCACAATCATTTCCAACCTCGAGAAAGAACGGAGCAAGATGTAAATATTAAATATGTATTGGGAATGAAAAGGCCGAAACAAATAAAAGCGAACAATCAAACAAAAGTGCCAGAAAACGAGCAATGTCACGGTAACCTTGCACTGTTCAAGTAAATATTGCCAAAGTGCCGAAACATTCAATGAAAGCCGAAACAATGATCAAGCCGAAATCATGACACCGAAATAATATCGCCAAAGGGGGGGGGGGAACTGACTCATAGCAGCCAAACGTGCCGAAATGGACTGAGTCGAGTCCCGAAACACGGTGTCTCAAAAAGACATATAGACCAATCAATCGAACTTAAAAACTGCCCACAGTACCGCGGCCATCCTGAAATGTTGTTACCTACGCCAGTGTGACTAATGTGCGTGTCTGTGCCTGAGACATATCTCCGACCGCAGCAGAGACTCAACCGAAGTCAGGCTCTAGCCCTTTCACTCCGCCGGTCGGAACCAGTGTCGTGGATAGGGCTTGGCAAGAGTCCGGTTAGAGACGTCCGACTGGGCAGGAGATAAGGCCCAAGAACTTACATGTTTGTAGACCAGACGCACAAGGCGACCACCACGGGCGGCGTCGGGACCACCACTGCCCGCGCGCGAACCAGAGAGCAAGAGCCCCGGAGAGAGAGCGAGCGAAGGTCTCAAACGCGCCTATTTATACCTTCGCACATTCACCGCACAGGGCCGCGCCCGTCTCTAGCCCGTGCCGTCTCGGGGCTGGCGCAGCCGGCGATCGGCGCCATGGTATTTCTATATAGCATTCACATATCTTACCAATTGTCCTATCGCAATATTCTAATCTACCACCACCATGGTGCAATGTAGCATCATTATCCGCTCCCTATCGAGTATCGAACAATGCACAACAATCTGTACCGGTGTTCATACTACCGACAACGTTTAAGGCGCCACCTGCAATTGCATATCTAAATACCGTCACCGCTATTGCCGCAAGCATGTCAAAATAACATGTCGCTGCGTAACATTCAGGTCAACGCACCATCACTCCAATCAGTGTGCCGTGCTTTGTGTGTCGCGTATCTGAACAGCCACGCCGTAATTATCGCTCGGACATAACCATGTACCTTCTAAATGTGTATTCCCCATCACCCTTCCTGATGTTGATAACACGAAACTCACTCGATGTCTTGTTGCTGCAAAAGTACCGATGCATTGCGCCAGCTGTCCCTTATATTTCCGACTGTCTATCCACTGCGCGACTGCCTATCTGGAATATTTTTGTTACACTGTTCCAATAACAGGATATCGCCATTTCACGGTTCGCATAATTAATCGTTAGACGGGGTACCTTCATCTCACATTCCCTCGATGACCGCGAAAGCAACACCTCGGTCGTTCGGTTTGTCTCTCACTTCATACTTGTGCAGAAGTAGGTGTGCAGAAGATACGAGTTGAGTTGATAAGAAATCGGTCGCACCGAAGAGCCGGCATTGCTGCTTTGCATGTAGATCATGCACTGTCCATGGTCTGTCCGCTCCATTCCAGCCGAAGTACTAACAGCGCGCGCTCAGGGTCAGAGCTGAGCAGTGTACGACCCTCCCGCAACCGCGGGCTGCCGCTCGTTATCTGGCACCGATGTTGCAGCTGATTCTGATCGGCCATCACCTGTTGATAGCAAGATATGTGCACCGGAGCCAACAGCTGTGAACACAAGCATAGTCACCTTTTCCCCTCCCTGAGACCTGTTGATGAAATGGGGTAGGATAGATACGAAAGTTGATCATACTTTTTCAACTGCCCTTTCTTTCAAGCTGTATATCCAAAGGCTACCTTGTGGTGTGCAGATAATACAGCGATGAAACCACACCAGGTGTACCTTTACTTCCTAAGGTTATGTAAATGCGTGGGCACGCCATCTCCTCGACGCGCTGAAACGCACAATGACCTCGCAGCGTCCGCGCTGGTCCGCGCCGCTCGCTTCTTGAGGCCATGGGTCATGGAACTCTGGAAATGCGTAATTATGGAGATGCCCCTGGGGAGAGGCACTGCTCTTCTGCAGAGAGAGAGAGAGAGAGAGAGAGAGAGAGAGAGAGAGAGAGAGAGAGAGAGGGTGAGATAGAGAGACGGAGAGAGAGAGAGAGAGAGAGAGAGAGAGAGAGAGAGAGAGAGAGAGAGAGAGAGAGAGAGAGAGAGAGAGAGAGAGAGAGAGAGAGAGAGAGAGAAGGAGAGAGAAGGAGAGAACAAGCGTTCGTCTGTCATTCTGTCACTGTCTTTTGTTTCTCTGTTCCGTGAGGTGTGCTTTGCGTTTTGCCCTTATTGTACTCGCGATTATCTGCAGCCAGGAACCAATTTTCTCACATTCCTCCGTTTTTTATAACAAAATGATGATTACCACCTATGGGTTCTGAACCAATTTGCCTCTATGTACTCGTATTACCGCCAATGTGTTTTTGAACTAGCTTTTAAGACGATTCAATTAAATGACAATCGTGTCAAAATCGGTTGCTTCCACATGCCCACAGTCCAGTGTCCGACATCACCAAGCCATGACGATTCCGTCGCCCACGTCTATTGCCACGCCGTTTGACTGTTTTGGTTACCAGTACATGGCCCTAAGTAAAACAACATTTTCCACGAAATAATAGTTTTATAACTATTGAACACAGACCTTCGGTCATGCCTACATGATAACGTCTGTTTCCTATTCGTTAGCCCACGGCCTTCTTCGTCTCCCATTGCTGCACCAGAGCATGAATAATTTGATAACTGTAACGAAGCAATCCTTTCGACCACATAACCACACCATATCAAAGGTTAAATCTGACCTCTGAGGAATTTGAAGACTGGACGGTTGACCCGTTATCTTGTGCTGCGTACCGCATGTCATTCACCCACTGTCCGTTGGAAATTGGGCTGGAAGTCTGTTACTTCCATGAGTTACCTTTACTCGTACTGCTGTCCCTGTCGTTTGATTCCTCACGGGAGGGTTCTGTTATACAAGGAAATGGTGAGCTGATCTGTTGTCAGAACTTCTGCAACAAATGTCTTCATCCCTACTTATTGAGTGTGCGGGGCGAGAATAGTGACAAAGGTCTCGGGGCGGCCATGGTTGCCCGGTAGTCGCACAGAATACCTCTTGACATGCCGCCACGCCTGGGTCTCGCCTGTGATGTTTGACCCCTCGTAGGAGTTAAACATTGCCACCTTTGTATACGGTAAGCGACGTACCAGTACTCGTGAAGTGTTCCTCACGTGTATGGGGCCGACCGATCCTGGGGGCGGGGAACGAATGTTCCTTTGGAGACTCACAGCATCTCATGCTGTGTCATCCCACTTTGGCTGCGTCTTAGCCACCGATGAGCTGAGATCCCGCTCGTGACATTACTGGCCATCGTAAGGGTTCGACTGAGGATACCTGCGACCATTTGCCCCTGAACGCCAACTGATCACCGTATTCCGCCTTTGCACTCTCAGGGTAGTCAGAGGACATCGTGCTAGTCGAGACAAGAGCCACCCGACCATTTGGTTGTTGACATTCTCAGAGGATGTTTTTACGTTATCCCAACAGCGGGGTATAGTCACTCTGCTGTCTTAAAAGGAAACTCACGACTTTATGGGATAGCAGTCGCTGGTTGAGTTGATCTCGCCGACCTTTGTCCGACTTATCTCTGCAAACGCCCATGTCAACAGACCAGCGGTTATGACATTCAGTAGCGGTCACTGGGTAAATTGGGTTGCCAGTCCATCGAGAATTATCACGTGTTCATCCACAACAAGATATCAGACGTGTACTACGTAAATTCAAAACCTCATCTCAAGACCTTTACTGTCATTTGATATGAAAAACTTTTAACCAAAGTAACCTAACGGTAATTGACCGGTTTCCCTGTTTTGATGTTGAAACAAATGTCACCAATTTGTGGCATATTTTGTATGCTTAAATGGCTGATTCCGTCAAACCAAAAGACGAAATATTTCACCGTGCTAACGCCCCAAAACCGTCCGGTTGTTGTTAGCGACATTGCTCTGTCCTCACGACCATCCAAGGTCTGGATCGCAACGCACTTAATCTTTCCGACATTTTCTGTTTCGAATTCTGTCAAAAGGTTTAAAAAGTGCTTCACCTGGTTCACAGAACACCTAGCAAGTTACGCCAAACCAGATAAAAGATAATCCAGCTCAGTAGCCAGATCGTCGAAGTGAAGATGTACTCAAAAGATGCATCCTTGCGCTGCACAAAATGCATCGAATTGTGCACGTTCTTTCTCACTCTCTACTCGCCCTATATATCCCTATAGGACTTAAACGACCTGGTGGTCACCGGTCCCTGTGGACCTCCAGCGTGACCGCTGCATGAACCGACGCAAACGTAGAGGGGGATTCTTCCCAGACAAGCTGTCCGCGGACTCGCTGTCGTCTCTAGCCTTTTGCATCATCTTCCCCATCCTCTTACCCGCAGGAAGACCTCAGACTTCGAATCGTCTCCCTCAGACCAATTCGACCGCACGCCTCCACCCTCTCCCAAGGGTTTTCATGACATCTTGACACCACTGTCAAGCAGATGGCCACGAGCCTGTCCTCGACAAAAGAATCGTCTCTGAGTCGAAATTTGCCATTGGCATCGCCGCCGCGAGCGAAACCTTCCGAATGGTCGGCTTCGGGCGCGAATTATAATATTTCTCGTCTCCTCCCGTCGCTGAAGGGGCCGTGGTTGGGCAGTCCACGCCAATTCCGTCATACCCCGCGGGCAGACGCCTTCACGCCTTCGGGTTTCCATATCGCTAGAACAAGGAAAACGGAAACGAGGGCAACTGATATCCTCTCTTAATGACTGTCGTGGGGTCACAGACGTCACCCATTATTCGATCTGTACCCCTCTGGCGCCTCGTCACTGGCAGTGTCCAAAACTGCTGGGCTCGCTGATCAGGCGCAGCCGCGCAGCGCGTATTGCCCAGGGGGAGTTGCCCCTATACGCTATTCCCGGCCCGTAGAGTTGGGCGACTTATCCTCCTATCTAAGACTCTACGTCCGGACACTCCAAGCACCCGATCGCCAGATGACATGCCAGCCGTAGTCTTTCAACGTGCTGGTGGCCCCACCTCGTGGTGGCCGAGTCGTCCCGTATCACCGTCACATTAACCCCGGTGCCTACGTTAGGTATCAGTGCCGAAATTATTATAATAACCGTATCCGCCTGCCAAGTAACAATTTCCGTCTGTGATGTCCTGCACAGTGCACATATCCTGTGAGACATTACGTCAAAACCGTCGTTACGTCTGCTCCGTCATGGTAAGCTGAGCTTACTGTTGGTCCTCACACTTTCTTAAAAGTCAATACCTAATATCCTTAAATCTCCGTCGACCAAAGTTTTGTTTGATACGGGGATGATCGTCTAGTCATTGTGTCATTAGTCACGCTGTAAGCGCTAAGCATTCACATCAATTCTCATGCGTCACACACACATCACAGATCAATTAGCACGTAACACACGAAAGGTCATACTCAATTCCACAATCATGCACATCAAAGGAAGCCAAGATTTAACAGCAAATTTGACCACTAACTGAATTG